>NC_079313.1:136107884-136707884 GCF_029931775.1 Euleptes europaea
CTATAAGACAACCAGGCACTTCAAGCCTATTCAATCCCCAGCATCTCCAGTTGAAAGGACCAGGCAGCAAGTTATGTAAAAGCCCTCTCTCTGCCTAAGGCTCCGGAGAGCTGCTGCCAGTCTGAGTACACAATACTGATTTTGATGGACTGAAGGTCAGATTTAATAGAAAACAGCCTCATGTGTTCAAGTGTATTTGGCTCCAGTCCTATTAGGGTTGCCAACCTCCAGCAAGTAGCTGGAGATCTCTTGCTATTACAACTGATCTCCAGCCAATAGAGATCAGTTCCCCTGGAGAAAATGGCCGCCTTGGCCATTGGTCTCTATGGCATTGACGTCCCTCCCCAAACCCTGCCCTCCTCAGGCTCTGCCCCACAAACCTCCCGCCGGTGGTGAAGAGGGACCTAGAAACCCTAAGTCCTATAGATTTGCTCCAGTGGGGGGGGATCACTCAATGGGGAAATGCATATGGCACAAATTACGAGGGTCCCGGGTTCAATGCTTGACATCCTGAACAAAAAAACGCGCAAGTAACTGAGCCCTTGGCCATTAGGCGTTCCATGTACGAACACCTTTGAAGGCTGCAGATACATGGCATACTAAAGCAGTACAACAAGATCAAGATATCCATGCAATAGTATTCTCCATTAATATGTATGGGAGTGAAAGTTGGAGAATGAAGAAAACTCACAGAAGAAAGTTGATTTTTTTTTAGATGTGGGGTTGGGGGAGAGTTTTATGGATGTCGTGGACTGCCCAAAAAGACAAATCAGGGCACTCTAGGTCAAATGAAGCCTGGACTATCCCTAGAAGCTAAACTGACTGGCTGAGGTTATTGTACTTTGGTACAGCGTGGTGTAGTGGTTAAGAGTGGTGGTTTGGAGCGGTGGACTCTGATCTGGAGAACTGGGTTTGATTCCCCACTCCTCCACATTAGCGGCGGAGGCTAATCTGGTGAACTGGATTGGTTTCCCCACTCCTACACACAAAGCCAGCTGGGTGACCTTGGGCTAGTCACACACTCTCAGCTCCACCTCCCTCACAGGGGAAGGTGATTGTAAGCCGGTTTGAGTCTCACTTAAGTGGTAGAGAAAGTCGGCATATAAAAACCAACTCTTCTTCTTGGTCACATTATGAGAAGTCAAGAGTCACTGGGAAAGATAACAATGCTAGGAAAAGTTGCAGGCACCAGGAAGAGAGGGAGATCCAACATGAGATGGATTGACTCTATAAAGGAAGCCACAGCCCTCAGTTTGTAAGACTTGAGCAAGGCTGTTAACCATAGGCCATTTTCAAGGTAATTCATTCATAGGGTCGCCATAAGTTGGAAATGACTCGATGACACTTAACACACACAAAGAGGTGCATGCAGAAGGGGGGTCCGTTTAAATGGGACGCTGGGTTCACGCCAAACAGCACGGGAATGTCTTCCTGCTTGCCCATCGAGTTCAAATTGAGCCTTAGTTTGGCATGACAAATTCCTTTTGCTCCTTTGGTGCAATTTTATTTTATTAGCCCACCTGCTTCCCTATATACCTGTACCTGGCAGTCGTGGCTGAAAAGAAATACCAGCTCTCCTGCTTGGTCATTTGGAGACAATTCTCACCCCAGGCGATGGGGACTTAATTCTCAATGTTTAAAATGAAATTGTTTAGGAGGGTGTTTTAATAAAGGGCACAAGGCTTTAGTGAAATGGAATGGTTTAAGGGGACACTTTTACATGGGGAGAGGAACTGTACTGGCTGGGATTTTTTTTATAGGCATTGTTTTATTTTCACTGCATTGTTTTCTAACTTCTGTAATCCAGTTTTTGCATTTCTTGCATGTCGTGTCTTATTATTCAAGAGCTAGACTTAAGTCCTTGAGCCCCATTTGTTTGTTTGTTTGTTTGTTTGTGTGTGTGTGTGTGTGTGTGTGTGTGTAAAGTGCCACCAAGTCGCACCTTCCTTATGGTGACCCTGCAGGATTTCCAGGGCAAGAGACATTCAGAGGTGGTTTGCCCTTGCCTGCCTCTGCGTAGAGACCCTGGACTTTCTTTGTGGACTCCCATCCAAGTACTAACCAGGGCTGACCCTGCTTTGCTTGTGAAATGTGAGGCGATCAGGCTAGCCTGGGCCATCCAGGTCTGGCCAAGA
The DNA here is from genome assembly GCF_029931775.1 of Euleptes europaea. Taxonomy (NCBI): domain Eukaryota; kingdom Metazoa; phylum Chordata; class Lepidosauria; order Squamata; family Sphaerodactylidae; genus Euleptes; species Euleptes europaea. Next base: position 136,110,020 of record NC_079313.1, read on the forward strand.
GAGAAACAGGTGGTGTGCCATTGCCTGCCTCTGCGTAGCAACCCTGGACTTCCTTGATGGTTCTCTATCCAGGTACTCACCAGGGCCATCCCTGATTAGCTTCCAAGATCTGACGAGATCAGGCTAGCCTCGGCCACCCAGGTGTAGAGTACAGTACAGGTCTGATTTATGGTGACCTCGTTGGGCAGAGGTGTCAAACATAAGGACCACAGGCTGGATCCAGCCCCTTGAGAGCTCTTATCTGTCCCGCAAGCCAGCCGAGGCAGCCACTGCCCCTACTCTCGATCTGGGCTGGCGAGGCATGGCTTGGCCCAACCAAGTGGCATTCGTGTCATATCCGGCCCTCGTAATAAATAAGTTTTGACACCCCTGCCATAGGGTTTTCAAGACAAGAGACATTCAGAGGTGGTTTGCCATTGCCTGCCTCTGCATAGCAACCCTGGAATTCCTCAGTTGTCTCCCTTCCAAGTGTATACCAAGGCTGGCCCTGCTTAGCGTCCGAGATCTGATACAAGATTAGACTAGCCTAGGGTATCCAGGTTTGTGCAGGAACACCTTAGAGGCCAACAATATTTTGGGGGCATAAGCTTTTGAGAGTCAAAGCTCCCTTCATTAGATTCTTGTATCTTATTGGTCATTTATGCAGGGGACATTTGTGTTTGGTTTGCTGCAGTTTTCTGTTCCAAATTCTCAAACATTATATGCATGAGGATTCCCCCCCCCCAAATTCCAGGAGTATCTTGTGATTAATTTTGCATCCCCAGTGAATCACGGAGCTTCTGAGCCCCTTCCCCTGAAAACGCAGCCTTGTTGCACTTAACTTGGAGGGGATGGGTCAGCTCTTAAAGGGGCTGTGTGTGCTTTTGCTGGGTATTCCTCCCCACCGTTCTTCAACAGCTCCCTTCTGGGAGCTGCCTTCCAATCTTTGCAGCCTTTTTTGGTGTCTTCCTGCACATTTCACGAAGGGTTAACTCCCTGTTTTGTGCTTTGCTTTGAGGGAAAGGGTTGGAGGGGAGGGACAGACATGTGGGAGGGAGAAGCCAAAATGGGCGTGGGGAGAAAAAACCGAAGAGCTATGCATGGAAATGGGGTGAATTTGCGTCGCTCTTGCCTCTAAGCAGTATTGAAATTCATCCTAAAACAGGATCCTAGAACTGTGGGGGAAGAACGAGGCCAGAGCGAAGTCACGTCTGAAGGTCGGTAAAATCCTGAATAATGCAAAAGGAGCCTTGAAGCAGTCCAGCAGGAACTGTGAATACCTCTGCATAAATGGCCACTGTGTCATTATTGCCTTATTTTTTTTATTGCCTTATTTTCAACTTTGTAATCCAGTGTTATTACACTGTTTATTGTATGTCTTGTACTGCTCCTATCGCATTCTTTTGAATTTTGTAATCTGCTTTGAGTCTCGGTGAGAAAGGTGGACTATAAATAAAGTAAGTAAATAAATGTATTTGGGATGAAGCACTTTAGGAACAAAATTTATTTATTTATTTATTTGTTGTTGTTGTTGTTGTTTGGTTATTTATAGTTCACCTATCTCACGGAGAGTCTCCATGAAACTGCCTTATACTGAATCAGACCCTCGGTCCATCTACTCAGACAAGCAGCGGCTCTCCAGGGTCTCAGGCAGGGGTCTTTCCCATCACCTCCTTGCCTAGTCCCTTTAACTGGAGATGCCGGGGATTGAACCTGGGACCTTCTGCATGCCAAGCAGATGCTCTACCACTGAGCCACAGCTCCTCCCCAAGAACACATGAAGCTGCCTTATACTGAATCAGACCCTTGGTCCATCAAAACAGTATTGTCTCAGACCGGCAGCGGTTCTCCGGGGTCTCAGGTAAAGGTCTTTCACATCACCTACTTGCCTAGTCCCTTTAACTGGAGATGCCGGGGATTGAACCTGGGACCTTCTACATGCCAAGCAGATGCTCTGCCACTGAGCCACAGCCCCTTACACTAATCTAGGTGGATTACATAGTGTAAGTAAAATACAATTAACAGGATGGGACATCCAATGAACAGGACAATGGGGTTGTAAATAAACAGAATAAAATGCATTCAGAGTGCTGTAAAGAGCAAAAACCAGACAAGTCAAGGCTTGAGAAAACGCTGATGTGATTTTTGCTTGCAGTACTTTTGATCTGACAGTTCTCCATTCACTGTCTCTCACAAACAGCCATGAATAGTAGTTACAGATCCCATTCACATACTTTGTCCTTTTGCGAATACACACAGACACAAATGCACAACTCATATGCCACCCTCTAGTTCCTTTCTGATTGTGAGCCACTGAATGGGCTGCTAGAAAGGAAACTGTCAATCACACACAGGCAAGCCGATACAAGCATGGCTTCTGAACCCGTCTGAGAGAATAAGTATCAGTTGGCTTCAGAGTCAAGATGGGGGAACATCCGTCACTTCTCGAAGACCCTTCTTGCTTCCCCAGAACCATGACTAGGGCCCGGTCAGCCAGCCACAGTTCGGACGCTCTAACACCTGTTGGTTCGGCTCATGTCTTGTTTGCCAGATGCGGAAGGAGACCTGATATTTTGATGCTCTGTTCGGTAGTTTGTTGATCTTTCTGTGGGTGTTTTGCAGGCTGTTTCACTGTATTCCTTACTAACCGTGCGATACCCCGCAATTGGTCTTGGAGGATCCTCGTATCTGTGAGACTGCCTCTCCACCTCTGCGCCACCACAACAACTTCACTTATCAGAGAGTGCCAGTGTGGTGTAGTGGTTAAGAGCAGTGGTTTGGAGCGGTGGACTCTAATCTGGAGAACCGGGTTTGATTCCCAACCGGGTGTCAAACATATAGCCTGCGGGCCGGATCCGTCCCCTTGAGAGCTCTTACCCGGCCCGCGAGCCAGCCCCATTCTTGATCTGGGCTGGCAAGGCATGGCCCATCCCAACCAAGTGACATTTATCCGGCCTTCGTAACAATGGAGTTTGACACCCCTGCCGTAGAGTTGATAAAGAGCCAGCATAGTATAGTGGTTAACAGCGGTGGTTTGGAGCGGTGGACTCATTCTTCTAGAAATACTATTGAAACCTTACCCTCACGGGACTTTTTGAATTTTGCTCTCCAGTTACCTTTGTGAAGATTACTCAAGAGAAAATTGTGGAGATTGTTACCTTATAGGATTGAGAACATAGGATTGTATATAGAATTGTATGTTGTAAGTCTTTCACTGCACATTTGCACTTTTGCACCTATGTGATAAATTGTCAAGTTCTGGATTACTTTGTGTCTGTGATTGACTTGAAATTAACTAGCCGACTCCATACTAAGTTCCGGACTGTGTGTAATAGTGTGGTGGTGTATATTTTGATTGCTCAACCTCCAGGTAGTAGCTGGAGATCTCCCGGTATTACAACTGATCTCCAGCCAATAGAGATCAGTTCACCTGGAGAAAATGGCCGTTTTGGCCATTGGACTCTATGGCATTGAAGTCCCTCCCCTCCCCAAAGCCCGCCCTCCTCAGGCTCTGCCCCAAAAATCTCCTGCCGGTGGCAAAGAGGTACCTAGCAACCCTATCAGAAACCTCTATGGCTTCCATAGAGTTTTTAGGGATTTACTAGAGCACCCTGTTGCTTCCGAGTTTACCTCAGAAGGGACATTATTGTACCAAGCCCCACTGCACATGTGCATGATAATCGTCCCCCCCTTTCACTGGCCTGTTTCCCCCATTGGCCAGCTGAGAGGCGGTGGGCAGGCCTGTTAATTGGCGGGCAATAAAATAAATAAGTTGGCTTTTGGTGCATGCTTCATAATTGCCTGCTGTATGCATACGGGCCGCCTAAACTCCCAGACTGGACATGGCAACCCGATATGCAGGCACACGTGTTTGTCCGGCCACTGCTGGAAGACTGCCAGAGAGGGGTAGCTCACCACCTCCCTAGGCCAGGGGTCGGCAAACTCATTAGTCAAAAGAGCCAAATATCAACAGTACAACAATTGAGATTTCTTTTGAGAGCCAAATTTCTTAAACTTAAACTATATAGGTAGGTACACTGTTTATTAACTTAATAAACTTTAATTAAAGTTTTAAGTCTTAATTAAACTATAGGTACACTGAATGAAACTTGATATCATACTTAATAGTGATCTTATTTATTGATAAAAAATTGTAAGTCCCTGCCATTTCCCCCTCCCCGTCCGGAGTCCTCGTCTGGAGGCCTGGTCTACCGCCATAAAAGCCTATTGGTGGACCTGGCCTCTGGCTGAGTCCCATTGGGAGGCCAGGTCTACCCATTGGCTTTCTTGGCAGTAGACCTGGCCTCCGGAGGCCCATAGAAGCCAATGGGTAGACCTGGCCTCTGAAGGGGGACTTTTTCCCCTCCTCGGAGACCAGGTCTACCGCCAAGAAAGCCAGTAAGTAGACATGGCCTCCCAATGGGACTCAGCCGGAGGCCAGGTCTACCAAAGGAAGCCCGCCCCGCCCAACAGCTGATAGGCGGGGGGGCAGGAACCGCCAAGCCGCCCGCCCAGCAATCGCGCGGCTAGATGGGAGGGGAGGCTTGGGCAAGGGAAAGGGGGACCCAGCTATTCTCCACGGCGGCGGGAGGGGGGAGAGACAGTGCGCCCGCTTGCCTGCTCTCTCTCTCTCTCTCAGGCATGCCGACTCCACAGCCCGGCTGCCAGCGCGAGCGGGCGCAAGAGCAGGGGCTCCGAACCAAGTTCGGAGAGCTGCACTCAATGGGCCAAAGAGCCGCATGCGGCTCTGGAGCCGCAGTTTTGAGACCCCTGCCCTAGGCAGCCGATTCTACTGCTGAACTACTTTTACTGTAAAAAATTTTTTGCCTAATATTCGGTGTTCACCTAAGTAGTTTTTTAGCAACACTTAATTAGCATAATAACCATATTGCCAGATGCGTTTGTACGGACACCTTAAAAGAAGAAAACTGTGTTCCATCATAAAATGACAATCAGTTAAAATCAGTATATAACTAACATTAAAAAAGATCTCCTTCTCATATTTCAAGCTAATAAGCAACACTTAATTGCCGTCGATCAGGATGAATTGGCCAGTGTCTTTGCGCATGCTCAGTTTTTGGGAAAACCTGATGCAAACTGATTCAGCAGGTGTTTGCAACTGCTTGCCACAAACCAAACAGATTGCCTGATTGGCTCCCATCTGACCACCACCTTCAAACATGGGAAGTCCGACAATCAAATGTGTTTGCAGCCAAATTCACAATATTCTTATGCTCGAGCAGTAGGGTTGTCAACCTCCAGGTACTAGCTGGAGATCTCCTGCTGTTACAACTGATCTCCAGCCGATAGAGGTCAGTTCACCTGGAGAAAATGGTCACTTGGGCAATTGGAGTCTATGATATTGATGTCCCTCCCAAACCCCACCCTCCTCAGGCTCCACCCCAAAAACCTCCCACCGGTGAAGATGAGAGACCTGGACACCCTAGATTCGGGGAATCCAGTATTCATAGATGATCCTATAGTCCCTAGAGATCTTGGGATAAGAAATCTTCAGAGAAAGAATGAGAAACAAGACATGTGGGGTGGAGGTTGGGGCCAGATAGTCACAAAACAAATGGAAATAGAAAACAAGGGAGCAAGAGGGACCAAATCACTTTTACAGCACACAAACCCTAGCCATAGAGTCTTTTGAATATACACACATCAGAGATGACGCTGTGCTACCAGAATCCCCCCCTCTCTGTCTGTCTAGAAAGCTTAGCTAGCTAGCTATCAACACAAGGAAAGGCGGGGTATAAATGTTTTAATAAATATAAAATTTAATGAATCAATCAAATGAAATATCTAGTTTCTAGCTCTCTCTTGCTCTCTCTGCCTCTCTTTGGGGCATTTTTCATGGCAGATTTTACTTCTCTTTTGCCGTGGAGCAAAAAAAAAAAGATTTAAATTACTTTTTCATGACAGCGTACCTTCCCCCCCCCATCCCGAAGCAGTTTTGATTTTTCACGGGAAGAACTGCGCAGTATTCTGCACCGCTTACCTCTGTTCCCTTGTCCTTCCCCTTCCATTCCGCTCGTGACTCACCACCCCAAATCCCGCCCAACGCCGCCCACTTTGCCCATGATGCTGCTTCGCTCCATCTGGCATCTAGATGTCGCTCCCTCGCTGGTGATTTGACAACACTCTCCCGGACGTGCCCGGGCTCTGACTCGAAATTGTCTCATCCTCCCCCCAATTGCCTACTTTGGCAAAATCATTCCGTTAGTATTGCAGTCGGTGGGTGCACGTTTACAGGTGGTTGTATGTTGCTGCCACCCACAACGTCCGCTCCCTCCATTAGGGGTGATTCCAATAGTGCAGCCTTGCCAACCTCTCTCCTCTTGCTGTACAAATTGTAAGCAAAAAGGAAAACAGCAGTGCAGAATGCCTTGTGCCATATGTACATGGACTCTTTGCTTCCTTCGGACTTGCTAAGCTGAGGTCCCCGAGTCCGATTGGTCAGGTACGTAGTATGCGCCAGCTCTCTTTCTGCTTGTGGCCATGGATATCCCTCTTCCCATTGAATACTGTTAATCCCCTCTTCCAGGCTGCAAAGTTGGCTATTACCATCAACTCATTGCGGACATGGAGTTCTGCATTTTAACCATGCATTGTCCATGACGATTGTGGCGGAGGGACCGAAGTTATGTGGCCTCCAATGGCTCTCTCCCCCAACCCAACTGCCCCTTGCAATGATGGCATCACATGAGACTACACCATGCGAGCTTGCAAAGTACAGTGCTCCGCCCTCCTGCACCGAGAACCCCCTGCAAGCGCTCATTGGCAAAAGGGGGGAAAGTGAGGCAAACTGGGGGGGAAATCACAACTTCACATAAACACTTATGGGATCTGTGCTTGCAACGACAGACCAAGAGAGGGATCTTGGGGAGTTAGTGGATAGCTGAATGAAGATGAGAAACCACTGTGCGGCTGCTGTAAAACAGGCAAATTCGAAGCTGCCCATAATTAGACAAGGAATACAGATTGAAACTGCTGATATCATACTGCCATTGTACATATGTTTGGTGAGACCACACTTGGAATACTGTGTGCAGTTCTGGTCACCACACCTAAAAAAAGGAGATTACAGAGCTTGAGAAGGTGCAGAAGGTGCAGAAAACAGCTGCCAAAATGATAAGGGGACTAGAGCAACTGTCCATGGTGGAGCATTTAGGATGCTTAGGGCTGTGTAGCTTTGACAGAAGGCGGCTAAGGGGAGATATGACAGAGGTCTGGATAATTGTGCATTGTGTTCAGATAGTGGGCAGGGAGAAGTTGTTTACATAATACTAGAACACGGGGTCATCTGCTAAAGCTGGAGACAGAGAGGTTATAAACAGATAAAAGGAAATATTTCTTCACACATACATATGGGGAAAATGTGAATCTGGAATTGTGCAAACCCAAGGCCAAACATCCCGTGCATCAATGACCAAGGAGCCCCAGACCTCCTCCTCCTCCCCCAGGCAGGGAAAAGGGGAAACCCCCACCCAGCCTCCCTCTGCGATCCCCCCACTCTTCCTCAACTCGGCGCCCTCCAGCCTGCCTTTCCAGCCCGCCCCCGGGGTTCCCGAGCAGCTGGGCTCCCGGCCGTGGGGAGGGCACAGGTGGCCGGTGACCTGCAGCGGCTCCCTCGCTCGACTCACTCCCGACGCCCGTGCAGAAAAGCCGCCTCCAGAGAGACTTCTGGCCTTTTTCTGCACCAGCCCAACCGGAAAGCAGATCCGCTCCGAAAGGACGAGGGCAACCACTTTTTTGGGTAGGAATTAAGCCTTCTGTTTCCAGGAACCGAGAAAAAACGGCGATGGGGGGGCTGGGGAAACAGGCCAGCAGAAGAGACGGAGGCCGCGGCTTTCCCTCTCCCGCCACCCAGAGGCCTGGGGCCTTGAGGAAGAGCTTCGCTGCCCACCCCCTTCTCCCTCTCTCCCTTCCACATATGCATCCTCTACCCCCTTCTCTTTTATTTCCCCAAAAGACAGCCCCCTTCCCCAGTTTTCAACATGTTCCTCGTTCTCTGCCCAGTTCCTCCGCAACTCAAGGCTGCCCAGGGCCGCCGCCCGGGTAGCTGCCTCTCCTCTCCATACAACCCCCCCCAACAGTCCCTGCCTGAAACCCAGAGGCTCCCTTCTTCCCAATGTGTGTTATGCCTGGGAGGTTTCGCCTTGGATTTGCCGCTCTCTAGATGCACATTTCCCCCATCCGAATTCTCAATACCCTGCATGGGGCGCTTACTGTTGAGATTTGAGAATCTGGATGGGGAAAATGTGAATCTGGAATTGTGCAAACCCAAGGCCAAACATCCCGTGCATCAATGACCAAGGAGCCCCAGACCTCCTCCTCCTCCCCCAGGCTGGGAAAAGGGGAAACCCCCACCCAGCCTCCCTCTGCGATCCCCCCACTCTTCCTCAACTCGGCGCCCTCCGGCCTGCCTTTCCAGCCCGCCCCCGGGGTTCCCGAGCAGCTGGGCTCCCGGCCGTGGGGAGGGCATGGCTGGCCAGTGACCCGCAGCGGCTCCCTCGCTTGACTCGCTCCCAACGTCCGGGCGGAGAAGCTGCCGCCAGAGAGACCTCTGGCCCTTTTCTGCGCCAGCCCAACCAGAAAGCGGATCCGCTCCGAAAGGACAAGGGCTGCCCCCTTTTTTTGGGGGGGGGGGTTAAGCCTTCTGTTTCCAGGAACCGAGAAAAAAAGGGGCTGGGGGCTGGGGAAACGGGCCAGCAGAAGAGACGGAGGCTTCTGCTTTCCCTCTCCCGCCGCCCAGAGGCCTGGGGCATCGAGGAAGAGCTTCGCTGCCCACCCCCGTCTCCACACACACGTCCTCTACCCCCTTCTCTAGATGCAAACTTTCCCCATCTGAATTCTCAAAACTCAACAATAAGCCCCCCTCTTCCAACACAAACCACATTCATGGCAGCGAGCGGCGAAACCCCTCTGCCATTGGCCAAGAGGGGGCATGTGACCTGACCGCTGGATGCGATTGGCTCGAATCCGCCAGCATTCAAGCGGGACTTTTGAAACAAAGGAAATAAATGAAAATAGTCACCCAACGCTGACCAATCCCTATGCTGTGTAGTGCGGTCAGAACACTGAGCAAGGAAGCGATACCTGCTGGCCGCCGCACAAATTGCAGCAAAAGGGGCAGTGTTTTCAACCAAACATGAAGCTCCCCCCCAAGCCAATCGCCGTTCTTAGGGGAGGAGAAATAGCCATCATGGGCAGGGGCAAATGAATCGAAGCAAACAATTCTTCATGGGCCTCTGAGCCACAAAACGCGCACCAACAGGAAAGAACGGCTCAAAAGTGGTTTGATTTGCCGCGGTTATAACGCGGCTTTTATTGCTCAATCCGGAAAAATTCGGAGCTGCCACGAATAATCCAAAATTTGCACCGACGCAAATCAGATTTTAAACCGCAGAAAAGCTCCGTGAAAAATGCCCCTTTCTGTCCATTCATCATCCATCATGTGCATTTTTATCCCTCCTTTCAGGGAGATCAGTGGCATACATGGGTCTCCCTGCCCCCATTTTCCCCCTCACAACAACCGTGTGAGGTAGGCCAGGCCGAAAAAAGTGCCACCCGCTCAAAGTCACCCAGCGCGCTTCATGACAGAATGGCAACTGGAACTTGGGTCCACTACAACACACTGCCTCCCCTCCACAAAACCATTTACTCATCTGCTTCCCAAAAATGGCAGGCTGTCACACAGAGACATCCATTCACTCAGTTCAGTTCATTACGCTTATGATCATCTGTTGACAGTTCATTACTCTTGTTATCCTTCCGCCTCCTTGCTTTTGGCTTGTCTTCCTACCAACAGCCTCATTTCTCCCTCCCTTGGCTGTGTGGGTTGGCAGGGGTTTTTTTGTTTTTAAAAATCACATCCTGAGCAGTTGGGATGTTTGCAAAGATTCCACAACCCCTCTGCCACTAAGCTTAGTGGCAGAGGGGTTGTCGATCGACTGAAGCCGGACTTGACGCAGCTGATAACGACAAATGTTTCAAACAATGCGGCCTGAATGGGCTTCTGTTTCTCTCTCTGCGTGTCTCTTTTGTTCAGTGTATCTGATTCAGAGGAGAAATTAGAAAAGCACTATCTTTTCTGGCAAATCTCCCATGTCCTGCACGAGGTGTCACAGAGGTACATGGCGCATTTCTCTGGCATCGCAGGCGTGGCTTGCCTTTTTATCCAAAGCTGGCGTTGAATTAAAATGTGCCCACGTCAGAGATGCAGAGGTAGGGTTCAATACCACCAGCAAATGCCGTACAATTCTGACAGTTGGACCGGCGCGCCCAGACTTCTATGCCAGTGGCCGTGGCAGCGTATGCCCCGCTTTCTTCCCTGAGACCCGTCTGGCCCAACCAGCCACCGCATCTCGAGTCCTGGCACGTCTCCATCCTTTGTTTTACTGGTGCTAATAAGATTGCTGGCTGCGCTGCCACTGAAGCCGGAGACATTTGTCACCACCTCGCCGGCGGCTGCAGCTGAGACCCTACATGCGGCGTGCGTTGTGGGAGGAGGATGAGGGAAGGAGGACATGCCATGCCTCCAGCCTCAGAGCCAGGATGTCGCGGCGATGATTAGGGTTGCCAACCTCCAGGTGGTGGCTGGAGATCTCCAGCTATTAGAAATGATCTCCAGGTGACAGAGATCAGTTCACCTGTAGAAAAATGTCTGGTTTGGAGGAGGAGGAGGAGGAGGAGGAGGAGGAAGCAGAAGAGAAAAAGAAGAAGAGTTGGTTTTTATATGCTGACTTTCTCTACCACTTAAGGAAGAATCAAACCGGCTTAAGATCAACTTCCCTTCCCCTCCCCACAACAGACACCCTGTGTGATAGGTGGGGCTGAGAGAGCGCTAAGAGAGCCACCGACGGGAGGTTTTGGGCAGAGCCTGAGGAAGGCAGGGTTTGGGGAGGGGAGGGGATTCAATGCCATAGAGTCCAATTGCCAAAGCAGCTGTTTTCTCCAGGTGAACTGATCTCTATCGGCTGGAGTTCGGTTGCAATTCTGGGAGCTCTCCAGCCACCACCTGGAGACTGAATTCAAAAACCAAGCACAAGTAAAAAAAAGCCAATTTGAAGGCAATTACGTATCACAACTGGATTATGCTGATAGAAAATATATTATGAGGAAAGGACCTCAGAGAGACAACCGCAGTTGATGAGAACAAAAGGACAAAAGTCCAAAATGTACAATAAATAAAGAACGCAAAGCGTTAAGAAGTACAAAAGGTGTTGGAAAGCTCACAAGTCATAAAAGTCCATTCATGGAACAAAAAGCAACAGAGCAAGAATATTGTGCAATGGGCTTCCGGTAAATTCCCATTTCATAGATATATTTCAAGCTTTAAATTCTTCCGTGTGCTTGTATCTTCATTCAGAAGTCAAAGGACTGTACCTTCCTAATATGTATGGGCGGCTGGCCGCCTGTACATATTAGGAAGGTACACTCCTTTGACTTCAAATTGCCTTCAAATTGTGCTTGGTTTTTGAATTCACGCTCCCTGTTTAAGCACTAGTAGCCACTTCTTTGATTACTTACCACCTGGAGACTGGCAACCCTACTCAATGACATATAGCTCCAAGTCCACCATATAGGTGACCACTAGGCTATCCATCTGGCTGGCTGGCCAGCCTGCCTGCCAATTGGCCGGTAGCCACTGTGTGTCCAGATTGCCATGGCGCTCCGCCTGCATGTGATAGCCAAACGTTGTGGTGAGTCCGGGTAATCCAAAGGTTAGACTGTCAAACCAGGCCTGGGAAGAACCCAGTTCAGATTCCTGCTTGCCATAAAGCAGATCCTGGGTGACTGTGGGCCAGTCGGTCTCTCTCAGCCTGGTCCATAGGGTTGCCAACCTCCAGGCGGTGGCTGGAGATCTCCTGCCTGTGTGGGCTCTTACAGCAGAATGGGATTCATATGCCATATGGGATTATTGTTTTAGGGTATGATTTTATTTTATTTTATTTTTGTATAATGGGGTACAAAATAAGAAAAAGGGAAGAAAGGGGAAGTAAAAAAAGATATATCCATATCTGTGTCCAAGCTTCAATATAATACTTACACATTTCATCAATTGAGCTAAGACTACAGGTTTCTGATGCTAATTACTGATTTAGCAATCTTCATATTTACACACTAAAGAACAGAAAAGTTTGAAGCACGTGAAAAATGATCATATAGTGGCTGCTTCAATATGATACATACACATTTCTTCATCAGTTGAGCTAAAATGAATGCTGATTACTGATTTGTCAATCTTCATATTTACACACTAAAGAACGGAAAAGTTTGGAGCATGTGAATAATGATCATAGAATGGCTGATTTTATTGATGGTTTTATTAGTATATGTTGTGAAATTTTAGATGGTGTCATCCGCTCTGAGCTGGCTTGCCAGGGAGGGCAGACTATAACAATGAAAAATAAATAAATAAATAAATAACTGCATGCATGCAGTTATTTATTTATTTATTTATTTATTTATTTATTTATTTTTCATAGTTATAGTCTGCCCTCCCTGGCAAGCCGGCTCAGAGCAGATGACACCATCTAAAATACATACATACATACATACAATACATACATACATACATACATACATACATATAACCGCTCTCCAGGTGACAGAGATCAGCTCCCCTGGAGAAAATGGCTGCTTTGGAGGGCGGGCTCTATGGAATTATACCCCTTTGAAGCCCCTCCCCTTTGCAAACCATGCCCTCCCCAGGCTCCACCCCCCCAAATCTCCAGGTATTTCCCAACCCACAGCTGGCAACCCTACAGAAAGTATACCATTGTGGCATTCTTAGACATGAAGTGACTTATACTATACTGGATTGAGGTGCTCCAGATTTAGGTGTCTTTTAAAATTAATTTCCACTGCTGTATTGTTTGTAGTCTCCTACTGTCATTCACCCTGAGTGAAAACGCACTACATATTTAGACTATCCAGGGTAAAGTGGGTGAAATATAGCCCGCCATGCAGAGGATTTGGACTCAGCACATCCTCTAGACGTTTACCTAGCCGCAAATCTCCCATTTCTGACCTGTCTCACATGTATAAGCCAGCAATAAATTGGACCTGTCGCCAGTACTTACCACAATCAGAAGGCCCCCTGAATGCCAAGAAGCAGAGTACAGAAAACAATGAGATTCCTATTATTACCTAGGGTTGCCAGGTCCCACTTCCCCCACTGGTAGGGTTGCCAACCTCCAGGTACTCAGCACAGAATCACAAGCGTACAAAAGTAGCAAAATATTATTAGGTGCTTACACATAGACGACAGACAATTAGTGAACAACGTGATAAGAACATAAAGGAACTATATACATGAATGTACAAGCAGTTTTGATGCAGTCTCTGTGCAACAATGGTAAGCAATATATTCTTCTTAGTGTATTTTCTCAAGTAAGTCCATATAATGGTACATGGTCAAATGAATCCCAATAGATTGGAAAAAAAATAGATTGGAAAAGGGGACGGTCTTTTCTTCAGCCCCAAATCCATTTCAAAGTCTTTTCTTCAGCCCAAATCCATACAGTCCTTATTTTCCTTGTATTTTCAAATAAGATGTTATCCAAAACATTCACTAGTTCCCAAAGGGATACTAACAAGTGTAGCCATACACTAAGTCAGAACGAACTTAGTGTATGGCTACACTTGTTAGTAAACTGGTAGAGATTGTAAACTGGTCTTCCTTAAATGGTAGAGAAAGTCAGCTTATAAAAACCAACTCTTCTTCTTAACTCTCTGAATGCTTCTTGTTTCACAAAGTGTGATCTCCAAAGTGCTGCCATTATCAGGCATGCAGAGAATTCTCCTTCTCATCTCTGTTGGTTCGGCTGGTTTTCGACTTGTTTTTATACCCGATTTCACTAACGATGAGGTTTTTGTGACAGTTGCTGCTGATTCCCAAATCTGCCGCCGCTGGATGCTTATAAATGAAATTATTTGCACCTGAACACCTCCCGCTCATCAAAGTTTTCGGCTAATGGCAACAAGGAAGGACCCGGGCTGTATGGTCTTCCCTTTAAGGAAGCAGCTCGGATCTCTGGGTGACAGCTACCGACTGGTCTCCAGCAACCGAGAAGGGGGGAATTATTTCACGTGAAGTTGCAATTTGGGAACTTAAGCCCAACACCGCAAACTTTTGCTTGACTGTTCTAAAGATCGGGTCCTTGCAGTGAGAAGAACAAGGGTGCCAAGTCAGTCAGGGCTGACACATTTTTCACCCTTTTCTGCTGGCAGATTTTTGATAGGCAGGAATTCAATAGTTCTTTCTGAGCATGGAACGGAGGAAAAACGCATCAGTTGAATTTCTGCCAGAGGCAGTTGTTGAAGGCTCGTGTGCGGGGAGGATGCTCTCCAACTCCTCATACAAACATCTGAAGCTGCCTTGCACAGTCACATCACGGGTATATTTGGCACAGGACTAGGGTTGCCAACCTCCAGGTGGGGCCTGGGGATCTCCTGGGATTGCAATCTCCAGGCGACAGAGGTCAGCCCCCCTGAAGAAAATGGCCGCTTTGGAAGGGGAGCTCTAGGGCAATTAAACCCATTGAAGTCTCTCCCCTCCCCAAACTTCTCCCTCCTCAGGCTCCGCCCTCCAAATCTCCAGGTATTTCCCAACCCAGAGCTGGCAACCCTAGCTGTACCCCAGCGTGGAACAGTGGTTAAGAGCAGTGGACTCTAATCTGGTGAGCTGGGTTGGTTTCCCCACTCTTCCACAAGAAGCCAGCTGGGTGACCTTGGGCTAGTCACAGCTCTCTCTGAACTCTCTCTGCCCCAACTGCCTCACAAGTAGGGTTGCCAACCACCAGGTGGTGCAGTGGCTGTGTACTGAGAATTTTTTCCTTTGGATTTCTACAACCGCCAGGTGGTGGCTGGCAATCTACTGCTCTTATAACTGATCTCCAGCTGATAGAGATCGGTTCACCTGGAGAAAATGGCCACGTTGGCAATTGGACTCTATGGCATTGAAGTCCCTCCCCTCCTCAAACCCCACTCTCCTCAGGATCCGACCCAAAAACCTCCCAACAGTGGCAAAGTGGAACCCGGCAACCCTACTCACAAGGTGTTTGTTGTGGGGAAGGGAAGGGAAGGTGATTGTAAGCCGGTTTGATTCTTCCTTAAGTGGTAGGGAAAGTCAGCATGTAAAAACCAACTCTTCTTCTTGTGGGGAGAGGAAGGGAAGGAGCTTGTAAGCCGGTTTGATTCTCCTTAAAAGGTACAGAAAGTTGGCATATAAAAACCAACTCTTTTTCTTCCTCTTCCTCGTCACTAATAAGTAAATCTGCTTTTTCTGTCTGGTGCCCAGGCCAATGAGCTCAAAGGCACTGGGACAGTGGGCAAGCACAGCTCTGGAATGATCTCAAAATGCGTGGCCACCGCTGCCTGCTTGCAAATCCCCTTCCATCTTCCCAGGGTTCGGTCTCTCCCTCAAGTGACCTCCCAGTGCTTCTTGCAGCTTCTTCCCCTCCCTCATCTTGAGACTCCAGAATTTCTTCAAGGGGGTGTGTGTCAGAATTTGCCCAATCGTACTTCAATTAGTAGAAGTCACCAATGTGGCAGTGATTCCCCCTTAAGAAATACATTTGACCTTTTAAATTGGAAACAAGTGTTGTTCAGAATGTTTCTGCCTGTCCGGATCTAAGGAGCACAGTTTTATCTATGCCAGGCGTCCCCCAACACTGTGCTCATGGGCGTGGGGTTGCCAACCTCCAGGTGGTGGCTGGAGATCTCTCAGTATTACAACTGATCTCCAGGTGATAGAGATCAGGTCCCCTGGAGAAAATGGCCGTGTTGGCCATTGGACTCTATGGCATTGAAGTCCCTCCCCTCCCCAAACCACACCATCCTCAGGCTCCACCCCAAAATCCTCCTGCCGTTGACAAAGGCTTTGTTTGCGGGGAGGTTTGCCATTGCCTTCCCCAGTCATCTACACTTTACCCCCAGCACGCTGGGTACTCGTTTTACCAACCTCGGAAGGATCGTAGGCTGAGTCGACCGTGAGCCGGCTACTGAAACCGACTTCCGTCGGGATCGAATGTAAGTCATGAGCAGAGCTTGGACTGCAGTACTGCAGCTTACTACTCTGCGCCACGGGGCTCCTTTGGTTAGAAAGGCGGCACAAAAACGTTTTAAATAAATAAATAGGGAGCTAGTGTAGGGATTTGAAGGGGGGGTAGCAGGAACATAGCTTTAGGCAGAGGGATGGATCGATATGGTACAATGAGGAAGAAAACGTTTCACTAGCCAAGGCAAGGGATGACCAGACGACGCACCAGAGGCCGTCAGAAATAACAAAAATTACACCGCTTCATTTCCACATTATTCAAGCCGACGATGCTTGAGCAGAGCCGGGATTGGCACCGGGTGTTTCACGGCATGTCAGACAGCATGCTTGAGATCATATTAGCAGGGGACAGGAATCCCATTACTGACGGAGATAACAGCTACAGACGTCTTGTGTTCACCACCCATATCTAATACGGTGTTGTTAAGAATGCAATTACGCAGCAACTGGGGCGTCCCCACCAGGAGAAGCCAAAGTGACAGGCAGGCCTGTTTGCGGCCTGGGAAATGTCAGCTTTCCGCCAGATCTCCCTGTGATCAGACGGAAAATCCAGGTTGGATACCATTTCTCCTCCTCCCCCCCCCCACTCCCTCTTGTCACAGAGGCTCAGTCCGAAATTGTGAGGGACGTGTGGCGCGCATCGCCTGTGTGCGGATCTGATCCCTCTTGCACGCCTCCTCCGCAAATCCTGCCTCATTTCATGCCATCAGCTTCACGGAGGTTCCTGCCTTTAGGCCAATGCGGGAGCACAGTGGAACATCAAGAAGACAACAGGAATGACTACTGGGGAATTGCACAGCTTTAAGACTGAAGATGAAGAAATGGAAAGGGTTCGGGATTTTCCATTCCTTGGCTCCATCGCCAACCACAAGGGAGGCAGCAACCAAGAAATCAGAAGGAGATTGAGACTGGGAAGGGCAGCCAGGAAGGCGCTAGAAAAGATTCTTAAGTGTAAGAATATGTTGCCAGCAACCAGGTAAAAGGTAAAGGTAGTCCTCTGTGCAAGCACCTGGTCATTACTGACCCATGGTGTGATGTCACATCCTGACGTTTCCTAGGCAAACCATGTTTACGGGGTGGTTTGCCGTCGCCTTCCCCAGTCATCTACACTTTACCCCCAGTAAGCCGGGAACTCATTTTATCGACCTTGGAAGGATGGAAGGCTGAGTCAACCTTGAGCCGGCTGCCTGAAACCGACTTCTGTCGGGATCTTACTCAGGTCGTGAGCAGAGCTTGGACTGCAGTACTGCAGCTGACCACTCTGCACCGTGGGGCTCCTTGCCGGCAACCAAGATCAAGATAATTCATAGTATAATTGCCCCTGTTACTATGTATGGGTGTGAGGGCTGGACAATGCAGAAAGCTGATACACTGCATTGGTCAGGCCACACCTGGAGTCCTGTGTGCCATTGTGAAGGCCTCACTTCAAAAAGCCTGTGGACAGAATGGAGCGGGTGCAGAGGAGAGCGACAAGGAGGATCAGGGGCCTGGAGACCAAGCCCTACGAGGAAAGGCTGAGGGAGCTGGGAATGTTCAATCTGGAGAAGAGGAGGTTGAGAGGGGACAGGATTTCTCTCTTGAAGTATTTGAAGGGCTGCAACTTAGAGAAGGGCAGGGAGCTGTTGCTGTTGGCAGCAGAGGACAGGACTCGCAATAATGGGTTTAAATTGTGGGCGGAAAGGTACCGGCTGGATATTAGGGGAAAAAATTTACAGTAAGAGTTGCTTAATACTGGAATCAGCTACCTGGGGAGGTGGTGAGCTCCCCCTCACTGGCAGTCTTTAAGCAGAGGCTGGACAAGAGCTTGTCATGGAGGCTCCAGACTGATCCTGCATTTAGCAAGGGGTTGGACTAGATGGTCTCTATGGACCCTTCCATCTCTATGATTCTGTGTTCCATGAAGAAAGTGGATTCCTTTGAAATGTGGTGTTGAAATAGAGTGTTACAGATACTGTGGACCGCCAAAAAGACAAATCAGTGGGCTCTAGATCTAATCAAGCCTGAACTGACTGTAGAAGCTAAAATGGCTAAACTGAGGCTATCGTATTTTGGTCACGTCATGAGATGACAAGAGTCACTGGAAAAGACAGTCATGCTAGGAAAAGTTGAGGGCAGCAGGAAAAGAGGAAGACCCAACAAGAGATGGATTGACTCAATAAAGGAAGCCACAGCCTTCAATTTGCAAGATCTGAGCAAGGCTGTCAAAGATAGGACATTTTGGAGAACTTTCATTCATGGGGTCACCATGAATCGGAAGCGACTTGACGGCACTTAACACACACACACATAGATGGATCCACTCAATCAAGCAGTCAGTTTGCAGTTCCTGAGCAAGGTTGTCAACTATAGGACATTTTGAAAGTCATTAATTCACTGGGTCACCATAAGTCAGAAGCGACTTGGAAAAATGCAATACACACACCATCTGTGGGAGATAGATCATGATGGGTAGCCGTATTAAGGGATGTTGCTGAGAGGTAGAGCCTCTGCTTGTCATGCAGAAGGTCCCAGGTTCAATCCCCGGCATCTCCAGTTAAAGGGACTAGGCAATTAGGTGATGTGAAAGACCTCTACCTTGAGACCCTGGAGAGCCACTGCCAGTCTGAGTAGATAGTACTGACTTTGATAGACCTAGGGTCTGACTCAGTATAAGGCAGCTTCATGTGTATAGGGAAGGGCCGTGGCTCAGTGGTAGAGCATCTGCTTGGCATTCAGAAGGTTCCAGGTTCAATCCCCAGCATCTCCAGTTAAAGGGACTGGGCAAGTAGGTGATGTGAAAGACCCCTGCCTGAGACCCTGGAGAGCTGCCACTGATTTGAGCAGACAATACTGACTTTGATGGACCAAGGGTCTGATTCATTATAAGGCAGCTTCATGTGTCCATGTGTCTGTAACAGTAGAAAAGAGGAAGAGTCCAGTAGCACCTTAAAGACTAACAAAATTTCTAGCAGGGTATGAGCTTTCGTGCGCCACAGCTCACATCTTCAGATACATCTTCTTATGTTCTTATGTTCTTATACCTGAAACACACAGCAGGTCAACGTGCACAGTGGGTGGCTTGAGGGCTGCTGGCTCAGGGCTGGAAAACTTCTGGCACTACCGGACTCCAGTCTGTGGGAGAGGGTTTCTGCTGAAGCAAAACCCTTAGGGAGGTGAAGGGCCCAATGTCTAACGAAGGCTTTTCTCCTAAGCTTCTGAAATCCAGACACTTTCATATAAGATTATTTCTCTGCTGCCGGCAGCTTGGGCAGGTCAAGCCAAGGAAAAATCTTCTTAAAAGAGAAAACTATGAGGAAACCTGCCCACCCACCATCAAGTCCTCCCAAACACAAGAGGGACATGGCGCATTATTAGTATCAAAGGATTATTTCCAGCTCTGTGGCATCTACCGACAAACACACATATCTTTGACCAATGCATCAGCTCCCAAGGGGGGAAAAACTCACACGTGCGGCACAGCCAAGGAGTCACAAGACACAAAATGCGGCGAGACGCATCGCTGTGCCCAAACTGCAACACAAGAAGGGAATACCCTCATCACCTGAGCCTCCACAAGATGCCAGGGAGAAGGGTCGAAGCCCGGCCCACTGGGAAACCAGCCACCAACCAAGGGGAGGAGGAGAGAGTAATGGGGGAAGTCCCTTCAGTTTCACCGGAGACTTCTCAGTCTCCCTAGAATAATAGAATTATAAAGTTGGACGGTACCACCAGAGTCATCTAGTCCAACCCCCTGCACAATGCAGGAAATTCCCAACTACCTCCCCCTCACACCCCAGTGACCAGAAGATGGCCAAGATGCCCAGAAGATGGCCAAGATGCCCTCCCTCTCATGATCTGCTTAAGTTCGTAGAATCAGCATTGCTGACAGATGGCCATCTATCCTCTGCTTAAAAACCTCTAGGGAAGGAGAGCTCACCACATTTGCCTACACTTGCCAGTGTCTGTCCGAAGGGTTAAAATAGAAGAGACACTGGAAGACTTGGGACTGGATCCAAAGCATGCTTTTTAGTGGTAAAGAACAGTCTCAAAGGTTTGCATTTTGGATTGGGATCATGGTGCAAATAGAGCACTAGAATCAGAAGGGGCCGGCCCAGTATTCCTCCTGCAATAGCCACCAATCTCCAAACTACTGAGATCAGTTCCCCTGAAGAAAATGTCTGCTTTGGAGGGTGGACTCTATGGCATCACATCCCCAATGAGCTCCCTTCCCTCCTCCAACTCCCCCTTCCCTAAGCACCATCCTCAAATCTCCAGGAATTTCCCAAGCCAGAGTTCACCACCCTAGGCTTTATGGGTTATCACGTTCAACCCCATGCTCAATGCAGGGAAGAAGAAGAAGAAGAAGAAGAAGAAGAAGAAGAAGAAGAAGAAGAAGAAGAGGAGGAGGAGGAGGAGGAGGAGGAGGAGGAGGAGGAGGAGAGTTGGTTTTTATATGCCAACTTTCTTTACCACTTAAGGAAGAATCAAACCGGCTTACAATTGCCTTGCCTTCCTCTCCCACAGCAGACATTTTGTGAGGGAGGTGAGGCTGAGAGAGTTCAGAGAGAACTGTGACTGGCCCAAGGTCACCCAGCTGGCTTCATGTGGAGGAGTGGGGAATCAAACCCGGTTCTCCAGATTAGAGTCCACCGCTCTTAACCATGGCACCACGCTGGCTCTCCCAAAGTGAGAGCATTCCTAACAGATGTACAACAGTTGAGTCCAGTAGCCCTTTAAAGACCAATGAGATTTTCCAGGGTATAAGCTTTCAAGAGTCAAACTCCATTCATCTCAAAAGCTCATACCCTGAAAATCTCATTGGTCTCTGTTGCTATGAAACTCACATCATTCTTGCTCTTCTACTGCAGACCAACACAGCTACCCACCTGAAACTAACAGATGGAGTGAATTTCCCCTCTGTACCATTTTCAGAGGCCTCCAATGTGTCACAGTTACTTTTTACCCTACTGGGGGAAACACCAAGGCAATATACTGGCTGCTTGGGGCTATTTGAGTCAGGAAAATGGTGCACAGGAGTCAGCCCTCCCCAGCTACTGTTTAGTAACTTAGATTGCACTGAGGATCAAGAGTCTAATCCAGTTTGAGGCTGAATGTGGCCAAAGAAAACAGGCCCAAGCATTGTCCATTATACCATGCCTGTAAGGTCAAATGGGAAGGAAGGTGTCATGGAATGGCCTGATCTCGTCAGCTCTCAGAAGCTTAGGAGACCTCCAAGGAAGACTCTGCAGAAGAAGGCAATGGCAAACCACCTCTGCTTCTCACTTGCCTTGACAGCCCCTTGCTGGGGTTGCTATATGTTGGTTGGGACTTGACGGCACATACGGACATATGAAGTCAAACACAGCCCGCCACCAGGATCTAATGTGTTTTACACACATGAACACATGAAGCTGGCTTATACTGAATCAGACCATAAAGGTCCATCAAAGTCAGTACGGTCTATTCTGACCGGCAGCGGCTCTCCAAGGTCTCAGGCAGAGGCCTTTCACATCACCTACTCGCCTGGTGCCTTTAACTGGAAATGGCGGGGTTGAACCTGGGACCTTCTGCATGCCAAGTAGATGCTCTTCCACTGAGCCACGGCCCCTCCACACCACAGCACCATCCAAGGCTGCAAAACCACTGATGGGCTACCAGACTTGTCTGGGGGGGTGGCCCTCAACTGCATTCATCCAATAAATGGGGATGTCGCAAGCAGAGTAGATCTGAAAGGGTAGGAGGTTTCACTGAAGGTTTTATGGGTTGCAAGAAGCATAAGAACCTCAGAAGAGGCCTGCTGGATCAGACAAGTGGTCCATCCAGTCCAGCTTCCTGTCTCACACAGTGGCCAACCAGTTCCTCTGGAGGGCCAACAACAGGACACAGAGGCTGAGGCCTTCATAAGAACTTCAGAAGAGCCCTGCTGGGTCAGGCCAGTGAGGGTCCATCCAGTCTAGCTTCCTGTCTCACACAGTGGCCAACCAGTTCCTCTGGAGCATCCTTATTTCTGTGATTTTGTAGGAGAGCCCTGCATTATCCCCACACTGGGTTAGCTCTGTGGCACTATCAGAAACCCTTGTCTAATGGCCAGATGAAACCCCTCAAGGCAGTTGGACTTCCTTGGTGGTCTCCCATACGAGGACGAAACAGGGCCAATCCTTGATTAGCTCCTGAGAGCTGATGAGATCGGGCTAGTCTGGGCCATCCAGGTTAGGGCGGACAAACAGAGGTGGTTTGCCATTGCCTGCCTCTAAGGCAGATGGAACACTGGATGCCTTGAGTCATCCCCCAAGGCTGAGGATGCCGTTTAAGCTTCTTCTCTAGCAAACCACCAACAGCCAAATAACAAGACAGAAGGTGGGCTTGGAGGCCGCCCAGTCACACTTCAGGCCAAGGATCTGCCCCCATTGCATCCTGCCAGCTGGATCAGACCAGAGTGGAGGGGTGGAACCCTGGCAACGTGTCAACCTGCTCCACTAATGACTCAGGCGACAGCGCTCCTCTTTGCTCTCATTGCTGCACACGCTACCTTGGAGTTCTTTGGGCTTTAAAAATGGTAATTGCTGTTGTAGCAATAGCAATTACAGTGTTTACAAAAGCCTGTAAAAGCCTTTCAGTGTCATAGTGGGGTGAAATGGTAGCTGCTAACGGACTGATGGCCCTGACCTGGTTGGCCTAGGCTGGCCCAGTCTTATGAGATCCCACAAGCTAAGTAGGGTCAGTCCAAAGGATAGGACTTGGATGAGAGACCACCAAGGAAGTCTAGGATCTCCATATAGGTGAAGGTAATAGCAAACCACCTCTGTTTGTCTGCCCTAACCTGGATGGCCCAGGCTAGCCAAATCTCATCAGCTCTCAGAAGCTAAGCAGGGTTGGCCCTGGTTCATACTTGGATGGGAGACCTCCAAAGAAGTCCAGAGTTGCTTCACAGAGGCAGGCATTGGAGAACCACCTCCGTACGTCTCTTGCCTTGGAAACCCTATGGGGTCGCTGTAAGCTGGCTGTGATCTGATGGCACTTTCCACGCACGCAGTAAGCAAGAGGACATAATTGGGAGGTGATCTTCAAAAATTGCACAACTTCTCTTCCACATGACAGGCAAATACCCTTGGCATATGATCTTTATGGCAAGATTATAGAAAGAATAGACCAAACCAGGTTTGGGAAAGATAGGAGCAGAGCAGGGGAAAGCCAGAAAGTGGATGATTAGAGGACAATGTTATGGGGATGCTCCCCAAAACAACACTGCCATTTCGAAGCAAAGACAGTAAAACCAGTTTCACTTTAAACCAGTGTTTCCCAACCTGTGGTTCCTGACCCACACATGCACAGTGAAGCCTGTGAAACTGGGTCCCAGGTTTTTGCAGTTTTAATGATTTGTGAATGCTCTATGTTTTCCAGGTTGTTCCCATACGAAGTAAATGTTGGGTGGTGGGTCACCATCCCCAAAAGATTGGGGACCACTGCCTTAAACCTTGCTGGGGCACCATCTGCAAACCCCGGGGGAGCTCTCCAAATTGCTGCAGTACCTGGGATCAGGCTCTTACTCCTGGATTCCTCTCTTCTGCTCTTAGTTGCCCATCTCCTTTTTCCCCCCACTAGAGTTTCCCTCTTCAAGATTGGTTCCTTTCTGATTGTGGCTAGCATTCTGTGTACTCTCATGCCAGCCAGAAAAAACAATATCATGACTGCCAGATGATCCAGCTGCCAGTGAAGTTCCAGTGTTAATTATAAATGCACATGTATTCTAGAATTTAAATAGAATTTAAATCTCTCTCTCTCTCTCTCTCTCTCTCTCCACATGAAGCTGCCTTATACTGAATCAGACCCTTGGTCCATCAAAGTCAGTATTGTCTGCTCAGATTGGCAGCGGCTCTCCAGGGTCTCAGGCAGGGGTCTTTCACATCGTCTACCTGCCTAGTCCCTTTAACTGGAGATGCTGGGGATTGAACCTGGGACCTTCTGCATGCCAAGCAAATGCTCTAACACTGAGCCACAGCCCCTCCCCTTCTGTCTGTCTGTCTGTCTGTCTGTCTGTCTATCTATCTATCTATCTATCTATCTATCTATCTATCTATCTATCTATCTATCTATCTATCTATCTATCATCCATACTCTCTTAGCTTCAATAATGGTATAACACTGCATTGGATCCTGCACATCCATTTTGCTAGTGGTGGTTCTTTCCTCCTGGACCAGAAATCGTCCCTTGATGGGGGGGGGGGGTCGTCTCTCTGAGTCTCTGGCATTGTGGGAAACTTTCTTGCTCCAGGGGAATATGCCACCTCTAGTGGAATGGGGCCATGGGATGCAACCCACTGGATGCTGACATGTCAGGGAACTGACAGCAGTACAATGGGGTTGCATACATCTGTTGGATTAGTAACTTTGTAGGGGACAGAAGAAGGAGTAATGGTCACATCAGTGACTGTTGTGCGCAGAGTTGCTGTAACCAAATGTCTTGACCATGAATGGTGTCAGAAGGAAGTGGTTAGTTCAGTAAAAAGAGAGGCATTGAGGTCTGAAGAAATGCAAGCAGGCGGAATAGAAGGTACTTGAGTTAAAGAAGAACAGCTAGTCAGAGTATTGAGAGAGGAACCGGACAGTTCAGTAGACATTTCTTTGCATTGGCAAAACTAAAAAAAAAAAAAAAGCACTGCTCCCCAGAGAAGATGATATTTCTATTTAAAAATCCTGGAAACATTAGCGTTTAATATCTGTATGTCTGCCCTTCATTTTATTTTAATTATGACAAGCACACCCTGTGACAGATATTCCAATCTTTTCTTAGAAGAAGGGCTGGTAGATGATGCATAAAATATATCTGGTTTAATTAGAGAAGGTAGCTGATTAGCATACAATGCATCGTTGCATTGTTAAACGTGGGACTTCATCTCCTAAGCTGGGCCTCCAGAGCTTGTGATCCATTACATCAAATGCAGGATTTTAAAAAAATGATTTCCCTATTCATTTTCTGTTATAGCAACACCCAAAGACAAAATAGCCTCAGCAGAAAGACAAAGGTGCTGTCTGGCCTCATCTCCACCTTTCAAAATTCCCCTACATTGATTACAAAGCCAGCATGGTGTAGTGGTTAAGAGCAGTGGTTTGGAGCAGTGGACTCTGATCTGGAGAGCCGGGTTTGATTCCCCACTGCTCCACGTGAGTGGCGGAGGCTAATCTGGTGAACACACGAAGCCAGCTGGGTGACCTTGGGCAAGTTACAGCTCTGTTAAAGCTCTCTCAGCCTCACCTACCTCACAGGGTGTCTGTTGCGGGGAGGGGAAGGGAAGGTGATTGTAAGCTGGTTTGAGTCTCCCTTAAGGGGTAGAGAAAGTCGGCATATAAAAACCAACTCCTCCTCCTCCTCCTCCTCCTTCTTCTTCAAAAACAGCCTCCTTCTGTGATTCAGTTGGAAGCAGAAGCTGATGAACGTGCACCCATTAAAGTGAATGTAACACGCAACTCCAATGAAAACACTCTTTTAAAACTAGTTAAGCAGGAAAACACTTTGGATACTAGTGGGTATAGATGTCATTTCACTGGCAATTCGCTTCCTTTTCTCCTCCTGCTTGGGAGAGCTAACCCTTTGAGGCTTACTTCACTGCTGATAGAGAGTTGTTATTTTGGGTTAGGGTTCAAGAGCAATGCCTAATTAATGGGGTTAACTACTTACGTTCTGCAACAGTGACTCACGCTAAGCCCGTGATGGTTTTCTTTGCTAATCCTTCAGGCTATGGAGAGTTCACATGTAGTTAATTGGGTGGATGTCATTCACGTACAGGGCTGGAAGTTAAGGAGGCCGCTGACAAGGAATGCTGCAGGGTAAGACAGCTAGAAATTAAATCAATAGGTTTGGGGGTCTTCTTCCCACAATGTATCAGAGGTAGCTGTGCTGGTCTGCAGTAGAACAGCTAGATTTGAGTCCAGTAGCGCCTTAGAAACCAACAAGATTTGGGGGTTTTGACTCTCAAAAGCACATACTCAAAGCTTTGGGCTTTGACTCTCAAAAACTCATACCCTGAAAATCTTGTTGCTCTCCAAGGTGCTACCCCTCTCCAAGGGGAGGGGCTGTGGCTCAGTTTGTAGAGCCTCTGCTTGGCATGCAGAAGGTCCCAGGTTCAATCCCCGGCATCTCCAGTTAAAGGGACCGGGAAATCAGGTGATGTGAAAGACCTTTGCCTGAGACCCTGGAGAGCTGCTGCCAGTCTGAGTAGACAATACTGACTTCTCTGGTTCAGTATAAGGTGCAGCTTCATGTGTTCATCTGTCTTTTTTAGGCAGGGGCTGTGGCTCAGCGCAGCATCTGCGGTGCAAGGCAAAGGTCCCTTTCAATCACCTGCTTCGGTCCAGTTAAAATGGAGCTGCGGGGAATCAGGTGACTGGGAAAGCCTCTGCATGCCACTGAGAGCACCCTGGAGAGAGCTGCTGCCAGGTCTGAGTAGACAATACTGACTTTGATGGACCCAGGCTCTGGTTCAGTATAAGGCAGCTTCATGTGTTCATGTCTACTGGACTCTAATCTAGCTGTTCCCACAATGTATATGGAAGGGACTGTGTCTCAGTGGTAGAACATCTGCTTGGCATGCAGAAGGTCCCAAGTTCAATACCCGGCATCTCCAGTTAGAAGGATAAATTGAGAGGTGATGTAAAAGTCCTCTGCCTGAGACCCTGGAGAGCAACTGCCAGTCAGTGTATACAACACTGATTTTGATGGACCAATGGTCTGGTTCAGTGTAAGGCAGCTTCATGTGTTCATGTGCACAGTACATTTCTTTTTCACCAATAGCTCCACTGCCTTACCACACATTCTTCTTTAAGGCAGCCATTGTGACAATTGTGTTGATAAGGACTTCAACTAAGAAGAAGATATACCAGGTCAGGATACTGGTTTGGAGGGGATGTGGCTCAATGGTAGAACATCTGCTGGGCACGCAGAAGGCCCCAGGTTCAATCCCTGGCATCTCCAGTTGAAAGGACCATTTAAGAGGTAATTGTGAAAGACCTTGACTCTGGAAAGCACCTGCCAGTCTGCATAAACAAGACTGACCTAGATGGAACAGTTTCAGAAGGTAGCCTTGTTGGTTGGTAGTAGAACATCTAGATTTGAGTCCAGTAGCACCTTAGAGACCAACAAGATTTTTGGGGTATAAGCTTTCAAGAGTCAAAGCGCCCTTCGTCAGATTCTTCCCTCCTCCTGCAAACGTTACACTTAATATAACAAAACAGCTCCACTGATAGACCAGTGGCCTGAGTCTGTATAGGGCAGCTTCATATGCTTATTTACTTGATATCATCTACTGACCAGTAGAGCTCTTCAGCAGTGCAGTGAGCAAGAGTCAGCATGGTGTAGCGGTTAAGAGCGGTGGTTTGGAGCGGTGGACTCTGATCTGGAGAACCAGGTTTGATTCCCCACTCCTCCACATGAGTAGTGAAGGCTAATCTGGTCAACTGGATTTGTTTCACCCATTCCTCCACAGAAAGCCAGCTCGGTGACCTTGGGCAAGTTACAGCTCTGTTAGAGCTCTCTCAGCCCCACCTACCTCGCAGGGAGTCTGTTGTGGGGAGTGGAAATGAAGGTGATTGTAAGCCAGTTTATGTCTCCCTTAAGTGGGAGAGAAAATCGGCATATAAAAACCAACTCTTCTTCTTCTTCTTCTTCTCCTTCTTCTCCTTCTCCTCCTCCGCTATGTGGAGTTGTTCCATTCTGCACTTATTGATTCAGACCAGAGTAAACTTGCCTAGGTTTGTACTGCAGGGTTTCAAGTCTGTTGTGGTATTTTCTTTTCTTTTTTAATAACTTTTTATTTTTCTTCATTTAATATATATAAAAATATAATAATAATAATAATAAAGAGGAAAAAAACAAATATTTTTTTAGTTTAACAATCAAATGACTTCCCCCTCTTCCTTTTCCGTCTAAAATTAAATTGTATAATCTTTTGCTAACAGGACTAATCCCAATATTATTTTAATTTGTCTGTTCTTGTCATATCCAGTGGTATTTCCTAATACCTGCTAGCTGAGATCCTTCCATTGGAGATGCCAGAAACTGAACCCAGAACATTCTGCATGCCAAGGAGGTGCTCTGTCACTCAACCATGACATGTCCCAATGAAGCTTTCCCACTCCGAGTCAGCCCATTGGTCCACCCAGTTCAGTATTGCCTCTTCTGATAGACAGCGAATTTCCAGTGGAGGGGAGGGGCTATGGCTCAGTGGTAGAGCATCTGCTTGGCGCGCAGAAGGTCCCAAGTTCAATCCCTGGCATCTCCACTTAAAGGGACTAGGCAAGTAAGTGATGTGAAAGATCTCAGCCTGAGACCCTGGAGAGCCGCTGCCGGTCTGAGTAGACAATACTGACTTTAATGGACCAAGGGTCTGATTCAGTATAAGGCAGCTTCATGTGTTCATGTGTATTCTCTGTTGACTCAGGATAAAATATTTAGGGGAGGGGCTGTGGCTCAGTGGTAGAGCATCTGCTTGGCATGCAGAAGGTCCCAGGTTCAATCCCCGGCATCTCCAGTTAAAGGGACTAGGCAAGGAGGTGATGTGAAAGATCTCAGCCTGAGACACTGGAGAGCCGCTGCCGGTCTGAGTAGACAATACTGATTTTGATGGACCAAGGGTCCGATTCAGTAGAATCATAGAATCATAGAGTTGGAAGGTACCACCAGGGTCATCCAGTCCAACCCCCTGCACAATGCAGGAAACTAACAACTACCTCCCCCCCCACATCCCCAGTGACCCCAACCCTCGCCCCGCAATGCAGGATCTCACAATCAAAGCACTCCCAACAGATGTCCATCCAGCCTCTGCTTAAAGACCTCCAAAGACGGGAACTCCACCACCCTCTGAGGCAGTGCATTCCACCATCGAACAGCCCTCACCGTCAGAAAGTTCTTCCTAGTGTTTAGATGGAATCGCTTTTCTATTAGTTTAAATCCATTACTCCGTGTCCTAGTCTCTGGAGCAACAGAGAACAAGCTAGTTCCCTCATCAACATGACATCCCTTCAAATATTTAAACATGGCTATCATGTCTCCCCTCAGCCTTCTCTTCTCCAAACTAAACAAACCCAACTCCCTAAGTCTCTCCTCATAGGGCATGGATTCCAGACCTTTGATCATTCTGGTCGCCCTCCTCTGGACACGCTCCAACTTGTCAACATCCTTCTGACATTGTGGAGGCCAAAACTGGACACAGTATTCCAAGTGAGGTCTGACCAATGCAGAATACAGTTGTAGCATTACTTCCCTTGATCTAGACCCAATACTCCTATTGATGCAGCCCGGAATTGCATTGGCCTTCTTAGCTGCCATATCACACTGTTGACTCATGTTCAGTTTGTGGTCCACTAAGACTCCCAGATCTCTTTCACATGTACTGTTGTCAAGCCAACTATCTCCCATCCTGTACCTATGCCTTATGTTGTTTCTGCCTAGGTGAAGTACCTTACACTTCTCCTTATTGAAATCAATTTTATTACTTATGGCCCAGCTCTCCAGTCTATCAAGGTCATTCTGAACTCTGACCCTATCCTCCAGGGTATTAACTACCCCTCCTAACTTGGTGTCATCTGCAAATCTGATTAGCATGCTCTCTATTCCATCATCCAAGTCATTTATAAAAATATTAAATAGTACCGGTCCCAGGACAGATCCCTGTGGTACCCCACTGGTCACTCCTCTCCAGGATGAAGTTGTGCCATTAATGAGCACCCTTTGGGTTCGGTTGGTCAACCAATTACCAATCCACCTAACAGTAGCAGTGTCCAGCCCACATTTTACTAGCTTTGTTTCAAGAAGATCATGGGGGACTTTATCAAAGGCTTTACTGAAATCAAGGTACCCTACATCTACAGCATTCTACAGTACAAGGCAGCTTCATGTATTCATTCTAAGAGAGGACATTCCCAATACTTTATCTGAGTCCCTTTCGGCTGCTGGAGATGCCAGTGACTAACCATGCGACTTGCTACGTGCACAGCTGGAGATCTTCCACTGAGTCACAGCCCAACCTATTTTTTTCTTCTGAACCTTTTGGACAGTTACTCACTAAGCATGACTGTGATGCCGGCAGCCACGCTGCGAGGGATAGGCCTTCATTCCCAAACTAATGAGAAAACTGAAAGGAGGAAGGCCGAGTTGTTGCATTTGTTAGGGCGACAGGAATAAAAGGTAGTAGCAACAAATGAAACAATGCCATCCATTTTATTAGTCGCCCTGTGTTTTGCATTTAATTGCTTATAAAGCTGGGATCCTGTCTCCTATCGGTGTCCCATTCTGCTGAAAAAGATCCCTTGGGGCAGGAATGCAGTCCATGAGAACATCAGCTAATTAATATCACTGAGAAAGAAGAGAGCGGAAAACGGACGTGTGTGATATGATGACAAAGAAGGAAGGGTTGGAAATGGAAGTGAATATTAAAAGAAAAATAATTGCACATCCGCAGCCGTGGTGGAGGGGGAGGGACGGTCTAGAAGTGACAATTGAGCCCACATCTGGGAGATTTTTGGACGCACGGCGCCGAATGCTCGGGGCTTCCTCCAGCTGAGAGGGGAGGCTCTTGAGCAACTTGACCTAGACAATCTGGTAGATTGGTGGGTGGGAGGAAGCCGAGGCACCATGGTGGGGTGCATGAATTCAAGAGTGGCTTTGAAATACCGGGTGTGGGAGGGAGGGTACTACACAGTTTGCTTCTCTTCCTACTGTGCAAGCAGCCGGCGTCTTGCCTGCTTCCCACATTTGAACTTTCTGAAACCCCAAAGAGAACGACAAAAAGAGGAAGGTAAATGAGAACAAATGGAGGAAAAGACAGCTGGCAGTAGGGTTGCAAACCTCCAGGTGGGGGCTGAAGTTCTCCTGGAATTTAGGGTTGCCAGGCAAGGCCTGACAACCAGTGGGGGGGGGACTTACTGGCAGCAGGGGCCCTCGCCGGCAATGTAATGCCATTGCAGGTGATAGGCTGATGTCACAAGAAAGAATACATGAGCACATGAAGCTCACACCAGTGTGGTGTAGTGGTTAAGAGTGGTGATTTGGAGCAGTGGACTCTGATCTTGAGAACTGGGTTGGTTTCCCCACTCTTACACATGAAGCCTGCTGGGTGACCTTGGGCTAGTCACAGTTCTGTCTGCACTCTCTCAGCCCCACCTACCTCACAGGGGGGGCGTCTCTTGTGGGGAGAAGAAGGGAAGGTGATTGTAATCCGGTTTGATTCTCCTTTAAAGGTAGAGAAAGTCGGCATATGAAAACCAACTCTTCTTCTACTACTGAATCAGACCCTGAATCAGAAAGAAAGAAAGAAAGAAAGAAAGAAAGAAAGAAAGAAAGAAAGAAAGAAAGAAAGAAAGAAAGAAAGAAAGAAAGAAGGAAGGAAGGAAGGAAGGAAGGAAGGAAGGAAGGAAGGAAGGAAGGAAGGAAGGAAGGAAGGAAGGAAGGAAGGAAGGAAATAGAGGGAGAGAGGAAGGAAGGAAGAAGAAAGGAAGGAAAATGGAGGTACTTTGAAAAAATGGTGGGGTAAGGATGTGCTTCCCCAAATTATTTGGAGATGAGATTATTTCCCTTCCCTAATCTTATTTTTTGAGTACTGACACTCTCATCCCCCCCACAAAACGTAACTGAAAGGCCGACCCCCACCATCTGATCATTCTGGTGACTCTAAGTCACCCAAAAAGAGTTGAAAAAATAACTCTTATACCTGTGAAATTTGTGGCAGGCTCTGCTTACGCAGACCGCTCCGGTATACGAGGGGTGAACGGAGGCGCTACAAAAACAGCTGCAAAACAGCACAGTTGTTGCTTGTAATAAGGAGCTCGTGTATTATTTACACCACTGACTGCAATAAGGTCCAGGGCAGGAAACAAACAGTATTAATATATCTGGCTGGCATTCGGTTTGTCGGGAGGTCTTGGGCTTCTCTCGGCCTGACTAGTGCAGCATGCAAAGCTCTGCAGTAGGATTTCTAGACATGACCAGGCAACCAGTGGGAATCCAGAGAGGGTGGGGGGCAGGCACATGGGGGGAGAGGTGCTGTCCATGATGCTGTGACTATACTTCTGGGGAAAAACCTGAAGTCACACCACACTTCTCTAGGAATCACGGGAAAATCTATGGGGGAAAACATCTGGCAATTCCTAGAGCAGGCTGATATCACTTGAACACATGAACACATGAAGCTGCCTTATACTGAATCATAAGAAAAGCCCTGCTGGATCAGACCAAGGCCCATCAAGTCCAGCAGTCTGTTTACCCAGTGGCCAACAAGGTGCCTCTAGGAAGCCCACAAACAAGGCAACAGCAGCAGCATTAACTTGCCTGTATTCCACAACACCTAATATAACAGGCATGCTCCTCTGATAACTGGAGAGAATAGGTATGCCCCATGAGTAGAATCCATTTTGACTAGTAGCCATGAATATCCCTTTCCTCCATGAACATGACCACTCCCCTCTTAAAGCCCTCCAAGCTGGCAGCCATCACCACATCCTGGGGCAGGGAGTTCCACAATTTAACTATGCATTGTGTGAAAAAATTCTTCCTTTTATCTGTTTTGAATCTCTCACCCTCTAGCTTCAGCAGATGACCCCATGTTCTAGTATTATGGGAGAGGGAGAAAAACTCATAGAACTGCCAACCTCCAGGTGGTCTGGAAAAAAATATGCACTGGTACTAAAGGAATTAGCTGTATCAAAAATTAGTACAAGGCTAATGTCACAAAGCATATGTATTCTTTACAAAAATTATAAAGCAAATTTAAGTGAATAGACAAATACAAATACCATATTGAATGGAAATACAAATACAAAGTGACAAAACACTGTGCAGAATGAATAAGACAGCAAAAGTAGCTGACTTTGCCCTCCTCAGACTTTCCCCTCCCCAAATCTTTAGGTATTTCTCAACCTAGAGCTGGCAACCTCGGGAGGTGGTAAGCGCTCCTTCCCTGGAGGTTTTTAAGAAGAGGTTAGATGGCCATCTGTCAGCAATGCTGATTCTGTGACCTTAGGCAGATGATGAGAGGGAGGGCATCTTGGCCATCTTCTGGTCACTAGGGGTGTGGAGGGGGGAGGTAGTTGTGAATTTCCTGCATTGTGCAGGGGGTTGGACTTAATGGCCCTGGTGGTCCCTTCCAGCTCTATGATTCTATGAACCCTACACATCAAGAATGGTGTTTCTGTATATTATTTATACTGCTCTTAAAAAGTGGGGGTTGGGGGGGGGATTGGGACCAGAGAGAGGTGTAATGTTTTGATATGAAAGTCATGAATTATTGAATCCATCTACATATAGGGATGAATAGAAATAGTTTGGCGATCTGTATAATTTAATAGTCTAGTTTATTACATATTGTTTATTCTTATATTTGCTACTGAATTCTGTAACTTTTTCTAAGTAATGATATGTTTCCTATTATATATTATGTTTACTACATTATCTTTAAAGGAATCCTCGGCATGAGACCTTCTACTTCATTTGTAGTAATTCCAAGCTGCAATCCTGAAGGGGGGGGGCAAATCTTCTTAGGAGCAGGTGTGACCCTGTGCCAGCATAGGTGCCACATTATCAAGGGATAAAGTGGCATACACATTGGCACGAGGGCAAACACATTGGCTTCCAGGAAGCACAGAGCTCTGCCAGCCCCCACGGCCAGTGCAACCACTCTGGGAACTAAATCTGGGAGGAGAACGGCCACGTCGGCATGGGGGAGGCATTCCTGGGGTGTTCCCAGGGGTGGAGCTGCCTTTGGGCAGCTTCCTAACCCCTTTCACCCCGGGAACACCTTTTTTGGATGGCGCAGCCTCGCTGTGTTCAATGAGGGATTTCCCCCCTTTTTTTCCTTTTAAAATTTTTTCTCTGTGGCACCCAGGAAGCCTTGGAGGAGGCAGCGCGGCTCTACCGCTCCCGGCCAGCGCAGATCTACCCCCCCTTTAGGAATGGGCTTCCCATTCTGTTTGTCTTTCTGTTTTGTTTTTATTAATATTATATAATAAAAAGATTTTTTAAAAAAAGAATGGTGTTTTTGTGCGCGCACACATAGGCTTGGTCAGGTGAAAACACTATGAAAATGAACTGAAAGCAGGATGACCGGTGCTCCAGCGCCTGGGATTCATTTCAGAACTTCTCCTAATTAAATCAGAATTCGGGAATCCAAAACAGAACAAAATCCCCAAACGGAGAAAGAGCACAATATGGGAAACCTGCCGAATGTTCTTTTCTTGCAGTCAAAAATAGAAAGTAGGTGGTATCCTTGGTACTCAGCTAATGGCTCATAGATTTCGTGAAAGCCCAGGAATACAACCAATGTGTTATATCCAGAAGGTCCTCAGTTCAGTCCCCGGCATCTCCAATTAAAGGACTGCAGTTCTGAGGGGTGTCCTCTACTCCAGAGCGTGCCGACAAATTGACGATACCGGGATCGATGGTCTGATTCAGTTTTGGGATGCTTCAGATATTCACGCAGATTCTCGTTCTTCCCCATTGCCCATTCGTTTGAGTGGGCGCCTTTTTTCCAGAGTTCAAGACACCCCAGGCAAGAATGAAACCGAGGAAAGGAATGATTTTCCTTAACTGGCAAAGCGCCAGGGAGAACATTTTCTCAAGGTTATTATGGGCTCCTGGGCTCATCGAAGCACCCAAAGATTGCCGTCATTTTACCAACGGCTACGCAGCCCGGCGTTATCAGATGGTTCCACCTCTCGTACTTAATTCTTTTGTGCTCATCAGAATGAGAACTGTTTACTGAGAATTTGCTTTGCTCCAGGATACGTAATTTTTTTTTTTTACATGGGTTGCTATAGTTACCAATACCATTACAAAATTATGCTTGAACCTTGCGGAAGAAATGGATCTGTCAGAAGCAATTATTGAAAAGAGCAAGTTGTTTATATCCCCCCCCCCTCCCGGTAATGTAACATTTGGCTGCAATGTATGGATGTGTGAATTCATTTGGGAAAGTTGTAGCCAAGCGTGGTGAGGGAGAAAGGTGGCGTGTAAGTAAGCGGGGAGACCAAAATCTGGCTGTTTATCCTCAGAGCAATAACAAAAAAAACCCACCCAGGAACAACACAGTCATCTTTTTGGCGGCACAATTAGATTTGTTCTTTTGAGCTGCAGGAGGAGAGGATTCGGTTGGCTTTGAGGCTGGAGACGGAACGAATCCTTGCTGCGGTGTCTCGCCATGAATCCTCGCCCTGGTAGATCGCTGGGGGTTGAAATTTCAACAAAAAAGAGCAGAATTCGACGCGAAAGATCCTCAACCCCTCCAGCACATACAAATGTGTTTTAAAAGGGGAGGGGGATTTATTTGGCACTGCTGCCCTAGCCATTTTTTTAAAAAAAACAACCTGGTAGGGTTATGACGGGGAGGAAAGGTGGCATGGTATAGCCCGATCTTGTCACATCTCAGTAGCTAAGCAGGGCCGGTACTTGGAAGGGAGACCACCAAGGAAGATGCTGGAGGGAAGGCAGGATGGCATAGCCCACCTGTCATACCTCACAAGCTAAGCGGGGCTTCTGTTTATGAGTGCCATCGCCTATTCTATTTATTCCGATGTTCTTCTCAGGGAGAAGCTTTTCTCCCTCTCTCAAAATACTAGAACGCGGGGGCATTTGCTGAACCTGGAGGGTGAGAGATTCAAAACAGATAAAAGGAAGTATTTCTTCACACAACGCGTAGTTAAATTGTGGAACTCCCTGCCCCAGGAGGTGGTGACGGCTGCCAACTTGGAAGGTAATTCACAGTGGGTAGCCGTGTTAGTCTGTCTGCAGTAGTAGAAAAGGGCAAGAGTCCAGTAGCACCTTAAAGACTAACAAAAATATTTTCTGGTAGGGGATGAGCTTTCGTGAGCCACAGCTCACTTCTTCAGATACAGCTAGAATGTGAATCCATCTGTCTTTAAGTAGAGGAGAGTGAATTTAGACAAGCATTAGTATGTAAATGTTAACAGTATGTAAATGTGAATAGCAGGCGTGATGGGATGAGGTGTGGTATGCAGAAGAGTCTGTGATGTCCAGGGGAGAGATGGGTGTGGAGAAATCAGCATTGGTAATGAGCCATGAATGCAAGGTCTTTATTCAGCCCAGGTAAATGCATTGTCTTTAGTTTGAATATCAACTGTAATTCAGCAGTTTCTCTTTCCAATCTCCCTTTGAAATTCCTTTGTAAGAGAACTGCTACTCTTAAATCTGCAACACAATGTCCGGGAAGGTTGAAATGTTCTCCCACTGGTTTTTGAATATTGTAGTTTCTGATGTTAGACTTATGTCCATTTAATCTTTGTCTAAGAGACTGACCTGTTTGTCCAATGTAGATTGTGGAAGGGCATTGCTGGCATGTGATGGCATAAATCACATTAGAAGATGAGCAGGAATATGAACCTGAGATAGTATGGCTGACACTGGTGGGTCCAGAGATGATGTTCCTAGAATCTATATGAGGGCAAAGTTGGCACCTTGGTTTGTTGCAGGCCTTGGTGCCAGAGTCCATGTTCCTGTTAAGTAGTTTATCATCATGGGTGAGAAGGCTTGAACTTGGAAGGCTTGAAGAGGGGAGTGGACATGTTCATGGAGGAGAGGGGTATCCATGGCTACTAGTAAAAATGGATACTAGTCATGATGCATACCTATTCTCTCCAGGGTCAGAGCAGCATACCTATTATATGAGGTGCTGTGGAACACACGCAGGACAGTGCTGCTGCAGTCGTCTTGTTTGTGGGCTTCCTGGAGGCACCTAGTTGGCCCCTGTGTGAACAGACTGCTGGACTCGATGGGCCTGGGTCTGATCCAGCAGGGCCTTTCTTATGTTCAACCTGTTTGGGCCAAGGGATGATGCTGCAGCACCTCATGAAGGCGCCAGCGCTACTCTTGAATAGGACAGGACAAAACACTAGGAGCTGAGCCCAGACTTTTTCATCCATTCATAATTATCCGGTAAGTTTTAA
Source organism: Euleptes europaea (assembly GCF_029931775.1). Lineage (NCBI taxonomy): Eukaryota > Metazoa > Chordata > Lepidosauria > Squamata > Sphaerodactylidae > Euleptes > Euleptes europaea. The sequence continues at coordinate 136,146,990 of NC_079313.1, forward strand.
AGTGGGGAAATTAGTACAAGGATGAACTGGGTTCTTCTGAACTATGGGTGCATCTATAGACAATACTGGTTCTCACATACAGAGATACACAGAGATATGTGGCTCAGGAGAGAATTTGTTGAAATATATGATGAGCTTTATAATGGCCAGCAGAATTTCCAAGTCAGGATGGAATGCAAAGCAATGGAACTGCATTGGGCAATCCAAATTCTTGAAAGCCAATTGGTGGAAAGGCTATTTTAAGAACATAAGAGCATAAGAAAGGCCCTGCTGGGTCAGACCCAGGCCCATCAAGTCCAGTGGTCTGTTCGCACAATGGCCAACCAGATGCCTCCAGGAAGCCCACAAGCAAGGCGACGGCAGCAGCATCCTGTTTATTCATATATTTATGGACCCTGGGTACAGAATCTGCTAGCCCGATGGCCCTCCATGTTTCCACCTGTTAAAAAAAGTAGCCTTCTAGTCCTCACTGATGTTAGCTCCAGGCTGAATTGAAAGGGAAAAAAATCTATTGAGAGTCAATTCACTAAGTTCAGTGAGATCGAAATGCCGCTCGCTTTTGATGGGTCTTCATAGCTAGCATATGTGCTACCGTTTCAGCAGCCAGACAGTGGTGGTGTAGGATTTCCATGCTGTGTAGGCTAGCCCAATCTTGTCAGATCTCGGAAGCTAAGCAGGATCTGCCCTGGTCAGTATTTGGATGGGAGACCACCAAGGAAGTCCAGGGGCATGATGCAGAGGGAGGCAATGGCAACCTTCCTGTGAACATCTCTTACCTTGAAAATTGTACAGGGTAGCCATAAGTTGGCAACTTAATGACCAAAAAAAAAGCTCACAGTGTGGACTGTAGCAAATTCTTCCACTAGTTTTGCACAAATTCACATGAACAAATGAAGAACACATGAAGCTGCCTCATACTGAATCAGACCCTTGGTCCAGCAGAGTTAGTATTGTCTACTTAGACCGGCAGCGGCTCTCCAGGGTCTCAGGCAGAGGTCTTTCCCATCACCTACTTGCCTGGCCCCTTTAACTGGAGATGCGGGGGATTGAACCTGGAACCTTCTCCATGCCAAGCAGATATTCTACCACTGAGATACAGCCCCTCCCCAATTCATGATACTTCCCCACTGATTCTAGGCAAGCCAGCCATTTTACACAAACGGAAGAACTCGGACAAACGTCAAAAGAAATCAAATTAATTGCTTGAATGCTATCCCCAAAAACCTATCCAAAGTGTGGGAAAATGTAAATGTATGAAAGCTCCCGTTTTTAAGACTCCATCAATGAATTTAAGAAATAAGAACTTGGACGAATGCTCAAAACTGGCCCTCTGCTGCTCCAGTTCGCTTAAAACATGAATCAGATTAAAGGTACACAAATATTTAGAGCAAAATTATATGTTATTTGTTGTTCCGGGATTATGTCCTCCCAGTACAGGAGGGAGAGCAGCTATTTAATTCTTTCTTTTCAAGAAATTTTCTTGCCAAGAATCCCCCCTCCCCTTTTCTATGCACAAGGGGGGGGGAAGTAAAGGTACTTGTGTGTTTTCTTCATTGGGGTAAAAGCAGCTCAGGGAAGGAGATTTTGGGCATGAAAAATGCAGCAGGAGTGGGAATGCACTTCAGCAGCCGTTCTCCTGTTGCACCGATCTCCCCCTTTAAGCTGCTGCTCCTGCAGCTGCGTTCTACATAAAAAATCATTGAGGAAGAATAATCACAGAACGCCACAAAAATACACCCCGAAAAAGTCTACCCTTGCAAACTGCAACTGCATTGGGGATGCTCGCGTGAGCCGTTCACCCCAGAAATGCACAGAGATGCTCGATAAGCGGTCCTATAAAGCGCTCTAATTTCCCCCCTTCATTTTACCTCGAAAATGCTGCAGATAGCAGAGAGATGGATGAACATAAATTGATCTGTCTTTCCCTGACTCTGAGTCTACATACAGTTCAAGCGAACTGGCTCCAGACAAGTGGAGTTTATAAATGTAATGGTCTGTCTTGATTATGCTCCGGAGTAATGTGTTTTCCTTTCTTTTTTTCTACTGCAGCACATGATGTATGATGATGGTTCGAGATGAAAGCATTGGAGAGTCATCTGTGCCATGTAAACTCATTAGTTCTTTATGATGGCAGCCTACGAGGTTCACCGAGGTGTCATTTGCACCTGTCTGGAGAAGCGTTTGTGAAGAAAGCGGTGGAATTAAGAAGGCACATAAAAAAAGAGGCGGCGTTATACAGACATGATGAGAAAGACGGCGTGCAGATACTGAATGCTGAGAAAACCTGTTATAACCCTCTACACTTTGCAGCAGAAAAAAAAGAAAAGAAAGAAAGGCCTGAGTCTAGGGTTGCCAGGTCCCTCTTTGCCACCGGCAGGAGGTTTTTGGGATGGAGCATGAGGAGGGTGGGGTTTGGGGAGGGACTTCAATGTAGGGTGGCCAACCTCCAGGTACCAGCTGGAGATCTCCTGCTATTTCAACTGATCTCCAGCCGAAAGAGTTCAGTTCCCCTGGAGAAAATGGCTGCTTTGGCCATTGGATTCTATGGCACTGAAGTCCCTCCCCTCCCCAAACCCCACCCTCCTCAGGCTCTGCCCCAAAAACCTCCCACTGGTAGCAGAGAGGGACCTGGCAACCCTAGACTTCAATGCCATAGAGTCCAATTGCCAAAGTGGCCATTTTCTCCAGGTGAACGGATCTCTATCGGCTTGGAGATCAGTTGTAATAGCAGGAGATCTCCAGCTAATACCTGGAGGTTGGCAACACTATGCATTGAGCAGGGGGTTGGACTACCTGAGTGATTTGCTTAAGCATCAATCTCAACTTACTGTTCAAAGATGATGCTGCTTCTATGGCCAAGGAACTAAGTCTAAGAGGAAGGGAGACGTTATTCCCACCTGAAACTTAAGGTTCTGCAATGGCTAGGTTATCATGTGAAAAGTGTGTGGGGTAGGATTGCCAACTCCAGGTTGGGAAATTCCTGGAGATTTGGGGGTGTAGCTGGGGAGAGGACAGTTTGGGGAAACCTCATTGGGGCATAATGCTATGGAGTCCACCCTCCAAAACAGCCATTTTCTCCAGGGGGAACTGATCTCTGTAGTCTGGAGATGAGCTGTAATTCCAGGAGATCTCTAGGCCCCACCTAGTGTCAGGCTGTTATCTCGGTTTAGATGTTTCCTCTGTTCCTTTGCTGAACCGTCCAGACTTCAAGGACGGCTCCACATACCAAAGCCTGGGAACGCTACTCCTGGGAAATAGTGCTCTGTTTATGCTTTGTAATCTCCCGCCGTTTCTATGCTTTATATCTCCAACTAACGAGCAAGACACTCATAGCTGTCATCTTATCCTCAATGCACTGTATTGCCTATTTGACCAGTAAAAGCCATCTGCTTGGAATCTAATTGTCTCTGTGGTGATTTCTGGTTCTTTGGGTCAAGAGCTCACATTATGACAGCTATCATTACAACTCTTCCTCAACGATTCCCTAGTCAGGCTGGAGCCCTGGAGGGTTCGCCTGCCACTCGGATGGGAGCTAGGAGGTCGCTCTCCGAGTGAACCGTGACTACTACTTCTTGGAACCCTGGAGTCCTCATTTGAGGATCCTACCCTTCTACAGGACATAGTCGCTGAACTCTTTAGGACTAATTTAGAGGTTTGCCGCTTGAGGGGACTGGTACAGACACAGTGGCAATCTCTAGTGAGAGTTCTCTGGATGTTAACGTCGGAGGATACTAATACTCGCTTAGACCTCCAGGATTTTGATCAGTTGCTGGATGATGCCCGGCTGGCAACTGAGGACTTACAAGTACTAACCGGATTATTGGACAAGCTTATTGCCCGTGAGACTCTCCCATCCACGGCTCTAACGCGTCCTGTTGCCTTGGGAAAAGGTACCATGGCAGGAGCCGCACCGGCAGGTTTTTCTTTGATACCCGATGCAGCTAGCTGTCAAGCTGAAGCCAAGCGGGTCGCTATCCATACGGCTCTCCTCTTTGCGGATTGTACAAAGGATACCATAGTAGCCACCTTGGCTCAACGTTTGGCCTCGACGTTTGGGGCCGATGCACCCGCGATTGCGGTCCGAATGCAACCATTGCTAGGTGGGGAACCCGGCCCCATACTCACACTCCTGGAAACGGAACTTTTACCACACGTTACCGCAGCTGCAGCCCTGAGACTTGAAAACGAAAAAGTTCTCGCGGATAAAGAAGCTGCTGAAGCGGCTAAGGCGGCAGCCGAGGCTCAAGCCGCAAGGGATAAAGAGTTACAGTTGGCTGCGGATCGGGCGCGGACAGGCGGTCGCCCCAAGGACACTGTAAGGAGCGGTCCTCCGTTGGGTCTGTCTTTTTCCCCGGTATTTGCCCCATCGCGCACGACCCAACGCGCACGCCGCCTCGCAGACCGACGCCAAGACTCCAGGGAGTCTGAGGAAGAGGACTTATATGGGGTCAGTTCTCAATGGGCCACGAGTTTTAGGACAAGTAAACCTCATCGTACTGGTGGCCCAGGAGAGGACGTTCACCTGTTACGAGCTCAAAATCGAGAGCTATCTGACCGTGTTGATCAACTCCAGGAGCTAATGGAACGTGTGCTTCAGGACAACAGGCAGTTACAGCAAGCCCTGACAGCCCAGGCACAGCCCGTCCCACAGGGACTCGCAATACCGGATCAGGGGGTGCCAGTCCAGCCACCCGCTAATGTGCCTGCGATACCTCCGCCTCCCGGAGATCCCGTTTTACCTGCACCCAGGGCACCCGTGCAACCGGGTCAACCTATGCCCGGTCCTTGGAAACAACTCAAATTGAAAACTACGTACGATGGATCTCTCGAAACCCTACCCTGTTTCTTGCATCAGGTGGACAGCTATATGCGAGAACAAGGACAGCTCTTCCCTACAGAGGACAGCCGGGTTTGCTATGTGGCTTCCCTTTTGACAGGTAAAGCAGCTGACTGGATGGTTCTCCAATTCGACACCCGATCCCGCTCTATCCGTTCCCTCAACAATTTCATGACTGCCTTACGTAGGAGGTTTGAGGACCCCTTTCTGGGGGAACGAGCCAAAGCGGAGCTTTTACAACTAAGACAGGGCTCTACTCCAGTTCGAGAATTTGCCGATGAATTTCAAAGACTGGCAAGCAAAATTGTGGGCTGGCCCGAAGCCACCCTAATTCACCATTTCAGGGAAGCCTTACACCCTGACGTTCTGAACTGGTCGTACATGCGGGGTGATCCTGAAACTCTCGAGGATTGGACTCTATTAGCCGAAGAGGTGGAAAGCCGCCGGCGCTTTATTTCCCTTGTCCGCCAAAAACACAAGGAGAAAAGCGTCCAAAAGCCCCAGCCCAAGGCACCACCCCCCAATCCACGGAAACCTGCGCGTCCACCCCAGGATCGCGAAACCCGATTTCAAAGAGGTGCCTGCCTCATTTGTGGGGAACTGGGCCACTTTGCAGCAGTCTGCCCATACCGCCCTGAACCCTTTCGTCCCAGCACGACAACCCGAGCCAGAGGACGACCACAACGCAGAGGCACCGCGGCCACCCGCAGCGCAGCGCCGGGAAGACCCACACCCTCTGCACTTCACGCTGGAGACTCAGCCATCCTGCCTACATCGAATGACCCCGCCGGGTCCCGGATTACAAGTGCCCCATTGGGGGACAACTTTCCCTCTTCTGATGAAGAGAACCCATGGAATTCTCCGGCTTTAAACCTGGAATCCCCCCTTGATTTGTCAAAAAACGGCTCCGGTCTGTGGTGAGTGGAGCGTCTCCACAGACCTCTGCAGATTCTCCTGCTAAACCGAATGCTCCCACTAAAGTAAAGGAAGTAGAAACCACCGTTTATGTGGACGCAATTTTACAACACCATGAAGGTGGTCCCCAACTACCCGTTAAAGCACTCATTGACTCCGGTTGCAGTCGCACTCTCATAAACGAAGCCACATTTGCAGCACTCAAAGTCGAGTCTGAGGCTTTACCAGCCCCCGTCCAATTTGCCCAAATGGACGGGAGCCATTTCAAGGGGGGCCCAGTTGATCATCGCACTATAGGGGTGGCGATGGGAATTGGCTCCCACTGGGAGCAAATAGACTTTACCATAGCCCCTATCCGATTTGAAGTGGTCCTGGGAATTAACTGGATTAAAGGTCATAGTCCCAGTATAGACTGGGAAACAAACACCATCTCCTTTGCCAACCCCAAATGCGACCAACATCGACAGCAAGTTGCGCTGCTGTCTCCACCCGCTTCGGCATTAATCTCCGATGTCCCATCACCACCATCCCTCCCTGCTGTATACCAGGACTTTGCAGATGTCTTTAACATTAAAGAATGTGATGCCTTACCCCCCCACTGGGCCACTGACTGTGCTATTGAAGTGGTGAAGGACTGCACATTAACCAAGAGTAAAATTTACCCTATGAGCACTTCCGAGCGCACTGTACTACGGGACTTTTTGGACAAAAACCTTGCCAGAGGGTTCATTCGCCCCTCGAATGCTCCCAACTCAGCCCCCGCGTTTTTCGTCCGAAAAAAGGAGGGCGACCTACGCCTCTGCATTGACTTCCGAAAACTCAATGCAGTTACTCAAACCAACGCCTATCCTATACCGCTAATATCAGATATTTTGGGACAACTGCAAGAGGGACGTATTTTCTCTAAATTGGACCTAGTAGAAGCCTACTACCGCGTCCGTATCCGCGAGGGGGACGAATCCCTCACTGCCTTCTCTAGCTGTTTTGGGATGTTCGAATTCCTTGTGATGCCTTTCGGGTTAAAAAGGGGCCCCGGGGGTCTTCATGCAACTCATCAACGAAATCCTTCATGATTTACTGTACCGCGGGGTGGTAGTTTATTTAGATGACATTCTTATTTATTCAAAAACCATGGACGAGCACGTCGCTTTGGTCCGAGAAGTTTTACACGGCCTACGCAACCACCAACTCTTTGCAAAACTGGCTAAATGCGAATTTCACCAGAGCAAAATAACTTTCTTGGGATATATAATCTCCCACCATGGCCTTAGTATGGACCCGGCCAAGGTCCGTTCCGTCCTCGATTGGACACCTCCCTCCAACCGCAAGCAAGTACAACAGTTTCTGGGCTTTGCTAATTTCTACCGCGGATTTATCCCTAACTTCGCCCAAATAGCACTGCCCATCACCGACCTTCTGAAAACGAAAGGTAAAGAAAACTCTGCCACATTACCCTCCGCTAAAATACTGTGGACTGACCAATGCCAGACCGCCTTTGTAGCCCTCAAACGCCTTTTCACATCGGAACCTGTGCTACGGCACCCAGACCCTAATCGAATGTTCATTGTACAAGTCGATGCCTCCGATGTAGCTATGGGAGGGGCCCTACTCCAAAAAGGACCAGATGGTCTCCTTCACCCCTGCGCTTACTTCTCAAAGAAATTTGCGCACTCCCAATTGAACTGGCCTATTTGGGAGAAAGAAGCCTCCGCTGTTCACCATGCACTTACTCTTTGGCGACAATTCCTGGAAGGGTCGAAAGTCCCCTTCGAAGTTTGGACCGATCACAAGAATCTAGCCGCCCTCACTGGAACCCATAAGTTATCCGCGAAACAACAGCGTTGGGCGGAATTCTTTGCTCAGTTTCGTTTTGTCCTGAAGCATGTCCCAGGAAAACAAAACGTTCTCGCAGACGCTCTCTCCCGGTTGCCTCAATACCAGGCGAAACTCGATCGGCCAACAAACTCTTTATTTACGCCTGCACAAAGAGAAGCCCTGCCCGTACTGGCTGTACAAACTCGATCCCAAACGCTGCCCCAGCGAAAGCACACAGTCACCGGCGTGCAAACTCCTCCAACACTACCGACTGCCCAGTTGCCCCCGCAACGGAAACCAACGATGACCAGCGCTCCAGCTCCTCCAACCCAACCGGCTGCCCAGCCGCCTGCAGTCTGTGCACCGCCGCACGTAAGAGCTTCCCCCTCGCCGACCCCCATAGCTGCTCCTACTGCCACTACAAACAGGGGGGGGGGGTCCCCGTCTCCGAATTTTTCTTAAATTCCCTTCGGGAACAATGTCTTATGGAACACTCTGATCAAACCCTGCCTCCTGGTGTAATCGAACAAGGAGGCTCTTGGTACAAAGACTCGAAATTGTATGTGCCCAAGGCGCTCCGAAAAGACGTCTTACACTTGGCTCATGGAGTAAAGACGGCTGGACACTTTGGGTTCCTAAAGACCCTTCACCTGTTGCGCAGACAATTTTGGTGGGGGGGAATGCGTTCTGACATTGACTCTTTTATTCGCAGCTGTCCCGTTTGCGCCACAGTCAAACGATCTCAAGGCAAGCCCCCAGGACTACTGCAACCACTTGAAATACCCAGCAAACCCTGGGAAGTGATTGCTATGGATTTTATGACGGATCTCCCTCTCAGCGGGGGGAAAACTGTATTGTGGGTTATCACTGACTTATTTTCTAAGCAAATACATTTGGTTCCATGTGCCGGGATCCCCTCCGCTCAGAAGTTAGCCCGCCTCTTCGTGTCACATGTCTTTACACTACATTCGTTTCCGCGCAAAATAATCTGCGACCGCGGAAGTAGTTTCGTTGCTAAGTTTTGGAAAGCTTTTCTCAAATTGGTGGGGGTGGAGCAGGGGTTGTCTAGTGCATACCATCCCCAAACGGATGGTCAAACCGAACGTGTTAATGCTGTACTTGAATTTTATTTGCGCTGTTATGTCAACTACCACCAAGATGACTGGGTAGAACTGTTGCCTTTTGCGGAATATGCGTACAATAATGCTGTACATCAGTCCACAGGTTTCAGCCCGTTCTATGCGGTGTATGGACAGGACTTCGGTCCTATCACCCCAATAGAAGATTTGGAAGGGGAGGGGGATGCCGACATTGCCTCTTGGACACACACCCTCCGTACCACATGGCCCTGGCTGATTAGCAACCTTGACCGAGCCAAGCGCAAATACAAGGCGCAATATAAGCATCGGTCCCCCGGTGGGGACCTGCAAGTGGGTAACCTGGTATACCTTTCCACCAAGAACCTGCGTTCCACCCGTCCGTGCCGTAAGCTCAACGCTAAGTACATTGGCCCATTTCCCATCATTCGCATAATAAATCCTGTCACGGTGGAACTGTCTCTCCCCAAAACCCTAAGGCGTGTGCACCCCGTTTTCCACATCAGCCTCCTAAAGCCCCATGTTGCTTCCCCGCAGTGGCATCCGGAACTGCCTCCTGAACAGCCCATAATGGTGTGGGGGGGGGAAAGAACATTTCGAAGTCTCCAAAATCCTAGATTCCCGCATTCACCATGGGGTCTTGCAATACTTGGTCCGCTGGAAACACTTCCCCCCTGCCTATGACGAATGGGTTCGCACACGAGATGTCTCCGCCCCCAAACTCGTCAACGCCTTTCACAATACCTACCCAGACAGACCAGCCCCCTTGCTGGATGGGAGGGGGCCTTAAGGGGAGCAGGATGTCAGGCTGTTATCTCGGTTTAGATGTTTCCTCTGTTCCTTTGCTGAACCGTCCAGACTTCAAGGACGGCTCCACGTACCAAAGCCTGGGAACGCTACTCCTGGGAAATAGTGCTCTGTTTATGCTTTGTAATCTCCCGCCGTTTCTATGCTTTATATCTCCAACTAACGAGCAAGACACTCATAGCTGTCATCTTATCCTCAATGCACTGTATTGCCTATTTGACCAGTAAAAGCCATCTGCTTGGAATCTAATTGTCTCTGTGGTGATTTCTGGTTCTTTGGGTCAAGAGCTCACACCTAGAGGTTGTCAACCCTAGATTATGGGGGTGGAGGAGGTTTATTCTAGCTTCCTGCCTCTTATCTTTCAGCTAGGTTCATGATCCATAAAAATTATGCATGCTATGGAGAGAGTAGACAGGGAGAAACCTTTCTCCCTCTCTCATAATACTAGAACATGGGGTCATCTGCTGAAGCTGGAGGGTAAGAGATTCAAAACAGACCAAAGGAAGTATTTCTTCACACAATGCAGAGTTGAATTGTGGAACTCCCTGCCCCAGGATGTGGTGATGGCTGCCAACTTGGAAGGCTTTAAGAGGGGAGTGGACATGTTCATGGAAGAGAGGGCTATATTCATGGCTACTAGTCAAAATGAATACTAGTCATGATGCATATCTGTTCTCTCTAGTATCAGAGGACTTTGCCGATTATATCAGGTGCTGTGGAACACAAGCAGGACAATGCTGCTGCAGTCATCTTGTTTGTGGGCTTCCTGGTGGCATCTGGTTGGTCACCATGGGAACAGACTGCTGAACTTGATGGTCCTGGGTCTGATCAAACAGGTCTTTTCTTAGGTTCTTATCCCTGGGGAATGATCCTGCACATAAAGGATTAATTAGTAATATCCTATCCGATTTTGGGGGTGATGGTGAATTTTTGCCAAAGTGAAAACAATCCCTGGCTGAGATTAACGTCTGCTCCCACTCTAGGGTTGGGACTGGGAGACAAGGGAGCAGCCATTGGCCAAGCCCCTCCTGGCCCAACCCAGTCACAAAATGTGATAGATTGTTCCATGTGCTGGTGTGAAGAAATGCACTTTTCTTGGGAGGTCTGAACTGAGCAAAATCTTCACTTTGAGTTTTAAAAAGCATTTCTAGGCAGAGAACAGGCAGGAGGGGGAGGGGGAGGGAGTAAATTCAATTGCTTTCCAGCCTCAACTCAGCCACCCTTTTAGAAATACTAATAGGTCCAGCTAGAGACAATGGGATGGTTTCGCTCCCCTCCCCCCACCCCCAGCTGGACAGGTGATATGTAGCAGGGAACAGAGATTTGGAGGAATTCAGATGCTAGAAAGACTTCAGGAAAAAATATTCCTGTCGATTTCAAGAAAAGCTTCTTTGACCTGGCCTGACCTGGTCAGTTGGCAGAGAAACGGAGATGTTGAAACTCATGGGGACAAGGAACGCAGGAACACATGAACCTGCCTTATACTGAACCAGACCCTCAGTCCATCAAAGTCAGTATTGCCTTCTCAGACTGGCAGCGGCTCTCCAGGGTCTCAGGCAGAGGTCTTTTACATCACCTACTGCCAGACTCTTTAACTGGAGAGGCTGGGGATTGAACCTGGGACCTTCTGCTTGCCAAGCACAGGCTCTTCCGCTGAGCTACAGCCCCAATTCCACAGTCTTTTTTGGCCCTAATTCCATTGAGGCAGACAGAACTCTCATCCGAGCTCTGTGGGAGACAGGCATTGCCAGGTGCTGGCCTGCACACCTGAAAGAGGCTTCCAGGTAACGGAAACCCTGTAGAACATCTGTAACTTTCTAAGCTAAGGAGCCTGCCTTGCATTTAACATCTCTACACTACAGAGATCAATTCTCCTGGAGGAAATGGCAGCTTGGGAGGGCAGATTCCATGGTAAACCATAGAGTCGGGGAGAAACTGAAGTCCTAGAATGTCATCACATCCCTGCTGATAACCTTTCCTTCCCCAAACTCCAACCTACCCAGGCTCCACCCCCCAAATCTCCAGGAATTTCCCAAACCCCAGTAGGTAACTCCAGCAAAGGGAGAGTCTTTTCAGGGAGATACAGACCAGAGACGCTAATTGTGAGCTTGAAATGGAACGGCGCCACCCTCATTAAACCTGGATATATTACAAGAAGCGCTGAGAACTGCCAGGAGCCCTCCTGCTCGGAACTTCAAAGCAAACATTTCCATTTCTGGTTTTCCGTCTGAGCCGTACGGATTGCCATCCTGGAGGGAAACCTGATGCCTCGCCAGAGGGGGTTCTCTCTGTGAGAGAAACTACAACCCGGTGGAGGTACGCTTAACTGGAATTTAGCCCAGTTGGGCTTAAGTTCCAAGTCCCCAGTCGATGCCTGGGGTCAGACTGGAGGAATGGGAGGGGGAGAGAAGGACAGGAGGAAAGGGGGAATTGTATTAATTAATTACATTCATTTGTACCCCTCCTTTCTCCTCTATGGGGAACCAAAGTGGCTTATATCGTTCTCTTCTCCTCCATTTTATCCTCACAACGACCTTGTGAGGGAGGTGTTACTGGCCCAAGGTCACCTGAGCAGGGTGGGGTTTGGGGAGGGGAGGGACTTCAATGCCATAGAGTCCAATTGCCAAAGCAGCCGTTTTCTCCAGGGGAACTTATCTCTATCTGCTGGAGATCAGTTGTAATAGCAGGAGATCTCCAGTTAGTACCTGGTGGTTGGAGAAACAAGGCACTTGGTACTATTGGGAAGTCAGAAGAAAAAAAGTACCAAACAATGTAAATGCAAACTCAATTTAGTGCAGTGAACAAGGTGCACAATTAAACAAACATCAGACACAACCAATGAAGAAGATAATATGTAGCTCTCAAGGAGTCTTCAAGCAGTCTTCTTAGAATAGTTAAGCAAGTCCCAAAGGCTTCAGTGAACAAAGTTCATGAGGAAGACGGTGAAAATGAACGGATTGTGAAACGCAGTCCGGATTAACTTTTAACGTTTTCACCACCACGTCAGCGGCTTCATCAGCACACCGTTCAATCAATGGGAGACAAAGCTCCTACATAGATATAATAAATATAATAAATACTGTAGATGCACTTGTTATAGCTGTTGTTCAAATACATGTTTACTATTAATACAATTAATATAATAACCTGACATACCTTCAACCAAGATTTACAAACTCTCAACACAATTCTAACAGAGCTGTAAAGCTGCTCCATTCGAGCCTTAGTATCTGACCTCGATATTTTCAAGTATTATTTAAATTGACCTGGTCAAAGTAGACTGATAAAGTTCTAACTGAGAGGGTAGGGGTTAGGGATCCCAGCTCTGTGTTGAGAAATACCTGGAGATTTTGGGGGGTGGAGCCTGTGGAGGGCAGGGTTTGGAGAGGGGAGGGACTTCAATGGGCTATAATGCCATAGAGTCCACCTTCCAAAGCGGCCATTTTTTCCAGGTGATCTGTGTCGCCTGGAGTTCAGTTGTACTCTGGGAAGATCTCCAGCCACCACCTGGAGGTTGCCAGGCCCAGTAGGGGTGGAGCTGAAAGGAATGCTGGCCAAGTTCGGAATTGGAGCCAGGGTGGACTCAGTTTTGGTAGGCCACTTGCTGGTCTCCTGCTATTACAACTGATCTCCGGCTGATAGAGGTCAGTTCACCTGGAGAAAATAGCCACTTTGGACTATATAGCATTGAAGTCCCTCCCCTCCCCAGACCCTGCCCTCCTCAGGCTCCGCCCCAAAAACCTCCCGCCGGGACCTGGCAACCCAAATTGCAACTCGCACCAGAGTTAGAGTTGTTTGGAAACGAATAAATAAAACTTGTGTTTTAAAAGGGGGGATCAGAGGAAAGCTGACACAAGCGCTTGTCCACCTATACTCATCGGCTGAGGGCAACATGGATGGAAAAGGTCATCTTAGAGTAAGGGTGCCAAGTCCCTCGTCGCAACCGGTGGGAGGTTTTTGGGGCGGAGCCTGAGGAGGGCGAGGTTTGGGGAGGGGAGGGACTTCAATGCCATAGAGTCCAATTGCCAAAGAGGCCATTTACTCCAGGTGAACTGATCTCCATCGGCTGGAGATTAGTTGTAATAGCAGGAGATCTCCAGCAACCACCTGGAGGTTGGCAACAAGAGACCAACAAGAGTTTCAGAGTATAAGCTTGAGAGAGTCACAGCTCCCTTGGTCAGAGATGGAAAAGTGGCTATGACCAAGGCCTCTGAGAATGGAGAAATAAGGGGAAAGTCGTGGACTTTGTGAAAGGTAAGCACTCTGCACATGCCTAGGAGAGCATTTGTTTCCACATATTCTAGGGCTGAATGCCACCCTGCCACTATTAAAAATATATTCCAGAGCCTCCAGTTAATCCTCCGTTCTTGCACAGAAGATTTCCAGAAACCCTTTCTGCAAACGGCACCAATCAGGGGTTCAGAAACCTCCGAGCAGAAATCTCGAACCAGTGAGCCGCCGGTGCAGGCGAAGCCCAGTGGTTGGAACAGATGGACGGTTTAACAAGCTACCAAGGGAGGCTGCAGATTTTCCGACCTTGGAAGCCTGACAAAAGGGGTTGGCTAAACATCTGTCAAGGGTGGCTTATATTTAATTAATCTCATTACGGGGAGGCGATTGTGTAGATGCACATCAGACACGGGCGACGTTGAGCCTTTGCAGGATTGGGCCTTGGCAGAAGAGCTGGAGTGACAGATTGACCAGTTCGTAGATCTTCAGTTCCCCCCTGCAGAGCAGTCCCACGGCTGCAGCCATATGGAATATGTTAAAGCAGGAGCCCGAGAGATGACCCATAGGGTTGCCAAACGCTGAGTGGCGGCTGGAGATCTCCCAGAATTACACCTCTTCTCCAGACTATAGAAATTAGTTCCATGGGAGAAAATGGATGCTTTGGAGGGTGGACTGTATGCCCTGCATTATGCCTGAGAGAGCCAGCGTGGTGTAGTGGTTAAGAGCGGTGGTTTGGAGCGGTGGACTCTGATCTGGAGAACCAGGTTTGATTCCTCACTCCTCCACGTGAGCAGTGGAGGCTAATCTGGTGAACTGGGTTTGTTTCCCCACTCCTACACACGAAGCCAGCTGGGTAACCTTGGGCCAGCCACACTCTCTCAGCCCCACCTACCTCACAAGGTGTCTGCTGTGGGGAGGGGAAGGGACGGTGACTGTCAGCCAGTTTGATTCTGCCTTAAATGGTAGAGAAAGTTGGCATATAAAAACCAACTCTTCTTCTTCTTCTTCTAAGTTGCCCCCATCATCAACCAAAAGGGAGACTGCAGCCAAGAAATCAGAAGGAGATTGAGACTGGGAAGGGCAGCCACGAAGGAGCTAGAAAAGATTCCCCCCCCCCTCGAGTGTTTAATATTTGATATTTATTCTTGTATATTTTACAGTTTCAGATATGAGAAGAATACATTAATGGTATAGGTGATTAGAAAATGGCATAGGTGGTTGGAAAAAAAGAGAAAAAAATAAATGAAAAGCAGAGGGAATTTTGGCAAGAGCATCTTCTCTCTTTTTTTCCTTCAAAATAGGGGTACAGAAATGAGAAAAAGGAAGGGGATAATAATAAAAAAAACCATGATATACAGATTGACAGTGCTCAAGCTCATCCAATCCCTCATGACCCCAGAATACTAAATATAATAAAACTAAATTAGTCTACCTCATTATCCATTTAATACGGTTAATGACAAAAAGTTATAAACTGCTGTAGCCACTTAAGAAAAATGAATCTTACTTAGCTACTATACCTAGGGTTGCCAACCTCCAGGTAGTGGCAGGAGATCTCCTGCTATTACAACTGATCTCCAGCCGACAGAGATCAGTTCCCCTGGAGGAAATGGCCGCTTTGGCAATTGGACTCTATGGCATTGAAATCCCTCCCCTCTCCAAATCCCTCCCTCCTCAGGCTCCACCCCAAAAATCTCCAGGTATTTTCCAACCCAGACCTGGCAACCCTACTCATTCTCATTTCATAGGGTTAAGGTTTTTCTTCACCTTGTTTTGTTGCTCGATCTCCAGCGAGTACCTGAAGGTTGGCAACCCTACCTATAAGTCGCTTTCCTCCCCAGGCTCCCTCCCTAAATCTCCAGGAGTTTCCCAACCTGGACCTGGTAACCCTCCGCCAGGTCCCTCTTGGGCACCAGCGGGTGGTTTTGGGGGCAGAGCCTGAGGAGGGCATGGTTTGGGGAGGGACTTCAATGCCATAGAGTCCAATGGCCAAAGTGGCCCTTTTCTCCAGGTGAACTGATCTCTAGCGGCTGGAGAGCAGTTGCAATAGCACAGGGGTCGGCAAACTCATTAGTCACAAGAGCCAAATATCAACAGTATAGCGATTGAGATTCCTTTTGGGAGCCAAATTTCTTAAACTTAAACTATATAGGTAGGTACACTGTTTATTAACTTAATAAACTTTAATTAAAGTTTTAAGTCTTAATTAAACTATAGGTACACTGAATAAAACTTGATATCATACTTAATAGTGATCCTATTTATTGATAAAAATTTAATTGTAAGTCCCTGCCATTTCCCCCTCCCCGTCCGGAGTCCTCGTCTGGAGGCCTGGTCTACTGCCATAAAAGCCTATTGGTAGACCTGGCCTCCGGCTGAGTCCCATTGGGAGGCCAGGTCTACCCATTGGCTTTCTTGGCAGTAGACCTGGCCTCCGGAGGCCCTTAGCAGCCAATTGGTAGACCTGGCCTCTGAAGGGGGACTTTTTCTCCTCCTCGGAGTCCAGGTCTACCGCCAAGAAAGCCAGTGGGTAGACCTGGCCTCCCAATGGGACTCAGCCGGAGGCCAGGTCTACCAAAGGAAGCCCGCCTTGCCCAACAGCTGATAGGCGGGGGGGCAGGAACCGCTGAGCTGCCCGCCCAGCAATCACGCAGCTAGAGGAGAGGGGAGGGGAGGCTTTAGCCTCCCAACCATTGAGGGCAAGGGAAAGGGGGACCCGGCCATTCTCCACGGCAGGGGGGGGGGGAGAGACAGTGCGCCTGCTCGCCCGCTCTCTCTCTCTCAGGCGTGCAGGCTCCGCAGTCCAGCTGCCGGAGCGAGCGGGTGCAAGAGTAGGGGCTCCAAACCAAGTTCGGAGAGCCGCACTCAACGGGCCAAAGAGCCGCATGCGGCTCTGGAGCCGCAGTTTTGAGACCCCTGCAATAGCAGATCGCCAGCTAGTACCTGGAGGTTGGCAACCCTAGTGTGGATGGAAAGGGAAAGTGCTGTACATTCGCATGCATTCCAGCTCATTGGAAAGGGGAAGACCTAACCTGAATTGGTTTGCAAGGATTTTTAATCCCTCACTCTGTGCTGTTCTAACCCTCTGCCAGGTGCAAGCTTAGCTCACCTCCTGTCTCTGCAGCATCAGAAAGAGCCCCTCTGATTACAGCCCCCCCCAATCACCACTCAGGGCCAAACTAGATGAGATGCAAAAGATCCTTGATTAGGAGCTTCTAGGCTTTTTTTGGTTTCTTTTATTTGTGTGTGTGTATGTGTGTGGTGTGTGTGTGTGTTTGAAAGGTAATTTGCAACCCCAGGTGGTTGCTATGAACATCGGGGAAAGGGTCACGGGCGGTGAGGTGAGGGTGCTTAACCCTTTTGCTCCCCTGATTTAAACACCCCTTCCAAAGCTGCAATTAGCTCTGTGGGTGGGGAAAAGAAAGGTAGCGGCATGGGAACTTGCTTTTCCCCACCCGCGGAGCTAATTGTAGCTTTGAAGAGACTTTTGAAATCATGCGAGAGTCACGGGAGGTAATGGAATTAAACTCTTGCTCCAACAGGGACCTTTCCATACTCTTACAAGCAATTCGCTGGGCCAGATAATGCATTTTTTAAAAACTGGAGAAGATTCTGATGTTTCATGTCTTGTCCTGCCCTGACCTGGATGGCTAGGGTTGCCATCCTCCAGGTGATGGCTGAAGATCTCCTGCTATTACAACTGATCTCCAGCCGACAGAGATCAGGTCCCCTGGAGAAAATGACCGCTTTGGCAATTGGACTCTATGGCATTGAAGTCCCTCTCCTCCCCACACCCCACCATCCTCAGGCTCTGCCCCTAAAAACTCTTGCTGATTGTGAAGAGGGACCTGGCAACCCTATGGATAGCCCAGGCTAGCCTGATCCTGTCAGATCGTGGAAGCTAAGCTGGGTCGGTCCTGGTCAGTATTTGGATGGGAGACCAACAGCAAAGGCCAGGGTTGCTATGCAGAGGCAGGCCATGGCAACCCACCTCTGTTTGTCTGCCCCGTTCGGAATGGCACAGCCTAGCCCGATCTCATTGGATCTCAAAAGCTAAGCAGGTAGGGTTGGCAGCTCTGGGTTGGGAAATACCTGGAGACTTTGGGGGCATAGCTTGAGGAGGGCGGGGTTTGGGGAGGAGAGGGACTTCAACGCCTTAGGGTCCAATGGCCAAAGCGGCCATTTTCTCCAGGGGAACTGATCTGTCACCTGGAAATGAGTTGTAATAGTGGGAGATCTCCAGCCACCACCTGGAGGTTGGCAACCCTACAGGCAGGGTCAGCCCTGGTTTCTACTAGATGGGAGACCACTCAGGAAGTCCAGGGTTGCTATGCAGAGGCAGGCAATGGCAATCCACCTCTGAACTTCTGTTACTTTGAAAACCCCAAGGGGTTGCCATAAGTCAGCTGCAACTGGATGGCGTTTTCCACCACCACCCCCATCTTGGATAGGTGGGCTGTCAGTCCACCACCGGGGGATGGAAGTACGGTTGCCAGGTCCCTCTTCACCACTGGTGGGAGGTTTTTTTGGAGCAGAGCCTGAGGAGGGTGGGTTTGGGGAGGGGAGAGACTTCAATGCCATAGAGTCCAATTGCCAAAGCGGCCATTTTCTCCAAGCAAACTGATCCCTATTGGCAGGAGATTAGTTGTAATAGCAGGAGATCTCTAGCTAGTATCTGGAGATTGGCAACTCTAGGATGGGGGGTGTAGGGATGCCAGGTCCAGATTGGGAAACTCCTGGAGGTTTAGGGAGGGAGCCTGGGGCAGACAGGGGCTTATATAATTAGGTTTGCCAGTTCTGGGCTGGGAAATACCTGTACATTTTGGGGGTAGAGCCTGAGGAGAGCGGGGTTTGGGGAGGAGAAAGACTTCAGTGAAGTATAATGTCATAAGTCCACCTTTCAAAGTATCCATTTTCTCCAGGTGACTTGATCTCTGTCGCCTGGAGATAAGTTGTAATAGTAGGAGATCTCCAGGCACCATCTGGAGTAGGGTTGCCAGGTCCCTCTTCGCCACTGGTGGGAGATTTTGAGGGCGGAGCCTGAGGAGGGTGGGGTTTGGGGAGGGGAGGGACTTCAATGTCATAGAGTCCAATGGCCAAAGCGGCCATTTTCTCCAAGTGAACTGATCTCTATCGGCTGGAGATCAGTTGTAATAGCAGGAGATCTCCAGCTATTACCTGGAGGTTGGCAACCCTAACCTGGAGGTTGGCAACCCTATATACAGTCCACCCTCCAAAGCAGCTATTTTCTCCAGGGGAAGAGATCTCTGTAGTCTGGAGATGAGCTGAAATTCCAAGGGACCCCCAGGTCCCACCTAGAGGCTGGCATCCGTACCACGAACTCAGTTCGGGCTTTCAGCCTTGGACAATCACTGCCACCAGAACAAGCTGCCCCAGGGCTGCCCTCTTCCCCTTCTCATACTTCCCCTTCTCTTCTTTTCCTTCCCCCAGCTCCCTGGCCGGTTGGCACGGCTGCCCAGCCTCAGAGCAGGGCAAGCGGGGTGGCTCAGGAGGGATTGCTCTGGAGCCTGGCGTCTTTTGCTTTGTGCCAAGTACATTTGGTGGACGTTCGCAGCGGGACAAAAGGCGGAGCTCCTTCGTCCGCCTGTACTCAGATACGTACTTTGCACTCTGCTGGGATCCTTCCCCTAACTCCTGACGTGTGTCATCCCCCCCACCCACCGGCTTTTCATCCTCTGAATATTTCCCCCCTTTCTCCTGTGTGTCTCGTCAGATGTGTAGCTGTGACTGGCTGGTGGCAGCTGCCAACTCTGGGAGGCAAACAGCCAAGGACAGCGAAGTTTTAAGGCGGCTCCATCTGGCCTGGCTTTAACAGCTTCTGGAAGAGCCGTGCTGAGATGTTCCGCTGTGCGCAAAGAGACACCCCACAGGGACAAGTTCCAAAGAGCTCGCCTTGACTTTTTCCCTTTCTGTAGGGTAACAAGAAAGAAACAAACCAAAGCAAAGCTTCTGGGGCTCGAATGGCAGAAGATTCTTGCCCAGAAAATGGCAGTTCACTGTACCGGTCCGTGGGAAAAAAACACTAGGGAAACTGAAAGGATCCAGGAAAACCCTTGCACAGCATTTTCTGATCATGACTGATGTTTCTAAGAGATATTCCTAGAGTTGCCAAGTCTGTGTTGGGAAATTTCTGGAGAATTGGGGTTGGAGTCTGAGGAGGGCGGGTTTTGGGGAGGAGAGGGACTTCAATGCCATAGAGTCCAATTGCCAAAGCGGCCATTTTCTCCAGCTAGTACCTGGTGGTTGGCAACCCTATCAGCAGGGCATAATACCAGAGTCCAGCCTCCAAAGCTGCCATTTTCTCCAAGGGAACTGATCTCTGTCATCTGTAGATCAGTTGTAATTCCAGGAGATCGCCAGGCCCCACCTGGAGATTGGCAACCTTACTGCCAGTCTCAGGAAACTGAAAAGGAGAAATGCAGCCCCTCCTCTTATCTGAGGTTCCCTGCCACTGCTTGGGCCCAGACATTGAATGAACCCCAAGAAAAGTGTACCTCACAAATGTACATGCCCACAGGTTGCCAACATCCAGGTGGGACCTGGAGATCTCCCAGAATGACAACTGGTCTCCAGGCAACAGCGATCAATTCCCCTGGAGAAAAGGGCAGCTTTGGAGGGTAGGCTGTATGGTGTTATACCCAGTTGAACACATGAAGACACATGAAGCTGCCTTATACTGAATCAGAGCCTTGGTCCATCAAAGTCAGTATTGTCTACTCAGACTGGCAGCAGCTCTCCAGGGTCTCCGGTCTTTCACGTCACCTACTTGCCTAGTCCCTTTAACTGGAGATGCCGGGGATTGAACCTGGGACCCTCTGCATGCCAAGCAGATGCTCTACCACTGAGCCACAACCTCTCCCTAATCTGAGGGCCCCCTCCACTCCCTAGACCCCTCTCTCCCCTGACTGCACCCCCAAATCTCCAGGAATATCACAACTCAGAATTGGCAACTGACATGTCCATTCTATATTTGCAAGTCCTGGAAGTTTTAAGCCATGCCTCAGCCTGTTTTTTAATCATAAGAAGAAGAGTTGGTTTTTATATGCTGACTTTCTCCATCTTTTAAGGAGAATCAAACTAGCTTACAATCGCCTTCCCTTCTTCTCCCCACAAAAGACACCTTGTGAGGAAGGTGGGGCTGAGAGAGTTCTGAGAGAACTGTGACTAGCTCAAGGTCACCCAGCAGGCTTCATGGGGAGGAGTGGGGAAACCAACCCAGTTCTCCAGATTAGAGTCCGCCGCTCTTAATCGCCACACCGTGCTTGTATGACTTTCCTTCAATGCTCCACCGTTATCTATCTCATGCAGCACTTAAATCTTTACAGTAAGAGAGTGGTGGTTCATCTGATCCATAAAATACTTCAGTTATTCACACAGATGGTTTGCTCCAGACGTTTTTGCCAAGATGCCAGGTGCCCACCTGAAACACACTGGCCGTGCCCACTGTTCAAAGTTTGAGCTTAAGGTTGCCACCTCTGGCTTGGGAAATTTGTGAGTGGGGCCTGTGGAGGGTGGAATTTGGGGAGGGGAGGGACCTCAGCAAGGGTAATTGCATAGAGTCCACCCTCCCAAGTTTCCTCCAGGTAAACTGATCTCTATAGACTGATGATCACTTGTAATGCCGGAAGAACTCCAGGCTTCACCTGGAAGTTGGCATCCCTATCTCAGAAAACCGAGACTTGATTTCAAGTCCAAATTTTTATTCCCAAAACACGTAAGGTGGTGGCAACTTAGCCACTCTAATCTGTTTTCTAAAAATGTAGCGGTTCTGAAGGTTAATTTGGATAATTTAAAATCTTTTGTTGATTGTACCAAACGTGATAATTATTTCATGAGGAAGCTTCATTGGCATTGACATCAGAGATTAATTTATCTACTTGTTACTCCAAATATAAACTGCGTTGTTTTTTTAAAACACGAGATGGCATTTATTTTTATGGGCTTTGTACCTGAAATGCTTTTGAAGGATTGGGGTGGAATCCGAAAAAGTGGTGATTGGTAGGTAGGGTTGGGAAATACCTGGAGATTTTTGGGGTGGAGCCCCCTGAGGAGGGCAGGGTTTGAGACTTCAATGCCATAGGGACTTCAATGCCATTGAGTCCAATGGCCAAAGAGGCCATTTTCTCCAGGTGAACTGATCTCTGTCGCCCGGAGATCAGTTGTAATAGCAGGAGATACCAGCTAGTACCTGGAGGTTGGCAACCCTATTGGTAGGAGTGCTAACCTCCACTTGGGGCCCAGAGATCACCTGAAATTACACCCAATCTCCAGACTACAGAGATCAGTTCCTCTGGAGAAAAATGGCTAATTTGGAGGATGGACTCCAAATCTCTAGGAATTTCCCAACCCGGAGCTGGCAACTCTTGTGATTTTGGACACCTGGTTTCTGAAGGGCCAACCTTGAATCCGTTTCTAGTTGGACATACTCACCTCTCTGAACACATGAAGCTGTCTTATACTGAATCAGACCTCTTTGGTCTGTTAAGGTCAGCATTGTCTACTCAGTGGCAGCTGCTCTCTGAGGTCTCAGATGGAGGTCTTTCACATTACCTACTACCTGGTCCTTTCAACTGGAGATGCCAGGGATTGAACCTGAGACCTTCTGCATTCCAAGCAGATGCTCTCCCACTGAGCCACAGCCTTTGGACACTTGCAAGTGGCATTCTCAGTCTTGGGACTTATTCAGAATTCAGGGCATATCAGCATGGAGATTTCCAGGCTTCCAGAAACATGCCTCCTGAATAGGCTGCATCCTTATGATCCACATCTGTGAATGCAGTAGGGTTGCCAACTCCAGGTTGGGAAATTCCTGGAGATTTAGGGATGAAGTCTGGGGAGGTCCGAGTTTAGGGAAGGGAGGATGGACTCCAACGTAGCACCAGGTTGGCCACTGTGTGAACAGACTGCAAGACTTGATGGGCCTTGGTATGATCCAGCAGGGCTTTTCTTATGTTTTTATATTCTTATGAGGGACCTCAGCAGGGTCTATTGCCATAGAGTCCATCCTCCAAAGCAGCCGTTTTCTCCAGCGCTACTACCTCTGTAGTCTGGAGATCAGTTTTTAATTAAGGACATCCAGACATGTAGTTAATTGTAAGCTGCCTCAAACAGGTCTCTGAAGAGGTGGCACAGAAATATTCTAAATAAATAAATATGCCCATTTGAAGAAGAAGATGGTTTTTATACGCCAATATGCTCTACCACTTAAGGAAGAATCAAACCGACTTACAATCACCTTCCCTTCCCTCCCCACAACAGACACCCTGTGAGGTAGGTGGGACTGAGAGAGCTCAAAGAGAGCTGTGACTTGCCCAAGGTCACCCAGCTGGCTTCATGTGTAGGAGTGGGGAAACCAACCCGGTTCACCAGATTAGCCTCTGCTGTTCACGTGGAGGAGTGGGGGATCAAACCCGGTTCCCCAGATCAGAGTCCACTGCTCCAAACCACCACTCTTAACCACTACACCACACTGGCTCTCTCATGCTTCATTTTGTTTTCATAAATAGTCACTGTGAGTTTTGGCACATTTCTCACTGCTGGTTATGTCCACTCATTTATTTCTTTTATGGCACTTCAATGCTTTTTGAATAGTTTTTGTACGCAGTTGACGTCAAAATAAATGTCAGTGCAAATGGTTAATTTTTATATCAGATTTGGTTAGCATGTTTGAGAAAAATCAAGACTCCCATTTCATTTCAAGCGAGGAGAATCCAGGGCACAAACCAAAACTCTGGAATCAAACCCGTGAGTTCATGCCATTTATTAATTTATTTTATATTTTGTTTTATCTAGAGTAACCATGAAAACAAATCAACATTCAACACAAACCCCTAACAGTACAACCAACACCGGCCACTGATTAAAGAAACCCATCCCAACTGGGTAGCCATAAAAGCACCAGCTCCTGAAAAGTGTAGAAGACAGCATAGCAGCAGAACCCAACAATTTTCAGAACAAGCCCTAAAACATCAAACAAACTGGACACAGGCTATAAAATGGAAAAATGAGAAACAGACACCACAAAAGACAGGACAGGGCTTCCGTGAAACCTCTGGCTAAACGGAAATGTATTGGCCACTGTCCAAATGCCATCAGAGTAGACTAGGGTTACCAACCTCCAGGTACTCTCCAGGATCAGAGGAGCATGCCGAATATATTAGGTGCTGTGAAACACAGGGAGGATGGTGCTGCTGCAACCGTCTTGTTTGTGGGCTTCCTAGAGGCACCTGGCTGGCCACTGTGTGAACAGACTGCTGGACTTGATGGACCTGGGACTGATCCAGCAGGGTTTTTCTTATGTTCTTATGAGATCTCCTGCTATTACCACTGATCTCCAGCCGATAGAGATCAGTTCCCCTGGAGAAAATGGCCGCTTTGGCCATTGGACCCTATGGCATTGAAGTCCCTCCCCTCCTCAAACCCCACCCTCCTCAGACTCCACCCCCAAAATCTCCCGCTGGTGGCGAAGAGGGACCTGGCAACCCTACTTCAATGCCATAGAGTCCAATTGCCAAAGTGGCCATTTTTTCCAGGCGAAACTGAATCTCTGTTGCCTGGAGATCGGTTGTAATAGCCAGAGATCTCCAGCTGCTAACTGGAGGTTGGCAACCCTAATCCGGCTCGAACACGGTTGACATTCAGATACCCAGCGATGAAGACTTTGTGGGCTGTCCCTGGCTTTCGTTGAGGGCTGTTGGGGCCGTGGGTTTGGGAAGGGCTTCCGAGTGGAAATTCTTGGGTTTCGTTATCCATGTTTTGGTTTGTCCTGATGGTGACATTGAAGCGATTATCCCCGTTCCTGTTATTTTGCTGCCATGATTTCCTAGCTGCGATTTTAATTGCTGTTGTTCAAATGTCCTGCGGCTTATTTAGTGTAATTAATTCTATTGTCTTGTTTTTGTTCAGTGGCGGAGACGTGTCCTCGGGTTGTGAATGGGCCGAGCTCCGGAGCCAGGCTCTCTGGCAAAGCAGATTCATCTCCCCGAGTAGCAGTGGATGTTTTTCCGACGGGAGCTTGGAAACGGGGTGGAGGCGGAGAAGAAACAGCAGTGTTGGGAGTTTGGAAGGGAAAGAAGCACGGAAAAGAAGCTGGGCGCTGGACCGAAAACAGGGACTCTTTTTCGGTGGATGTGATGTGAGGCAGGGCTGCCAAGATTCCCCCCCCCCCAGTCTTCCTCCCAGACAAAGATGTCCTGTGGGCCCTTTCTCTCCCCACCATCATACGAAAACACAACATACCTCTTGCTGTTACAGGTTTGTCTGGCAATCCGGGGAGTTTATGGTGCCCGGGCATGGAGAGCATCACAAAGCACTCCAGGAATTTCCCTAGTCTCCATGGTAAAGATAGAGATGGGTGGGGACCACTAAGGTACGGGGCCAAAGAGACTGGGGAAATGTCTAGCGTGCTGCAGACACGGTGACTGAAAGTGACACCACCACGACATCATTCTTCTTTCCCCATTTTCTCACACCACGAAAGCAGGGAAGAGCTGGCGGGGGCCAAAATTGCTGAGGCGGGCCAGGTGATACGCCTATGCTGTTAACGTGAGCTTCTAAATGGTTTATCATAAATTTGACCCCTCCCCACTCCTCCCAGACTTTCCCCAAGCAGTTGAGGGGCAATGCACATTTTATGATCACAACGACCCTGCGAGGTGGGTTAGGCTGAGAGGTAGTGATTGGCCCAAGGGCATAGTCCCTCCCCCTCCCAAAAATGGTCCACTGATTATAAAGACAAATACTATGGGGCACCTTATAGGCGTCCATGTTTCCCAGCCAGGGGCCTTGAAATTTTCTCCCCACCCCAATAGGCCTAGGGTTGCCAACCTCCTGTAGAAGAAGAAGAAGAGTTGGTTTTTATACACCGACTTTCTCCACCCCTTAAGGAAGACTCAAACCGGCTTGCAATCGCCTTCCCTTCCCCTCCCCTCCCCATAACAGACACACTGTGAGGTAGGTGGGGCTGGGAGAGTGTGACTAGCCCAAGGTCACCCACCTGGCTTTGTGTGGAGGAGCGGGGAAACCAATCCGGTTCACCATATTAGCCTCCGCCGCTTGTGTGGAGGAGTGGGGAATCAAACCCGGTTCTCCAGATCAGAGTCCACCGCTCCAAACCACCGCTGTTAACCACTACACCACACTGGTAGGGCCTGGAAATCTCCCAGAATTATAACTGATCTCCAGTGTTCAGTTCTCCTACAGAAAATGGCCACTTTGGAGGGTGTATTCTCTGAGGTCCCTCCCTCCCAAACCTCCGCACTCCATGGCTCCACCCCCAAATCTCCAGGAATTTCCCACCCCAAAGTTGGCAACCTTAGGCGGGCCAAATGTGGGCTAGAGGATCTGCTGCCCTAAAAGAGTGACTCTCCATCTGTGTTGTATTTGTATATTTGTAAATAAAGCAAATATTAAATAGACAAATGCCGGAAATCTCCCGTGATCTCTCCTCTAGCACTGCCATCTGGGGAAGTGAGGGATTCGAGAGAGTATATTTTTAGTTGGTCAGCTGCTTGGTATAACTAAACAGGAAAGGCGGGAGATAAATATTTCAAGCAAACACAAAAAACTGGAGTTACACTTACGGCTCCTCCTTTGGAGGTTCCTGCATGTAGAGAGAGGCGTGCTGAACAGATGGAAAGTGGAATAGGAAAAATGGCTGTACAATGTGACTGTTCTCTCAATTTGGAAGTTCAAACCCTGGTTTGGCTTATGGTTAGCGCTAACCATGGTTTGACACAGTCTCTAAACTGAGCCGCTGTTTTGCTTGTACATCGCATGCAGAGATGGAGAGAGGGCTTGAACACATGGACACATGAAGCTGCCTTATACTGAGTCAGACCCTTGATCCATCAAAGCCAGGATTGTCTACTCAGACCGGCAGCGGCTCTCCAGGGTCTCAGGCTGAGGTCTTTCACATCACCTACTTGCCTGGTTCCTTTAACTGGAGATGCCAGGGATTGAACCTGGGACCTTCTGCATGCCAAGCAGATGCTCTACCACTGAGCAGCAAGAGAGGGCTTGCTGTCTTAAGGGGAGCCCTGCTGGATCAGACCCATGGAGCATCTAGTCCAGCATCCCAAGCAGATGCCTTGGATAGCTCACAGACGGGGACAGAACCGCACTCAAAGAGTAGTTGTCAGTGACATTTCATCTGAATGGAGGGAGGTGTCCAGTGGGGTGCTACAGGGTACAGTTCTGGGCCTGGTACTTTCCAATTTTTTTTATAAATGATCTGGATGAAGGTGTGGAGCAACTACTCATTAAATTTGCAGATGATGACACCAAATTGGGAGGAGCAGCGAACACACCAGAAGATGGAATTCAACAAGATCTGAACACACTGGAAAAGTGGGCGGATGTGAACAGGATGCAATTCAATGAGGAGAAGTGCCACATTCTACATCTGGGTAACAAAAATGAGGGACATGCATACTGGATGGGGGATACACTTCTGGGTAGTAGTGTGTGTGAACAAGAGCTTGGGGTACGGGTGGACCGTAAGTTAAATACGAGCAGCCAGTGTGATGCAGCGACAAAAAAAGCTAATGCGATCTTGGGAGTATCAACAGAGGCATAATATTCAAACCACAAGATGTCATTGTTCTGCTGTACACTGCATTGGTCAGACCGCACCTGGAGCACTGTGTGCAGTTCTGGAGGCCTCAATTAAAAGAAAGATGTGGACAGAATAGAGGAGAGTGACAAGGATGATCAGGGGCCTGGAGACCAAGCCCTACGAGGAAAGGCTGAGGGACCTGAGAATGTTCAGTCTGGGGAAGAGGAGGTTGAGGGGGGACACGATTGCTCTTTTTCAGTATTTGAAGGGCTGTCACTTAGAGGAGGGCAGGGAGCTGTTGCTGTTGGCAGCAGAGGACAGGACTCACAGTAACGGGTTTAAATTGTGGACAGAAAGGTACCGGCTGGATGTTAGGGAAAATATTTTTACAGTATTACAGTAAGTGTTGTTCGACAGTGGAATCAGCTACCAAGGGAGGTTGTGAGCTCCCCCTCACTGGCAGTCTTTAAGCAGAGGCTGGATGAACACTTGTCAGGGATGCTCTACGCTGATCCTGCATTAATCAGGGGGTTGGACTAGATGGCCTCTATGGGCACCCTATAAGCTGGTTTGATTCTGCCTTAAGTGGTAGAGAAAGTCAGCATATAAAAAACAACTCTTCTTCTGATAGTCCTTGGAGGTCACCCATCCAAATTCTAACCTGGTCCGACCCCGCTTAGCCTCTGAGATCTGACGAGATCAGGCTAGCCTAGGGATATCCTACTTTGAAAATATCTAAAGCCGTCTCTGCATCCCTGCGGCAGTGAGTTCCACAGGTTAATGATGCATTCTACAAAGAAGGTCCAGAGACATCAGTTTGATTTGATGACCATGGATTTTGGCTGCAAATATTCACTTCAGCTCTTTCTTTCGTTGTCAAGCGGAGAGCAGCTTCACAAGTTGGTGGCATATCCTAGTCCCCACGCTGCCTGCATAAGCAACTTGTCATTTCAAATAAAGAGGACGTCTCCCCCCCCAGCTAATATTAACCACAATCTTCCTCTGCTGAACAGTATGAAAATATCAGAGTCACAGGTGCCTCGGAGAAATCTACCATCCTAGCGGGATGGATTGGATTAGTCAGGAACGTACGATTTCTCATGTTTTCAAGTCCGGAGGTGAATCCAGACATCTTAAAGAATTAATAAGAGGAAGACAAACCTGCCCCAATTCCCCCCATTGCAGAAGAAGAAAAAGGATCCTCATCTGAACCCCTTTGCTGAGTTTCTTATGGGGTTGCTGGAAGCGCCTGGCATTTTACAGCCGACCCCAAACACTTCTGCCTTCTCCAGTCTCTTCCTCTTCTGTTCCCATGCAGAATGTAGAATACTGGAGAGCAGGGTTGCCAGCTCCGGGATGGGAAATATCTGGAGATTTTGGGGGTGGGGCCTGAGGAAGGTGGGGTTTGGACCAATGCCATAGAGTCCAACTACCAAAGCGGCCATTTTCTCCAGGGGAACTGATCTCTTTCGGCTGGAGATCCGTTGTAATAGCAGGAGATCTCCAGCCACCATCTGGAGGTTGGGAACCCTACTGGAGACCTGCTCTCTGGTGTAGGAAGCCAGGCTTGCCTAAACTCAGATAATAGCGGATTGCTTTTTATGTGTTTACAAACTGGGTAACATGACAACAAAGCCTTGTCCTTGGTTGAGGTTGGAGATGCTTAGTTTACCAGTGCAAATAACCGCCCTTCTTTATAGGGGTTATGTTGTCTGTTCAAAATCCTCTTACTTTGCTCATTCATCAGCCACTCAGATTGAATCGCTGAGTCCACTGATCCCTGGGGAAAGGCTTGGCACTTCTCCATTGCCACAAGCACCTGCTTGCTTCTGGAGTCTTGGGGGTAAAATACAAAGGATATGGATTTGAATGTAAAAAGGGGGGGGAGCTTCGGGTCACTCCCTACCGGCTGACTAGGGCTGCCAGGTTCCTCTTCGCCACCGGTGGGAGATTTTTGGGGCGGAGCCTGAGGAGGGTGGGGTTTGGGGAAGGGAAGGACTTCAATGCCATAAAGTCCAATTGCCAAAGCGGCTGTTTTCTCCAGGGAACTGATCTCTATCGGCTGGAGATCAGTTGTAATAGCGGAAGATCTCCAGCTAGTACCTGGAGGTTGACAACCCTAAGTCTGAGTCATAGAAGAAGAAGTAGTAGAAGAAGAAAAATCACGATGGGTAGCTGTGTTAGTCTGCCTGTAGCAGTAAAAAAGAAGAAGAGTTGGTTTTAATACCCTGCTTTTCTCCACCTTTATGTAGTCTCAAAGTGGCTTGCAATCACCTCCCCCCCCCAACAGACACCTTGTGAGGTAGGTGGAGCTGAGAGAGTTTGGAGAGAACTGTGACTAGCCCAAAGTCACCCAGCAGGCTTCATGGGGAGGAGTGGGAAAACCAACCCAGTTCTCCAGATTAGAGTCCGCCGCTCATGTGGAGGAGTGGGGAATCAAACCCGGTTCTCCAGATTAGAGCCCGCCTCTCTTAACCACCATGCTAGCTTTCTTAGTTGTAGTTTTCAGAGAACTGGGGGGGGGGTTCCTACATGCTGAGTGATCTGCCACAGCAGAAGACCAGGGGCCCTGATTTCTTTAAAATATTTTCATCCTGCTCTTCCACTAACTCTATCGATAGGGAAAAAATGACAATAAAATCATATGAGCAAATCAAGACAATCTACTTGACAGTGAGTCAGCAGGCAGAATTAAAAAATAGAAATTGCAGATGGAATCAGTCATGAAGGGACTTAAAAAGAGGTTTAAACGTCTCCCCTCCCCCTCT
Source organism: Euleptes europaea (assembly GCF_029931775.1). Classification (NCBI taxonomy): domain Eukaryota; kingdom Metazoa; phylum Chordata; class Lepidosauria; order Squamata; family Sphaerodactylidae; genus Euleptes; species Euleptes europaea. Next base: position 136,177,035 of record NC_079313.1, read on the forward strand.
GCAAAAACATTTGTTCCTACCAAGCAAGTGAGTGAGTTTAAGGACGCTCGCTCATCCTAAAGTTCATTGCCATGCGTCATCATTACGCGCAAAAGTAGAGAAGAAAACTTCATTAGGTCGCAGATGAGGACTTATGCACACAATGCAGTGTAGCCCTCTTCTCCTCTGCATGATCTAACCTCATGGTTGGATTACTGCAACAGGCGCTACGTGGGGCTGCCCTTGAAGACCGCCTGAAGTTTCCCTTCTCTTAGGGCTGCCAAATCTGGCTTGTTGAATTCTTGCCGATTTGGGAGCCTAGCCTGAGGAGGGTGGAGTTTGGGAAAGGGACTGAGCTCAGCAAGGCTGTGATGCCATAGAGTCCACCCTCCAAAGCAGCCATTTTCTACAGGGGAATAGATCTCTGTAGCCTGGAGATCACTCGCAATTCCAGGAGATCTCCAGGCCTCACCTGAAGATTGGCAACCATACCTTTTCTTCAGGGGAACTGATCTCTGTTGTCTGGATACCAACTGTAATTCTGGGAGAATTCCAAGCTGTGGCTCAGTGATAGAGCATTTGCTCAGTGTGCAGAAGGTCCCAGCAGGTTCAATCCCCGGCATCTCCAGTTAAAGGGCCCAGGCAAGTAGGTGATGTGAAAGACCTCTGCCTGAGACTCTGGAGAGCCGCTGCCAGTCTGAGTAGACAAAACTGACTTGGATGGACTGAGGGTCTGATGCAGTATAAGACAGCTTCATGTTGTAGGGTTGCAAACCTCCAGGTGGTGGCTGGACATCTCCAGCTATTACAACTGATCTCCAGGCGACAGATCTGTTCACCTGGAGAAAATGGCTGCTTTGGCAACTGGACTCTAAGGCATTGAAGTCCTTCCCCTCACCAAACCCATCCCTCCTCAGGCTCCACCCCCAAAATCTCCAGGTATTTCCCAACCTGGAGCTGGCAACCCAAAGGTGGTGGCTGGAGATCTCCTGGGATTACATCTAATTTTCTGGCAACAAAGATCACTTCACCTGGAGAAAATGGCCAGTGTGGAAGGTGGACTCTCTGGCATTATAAGTCCCTCCCCTCCCCAAACCCTGCCGTCCTTAGGCTCCACCCCCAAAATATCCAGGCATTTCTAAACCTGGAACTGGCAACACTATTCAGGTGTATTCACACTGTGGTTGGCAACCCTATCCTGAAGGCTAGTCTTCAAAACACTATTTTGGCTACAGCAAGCTCTCATAAGAACATAAGAAAGGCCCTGCTGGATCAGTCCGAGGCCCATCGAGTCCAGCAGTCTGTTCACACAGTGGCCAACCAGGGGCCTCTAGGAAGCCCACAAACAAGACAACTGCAGTAGCATTCTCTTGCCTCTCACAGCACCTAATAGAATAGGGCTGCTCCTCTGATCCTGGAGAGAATAGGGATGCATCATGGCTATTATTAATTTTGACTAGTAGCCATGGATAGCCCTCTCCTCCATGAACATGTCCACTCCCCTCTTAAAGCCTTCCAAGTTGGCAGCCATCACCACATCCCGGGGCAGAGGGATGCCTTGTGTGAAGAAAGACTTCCTTTGATCCGCTTTGAATCTCTCACCCTCCATCTCTCCTTCTGAAACGGGTCATGTCTGCCTTGCTAATTCTGCACCAGTCTTCTCACAGCCAGCAATGCCTACCTTCAGCCAAATTCTCTCTCTCTCTCTCTCCAACCTGCTAATCTGGCTTCCAACTCTGAGGGGTATCACATTGCGAAGGCAGGGCGAGAGACACTGGCAGCTCCCCAGAGACCATCTCCTGTAATTAGATCCCACTGATAAGACATCAACCCATCATCCCAGACAATTAGCCAACCATCAGCCTGGCAAGGAAGTTCCCCTGGAATCCTGGCATGCAGCGTGAGTGACGGGGAGATGCAGAAGCGCAACCTGGAGGGACCGCGTCTGGACGCGGGGCCATAAACGAGAACCATGCGCGTTTATGGCACATAAAACAACATCACAGGGAAAGGCCCCGAGGTCCCGCAATAACCGTCGTGAAATATCTCGTATATTTTTACGCAAATCATTCTTTCTTTAACCCAGCAAGCTTCTATACTCCCACAAGTGTTGTTTTAACAAAAGCTATTTCGGCATTTTTATGCTGCTGGCTGTTAGAAAACCTTCTTGGGAGAGTTCGTGGGAATTGGATTATGAAAACATTCATTTTCCCCCCTCCTCCTTGGTTGAAGGACCCCCGTCTGTGATAAAATCAGAGACCTATTAGGTGAGACGGGAGTCTGTTTGTCACAAACACCACCACAATACAAACAGCCTTAAAGCAGCCTGATCCGAGGCAGGTTTCCTTGGGAGTAAACTCTGCTGTAGAGCACGCACCTTCCTCGTTGCGCAGAATCTGGTTGCTCTCCTAAGCTGGGTTGCTGAGAAGTTGCACCAAACACAGTGGGATTTACTTCAGAGTAAACTTAATTAGTCCCAGGTTATTAAAAAAAGAGTTTGGAAATCCTTGCTTTGGTTTGTTGCATTTTGGAGGGTATTTTATTGTTGTTAAGCCAAATGAAGTAGAAAGGTCAAAACCAAACACAGGGGAGGATAGTGAAGCTGTATTTGATGCTCCAGGGGTGTATTCATAATATTTAGAAATGGGGTTGGTTATGAGGGAGAAAGGAGGAGGAGGAGAAAGAGGAGGAGAAGAAGGAGGAGAAAAAACAGAAGCATAGGTTTTTATATGCCGACTTTCTCTACCACTTAAGGAAGAATCAAACCGGCTTACAGTCACCTTCCCTTCCTCTCCCCACAACAGACGCCCTGTGAGGTAGGTGGGGCTGAGAGAGCTCTAAGAGAGCTGTGACTAGCCCAAGGTCACCCAGTTGGCTTCATGTGTAAGAGTGGGGAAGCCAACCCAGTTCACCAGATTAGCTGCTCATGTGGAGGAGTGGGGAATCAAACCTGGCTCTCCAAACCACCGCTCTTAACCACCACACCACACTGGTTCAAGCCCTTCATGGCATCTTTTTATTTATATATTTATTTACTTACTTCATGTACACCTCATCTTTCTCCCCAGTGGGGGCCCAAAGCAGCTTACATAATTCTCCCCTCCTCCATTTTAATCCTCACAACAACCCTGTGAGGTAGGCTAGGCTGAGAGAGCTGGCCCAAGGTCTGAAGCGGGTCAGTGCCTTTCGAGTGACTAAGATCTTAGAATTGACCCCTTCCTGAAAAGTGGCATGTTATCTTATTCAGATAGTCACCTACTAAGCAGGACTCAACTACTTTACTCACTCAAAAAGTAAGTCTTTTTATTGATGTACTCCAATGTAATTGTGTGTATATATATATGTGTATATGCTGGTACTACAAAGTCTTAATATTCAGTAACAATGTATACAGTAAAGCAAACAAGTTCTACATACTATTCAGTTTTAAAATCCAACACTTAAAATATAACAGTTAAAGAAGTCTGATTTAGTTCAAAGTATCTAATTCACAATCTAGAATAATATATTTGTAAAGCCATACATACCAACTGCCTCTTTTGAGACCCTCTGAGAGAGGTCTGAAGTTCTAGCCCTCTGCCTGCCTTTATTTATACTGTTTCAGGCACCTTTAATTCTCAACTAATAGAGAAACTAATTCTCAACTAATTGAGAAACTAATTCTCAAGCAGTCAGCATTTTTACTGCACATGCTCAGTGGCCTCTCTTTGCATTACCAAATAAGGACTTCCTTCCTTACCAGGCTATTTTGCTAAACTATAAACAATCAGTTTTGAGCTTTGTGATCACTCTATATACTCAATTTTAGTATCATTCTCATCCTCAGAAAAATACGTTTAGATTGAACCCATTCATTAATTTCTAGCATCATGTTTACATGTTTTAATCATAAAATACAATATATTGTTTACATTACATCATTATAGCATAATCAGCATATGTATACTTGAAGTCATTTATGAGAATAAGAATTAAGCACTCAGTTTTGCATTTCAATGGTTATATAAGAAGCTGCAAACCGTTTCTCATTATTTTAAGAAACGGTTTCTCATTATCAAAACTGCTGAGAAAGGTCTTTGGAAATAAGCAGAATATTCTTATGGTAAATCTGCAATGTCATTGTAACCTTTGACAGTGTATTATGAGGAGAAGCCTCTATGGCAAAGACTATTTTCCTTCCTTTTAAAAGGAAATTAAACCTCTGCTGTATATCTTTTGTAGTTTGTATGTGTAGTTGTGTTATATTCTGAATAATTCAGCATATGGACAACATTAATACCATGTTTATGTGCTCCAATATGTCAAAGCCTCTAACAGGTCACCCAGCGAGCTTTCATGCCAGAGCGGAGATTTGAGCCTGGGCCTCCCGCATCCCTAGTCCAACACGCTAGCCACTGCACCATACCGGCTTTTGGGGGAGGGGGTTTATAGGGCATTTTTGCAGCTTTGTCACTGTGCCACTTTTGGATGCTGGTGTTTCCCATTAGTTTGCTGATTGGGTGTCAGCATGATTGTGCACCATTTTGATTCCCCTTATTTATTTATTTAATTATTTAATTATTTATTTATTTATTTAACACATCTGCAGCCCTTTTTTCTCTCTCCAAAGTGACTCAAAAATGACAATATCAGTGTATTCTAAGCCACTTCTATGCACTGATGTAGAAATAACATTGGAAGCTGCATTAATTTTTAACAGGAAACGTTCAGAATAAGAAATCATGGTGAAAATAATAGGTTTCCTTTTCATAATGATAAAGTAAAAGCAGGCTGGAGATTTTCAAGTCAAACCGGCCAGGCTGAGGGGTGTGATAGCGCCCCCGTAAGGAAGAATCTAGGTCAGGGGTCCGCAAGCTTTTCCAACCAATCACAAAATGTCAGGGAGTGAAATTATATGCAACTCTTCAAGTAACTCTTCAACACTTCAGGCAGAAGCTCAGTTGAACTGGAGGCTTTTTAATCTGCAGAATAAGAAGCCCGGCTGTTCAAAAGCCCCACCTAACCCTACCCATTTCCTAAAAGAAGAGAAGAAGAAGAAGAAGAAGAAGAGTTGGTTTTTATATGCCGACTTTCTCTACCACTTAAGGAAGACTCAAACCAGTTTACAATCACCTTCCCTTCCCCTCCCCACAACAGACATCCTGTGAGGTAGGTGGGGCTATGAGAACTGTGACTAGTCCAAGGTCACCCAGCTGTAGGGTTGCCAGGTGCCCGCTGGTGGCAGGCAAAACCCCGGCAATTGACCCCTTTGCTCGCTGACCACCTGAGGGTCGGCGGGCAAATGTGCATGCGCTCGTGCATACCGCGCACGTCACTTCCGGTTTAGAACTGGAAGTTCTGCCTTGTGAGGGGCCTTATACCTCTTAGTTTGAGTGGTAAAGGGTCGCTTGACCTAGCTAGACAGTCAACCACAGTTCACGCAATATGTATTTATTATTCAATTATTACTTACATTATAGTCATCACTGGGCCCTTGAAGACCCCCCCCCTCTGACTCCAGTGGTCCTTGCTCCTACAATCCAAATGCCGAACTGTTTTGCCCCACCTTCCACACAAACCCATGGCTAGGGCTGCCAACCTCCAGATACCAGCTGGAGATCTCCTGCTATGATAACAGATCTCCAGCCCATAGGGATCAGTTCACGAGAAAAATGGCCACTTTGGCAATTGGACTCTATGGCACTGAAGTCCCTCCCCTCCCACCTTCCTCGGGCTCCACCCCCAAAAAACCCCGCCGGTGGCAAAGAGGGACCTAGCAACCCTACCCATGGGGCAGATACACAAGCTGGTAGCCACCAGCCATAAACATCTGTCTGTATTCGTTTTAGGAAGAATCTGCAAGCCCTCATGTGCCACCGAGGAAGCGTTTTTATTTATTAGCTAAAACAAAACGCCCACCTAGAGAAATTCACAAGGATGCATTTGACTTGACAGTCATGTTAGTCCTTTTCCCTCCTGGAATGTACTTGTAAATCTTTTCCCAAGATGATTACTAATATGCAGTGGCAGAGAATTGCAAATTTCAGTGGCTCAGTAGCAGGTGTAGGTGGGAAAAGGGAGCTTAACCCTTTCCCCACGAGCTATTTTCAGATTCCAAATTCCTCCACTTCGCCCGCTTTCTAACCTCTGGGCGGGGGTGGGGGGAGAGAATGCATTATTTCTTCCACAAGGCAGCTGAGGAAGGCGCTTTTGGTTGGGAAACCGGCCCATCGGGAAATTGACAGTACTGGAGACTGCTAAAATTTGAAAACTTCTCCCTGTGGTTACACATTTGTAAAAGCAAAGCAAAACATTGGGAGACAGTGCATTACAAGCTGGAGATCTCCTGCTATTACAACTGATCTCCCGCCGATAGAGATCAGTTCACCTGGAGAAAATGGCCACTTTGGTAATTGGACGCTATGGCATTGAAGGTTTTTAGGGTATGAGCTTTTAGGAGTCATAGAATCATTCAGTTGGAAGGGACCACCAGGGTCATCTAGTCCAACCCCCTGCACAATGCAGGAAATTCACAACTACCTCCCCCCACACAGCCCCAGTGACCCCTACTCCATGCCCAGAAGATGGCCAAGATTCCCTCCCTCTCATCATCTGCCTAAGGGAAAATTCGGCTGGTCTCCTGGCTTTGAGTTGTGTCCAGAGCGGCGCCTGACACTCAAGTGGGCCTCATCATAAGCCCGTTACGTTTCGTGGACAAAACTCACATGGAAATCCCGGCGGTGCGCAGAATGGCATAGGTTGCTGGCAGCTACGTGCAAGGAGTGAGGCGGCTCCCATATGGTGGAAGGAAGCGAGCGCATGAGCAGCCGCCCCCCCAGCCCCGTAAGCGTCTGCTGCTCAAACGCCTTCCTGACAGTAAATACAGGCCAACCCAGCTGGCAAACAGACTCCCAATTATAAGTCATTTCAGGCTCATTCCCACACGGAGCTGAATCAGAGCATGGCTGTACAACCCAGCAAAGATGGGTGTCTTTTCTGCAGGGGGGGTAGGGTTGCCAACCTCCAGGTATTAGCTGGAGATCTCCTGCATTTACAACTGATCTCCAGCCGATAGAGATCAGTTCACCTGGAGAAAATGGCCGCTTTGGCCATTGGACTCTATGGCATTGAAGTCCCTCCCCTCCCCAAACCCCGCACTCCTCAGGCTCCGTCCCCAAAACCTCCCGCTGGTGGTGAAGAGGGACCTGGCAACCCTAGGGGGGGGGCGTTGCTATCCTAAGAGAAAAGGCGGGGTCAGAGTTATGACATTACAAGCCCCTGTAGCAGCAGAGGCAAATAAGGCGCATGTGAAGAACCTTGGGAAGAAAGCAAGACAAGAAAAGCCATTTGGTCATCTTTGGAAGGGAAGAAGAAACTGGAGAGACATAAAGGGCATAAGGAGAAGATGGCAGACGTTGGCCAGAAAGGGAGAAGTAGATGCAAAGCAGCAGATCCAACTTTTAGATTGCTGCATTTGGCTATTGACAGAGTGAAGCGGGTCAGATTACTATACTCTTAGAATCGACCACTTCCTGAGAAGTGGTATGTTATCTTATTCAGTTAGTCACCCACTAAGCAGGACTCAACTACTTTACTCACATAAAAATGAGTCTTTTTATTGAATTGCTTTAATGAAATTATGTGTATATATGTGTATATGCAAGTATTACAAAGTCTTAAAATTCAGTACCGATGTATACTATAAATCAAGCAAGTTCTACATACTATTCAGTTTTAAAATCCAATACTTATAATATAACAGTTAAAAGTCTGTTTTAGTTCAAAAATTCTGATTCACAATATCTAGAATAATATATTTAAATCCATACATACCCAATAGCCAATGTTCTGAGACCCTCTGAGAGAGGTCTGAGATTCTATCCCTTCTGTGCCTTTATTTATACTTTTTAAGTCACCTCTAATGGGCTTGAACCTTGAGCTCGAGCAGGATACATTTTTACTGCATACGCTCTGTGGCTTCCCTTCAGACTACCATATAAGGACTTCCCCTTCCACCAGGCTATTTTGCTAAACTTTAAAGTCAGTTTTGAGTCTTGTTATCTCTATATATTTTTAATTTTACTATCATTCTCATCTCCTGGATAATACGAATAAAATGAACCTATTTATACGTTTCTACCATCATTTTATCATATTAAAACCCAATATAATGTTACAGTACATTAGTCAGCAAAATACAAGGTTGTAGGACAGACGTTTGTGAAGGTGATGTCCTTTTAGTACAGGAATACAAGTGTAATTCCAAGTTCAGTGCCCCCAAAGCAGCATTCTCCCGTGGCCAATCGGTGTCCAAGCTGGGTCTTCTTCTGGCCAATCAGTCGTGGATGAGTGTGTGAGCCAGGCCGCTTTGCGGCCTGGGGAAAGACAGAGTGTCTGTGTGTCAGAGAGATCCCTGTGGGTGGGGGTGCGTGTGCACATTTGCGGCTTTCCGTGGCTCCAGGGGGGCATTTTTGGAGGTAGCGGTCCCAAACTTTCAGTGTAGCTTGAGGGGACCCTTCTTGCAAAAAAACCCCAAGTTTTGTAAAGATTGGGTCAGGGCCCCCCGAGTTATGCGGTCCCCCCAATTGGAATAAAGCCATTAAAAACACATTTGAGGCTTTTCACGGCTCCGAGGGGGGCATCTTTGGAGGGTAGCTTGGAGGGACCCTACTTGCAAGAACCCCCAGGTTTTGTGAAGGTTTGGTCAGGGGGCCTCGAGTTATGTGGTTCCCCCCCATCCACCCATTGGAATGATTGGGAGCAGGCAATCCATAATGTGTATCTAGAGAGCGGCAAATCCAAGGCAAAACCTCCCGTGCATAAATGGCCAGAGAGAGTCTGTGTGTGTGAGTCTGATAGAATCGTATTAGATTACTCCTGAGTCCTGACTCCCAGTCGCTGCTCCTGATGGAAGAGAAGAAGACATCATTTTGGGGCTTCTCTCTACAACTTTTTTCCTGTGTATGTGTGTATGTGGGGGGGGGAGATTCTGTGTGTGTGTGTGTGTGTGAGGGGGGAAGCCAAAGGGGGGTGGGTTTACCTGTTCTGCTGGGGGGTGGGCTTGATTGCCTCTGTGTGGGACTGTGCTTTCTGCTGTTTGCACCGGTTGCCAACTTCGTCTGGAGTTAACTGTGGGTTAACAGAGTCTCTCTCTGGCTACCGCCTATTGTTTCCAATGGGCTGTGCAGCCGCTCCTGTTATTTATAATGGGCTAGCCTGTCATTCGTTTTAGTACATCCCATGTCAGTCTCTCTGTCTGGCCCGTTCTTCTCCTTCATTTGGAATTTGCATCTTCTGGTTCAGAGGGGCTGTTCTGCTGGGGGGGGGGGCTTGATTGCCTCTGTGGAGTGTAATTTGGGGGGGGGTTACCTGTCTTTGGGGGGGCTTGATCTCTTTGTGAGTGGAAAGCCGCGAATGTGTTTTTAATGTCTTTATTCCAACTGCTGATTTTGGGGGGACCACTTCCGGGGCCCCTATCTCGGGACTCCCTGACCCAATCTTTACAAAACTTGGGAGTTCTTGCAAGAAGGGTCCCCTCAAGCTACACTGAAGGTTTGGGTCGTCTACCTCACTGGGGGTCACTGGGTGTGTGTGTTGGGGGGGGGAAGGTAGTTGTGAATTTGCTGCATTGTGCAGGGGGTTGGACTAGATGATCCTGGTGATCCCTTCCAACTATGATTCTATAATTCTATGAACCCTAAAAGCTCATACCCTCTCGAAGGTCCCACTGGACCAGTGGTTTGTTCCAACTGCAATGAGTTGTGATACTCAAAATGCAACCAGTTGGACTAAACTATGGTTTCTTGGTTGGTAACAAACCAGGATTTCAGTTGAGAGACTCTGTGGCATGTTTGTAAACCATAGCTTGTACAAACTGTAACCGCTGCAAGGTCTGAATTCACAAGCCACATTTGGTACAGCCATGCTGCCCCTTGTAGCCAAGAAACAGTAGTAGTGGGAAGATGTCCTAGCACAGGAAGCAAGGAGGACACAACCAGGGTGGTGGTGGTGGACAAACCAGGGTTTGTTTCGTGATTAACTGGAGTTTGTGACAAACCATGCTTTATCTTGATGCCCTGAGAGCGTCTCTGCTCCGCAACTTATTGTTTCCAGGCAACATGTTTTCCACGTCCTCTCTCCTTATAACGTTTTTACAAGGGAAATGTAGTTAGACACTTCTGCTGACGGTGAACTTCCTAGTCCTTGAAATGGAAACCCAGCCATGCACAGCCCCGGCACACTTTTACAGCATTAGAAACTCTTGCAAAAAATAAAATAAAGGAGGGCTACCATTTGATTTCTTCCAATAATGTTCTCTTTTAATCACCCTGGCTATGCTGATTGGGCTGGTGGGGGGAAAGAAAAATGGTTCTTTTGTACAAAGGAGGAAAGGGTCTCTCCTCCCCCCCACCCCACAAAACTCACCAGTGTAGAACGAGAAGGAGAGAAACGTCTACTGGGAGCTGCAGAGTTACTGTCAGGAAACTGTTCCTATGACAACCCTAAATCCCCAAACCTGGTTATCCTCTTTCATCAAAACTTGCAACAAATCAGTGAAAAGCAAAGGGGGTGGGGGGTGGGGAATGGAATGTAAAAGAGATCAATAGAGACACCAACACAAGAGCCGATTTTGATAGTTGTTTCCGTTTAATTAAAAATCTGTCTTCGTCATCCACAATGGGGAATCAAAGCAAGTCTGGGTGTTGTGTCCCCCCACCATCCTGAGTCCCAACTTCTCTGCAGTGGTGTCTTCCTTTTGGACAGTGCTTTATTGGTCTCTATTTATTTGATTTTCTGGTCCACATCTCTGGTAAAACGATGCCCCTCCTTTGCCTTTTGGGTATCTTGTGGTGGGGGGGGGGGGAGATAAGTTTGATTCGCTAAAGTTGCCTTTTTTCACCCTGCTTTCCTGGAATTCTAGAAGCTTCATTTCCCTCTGGGTGCAAATGGAACTGGACACCAGATCTACTCTTCGGGTCAAATGTTCCTGGAATTTCCATATGCAGAGGCAGTCAACCTCTGAAAGGCAGGGCCAAGAGGCAACATCAGGGGGAAGGCCTCAGCCTCTGTGCCCTGTTGTTGGACCTCCAGAGGAACTGGTTGACCACCGTGTGAGATGGGATGCTGGACTAGATGGACCCTCACTGGTCTGATTCAGCAGGGCTCTTCTGATGTTCTTATGAAGGTCTCGACCTCTATGCCATGTCGTTGGCCCTCCAGAGGAACTGATTGGCCACAGTTTGAGGCAGGATGCTGGACTAGATGGACCCCTGGTCTGATCCAGCAGGGCTCTTATGTTCTTATGAAGGCCTTGGCCTCTGTGCCCTGTTATTGGTGCACAAGAGGAATGGACTGGCCACTGTGTGAGACAGGGTGCTGGACTAGATGGACCCCTGGTCTGATCCAGCAGGGCTCTTATGTTCTTATGAAGGCCTTGGCCTCTGTGCCCTGTTATTGGTGTACAAGAGGAACGGACTGGCCACTGTGTGAGACAGGGTGCTGGACTAGATGGACCCCTGGTCTGATCCAGCAGGGCTCTTCTGATGTTCTTATGATGGACAAGGCCTCTGTGCCCTGTTGTTGAACCTCCAGAGGAACTGGCTGACCACAATTTGAGGCAGGATACTGGACTAGATGGACCTCTGGTCTGATCCACTGGTCTGAGTCCACCTTTGATGATTTTATGGAAGTTGCAAATGTACTGACCTGATCCAGGGCTTTTCTAGGAGTTGCTCTGGGATGAACAAGTACCAACTGCTCCCTCCCCTTTGTAGGGCTGTCAACCTCCAGGTGGGGCCTGAAGATCTCCCAGACTACAGAGGACAGTTCCCCTGGAGAAAATGGCTGCTTTGGAGGGTGGACTATAGTATTATACCCCACTTAGGTCCCTCCCTACCCAAACCCCACCCCCAAATCTCCAGGTATCACTCAACATGGAGCTAGAAACACTACCTATACCTTCTCCAGAATGCATAAAATAGTTCTGTTTACATGAGCTTTTACTCAGTTATCCTTAGGGTTGCCAGGTCCCTCTTTGCTACCAATGAGAGGTTTTGGGGGTGGAGCCTGAGGAGGGCAGGGTTTGGGAAGGGATGGTATTTCAATGCCATAGAGTCCAAAGACCAAAGGTGCCTTTTTCTCCAGGTGAACTGATCTCTATGCTGGAGAGGGTAAAAATGTCATTTCACAGAGGGTAAAAATGTCAATGCCCTGAACTGGATGGCCCAGGCTAGCCTGATCACGTCAGATCTCAGAAGCAAAGCAAGGTCAGCCCTGGTTAGTTCTTGTAGGGTTGCCAACCTCCAGGTACTCCTGCTATTACAACTGATCTCCAGCCGACAGAGATCAAATCAACTGGAGAAAATGACCGCTTCAACAATTGGACTCTATGGCATTGAAGTCCTTCTTCCTCCAAACCCCGCCCTCCTCAGGCCCTACCCCCAAAATCTCCAGGTACTTCTCAACCTGGAGCTGGCAACCCCACTTCCAGTGGCTCTAACCCCATATTTGACGATGACTGAAGATGTATGTCTTTGGACACTGCTGTAATTGTGTGAAAGGAGGAAAGGGGACACCAGCACCAGTTTTGAACACACAATTGGTGTTTTCTTGCACAAAGATTATCATAGTGTACGGACGTGTCCAGGATATGGAATAAAGTTGCCAACCTGCAGGTGGTGGCTGGCAATCTCCTGGGATTACAACTGATCTCCAAGCGACAGAAACCAGCTCCCATGGAAAAAATGGCTGCTTTGGAAGGTGGACTCTACGGCATGTTGTCATTGAAGTCCGCCCCCTCCCCAACCCCCCCTCCTCAGGCTCCACCCCCAATATCTCCAGTTATTTTTTTACCCAGAGCTGGAAACCCTAGTGGATGGTATAGCCCAATCCCGCCAGGTTCAGAAACAAAGCAGTCGGTACTTGGATGGGAGGACACCAAGGAAGACTGCGGAGGAAGGCAATGGCAAACCACCTCTGCTTAATCACTCGTTTTAAAAACCCCTATGGGGTCGCCATAAGTCAGCTGCACTTTACACACCAAAGGACATGTCCGTAGCGCAAACCGAGAACCATTTTTCAATCTTCCTGCCTGCTGCAGCGCCTACCCAGGAGCCCTCAGGGCGAATAGTTCTGTGAAATGCTAAAAAACTCAATGAATAATTCTCAGGACCCTGAAAAAACTACAGAACCCAGTATTCCTTTGGGGAATGTCATGACGGTTAAACTGCATTGCAGATGCTTTAAATTGGCCGTGGAGCCAGGCTCGCCAGTTTTCCAGCTGAAATAGCCCGAAATATCACAGTTGATGGAAAGAATGCGTAAGAACAACTTGGATAGATCAGAACAAAACTGTATTTACTGTGGCCAGTCAGATACCTCTGGAGGTTCACAAATAGGCCATGAAAGGGATTGATCCTTGTTGTTAAGCTTATTGAGTAGGGTTGCCAGGCAGGAGGGCTGCAGGTAGGGTTGCCATCCTCCAGGTGGGGCCTGATGACACAGACCAGTTCTTCTGGAGAACATGGCTGCTTGGGAGGATGGACTCTGTGGCATTACACTCCACTTTGGTCCCTCTCCTCCTCAAATCCTGCCCTCCCCAGGCTCCACTCCCAAATCTCCAGGACTTTCCTGACTCAGAGTTGGCACCCCAGCTGTAGATGGAGACATGGGGGGGGGGATGCTGGCATATCTATGGTAAAACCATATAGTTACTGGCAATTCCTAGAGCTACCCTATGTCACTTGCAATTTTTTTTACTGGAAGTGACATGACTGCCTCTGGCGAAGAAGAAGAAGAAGAAGAAGAAGAAGAAGAAGAAGAAGAAGAAGAAGAAGAAGAAGAAGAAGAAGAAGAAGAAGAAGGAGGAGGAGGAGGAGGAGGAGGAGGAGGAGGAGGAGGAGGAGGAGGTATTTTTCTGCTGCCACCACTCAAGAATATCATTGGGCTACGCGACTGGGGGGCTTTTTGTTGCTTGTTCCACACTTCTCAGATCTATTGCCTCTGGACACAAAAGCTGTCACGACTTACAGCCAACTAAAGACTTATCCTCCACAATTTTGTTCATCCTGTTCAAAAGCTCATCTAAGAGTCAAGAGAGCATGAAGCCCATCATGTGTATTTAGAAAGGATCCACTTATTTATGTCTAAAGTGGGAAGGAAATTTAAACAAAACAAAACAAAAATGGAGCATGCGTTTGAATCAATGAACCAAGCCCTCCCCCTCCCCTACCTTACTTCCCATGAACATATGAAGCTGCTTTGAACTGAATCAGACCATTCGTCCCCCAAAGTCAGCCTTGTCTACTCAGACTGGCAACTGCTCTCCACGGTCTCAGGCAGAGGTCTTTTACATCACCTCCTGCTCTTTCAGCTGGAGATGCCAGGGATTAGAACCTGTGACCTTCTACATGCAAAGCAGAGGCTCTTCCACTGAGCCACAGCCCACTCCTCTGTGCTCTGTTACTTGCAGGACTTTCCCCCCAAACTGTCATACTTCCCAGATCAGAGCTGGGCTTCAAGAGAGAGTTCTGACAGCACCAGAGAACAGAGCGGGAGGATGGAGAAGGAAGCCGGGATGGGCTTCCCTCGCCTACACAGTGTTATTTTTAGGCATTAACAGTTAGATGTGTGTATAGGGTTGCCAGGTCCCTCCTATATGACCTGTGAGAAGCTCACCCTATACAGCAGGGGTCCCCAACAGGGTTGCCAACCTCCAGGTACTAGCTGGAGAACTCCTGCTATTACAACTGATCTCCAGCTGATCGAGATCAGTTCCCCTGTAGAAAATGGCCGCTTTGGAAATTTGCCAAATTGGCAAAGTGGTGATTTTCTCCAGGTGAACTCTAAGGTAAAATTCTGGGTGAATTTTAGGGCATCCTGCAGTTAGGGTTGCCAGCCTCCAGGTACTAATCCAAAGCAGACACCTCTGTGTACAAATATAGCTACTCAAAATCTGACACAGACAAACTATAAGCCTAGTATAGCTAAACAAGACTGTATTAAAGAAAAACCATATATATAGAGAGATAGATAGATATAGATATATATACACACACACACACACACAAATTTCATTTCCAATAAGTATAGTGTCTGTTATTCTATGCCAATAAAGGTTTGGATGGATGGTATCTGTTATTCAAAACTCTCAGTCCTATAGACTAATAATTACTCTTTGTCTTTCAGGTATGGATTGCAGATGAGTATTTCCTTCCAGAAGCAGGAGGATCAAAAGGTGAAGAGGAAGACGGCCGTTTCAAATTTTCTTCGTCAGTTCCACCTCACAGACCTAATATTTCATGTCTCTTATTTCATCACAAAAAAATCCATGAGTAACTGTCTTTCAAAGGTTCTTTCCCGGGAAGGGTTGCATATTTGGAAGGTGTAAATCAGGGGTTGGGAACGTCAGGCCCGGGGGCCGTTTAAGGCCCGCGAAATCATTTGGTCTGGCCCTTCGTGGGTCCTGGCAGATCTCTAGCTCAGAAGGATCTAAGACTGGCGATCCGCCCCCTTCCGTGGACAGGAATAGCCTCTATTCAAGGCAGATGTGAGTTTGTTTTGCCAAGAAAAGGAACATTTCCCCCCCTTGCAGAAGAGTCGTTAGCTATGGAGCTGCTAGGACCGCCCAAGAAACTAATTTTTAAGTTGAAAATTTTGTATGGCCCGCGAATAATGTTATAAATATCCAAATGGCCCTTGGCGGAAAAAAGGTTCCCCACCCCTGGTGTAAATCCACTGGACTAAACTATTCTCAGCATGTGCGGAGCATTTTCCTAATAAAAGGCCACTTGGTCAAAGAGATGGAATGTTGCCCCAATGATAAACCTGAGTTCATGGGGTTTGCCAACTCTGGGTTAGGAAATTCTAGGATTTGGGGGGTGGGGCCTAGGGAGGGCCGGGTTTGGGAAGGGGAGGGACCTCAGTGGGGCATAATGCCATATAATCCATCCTCCAAAGCAGCCATCTGGAGATTAGTTGTAATTCCAGAAAATCCCCAGGTCCCACCTGGAGGTTGGCAGCCCTAGAACTCAAGTTGCTCAGGTCTATCCAGCAGATGTTGATGTTGTATTTCTTGAGCATGGTGTTAGAAGAAGAAAAAAACCCATTCAAAATAATTTAGCTCCTACTTAAGAACCAAATTTATAGGCCACAGTTTTCACAATGAAGTGCCCTTCCTGTTTCCTGTTCTTGTTTTCTAAAGTGCTTCTTGTGATCAGTACACAATCGTTAAAATTAATTAGCTAACGCAATGCATTATCAACTCTGTTAATTTTAATTCACTGAATGCAATTTAAATTTAATTCAGATAGGCCTGCATTTTTTATTTAAAAAAAGAATATATATTCTAATTCAGATTGTGGAGGTTTAACTGCACTTGCAGGTTTGAATATTCATTATGAGTAAATGAATATTCAGATTGGAGTCGCAAATTTGAAAGCTGCTATTCCAGGGAATAGGCAGTCTGAACGATAAGCAAGAGCTGCATACCAAAATCCTAATATAGTTCAGAATTGCTAGACACTTCCTTTCCTAACACCTGTGCACTCTCTTGCTCTCTCTCTCTCTCTCTCTCTCTCTCTCTCTCTCTCTCTCTCTCTCTCTCTCTCACACACACACACACACACACACACACACACACACACACGGAGTTATCCAATCTTCCACCTTTATCTGCTCATCTATCATCTAGCCATTGAGCCTTGCTCAGTCCAGCAAAAGGGCCAAATAGCCTTTCCCAACGCATATTATTCAGAGGTATACTGCCTCTAAAGCTGGAGGCTCCATCCGATGTATCACATCTATCTCCACTGACAGATTCATCCTCCGTGATTTATGCATTTACTTCATTGACCCCCTTGCCTTTCTTCCCAATGGAAACCTAAGTGGCTTACATTGCTATCCTCTCCTGAAGTTTATCATCCCAACAACCCTAGGAGGTAGGTTAGACTGGTAGAGTATGACTGGCGCAAGGTCTCCAATCAAGCTTCCGTGGCAGAATGGGGATATGAATCTGGGTCTACTCAGATTGTAGTCTGACACTTTAACCACATTGTGTCGAATGTCTAGGGTTGCCAACCTCCAGGTACTAGCTGGGGATCTCCTGCTATTACAACTGATCTCCAGCCGATAGAGATCAGTTCCCCTGGAGAAAATGGCTGCTTTGGAGAAAATGGCTGCTTTGGCAATTGGACTCTATGGCATCGAAGTCCCTCCCCTCCCCAAGCCCCGCCCTCCTCAAAAACCTCCACCCCAAAAACCTCCTACTAATCTCCTCTGAAAACCATTCCAGCTTGTGGCCACAACCATACCGTGTGGCAGGAAACTTCTATCTTGCATTGCTTTGCCTATATCTGGAATCATGCACATTGGGCCAACGAACAAGTGACATGTGCTTCGACAACCATACAAAACTGGGGTCCCGGTAACCACAACATGCACCATCCTGTCTTATCCCAGTCCCTCCTCTTTTCCTCCTTCCCCTCTACTCTTACATCTCTCCCACGTTGGAAATCGGGACGGTAAACTTCGTTTTGCTTGCGCAAAGTGTCATGTACTTGGGATGCAGGCGGCTAACCGTAAGTCGGAACAAGAAAGAGGCAACGCTTGAATCCAAGGAGAGCCGCGGCGCGGCCCGTGAGTCAAAGCTGCGTCCTTCATTCCCTGAGGCGAGCAGGATGGCCCGGGGCACTTTCTACTAATTCCAACCAGGGTGGGAAGCTGTGACCCTTTCTGTCAGATTTAGACCTCGCACCTGCCACTCATACTGTTTCTTGTTCTAGTTTGCCCTCTCGGGCCTTGAAGTATGTCTGGAAACTTCAGCCGGTTCAGAGACTTCAGGCAGTAGTAGTAGTAGGGTTGCCAACCTCTTGGTAGGGTAGCAGGGTTGCCAACTTCCAGGTACTAGCTGGAGATATCCTGCTATTGCAACTGATCTCCCACCGATAGAGATCAGTTCCCCTGGAGAAAATGGTTGCTTTGGCAATTGGATTCTATGGCATTGATGTCCCTCCCCTCCTCAGGCTCCACCCCCAAAACCTCCCGTCGGTGGTGAAGAGGGACTTGGCAACCCTATACACACATCTAACTGTTAATGTCTAAAAATGAAGATGGGGGCAGTTTTGAAAAAAACAGAGACCTGGTTCAACAGAGACCTGACAGCCCTACAGGGTAGGCTTATCATATATCTGGTTCCAGCAGGCCATTGCCCGCAAATTAACCGGGCTGCATGCATAAGACTGGAAAAGACAGTCATGCTAGGAAAAAGGTGAGGGCAGCAGGAAAAGAGGAAGACCCAACAAGAGGTGGATTGACTCAATAAAGGAAGCCACAGCCTTCAATTTGCAAGATCTGAGCAAGGCTGTCAAAGTTAGGACATTTTGGAGGACTTTCATTCATAGGGTCACCATGAGTCGGAAGCGACTTGACGGCACTTAACACACACACACACACACACACACACATGCGTAAGTAAGGGTGTTTCATCTTACCAGTGATCCCATGTTGCCTGGAAGCGCTGGCATCGTGACAGGGATGCTCTAGCACGATCCCCCCCCCCCAAAGCTCTGTGGTTTCCATAGAGTTTGCGGGGAGCGTGCTAGAGCATCCCACACAATGCCGGCGCTTCCAAGGTAAATTTGTGCCGGGCGTACGGGACTGCTGTCCCCAGCAGTGCGCTGAAAAGCTCTCACCTGTGAGGAAGGGGGACCTGGCAACCCTATGGTAGGGGGTAGAGAGGGTCTTGTGGAGAACCTTACACCAGTAGGGTTGCCCCCTCTGCGTTGGGAAACACCTGAAGATTTGGGGGATGGAGAGAGCCTGGGGAGAGCGGGGTTTGCGGAGGGGAGGGTCCTCAGCAGGCTACAATGCCATAGAGTCCACCTTCCAAAGTAGGTGTTTCCTCCAGGGGAACTGATCTCTGTCATCTGGAGATCAATTGTAATTCGGGTTGCCAACCTCCAGGTTGTGGCCGAAGATCACCCGCTATTACAGCTGATCGCCAGGCGTCAGAGATCAGTTCCCCTGGAGAAAATGGCCGATTGGCAATTGGACTCTATGGCATCGGATCCTGCTGAGGTCCCTCCTCTCCCCAAACCCCACCCTCCCCCAAAATCTCCACCCCCAAAATCTCCAAGTATTTCCCAACCCAGAGCCGGCAACCCTATCTCCCAGATCCTAGTCCTACACTCAGACGTTTCTCCCACACTGACTGTCTCTCCCTTCCTCGGTCTCAGCCTCCTAGCATCGAAGAGGCACGGCAACGTCTACCTTGAAATACTTGTACATGTCAGAGCATCCTCTGGGGTTGAACATCTTGTCTCTTTAGCAGTTTCCTAAGTGTGTGACAGGTACAGAGGCATTCTGCCATCGATTTAGTTCTGCACCACAGGCCAAAATTCGGCTCTTGGAAACAAAAATTAGAAAAGGGCACGGTTCCAGCGGCTCTGCCCCCTACAAGGTCAGCCGCTTTCCTGAACTTTTGATATTTGCAGGTAGGAACTTGTGTGTGTAAGGTTTAGCTGCGGAACAGAAGTTCTTCAACATGCCCTTTCCCCCTTTCTTCTCTCTCCCTCTCTTTCCCCTTGTCTCTAACAAAAATATTAAACAGTGCCCAAACCAGAGTCAAAGTGCTATAGAGGGGCCGTGGCTCAGTGGTAGAGCCTCTGCTTGGCATGCAGAAGGTCCCAGGTTCAATCCCTGGCATCTCCAGTTAAAGGGACTAGGCAAGTAGGTGATGTGAAAGACCCCTGCCTGAGACCTTGGAGAGCCGCTGCCAGTCTGAGTAGACAAGGGTTGGATTCGGTATAGCGCAGCTTCCTGTATCCAAGCCATTAGAAAGACTTCCATGTTTGGATGCAGTAATCCTAGGGTTGCCAGGTCCCTCTTTGCCACCGGTGGGAGGTTTGGGGGGCAGTCCAATTGCCAAAGTGGCTATTTTCTCCAGGTGAACTGATCTCTGTCGGCTGGAGATCAGTTGTAATAGCAGGCGATCTCCAGCTAGTACCTGGAGGTTGGCAACCCTAAGTAATCCACTGATCACTAGAGCTGGGGGTGGAGAGTGACACCAGGAAATGTGTTTCACTTTTAAGCCTTGCGGTGGTATCTGGAAACAAGATACTTCTGCACAACAGAATACTGGACTAAATAGACTATGGATAGGGTTGCCAGGTTCCTCTTTGCCACCGGCAGGAGATTTTTGGGGCAGAGCCTGAGGAGAGCAAGGTTTGAGGAGGGGAGGGACTTCAATGCCATAGAGTCCAATTGCCAAAGAGGCCATTTTTCTCCAGGTGATCTGATCTCTATCGGCTGGAGATCAGTTGAATTAGCAGGAGATCTCCTGCTACTACCTGGCAGTTGGCAACCCTAACTACGGACCTAATTCAGCAATAGTGGAGGCACACTGCCAAATTCTGGTGCATGTCCGACATACTCTTGATAGTGTTAAAATCACAGAGATGAGCAAAGTTTCCACCAGACACCGAGATCGTCTGGTAAAAAAAGAAAAGCGGAAGGGGTAGATTTTTGAGCCTCACTCTCCTAATTGGGATTGTCAGCCAACCCGGAAAAATAAATCTGGCACAGCTGGAATTTGTTTTTCTTTTCTTTTTTGTCCCTGAGCCAGAACGCTTTGGGTGCGAAATCCAGAATTTGGACGGCCAGACTGTTTTGAGAAACAGCTTCGGAATGTTTTGAACAGCATCATTTCCACTTAGTGCGCATGCCTGAACGGCACATCTGCATTAATGAGGCAGGCTGCTGAGCTCCAAGCCATGAGACCGTATTTGGCAAGAGGCCGGGTGCTTTGATTGGAATCTTTCCCCTTGGATTTCACTTTTTCTTCACACCGTTTTCTGCTTCCACACTGAATTTCCCCCATAAAAAATGTTTGCATGCTTAACGTGAGGTGTGCATCAACTGCATTTTTAATTGTTTATACGTGGCGGTGGTGGTGGTGGTGGGGAGAAAATAGCCGAACGCCAACAAAAGAAGAATCTACCACAGCAGGGGAAATGTGGGGCCTCAAACTGATGACCACAAAGCCCTGCGGGACATGAAGGAGTTCCACAAAGCTTGTAAAACTGTTCCGCCAAGCATGTGGTTGAGGGACATCGAAGGTTTTCCATCTAGCCGAACTCCCCTTCCCCTTCACCCTGCCTCTTTTTCCACTTTCCCCCGCCTGTATTGTTTATTGTCATTATATTATAGGACCAAGTCCTATGACAGTGGTGGCGAACCTATGGCACGAGTGCCAGAGGTGGCACTCGGAGCCCTCTTTGTGGGCACGCGAGCTGTCGCCCCAGCACAGAGTTTGCCTGAGTTCATTCTCCCGGCTGAGGAGGCTGGGGACCAGCGGTACCTTCCCGGCTCCTCTGGGAAGTGCCAGGCTCCTTCCCAGTGCCTTCTCCGCAGTCGCCGGCTGCGCGCTCCAGAAGTGAAGACAACAACAAGCCTTCTGCTGAGGACTGGAAGAGGCAGAGCCGGGACAGAGCTGGACCGGGAGTGGGACGCCTGGGCGGCCGTCTGCAGCTGGCTGGTTGGTGACTGCAGGGCAGGGGGTTGGCAGTGAGGGCCAAACCGGGGCCCGCCTGGCGTTTGTGCTGGAGCCAAGCCCTTCGCTTAGCTCGGGTTTCCACTCTGCTCATACATGCAAATGAAGGTGCCTCTGAGCGTGTGCAGAGGGCTGTCCCCACCATCAACCCCCCCCGCATAACAGTCTTTTTAAAATTTGTATGAAGATAACAGTTGGAAAAAGAACCAAACTGAAGAGGTGGGGGCTATGCTCCAGCTGCTTTCCTTCCCCCGCTCGGCCGCCCATGCAGGGTTGCCAACCTCCAGGTAGTAGCAGGAGATCTGCTATTTCAGTTCACCTGGAGAAAAGGGCCGCTTTGGCAATTGGACTCTATGGCATTGAAGTCCCTCCCCAAACCTCTCCCTCCTCAGGCTCCGCCCCAAAAACCTCCCGCGGGTGGCAAAGAGGGACCTGGCAACCCCTAGCCCTATGTGGACTTCTAGCTGTGTTGGCACTTTGCGATAAATAAGTGGGTTTGGGGTTGCAGTTTGGGCACTCGGTCTCTAAAAGGTTCGCCATCACTGTCCTATGAGGAAAGGTTGAAGGAGCTCGGTATGTTTAGCCTGAAGAGGAGAAAACTGAGAGGGGACATGATAACCATCTTCAAGTACTTGAAGGGCTGTCATAGAGAGGAGGGTGCCGAGTTGTTTTCTGTTGCCCCAGAAGGTCGGACCAGAACCAGTGGGTTGAAATTAAATCAAAAGAGTTTCCGTCTAGACATTAGGAAGAATTTTCTAACAGTTACAGCGGTTCCTCAGTGGAACAGGCTTGCTCAGGAGGTGGTGAGCTCTCCTTCCATGGAGGTTTTAAAGAAGAGGGTAGTTGGCCATCTGTCAGCAATGCTGATCCTATGACCTCAGGCAGATCATGGGAGGGAGGGCATCTTGGCCCTCTTCTGGGCATGGAGTAGGGGACACTGGGGGTGTCGGGGGGGAGGTAGTTGTGAATTTCCTGCATTGTGCAGGGGGTTGGACTAGATGACCCTGGTGGTCCCTGCCGACTCTATGATTTTATGATTACTAGTTTGTAATTTGTTGCTGCTAGGGTTTTGAAGGCGCTGGGATTTTAGCAAGGGTACTGAAACTGTTTTTATTGACCGGCTCTGAAACTGTTTTATATGGTTGTAAGCTGCTCTGAGCCTGACCTGCTCAGGAAAGGGCGGCCTAAAAATTGGACAAATAAAATAAATTCATAGTCAAGAGGGAGTGAACATGACTGCATCCCTGCTCACTACATTGCATGGTGCAGCATGAAGTTCCATGAAAAATGGAAATTATTATATAAATATGTTGAGGTCTAATGTTAACCAAAATAACAATAAGAGAGTAGATGCCAACCAATCGCAGGGAAATTTAATTTTAGATCTAGTCTGTAGAGATAGTAAATACATTTGATAGACACAATAAGGTGATTTTTTGATGATATGAATATCAGTGTTATTTCTAATAACTTTGGCCACTAGTTTATGGTACAATGGAGATGAAAAGCATGGCAATATAGTCTGCTTGATTTGTCTTTGCTTTTTTGTTTTAATAATTGTGTTGCTGATATCCCTACTTTCCCCTTTTTCCTTCTGTACCCCTTTCTATATAATAAAAAAATTAAAATAAAAAAGAGGGAGTGAACATGACCATATCCCTGCCAACCACATTGCATGGTGAAGCTTGAAGTTGAAGAGTCCCCAAAGTGCTTTCTCCGTGGCCATCCCATGAAGGTTCTCTGGGGCGGGGGTAGGGGTAGAAACCATAGTGCCATTATAAAACTCATTTTTATGTGAGAAAAATGTCTGCTCAGAAAGAAATCCTGGTGGGAAACAAACAAACAAAATAACCAGCAAAAAATCAAGAGTCCCCGCCCCTTGAAACGCTGCATTGTAATTGGCTGTAGTGCTTACTGTGAGAAAAATATCAAACCCCCCTCCCCTGTCCCGTGCTTTGGCTTATGAGAATGATTTGACCTGGGCTGATCCCAGGGGAGATCAATGAATTGGGTTTTAACAGGATCGGGAGGACCCGGACATTACGAGGGCTGGGCGCGAGGCCATCTCTAAGGGACGGAAAACTCACGCGTACCTCCAACGAAAAACCAGCAAAGAAAGTAGATCACAGTGCCCATGCATAAAAGACCTGTGAGTAGCTCACCCTATACAGCAGGGGTCCCCAACAGGGTTGCCAACCTCCAGGTACTAGCTGGAGAACTCCTGCTATTACAACTGATCTCCAGCTGATTGAGATCAGTTCCCCTGGAGAAAATGGTCGCTTTGGAAATGGGACTCTATGGCATTGAAGTCCCTCCCCTCTCCAAACACCGCCCTCCTCAGGTTACACCCCAAAAACCTCCTTCCGGTGGCGAAGAGGGACCTGGCAACTATAGTCCCCAACCTTTTTGAGGCTGCAGGCACCTTTGGAATTATGACATCGCATGGTGGGCACAGCCACAAAACTGATGCCACAAAATGTCCAACGCAGGAGGTGGTGCCAGCCACAAAACGGCTGCCACAGCTTACCTTCAGCCACAGTGAAGATATTTGTCAAAGCAACTTAAAAAACAAACAAATCTGCACAGCCGATCACATCTCCAATGACAAATCAGAAAGCTTGCTGGGCAGAACTCCCACCTGGCCCCACCCAATTCCTAAAAACATTTGGCGGGCGTTACAAAAGGTGACAGTGGGTGCCATGACACCCATCGGCCCGATGTTGGGGAACCCCTGCTAAACAGACTGAGCCTGCTGTTGTATAAGGCTAGATGAAATCTTATCTGCCCCTCCAATCCCCCAAGCCCAAGAAATCTGAAAACCGCAGTACACCCTCTGGCCTGCAGCAGTGGTGGCGCCGTAGTGCCACAGAGTTCAAGCTAGCCGTTGTTTCTTCTTAGATGCTATGCCAGAATAAATAGGGTTGCCAACCTCCAGGTACTATGAAATCAACAAAAAACAAAGCAACTCAGGCAATTACAACAGTAACTAGACTTTCATTAAGAGAAATTCATTAAACTCTTACAATGTTTCCACAAACATAAATATACCAACAAAAGTCACATGTGACATTCAAATACAAATATCTCCATATGCAACCACTTAGGGCATGTTCACACAGAAAAAAAACTGTTCCATGTGGTAAAAGGTAAGTATCCAGTCTCCAGTTATTTAACACATTATAAGTACATGTCCATGTCTAATATGTTCTTCATGCTCCTTAACAGGTTTCCGGTAGAAATTATCCTGTTTCAAGAATTCGTCCTCATCAGAAGATTCCCATGGACGTTGTACCACTAACAATAAAGCATTTACCATACATACAATGAACAAAATATTCATAGCTGTTATAATTATACAAATATCATAACTAAAAAATAAACCATACAGGAGCCCCGTGGCGCAGAGTAGTAAGCTGCAGTACTGCAGTCCAAGCTCTGCTCATGACTTGAGTTCGATCCCAACGGAAATTGGTTTCAGGTAGCCGGCTCAAGGTCGTCTCAGCCTTCCATCCTTCCGAGGTCGGTAAAATGAGTACCCAGCTTGCTGGGGGTAAAGGGAAGACGACTGGGGAAGGCACTGGCAAACCACCCCATAAACATAGTCTGCCTAGTAAACGTCGGGATGTGATGTCACCCCATGGGTCAGGAATGACCTGGTGCTTGCACAGGGGACCTTTACCTTTTACCTTTAAAATAAACCATACTTACAACTAAACTTGTTTGACTGAGCACTGCTCCTTCATGGCACTGCCATGGAAAACCAGGCTTCCTAATCATGATGCATATGGATCCTTACTGATGCCAAACACCTGTCTTTTTAAATCTATTCTACTATCTTGTCATTTATACCAGGCTACCTAAAACCAATGAGGCATTCAGCCCTTTTGGCTGAACGGTGTCAAAAAGGTGAATGAATTTAGCTTCTTGCCTAGGCAAGATTCTATTCACATCCATCTTATTATCTATATCAGTACTGGCTTGCCATGTTGCAAAGAATACAAGGTCATTATCTGAGTGGCCCTTGGTGACAAAATGTTGCACAATTGGAGCTTCCATGGTCTTGTTTCGAATTTTAGACCTGTGCTCACTAATTCTATATTTAAGTGCCCTTAAGTGCCCTAGATGTTTTGCCTATGTGAAAAAAGACCACAAGGGCAGTTGATAACATAAATCACTTTGCTAGACTCACAATTTGTAAAGGTTTTGAGCCTAAAATGAAACCCTGTGCTAGAGGTAAATTCTTTTACTTGAAGGGAGAGGGCACACTCTCCACAGTGCCCACATCTATAGTGTCCAGCTGACAAATTAGACAACACAGGTTCTCTCATATCTGGGTGTATTAATTTATCCCCTAGTGAAGTTGTTCTTTTCAAACCAAATCTAGGAGGGACTTCACAATTTGGTAAGCTGCTTACTACATGCCAATGCTTATATATGATACTTTTTATCTTAGATGTTAAGGCAGTGAGGTGATATGCTGGAATTCTGAACGTGCCTGTAGCTTTAATAATTCAGCTCTAGGTTTCATCGCTGCTCTACTGGAAGCTTCCTTAATAACTAACTTTGGGGCCATTTATGCAGGGTCAATTATTGCTCGTTCAAAGCCCTTTTTTAAAATGCAACTTTAAAAATGCCGATTCACAGTCCCGATGCAAAAGGAGAAATTCCACCCACCCACCCCCACTCGCCTGCTCCTTCGTTCGTTTGCATATCCATTAGCACAGGGGTGGGGAACGTCAGGCCCGAGGGCCGTATAAGGCCCGCGAAATCATTTGGTCTGGCCCTTTGTGGGTCCTGGTAGATCTCTAGCTCAGAAGGATCTAAGACTGGCAATCTGCCCCCTCTTGCAGACAGGAATAGCCTCTATTCAAGGCAGATTCGAGTTTGTTTTGCCGAGAAAAGGGATCTTCTTTCCCCCTTGCAGAAGAGTCGTTAGCTATGGAGCTGCTAGGACCGGCCAAGAAACTGTGTTAACCCTTTCCTACCCGGGCCGTGGAGAAACGTATTCCCTCTGTACTACAGGAAGGCTGGGGGTGGAGGTGGCAACAATGGAGGGGTTAAAGGGGGCAGGGCCAGAATGTGTGGGGGCGAGCTCTGAGTTGATAATTTTGTATGGCCCGCGAATGATATTATAAATATCCAAATGGCCCTTGGCAGAAAAAAGGTTCCCCACCCCTGCATTAGCATGTGCATAGCTAACGTGCTGCTGTTGTTTTGCATGGTTCCCTCTGGTTATTCTTTGCAGCAGCGGCGGAGCAAACACAAAAGGCCGTGTCAAGTGGGCTCTTTTGTAATGCGAAGCAGGTCTACGCTGGCTTTGCAATCACTTCCGGAATGACGGTTCAGCGTGCAAAATTCAAAAAAATCTGTGGGGCCATTCAGCCTGGAACGCACTGCTAATTACCATGCAAAAATGGCCTGGGTAACCCTTTTAGGTTGTAACCTCCAGGTACTAGCTGGATATCTCCTGCTATTACCACTGATCTCCAGTCAATATAGATCAGTTCTCCTGGAGAAATGGCCTCCTTGGCAATTGGACTCTATGGCACTGAAGTCCCTCCCCAAACCCCGCCCTCCTCAGGCTTTGCCCCAAAAATCTCCTGCCAGTGGTGAAGAGGGACCTGGCAACTAGGGTTGTCAGGTCTCTTACCTCCACCGGCGGGAGCTTTTCAGGGGCATGGCTGGGGCAAACCCGTGTGCATGCCTGGTGCAATGCGCATGTGTGCCCCACACGCTGCATTTATGTCACTTCCAGGTTTACCCAGAAGTAACGTGGACGCTCTAGCAATCTCCGCCAAAACTCTATGGTTTTCATAGAGTTTTGGCGGAGGTTGCTAGAGTGCCCGTGTCACTTCCAGATAAACCCAGAAGGGATGTGGGAGCGGCATGCAGGCACGAGTGCACGTGTTGCCCGCGACCCCCAGCTGGTTGGCGGGCAGCCTGGTGGATTGGCGGGATTGGCAACCCTACTGGCAACCCTAAGAATAAAACAAGTGGGCCCTGCTGCCAGCTTGCCCCCTCCACCCCAGTTTGAGACCCCGATGCCAAATTGATTGATTTCTCTGTGCAATGAAGCCAGATAAAGCCAGCTTCAAGGGCTGTCCTCTGGCTGGAGGGTGGAGGCGTGCCATTTCGCTTCTCCCTGCACAAAACTTTCAGGCGGCATTGAGGTCTGACTCCAGCATCTCTGGAGCCGACGCAGCCGGAGCCCCGCTCTTTAATCATCCTCTCCGCTTTAAGCAAGGTCGGGTCACCACAATTAAATGAAGGCTGCTCCAGCCAACGGAGCCAGCTGAGAACTCATTCCCTAACAAGGCCCGCGTGAGATTTCCAACACATGCGCTGGCACATGAGCTCAGACCGCGCCGCAACAACAAGAAAAACAAAGCCTCAAGTAAATTTGTCTAATTAAAATGCACTTGGTAAAGGTCCCTGTTCATATTATTCTTGTTAGAATTTCTTTCAGCATGCCGCATTCAAAGGGGTGTTTTTTGACCTTTAAAACCTTTCGCGGCATGGGACCTGCAGCATTCTCTCTCTCTCCCCCCCCCCTGTACCCCCTCCCCACTGATGTTATTAGGAACAGTTCTGCTTCTAATGTAGAGTTGCCAACCGCCAGGTACTAGCTGGAGATCTCCTGCTATTACAACTGATCTCCAGCTGATAGAGATCAGTTCCCCTGGAGAAAATAGCCGCTTTGGCCATTGGACTCCATGGCATTCTAAGTACCTCCCCTCCCCAAACCCCGCGCTCCTCAGGCTCTGCCCCAAAAACCTCCTGCTGGTTACAAAGAGGGACCTGGCAAACCTACCAATTAACAAAAAAAAGGGGGGGAAGAAGCCCAACCTTAGAAAACCGAAAGCTGGGTACCAACGGTTAGAATAGAAAAATAGTTTTTATTTTAAGGCACTTATATCAGGGTTAAAAACATTGAAAAACAAGAAAGCACATCTATATCTTCCTACACACTTGACACTGAGAGACACTGTCCTTCAGTGTTACTCCTCTGAAGATGCCTGCCACAGTTGCTGGCGAAACGTCAGGAAAGAAAATTCCAAGACCACGGTCACACAGCCCGGATAACCTACAAGAACCAATGAACTCTGACCGTGAAAGCCTTCGACAATATTTTAAAAACATTGAAATTGATAAAACAAGGCACAATGGCAACTCATAAGGTTGATACGCATTTTGGCCTACCGGCCTTCATCAGTGGTCACATAAAAACCCATATAATGCACACACAAATAATATACAAATGTATCACCATGTAAAGATAGATAACTTTATACAAGCCCAGGTATGTGTATAGGTTGAATAATAAATTTCAAACTGGAAATTCCTCTCGGTAAAATACCTGTAAGTTGTTCTACACTGGCCTGTATTGGTCTCTCAGAAAGAGTGTGCATGCTAGTATCAACCTGGTAAAATGGCGCCAAAAGACTTGCTCAAAAACGCAATATCTGCGATGTGCAATAAAGCAAAGCGCAATAAGATGAGGTATGCCTGTAGTCTTTCGTCTGTCCCAAATTTATTGCCCATCATCAGCTTCACTAGATGCCTCAGAGTTCTCGTATTGTGAAAGAAGAAGGAAAAGCTCCCTGAATTCACTTTCTCTATGCCACAAATAATTTTATGAACCTCTGGTGAGGTCCCGCCCCAGTAATCTTTGTAGAGCGAAAAGTCCTAATCTCTTCAAGAAAGGTGCTCCAACCCCTTAATCAATTTGGTTGCCCTTTCCTGTGCTCCCCTGGCTGCCAGCTCTGCGAGACTTTTGTTGAGCTACAGCAACCAGGACCTTTCACATTACCCCAAAGGAGGACCCATCATAGATCCGACACCTCTTTGATTCTCTTCCTGACTTCCACTACCCATTGTTCCTCCAGGCCCCTTCCTTATCGTCACCTTCATCTTTTGTTCATTTTCTTTGGCAGAATTCTCTCCAAAGGATAGCCTTGTTGACCTCAACAGGAAAGAAGGGGACATGGCAAAGACCCTGCCCTGGGTCTCCAGAATTATTTGACCCAGCCTGGTCGGTTCCAAGAAGAAGAAGAAGAAGAAGAAGAAGAAGAAGAAGAAGAAGAAGAAGAAGAAGAAGAAGAAGAAGAAGAAGAAGAAGAAGAAGAAGAAGAAGAAGAAGAAGAAGAAGAAGAGTTGGTTTTTATATGCCGACTTCCTCTGCCACTTAAGAAAGACTCAAACCAGCTTACAATCACCTTCCTTTCCCCTCCCCACAACAGATGCCCTGTGAGGTAGGTGAGGCTGAGAGACTTCTAAGAAAACTGTGACTAGCCCAAGATCACCCAGCTGGCTTCGTGTGTAGGAGTGGGGAAACCAACCCGGTTCACCAGATTAGCCTCCGCCGCTCATGTAGTGGGGAATCAAACCTGGTTCTCCAGATCAGAGTCCACCACTCCAAACCACCGCTCTTAACCACTACATCACGATGGTTCTCTTGATCAAGCAAAAAGCCCCTTCCTCTCGGTTTTCTCTCTGCAGGAATCCGGTTTCACCCCTCCCGCCCCTTTCCATTCCTCTTCTGCCTCACTTTCTTTTCTCAGAGGCAGCCTGCCTGACACCTCCTTGATATTCCTGTCCAGTGCTCGGCTCCAGCGTCCATCTTCATCTCCTTTTCCCTGTGATGCTCATTTCTCAGCAGCGGCGCCTCTGACTGGCTTGCTAAAACGGCGCCTTCCTCAGAACAAAACTGGGGTAGGGGTGGGGGAGAGGGAGATCCGTACTTGTGCGCGGCTGTGAAATGCAGCAGGGTGTAAAAAAAAAAAAAAAAAGGTACTGGCTGGGGACTGGAAGAACAAGCCGGGTGATTTCACCACTTTGCTCTGCGCCCTTGATAGATTCCCCGAGCAGAGAACAGAGAGGTCAGCTGTCAATTAGATGCCACGGTAGCTATTGTCATGCCTTCAGGGCCTACAAAGGGAAACAGACATGCTGGTCTTTTCTTTGCAAGGATTGCCTAGCGGGCAGCTAAGCAGAGGAGGCAGCGAGAATCAACCGTCCCCAAAGTAAAAGGAATGGCATTGCTGGCAGCTATCCGGCATTATTCTTTCTCAAGGCTGGTTCTCGGGCCAAGCTACCCAAATTGGTCACCTGGTGCAGCACTGTGCATGCCTTATGCCAAGTCAGTAGGGTTGCCAACCTCCAGGTACTTGTGCTGAATAAGTATAGACTATACTGTCTCCTTCTATAACCTTAGGGGACTAGCTGGAGAGATCCTGCTATTACAACTGATCTCCAGCTGACAGAGATCAGCTCCCCTGGAGAAAATGGCAGCTTTGTTAATTGGACGCTATGGCACTGAAGTCCCTCCCCAAACCCCACCCTCCTCAGGATCCGCCCAAAAAACCTCCCGCCGGTGGTAAAGTCAGGCTGCTTTGCTGTTGCTTTACCTAACTGGCAGCTAGGGTTGCCAACCTCCTAGTACTAGCTGGAGATCACCAGCTATTACAACTGATCTCCAGTGAATAGAGATCAGTTCACCTGGAGAAAATGGCCACTTTGCCAATTGGATTCTATGGCACTGAAGTCCCTCCCCTCCTCAAACCCTTCCCTCCTCAAGCTCTGCCCCAAAAACCTCCAGCTGGTGGCGAAGAAGAACCATGCAACCTTACTGGTTCTTGGGCCAAATTAAATCAAAAGAGTTTCCGTCCAGACATTAGGAAGAATTTTCGAACAGAGCGGCTCCTCAGTGGAACACGCTTTCTCGGGAGGTGGTGAGCTCTCCTTCCCTGGAGGTTTTTAAGCAGAGGCTAGATGGCCATCTGTCAGCAATGCTGATCCTATGACCTCAGGCAGCTCATGGGAGGCAGGGCATGATCTTGCTCATTTTCTGGGCATGGAGTAGGGGTCCCTGGGGGTGTGTGGGGGGAGGTAGTTGTGAATTTCCTGCATTGTGCAGGGAGGTTGGACTAGATGACCCTGGTAGTCCAACTCTATGATTCTAAGCAGAGGTGGTCTGCCATTGCCTTCCTCTGCAGAGCCTTCCATGGTGGTCTCCTTTCTAAGTACTGATTCTGCTTAGCTTCCGAGATCGGATGAAATCAGGCTGTACTATTCCATTTCCTGGAGTCAGGATTCCCTGATACAAAGACCTAGGACATCTGCATAGGTGCCGATGTCCCTCTTGACTTTGCTGCATCTCTTTTCTGATGTAATTCATCCCCAAACAATTCCCACCTGCAGCTAGATTCCCTCATTGTTTGCTTTCTCCCACCATTATGATCCAACGGTCCCTACCTCCTGCACCGGACGGAGCCTGCTTGCTAATTCTGATTTAATTTTTGCAAGCCCCTCCCCCCCCAAGAGGAGGGAGGGAATCAGTTCAGGCAGCTGAGCGTCTCTCCCCCGCCCCCCCCTGCCCTCGGCATGCTCTCAAATAGATTTCTCATTGTCTGTTTTCCACACAGCTTGCCTGTTCTATCCCGTTTCTCCAGGGGCAGCATTTCCATCCAACATCTGGAGTCTCCTGAATTGCTACGCAAATCCAGCAGCATCACTCACTTGGGCTGAAGATTTTCGCTCTGTTTAATATGTATGTAGGGTCCACTGTGCCCCAGCCGAAATATTCAGTTTGCCAGTTATAATTAAAAACAAAATCTGCAGCCAAATATCTGGCTGTTTGCCTCAAATTAACATGCGAGAACCATTCCAGCCGACCCACCTTCTACCTCTGCCCTTGAGCTCCCTTCCCCATAACCTCCCAGCCTCTAAAATTCTACTGTCTGCTCTCGTTTTTAAAAATCCAATGAAACTTTTTTTGGTAGCTCAGTGGCAGAGCATCTGCTTGGCATGCAGAAGGTCCCAGGTTCAATCCCCGGCATCTCCAGTTAAAGGGACCAGGCAAGTAGGTGATGGGAAAGACCTCTGCCTGAGACCCTGGAGAGCCATGCAGAGGGGCTGTGGCTCAGTGGCAGAGCATCTGCTTGGCATGCAGTAGGTCCCAGTTTCAATCCCCGACATCTCCAGTTAAAGGGACCAGGCAAGTAGGTGATGGGAAAGACCTCTGCCTGAGACCCTGGAGAGCCGCTGCTGGTCTGAGTAGACAATACTGACATTGATGGACCCAAGGTCTGATTCAGTATAAGGCAGCTTCATGTGTGTGTTATGGAGGGGCTGTGGCTCAGTGGTTGAGCCTCTGCTTAGCTTGCAGAAGGTCCCAGGTTCAATCCCTGGCAGTGGCACCTCCAGTTAAAAAGGAGCAGGGAGTAGGTGATATGAAAGACCTCTGCCTGAGACACTGGAGAGCCAGCGTTATGCGTTCTCGTTAAGGGGAGGGGCCGTGAATTAGTGGCAGAGGATCTGCTTGGCCTGCAGAAGGCCCCAGGTTCAATCCCCGGCATCTCCCGTAGAAAGCATGTGGTAATAAGTGATATGGAAGACCTCGACCTGAGACCCTGGAGAGCCACTACCGGTCTGATGGACCAATGGTCTAATTAAGTACAAGGCAGCTTCATGTCTGTCAGCCCCATGTTCTCCAGGGCCCCTATTTTCCCCAACTCCATGCCTCTCTCCCCCCATCCTTCCCATAGGTCCTTGCTTCTTAGGGACTCAGTGCTTCGCCTTCCTTCCTTCTCATATCTCTGTTTTTTCTTGGTTATATAACTTCCAGGTACTAGCCAGAGATCTCCTGCTATTACAACTGAACTCCAGCCAATAGAGAACAGTTCAGTTGGAGAAAATGGCCGCTTTGGCAATTGGACTCTATGGCATTGAAGTCCCTCCCCTCCCCAAACTGCGCCCTCCTCAGGCTCTGAGCCAAAAAACTCCCATCTCCTTCCCTTCCCTTCCCCTCCCCACAACAGCCACCCTGTGAGATAGGTGGGGCCGAGAGAGCTCAAAGAGAGCTGTGACTAGCCCAAGGTCACCCAGCTGGCTTCATCGGAGGAGTGGGGAATCAAACCTGGCTCTCCAGATCAGAGTCCACCGCTCCAAACCACCGCTCTTAACCACTACACCACGCTGGCTCTCGAGGGGGAATAGATCATTAGAAAGACGCATGAAGGTCAAACAGGGCAGAAACAAAGGTGCTAAGGAGGAGCATTTATTCCTTAAATCCAATATAGATTAGGTAGGCTTGGCTCACAGAGGACATTGGACTCGTTCTATATAATTTATGGGGGACGTCGTTTTGTACTTTTGTCTCCTTTAAAAAAAATGTAGCTCCGGCCCTGTTCTACTCATCTGCATAATGTGACCCCCCCTTTTCTTTTTTTACTCTCCACTTAATTACAGTTACGGAGCGATCATATACTATCCTTAGAAGCCCTATTAGGCAATTAATCTTGAAGAGCTCTGCACAATAGGCCAGCCAGTGTGATTAAGATTCTCTCTTTAGTAGTCAAGTGTTGCCACGGATTATGTCTCTGACAGGATCAAAAGGGTGCGTGCATTTTACCCGCCTCTTTTCTCTCGCCTGCATCGACTGGCATGTTAAATCCCCTGAATGCTCACGCGCACAATGAAAACGCAGGAGATGCTTCTCAAGTCCAGGACGCTGAGCTACACGAACAAGGCGTTCAGCAGCAGTTTGGCCACAAGCTCAAGATGATGATCTCATAGGGTTAAATTTTTTTGCATGTATGCAGAATGTGTTCAAATGTTATACTCAAAAAAGCCTAGGATTCTCAGTCTCCAGATGGGGCCTGGAGGTCTCCCTGGGATTACAACTGATCTCCAGGCGACAGTGATCAGAGGAAGAGGAGGAGGAGGAGGAGGAGGAGGAGAAGAGTTGGTTTTTTTATGACGGCTTTACCACTTAAGGAAGAATTAAACTGGCTTACAATCACCTTCCTTCCCCCACAACAGACACCCTGTGAGGTAGGTGGGGCTGAGAGAGTGTGACTGGCCCAAGGTCACCCAGCTGGCTTCATGTGTAGGAGCGAGAATCAAATCCGGTTCTCCAGATCAGAGTCCACCACTCCAAACCATCGCTCTTAACCACTACACCATGCTGTAGAAAAAAGCTGGTTTGGGTGGCGGACTCTATGGCATTATACCTTGCTGAGGTCTCTCCCCTTCCTAAACCCCACTCTTTCCAGGCTCCATCCCCAAATCTTCAGGAATTTCCCAACCCGGAGTTGGCAACCCTAGGAGTCAAGCCCATAGAGATGGGTCTGATTCAGGATAAGTCAGTTATGAATTAAAACATTTTCCTCGGATGCTCTAGTCTTCCCTTTTGCATGCCATTTTTAAAAAACGGATTAGCATTCAAAAGTGGTATCCCCTGTAGCTGCTTAAATTGCAGTCTCCCATTTCAGCATTTAATGACCTCATCTGTATACGTAGCTGAGGTCTGATCCAGTGTACAAATGGCAGGGGTG
The DNA here is from genome assembly GCF_029931775.1 of Euleptes europaea. Classification (NCBI taxonomy): domain Eukaryota; kingdom Metazoa; phylum Chordata; class Lepidosauria; order Squamata; family Sphaerodactylidae; genus Euleptes; species Euleptes europaea. The sequence continues at coordinate 136,211,877 of NC_079313.1, forward strand.
TGGGCTTGATAACAAATGGCACCAATTGGTTCACCCCACGCACAAAGGACGTCCGTGACTGCTCTTAAAATATGGCGTCTTCTTCATCCTAATTAAACAACCCCTTATGTTACAAGCATGATCTTGGAATTTATTGCTAGGGCTATTTGTGAAATTCTGCTCGTCCAAATTTTCTCCCTAGATTTTGGAGTTCCAAATTGTACACAGTTTTTCCTTTATATTAAATGGAATCCTCTGCGATATTTTTTTTTAAATTGTACAGAGAGCTATGAATTTATACACACAGGAACTGATCAACACGATAATAGATTGATCTTGATATCTATACACAGCTGAATCAAGATTCTTTCAGTCTGGTATTCTACTAGCGCAGAAAACTATGTACGCATACCTCAACAACACTACAAAGTAAGACTCTAGAGGAAATCATAATGGGGGCTCAGCTCTCCCTCACTGGGGGTCTTCACAGAAAATAGATTCATAGAATCATAGAGTTGGAAGGGGCCATAGAGGTCATCCAGCCAACCCTCTACTCAATGCAGGATCAGCCTACAGCATCTCTCACAAGTGACTGCCCAGGCTCTGCTTAAAGATTGCCAGTGAGGGGGAGCTCACCACCTCCCTAGGTGACACACCCTGTTAGGGAGGTGGGGTTGAGAGTGTGTGACTTGCCCGAGGTCACCCAGCAGGCTTCATGTGGAGGAGCGGGGAAACAAATCCAGTTCACCAGATCAGCAAACACAAAAGGTCGCATTAAAGGGGCTCTTAAGAAATGCAAAGCAGGTATACGCTGGCTTCGCAGTCGCTATCTGAATGATGGTTCAGCTAAAAAAAATCATATGCCGGGCACTTCAGCCTGGAACGCACTGCTAATTACCAAGCATAAATGGCCTAGGAGTGAGAAGCTGAACAGGGAAACTTCTGGCACTAGAAAGACACCGAATGATGGGAAATGGGTCGCCCTTATTCATTCTCCCGCATAAGTGATGGCTTTTTCTAACAGTTAGAGTGGTTCGTCAGTGGAACAGGCTTCCTTGGGAGGTGGTAAGTGCTCCTTCCCTGGAGGTTTTAAAGCAGAGGCTAGATGACCATCTGTCAGCAATGCTGATTCTATGAACTTAGGCTGTTCATGAGAACGGAGGGCACCTTGGCCATCTTCTGGGCATGGAGTAGGGGTCACTGGGTGTGTGTGGGAGAGGTAGTTGTGAAATTCCTGCATTGTGCAAGGGGTTGGACTAGATGACCCTGGTAATCCCTTCCAACTCATGATTCTATGATTCTTTTTTCTATGACTTGCATTTTCCTCTCTTCAGTTTGATCCATGTTAACATCCCCTTATTCTATGCCAGCGCATCACCGAGAAGGGCCGCCTTTTGCCCAAATGCCTCTACAGCTGTTTCCCGTCTCTCGGGATTCAGCTGACTGCATTGGCTTGAATTATTGACACACCGGACAGTTGCGTTCTTCAGTCGCAGTTTTACTGGCCGGGGCCCAAGGCTTCGTTTCTTTCTGGGAGCCAAGAGACACAAGCACAGGGTTGTCCGGGAGCAGAACTGGCTGTACCATGCGCTTCTGGCCGTTGGGCTCTCGTTATTGTGAGGAAGCCCAACACATTGGCGAGGTCTTCAGGTTGGCACATCTCCCTTTGACCGCGATGCGCAGATTGGTGCCCAGCCTGTTTTTCTAGCCAACTCACAAAAATAAAGTCCTCTTGGGAAGTCTCGGCGGCAGCTGTAAGAAGTTTTCGTTTGGTTTGACTTCTGGATTGAAATATGAGGCTTCGGAAGAAAAGGTACTTTGGACGGACCGCCTCAACAAATGTGCCAAGATTCTGAAGCCCCCCGGAGCCAGAGATGCTGAGAACTTCAGTGCAAACCTAATTGCTAGTTGAACTTACCATGATCCAACTCTTCATTTACACGCAAGCCGAACATCCCGGGCTGAATCAGCTGGCTGGTTTGGCTCAGGTTTCAAGTCAAACACCATGACAAACAACTTATGCTACAGAGGTTGTGGCCAGCTTATGCCTTGGCAAGTAAGCCGCATTTGGCAGTGTAGACGTTGCATTCACCTTTCCGCATGCGCAGCTGGCATACTGAATGTGCAGTCCATGAGAAGGCGGTCAATCAGAGGAGTTGCTCCTCTTGATGTGAAAAAGGCAAATTCCATGCTGGCCATAATTAGATGAGGAATAGAGAATAAAACTGCTGCTATCCTACTGCCCTTGTACAAATCTGTGGTGAGACCACATTGGGAATACTGTGTACAGTTCTGGTCACCACACCTATAAAAGGATATTGCAGAGCTTGAGAAGGTGCAGAAAAGAACAACCAAAATGATCAGTGGGCTCGTGCAACTGCCCTATGAGGAGGGGTTGAAATGCTTAGGGCCCTTTAGCTTGGAAAGAAGGCGGTTTTATAGAGGTCTATAAATTTATGCATGGTGTGGAGAGACTGGGCAGGGAGAAGCTTTTCTCCCTCTCTTGTAATACTAGAACGCGGGGTCATCTGCTGAAGCTGGAGGATGAGAGATTCAAAACAGATAAAAGGAAGTATTTCTTCACACAACACATAGTTAAATTGTGGGACTCCCTGCCCCAGGGTGTGGTGATGGCTGCCAGCTTGGAAAGCTTTAAGAGGGGAGTGGACATGTTCATGGAGGAGAGGGCTATCCATGGCTACTAGTCAAAATGGAGACTAGTAATGATGCATACCTATCCTCTCCAGGATCAGAGGAGCAGGCCTATTATATTGGGTGCTGTGGAACACAGGCAGGATAATGCTGCTCCAGTCGTCTTACTTGTGGACTTCCTAGAGGCACCTGGTTGGCCACCGTGGGAACAGACTTCTGGACTTGATGGGCCAGGGTCTGATCCAGCATGGCCTTTTTTATGTTCATATGTTCTAATAGGAGAGTCACACAATTGCCTGTGGATAGATCTTCCCCCTGAAAAAAAAGTCCCAATGGGCAATGTAGGAAAGCAAAAGTACAAAATTTATCCCAATCAGTTCAGCTTCCTTCCAGTTTTCAGCGCTGGTGTAGTATGCCAGGAATAATGCAGCAAAACAAGCCCCAAGGCATACCTTTTTATCAGGGTAAAAAGAGTGAAAGAACGAGATTTTTTTGCAGATGCTGGCAAACTGCAGTGCATGGATCTATCCAGGTCTGGACAGCTTTAACAAATATCAAGTGACACTGCCATAAGGAAGGGAGAGACACCTAACTATTATGTAAGTCTCGGCTCAGCATGCAAACTTTTTTTGTTTGGTTTTCTTTCAGCAATGTGCCTTTTATGAAAGGGAAGGCAGCAGCTCTCCAGGGTCTCAGGCAGAGGTCTTTCACATCACCTGCTACCTGGACCTTTTAAGCAGAGATGGCAGGATTTGAACCTGGGACCTTCTCATACCAAGCTGATGTTCTGCCGCTGAGCCACTGCCCCCCTAAAGATTTGTTCCAGAATGCAACCAGCTTAGCAAGAATGTGAGGAAATTAGGAGAAGCAGCAGTGGATCTCCATATGTATCTCTTAAGAATGAAGAAGAGTTGGTCTTTATATGCTGACTTTCTTTACCACTTAAGGAAGAATCAAACTGGCTTACAATCACCTTCCCTTCCCCTCCCCACAACAGACACCCAGTGAGGTAGGTGAGGATGAGAGAGCTCTAAGAGGGCTGTGACTAGCCCAAAGTCATCCATCTGGCTTCATGTGTAGGAGTTGGGACTCAAACTCGGTTCTCCAGATTAGCCTCTGCCGCTCATGTGGAGGAGTGGGGAATGAAACCCAGTTCTCCAGATCCGACTCCACCACTCCAAACCACCGAATGCAGGAAAAGGCCTGCTGAATCAGACCAAAGAGCCATCCGGTTCAGGATGCTGTTCCTTAAGTGGCCAGCCGCATGCCCATGAAAAACCCACAAGCAGGACAGAAGAACATAAGAACATGAGAAAAGCCCTGCTGGATCAGACCCAGGCCCATCATGTCCAGCAGTCTGTTCACACAGTGGCCAACCTCTAGGAAGCCCTCAAACAAGACGACTGCAGCAGGCATTCTGCCTGTGTTCCACCGCACCCAAAATAATAGGCATGCTCCTCTGATCCTGGAGAGAATAGGTATGTATCATGACTAGTAGCCATTTTTACTTGTAGCCATGGATAGCCCTCTCCTCCATGAACATGCACAATGGACCTCTCCTTCATGAATTTGTCATTTGTCCCCCTTTGGAGCTAATTAAGCCGCCAGCTATCACCATTAATTACTTATTGATGAAAGAAGTGCTTCCTTTAGCGACTCCTGAATCTTCTGTCCATCAGCTTTATTGCACACCAGTGAGTTCTAGAAGTATGGGAAGGGAAGAAAAAGTTCATTCTTCATTTCGTGTTGCCCGGGTCAGTGGCAAAGCAGGCATTTTCTCCAGGTGCACCGACTTCTATCAGCTGGAGATCAACTGTAATAGCAGGAGATCTCCAGCTACCACCTGGAAGTTGGCAACCCTAGGAACACTGGAGGGAGACACAGCCTCAGTCCCTGTACTGAATGAGATGGACATATGTATCTAACTCTCAACATGAGCCCCCTTGCGGATACTTAAATCCAGAGACTGGAGCTATGAATGGACAAGACAGATCTTTCCACAAACCTGAGAAAAGCCTCAGGTTTGCAGGAAAATGTCAAATCTGTTTCCTCCCTCAATAACAGAAGCATCACCTATATTTTAAGAGGTGTATGCCCCCTGTGATCTCAGCCGCCATTGTGCATGTTGCTAGGCAACTGCATCAACATTGCCAGCCTTCAAACCTCGGTTTTTGTCTGTGAAAGGCAGGGAGGGCCCTTTCCAGGGCTGTTTTGGCTTCCCTGTCCACCAGTTCTCCCCTCCTTTCTGCCCTGGGGGCACCACTCAGGACCAGTGGCCACCACTGGGCAACTTGCTGCCATGCAATTTGTGCAACTCAGCCAGGTGGTGCAAGGCTACAACTAGGGGAGGGGGCAGATAAAAGGAAAGTTGGTTGTGAGTGGGAAGGAGAGAAGGAAGCAGGGGAAAGGGGAGAGAAAGAGGAAATAGTGCAGGGGGGATTGAGAGACAGAAGAAATAGTGCAGGGAAGGTGATGCCTCAAGTCCTTGCGGTTTCCCTGCTGGTCGTTTTATAAATTGCCACATCTTTTTAAGCCTATAAGTAAAACTACGGGGGGGGGGGGGGAGAACAAGTTAAACTCAACCAAAATGTTGAATCCAAACCGAAAGGGTTAAGCTGAAGAACGCTAAAATTACAAATATACAATGACCAAAGTAGGACCAAATTAGGTTCTAGGTCCTACGTTGGTCATTGTACTGTTATACATCAACTGTGTATGTGTTTTATGTATTTATTTGTCACTTACTAGCCTACTATATAGGCCCTGGGTTTTAACTTTACTGTGCACCATATTACAATTTATATATTTGTAATTTTAGCATTCTTCAGCTCAACCCTTTCAGTTTGGATCCGATAAGTAAAACATCCATTGATATCTCATGTACAGGCTGAATGAGCCCGTTCGTTTCTTAGCACAGTCCTCTATAAATGACCACCATATCATTCAAGTGTTTATGCTCCATGCTGGCAAAACCTCTTGCCGCTAGGTGAGGCCAGCTTTATTATAGAGACAACCAGCCATGAGCTAGATGGACGGGCCAATCCCTGGACTAGGGTATTTTATCAAAGTCCTTTAGTACTGTGATGGACAGGCCTGTTTCCGCCTCTCCCCAAAAGCGACCAACGAGAACTGATGGAATGCTGGGGGTTGTCAGTTGGAAAACAGCAGTTAGGAACAGCAGTTGGGAGTTGGCCGTTGGGGAATTAGAATCATAGAGTTGGAAGGGACCACCAGAGTCATCTAGTCCAGCCCCCAGCACAATGCAGGAAATTCACAACTACCTCCCCCCCACATCCCCAGTGACCCCTACTTCATGCCCAGAAGATGGCCAAGATGCCCTCCCTCTCATGATCTGCCTAAGGTCATAGAATCAACATTGCTGACAGATGGCCATCTAGCCTCTGCTTAAAAACCTCCAGGGAAGGAGCGCTCACCACCTCCCGAGGAAGCCTGTTCCACTGAGGAACCGCTCTAACTGTTAAAAATTTCTTCCTAATGTTTAGATGGAAACTTTTTTGATTTCATTTCAACCCGTTGGTTCTGGTCCGGCCTTCTGGGGCAACAGAAAACAACTCGCCACCCTCCTCTATATGACAGCCCTTCAAAGTACTTGAAGATGGTTATCATGTCCCCTCTCAGTCTTCTCCTCTCCAGGCTAAACATACCCAGCTCCTTCAACCTTTCCTCATAGGACTTGGTCTCCAGACCCCTCACCATCTTTGCTGCCCTCCTCTGGACACGTTCCAGCTTGTCTACATCTTTCTTAAATTGGGGTGCCCGAAACTGAGCACAGTACTCTAATCTGAGAGGGGGGAAAAGGAGAATGGCTGACAAGAGTGAAGCTGAGGAGAAGACCTGCTTACGGAGGGCTGAAAACAGTCAATCTTTAACCAAATATCGGACAGAGACAACCCTGCCTCTCTCCCTGGTATTTTGTGGTTGGCTGACCTCACCACGCGTGGCAGACATTTTGTGGTTGCCCCCACCACCCTGTGCCAAAATCCCAAAGGCGCTCACAAGCTCAAAAAAGTTGGGGACCCCTGCTCTAGAAGACGTTCTAGAGAAAAGACACAAATTGCTCTGGAACACTCCCTAGGATGGGTCTCTTACATCAAAGCACTCCAGTGCTTTACTAATTCAAAAAAACCTTATAACCCTATATGGGGGGGAAAAGGGTTCGAATGCCAATTGGTACTCGCTCATTCAGGAGCATTTCCCACTGAAGCGCTAGCTGAACATTTTTCAAACGGAATGACTATTTTTTTTAGCCAACTGCTCTGCATTTGCATGACTGTCAGTAAAATAACATACAAATAAGCAATGGCTTAATTCCTTTTCAACTCTGTGAAGAGGCAAATTGCATTCTGGGGAGGGGGTGAATGACACCTTGGAAACAATCCATGATGTGGATCAAAGGGTTCGGGGACATATCTGTGCAGTGGCTTCATTCCGTGCACACGCCCACACCCACACCCCCCGTGTGGTCTTCAAGACATGCACTATGAGCCATTCCACTCTTACACAGAGGCAAGAAGAAAACTAGATTGGAGTCCAGAAGCACCTTAGAGGCAACAAGATTTCCGGGCCTTTTATTTATTTATTTATTTATTTCACTTTAAACTTGACAGAGCTCACCGCAGCTCACAACGCAGATAAAACACGCTTACAATAAAATACATTAAAAACATAAAACCCAAAACTTAAAAGCACAAGTCAGGAGGACTGCTATTAGACTGAACCAAAGGCAATCCTAAATAAAACCGTCTTCCGCTTAGGGTTGCCTTCGCCACCAGAGGGAGATTTTTGGGGAGGGGCCTGAGGAGGGCAGAGTTTGGGGAGGGACTTCAATGCCATAGAGTCCAATTGCCAAAGCGGCCATTTTCTCCAGGGGAACTGATCTCTATCAGCTGGAGATCAGTTGTAATAGCGGGAGATCTCCAGCTAGTACCTGGAGGTTGGCAACCCTATTTCAACTGCTTCCTAAAGATCGAAAGGGAGGCAGCCAGGCTCACCTTCCATAATCGTGGGGCTGCCACCAAAAAGGCCCTCTCTCATACCCACAAAATGAGCATCTTTGATCGATAGGACAGCCAAGAGGGCCTCTCCCTGTGATCGTTATTCCTGGGCTGGGTGTGAACTTTTGAGTGTTAAATCTCCTTTCATCAGATCAGGGAGCTTTGACTCTCGAAAGCCCATACCCTCAAAATCTTGTTGGTCTCTAAGGCACTACTGGACTCGAATCAAGCCGTTCTACTGCAGACCGGCACCAGTACCCTATGAAACAGACAAGAGGAGTCGGTTACGTCTTTGCACTGCAGGGTGCGGAGACTACAGGTACCATGAATGAGAACGGAAGAAACCTCTCACCCTACGCCAATTGCCACCATGTGGGCAAGTCATCTGACTTCCTTTAATCACGAAAACACAGAGGAAGCAGCCACGAAAGTCAGACGCTCCGTCTTTTGGGGTAGCCAGCCCCTTCACCCCTCGTGCACTCCCCTATTCCACATCTCTTTTGGAGCCTCTTTAGTCCTCCGCTCTGTTTCCGCTGACTTCTTCCTGACACCCTTCTTCCCTTCCCAAACCACTCTGGCCCACACTGAGACCCACACGGATGCCCCAGGAGAACCATCTCTCCTGGCCGAATCAACTGCCGCCGAATCTCCTCCTGCCCCTCGCAAAGACACAACAGCCCCCGCGCTCGTTCGATGCGCTTACCTTGCGCCGATACATCCCAGCCACTTGCTTGTGTTTCTGCTGCCACTGTAGTCTCTCCGCCGGTGGCTTAAAAGATTTTCCCACAATAACCAGCAAATCCCTTTCCCGGGGTGACTAATAAGCTGCAGAACACTAGTTGTCTGGAGCAGGTGCGCATGGCGTCCCAGAGGTTTCACGCTTGCTGCTGAATCAGCCTGCCATTCTGTAACCTTTCAGACCTTTGGAAGCTGGCCTGGTCTTCTTCCTCTTTCCCTGCTTCCTCTTTCTTCTCTTCTGTTTGCCGAGTTTTTGTGTCAATGGGAACTTCTGAGTCCTGCTGCTAACATTTCCTTCTTTTCGTGCTTATTTGCATAAGCTATTTTTTAACTCTTCCTCTTGAGAAAAGTCACGTTCCAGTTTCTGACAGGGTTTCGGTGTAAGAGAATGCACCTGTACTTAATGACTTCTGAAAAGGCATGTCAGCTGACACGAAGCAGGGGCGGTAGATGCTTCCGCGATTCTCCTTGTCTGGCTTTCTCCAAATCTCCCGGTCTCGTTTCTGAAATAGAACAGATGGATTAGCAGTTATCCATTGTTGTTCCATTTGTAATCTGGATTTTGTTCAGTGCACGGTGCATGCTCTAAATCCAAAATTAATTTGAAAAATTCTCCTAGTTAAATTGGAATGAAGGATGACTGGAATGTAGAGCTAGGGTTGCCAACCTCCAAATGGTAGCTGGAGATATCCTGGGATTACAACTGATATCCAGGCAACAGAGATCAGTTCCCCTGGAGAAAATGGCAGCTTTGGAGGGTGGACTCTATGGTATTATACCCCACTGAAGTCTCTCCCCAAACCCCACCCTCCTCAGGCTCCACCCCCAAAATCTCCAGGTATCTCCCATCTCGGAGCTGGCAACATTATGTAGAGCGGGGGGGGGGGAATCTGAAATTGTAAATGCTGGAAACCTATTCATCTCTCCTTTGGATTCTATTTTTGTGCACTGCAAGTTGCAAATTAGTATATGCATGCATCTGGGTGTATAGGTATGAATCGTGTTGCCAACTGACCAGGAAAAATGGCTTTGCCTGCTCCAGTGCCTTGATCAACAGCTTGCTCTACAGAAATCAACAGGTGAAGCTTTTCCCAACAGGCGCTGTAATACAGTTGTGTTTCAAGTCCAGCACTGGATAGACACTGGAGCAATTGAAAAAGTTGGCAATTCCTATGGGAGGCTTTGTGTTGAAGCCTGCTCTCATGAATGAACTCAGGTTCAGCAATCTTCCATTGTAATCTCCCCTTGAAGCTTCTCTGTTTGAGGACTGCCACTCTGAGGTCAGCAAGGGAATGAACTGGAAGATTAAAATGTCCCCCATTGGTTTTTGAGTGTTGTGTTCTGTGTAAAGGAGACCATTTTTTTAAAGTTTATATTCTGTTATATAAGTGGACATTGTATGTTACATCCACAATTTATATTTCTGTATATTAGTTGTGTTGAAACATTTTGATGTATTTTTCATGGTGAGTCATAACTTACTTATGTTGAATTTAAAAAGACTACATGTCTATAATCTATTAATGTTGTAATATTTTATTTTAGGTGGTACTATTTGACTATAGTGTGTCTAGCTGACATTTTTAGTCCCTTCTCATACCCCCCTGTTTTTTCTTGGTTATATAACCTTCAAGTACTAGCTGGAGATCTCCTGCTATTACAACTGATCTCCAGCCGATAGAGATCCGTTCACCTGGAGAAAATGGCCGCTTTGGCAATTGGACTCTATGGCATTGAAGTCCTTCCCCTCCCGGGAAGAGGGGTGGAGGGTCTTTAAACTCCTCTGCTCTGCCTGCGCAGGCAGAGCAGAGGGGTTTGCCAACCCATTCCCCCTCTTCCCGGGACTCACTCCCGGGAAGAGGGGGGGTCTTTAAACCCCTCTGCTCTGCCTGCGCAGGCAGAGGGGCTTGTCAACCCATCCCCCCTCTTCCCGGGACTCCCGGGAAGAGGGGCGGGGGGTCTTTAAACCCCTCTGCTCTGCCTGCGCAGGCAGAGGGGTTTGTCAACCCATCCCCCCTCTTCCCGGGACTCCGGGAAGAGGGGCAGGGGGTCTTTAAACCCTTCTGCTTTGCCTGCGCAGGAATAGATCTGCGCCTCCCAGTTGGGAGGTGCAGATCTATTTAAAGCCCCCCCCCCGCGCCTTCAGGGAAGCCCCCTGAAGGTGCGTGGGAGGGCGTGGAATAGATCTGCGCCTAACAGCTGTTAGGCGCAGATCTGTTTAAAGGGCCGAATTTTCCCCCGAACTCTGGTTCTCGCCCGAATTTTGGGGATCCGAAGTGGGGCAGTTTGGACTTCGGCACGGCCCAAATTTAAAAGGGCCGAATTTTGGCAAAGCCGAACTGTACCGAATTTTTTTTTCCAACAGCCCTAATGCAAGGTAGAATCCCATGGTCAGAAATACTTAAGGAGAAGGGAGTTCAAGAAGGGTGGGCATTTCTTAAAAATAAAATACTGAAGATGCAATCTCAAACCATTCCTATGAGAAGGAAAAATGGGAGGAGCCTAAAGAGGCTAGGGTGGCTCCATAAACAGCTTTTTAAAGAGCTGAGAAATAAAAAAGACTCATTTAGGAAGTGGAAGGATGGCCTTATAACCAAAGAGGAATATAAGCAAATAACTAGTGCTTGTAGGGAGAGTGTTAGGAAAGCTAAAGCGCAGTATGAACTTAGGCTAGCGAGAGATGCTAAACGCAACAAAAAAGGGTTATTTTCCTATGTACAGAGTAAGAACAAGGACAAGATAAGCCCATTGCGTGGACCGGAGAGCTGAATCTCCTTTCTGCCTGTTCCATACAGCACACAGATATCCCAAACTCTTACATGGACAGAAGTGGGCTGTGGAAAAGGGACTGGAAACTATTTCTAATTGTAGGGTTGCCAGGTCCCTCTTCGCCCCTGGCGGGAGGTTTTGGGGGGCGGAGCCTGAGGAGGGTGTGGTTTGGAGAGGGGAGGGACTTCAGTGCCATAGAGTCCAATGCACAAAGCAGCCATTTTGTCCAGGGGAACTGATCCCTATCAGCTGGAGATCCGTTGTAATAGCAGGAGATCTCCAGCTAGCACCTGGAGGTTGGCACCCCTATCTATCTGTTGTCTCTTAAGAAAGGTGCAGTGGAGTCCGAGCCTCATTCCTACCTTGAAACATGGGTTTACAGCCCCTCACGCCAACCTCCTAGAGCTTGAGTCCAGTAGCACCTTAAAGACTAACAAAAATATTTTCTGGTAGGGTAGGAGCTTTCGTGAGCCACAGCTCACTTCTTCAGATACCACTGTGAATTATCTCATAGAGCTTGCCTCTGATAAGAAGATACGGAGACGTTAGTTTCAAATCTCTCTCTCTCTCTGTTCCTGTCTCCTTGCTCATCTTGGCCTTTGTTTTCCTGTTTCCCCGAGATTGACGTGCTGCTAAGAATGGCAATGGGAGATGGCTGGCTCCCCCTGCCTTTCTTGATCTTAAGACCCCTCCAAAGCACAAAGGTGATGTTTTTCTGCTTCTGGCGAAGACGGAACGTGTCAGGACCATTCAGCATAAAAACCACCGGCAGCCTGTGTTTTGCGTAGGCCCGAAAGAAGCAAGATGACCTCCCACCCACCACTCCACCAGCTCTTGGAAACCATCTCTCTCTCTCTCATTTGTTACCCAGCTTTCCCCCTCCTTCCCCTGCCTCTTGGTCAGGAGAGTCCTGATTAAGCTTCAATTTATACATTCCTCCTGCTGCACAATTGGCCTGCTCATGGTGAGGTTTGCGTTTGCATTAATCACGTCCCCTGCTGCATCGGCCCTCTCGGCCCTTTCCATCCCAGGATCACAGGGTGTTTTTCAGAGCACATTTGCTCACCTGCGTCGCATGCTCTGCCTCCCACATGAAATGCTCTCTCCAAACAAACATGCGAGAATTATTATATCCAGGTCGCCCGCTGAAACTCAGGTGCAGATGAAGACGGAGCGCCAGAGTGTTTCAGCCACGGCTTCTGGCTGTGTTGATGTCCTCCATTTGGGATCAAATTTTCCATCCTGTACGAATGTAGGATTGCCAGGTCCCTCGTTGCCACCAGCGGGAGGATTTTTGGGCGGTGCCTGAGGAGGGTGGGGTTTGGGGAGGGGAGGGACTTCAATGCCATAGAGTCCAATTGCCAAAGTGGCCATTTTCTCCAGGTGAACTGATCTCTATTGGCTAGAAATCAGTTGTAATAGAAGATCTCCAGCTATTACCTGGAAGTTGGCAACCCTATACGAATGTTATCCTGACCTGGATGGCCGAGGATAGACTGATGTCATCACATCTCGGAAGCTAAACAGGGTCAACCCTTGTTCATATTTGAATGGGAGACCACCACCATCAGGATTGCTACACAGAGGCAGGCAGTGGCAAACCCCTTCTGAGCACCTTTCCTTGAAACCTCTACAGGGTCTCCATAAATTGGTTGCGACTTGATAACAAAAAAAAAGTTATACTCATCCCCAGGAGAGTCCTCAGCAAGTTGCTATTTTGCAGCCAAGAAACAGTGGAGAGGGGCTGTGGCTCAATAGTAGAGCATCTGCTTGGCATGCAGAAGGTCCCAGGTTCAATCCTGGGCATCTCCTGCTAACCAGATTGTATAGTAGGTGATCTGAAAGTCCTCTACTTGAGACCCTGGAGGGCCACTGCCAGTCTGAGTAGGAAATACCAATTTTGATGGACCATTGGTTTTAGAGCCAGTGTAGTATAGTGGTTAAGAGCTGTGGTTTGGAGCGGTGGACTCTGACCTGGAGAACCGGGTTTGATTCCCCCCTCCTCCACATGAGCGGCAGACCCTAATCTGGTGAACCGAGTTGGTTTCCCCACTCCTACACATGAAGCCGGCTGGGTGACCTTAGTTCTCTTTGAACTCTCTCAGCCCCACCTTCCTCACAAGGTGTCTGTTGTGGGGAGAGGAAGGGAAGGTGATTGTAAACCAGTTTGATGCTCCTTAAAAGGTAGAGAAAGTGGGCATATAAAAACCAACTCCCCCTCCTACTCCTCCTTCTTCCTCTTCCTGGTTGGTTTGGCAGTTGCAGGGCTCTTCTGCACTCAATAGAGGACTCTACACTAGCAAGAACCTTCATATCTTGGCTCCTTCACCAGCTGCTGTTTGGTTCTCTGCTAAGCTGTGAGATCCACCCACCAGACTGAACACATGAGGCTGAGTCAGGTCCTTGGACTGCCCAGACTGTTATTGCCTAATCCTACAATCATGACTAAAGACAACTCTCCAAGGAAACACGCTATGATTTTCCAAACATTGCTACTTGTGTGAACTATATACGTAGAAACTGGAAACTGAACTGGAAATATGAACTGCCATAGGAAGCAAGTGCTCCATCACTGAACTATGGCTCTCTCCTGGTGGGGGTGGAAAGTGCCATCAAATCGCAGCTGACTTGTGGCGACCCCATAGAGTTTTCAAGCCAAAAGACAAACAGAGGTGGTTTGCCATTGCCTGCTGGTCTATCAGGTCTTGGAAACCAGCTAGGGTTGCCAACCTCCAGAGACTGGGAATAATTCACAGTCCAAGAGAAAAGTCTGAAGTCCAATTTCCAAAGGATTCCAAAAGTGTAAACGAAATACGGTTACATCACTAAATGTCCAAAGAAAAAGTAGTTGGTAGAATTGTTCCAAACAAGGGAAATCCAAAAAGCTGATATGTAGAATTATTCCAGAAACATTCCAAGACGACACCTCTAGATCGGTAATCGTTTCGCATACATATTGCTTCTTCCGTTGAATTAAAGGCAAATTGCTTCTGCAAAAATATGTACATGCATTTAGAAAGTAACATGCTATCATTACATTTCAAACATAATCTATATACACTTACTACTGGCATTTTTCTGTGAATTTCTGTAGAAGGTCACTTTAAGAATTTCATGCTATTGAATTAAGAGCAGCTGAGTTCAGTTTGTTGTCATTATATTCAACTCTTTTGCTGTGGTCAGATACACTGTTACCTCTCAGTAGGACAGAAGAACCTATGGGTCTGGAACCCTTTGGGGTCGGATTTGAAACTGTGTTGGTAAGAATTCATATAGTATTACGTAGTAAGTGTATACAGATTATGTTAATATTATGGAAATTGGACTTCAGACTTTTTCTCTTGGACTGGGAATTATTCCCAGGAGGGAATTGTAGTTGTGATATTGTGCCTTTTGTTGTTAAATATTATTACAAAACTTTTCTGGAACTATTCCTTGTAGAAGCGTTTATTTATGAGCCCTCGTGCTGTTGTTGGTTGTAACTACGTTATTTTCAGCACAGGTAATTTGGTTATTTAGAGCCTCCAGATACTAGCTGGAGATCTCCGGCTATTGCAACTGATCTCCAGCCGATAGAGATCAGTTCCCCATGGAGAAAATGGCCACTTTGGCAACTGAACTCTGTGGCACTGAAGTCCCTCCCTTCTCCAAACCCCGCCCTCTTCAGGCTCCACCCCCAAAACCTCCCACCAGTGGTGAAGAGGGACCTGGCAACTCTAAAACCATCTCTCTCTCCCCAGCCCTTTTGTCTGTTGCCAAGCTCTCTTGTCCTCCCACCCTCTTGGTCATGAGAATCATGATGAAGCCTTCATTTATACATCCCTCATGCTGCCTCTTTTCAGTTCCCTTCTCTGAAGGCTAACATGGGCTTGCCAACCTCCACGTGGTGGCTGGAGATCTCCCACTATTACATCTGATCTTCAGGCAACGGAGATCAGTTCCCCTGGAGAAAACGGCTGCTTTGGCCACTGGACTCTAGGGCATTGAAGTCCCTCCCCTCTCCAAACATGGCCCTCCTCAGTCTCCACCCAAAAAATCTCCAGGTATTTCCCAACCCAGAGCTGGCAACCCTACAGTGGTTGGAGATCTCCTGCTATTACAACTGATCTCCAGCCAATAGAGATCAGTTCACCTGGAGAAAATGGCTGCTTTAGAGGGTGAACTCCATGGCATTATACTCCTTTGAAGCCCCTCCCCTCCCAAGCCCTGCCCTCCTCAGGCTCCACCCCCAAAATCTCCAGGTATTTCCCAACCCAGAACTGGCATCCCTAGGCTTACAAAAGAGGCAGAGAATTTAAAACAGTCTTGTGAAGGAAACCTGCATTTGCTGGGCACTTCCTGTAGTACTGGAAAAGATAAATAACCTTTTTTTTCTTCCTGTAATAGCGCCCTGGGCCCAGACCTGGATGGCCCAGGCTAACCTGATCTTGTCAGATCTCAGAAGCTAAGCAGGGTCAGCCCTGGTTAGTCTTTGGATAGGAGACCACCAAGGGATGCCAGGGTTGCTGTGCAGAGGAAGGCACTGGCAAACCACCTCTGTTAGTCTCTTGCCATGAAAACCCCAAAAAGGGGTCGCCATAAGTCGGCTGCGACTTGACGGCACTTTACGCACACAATAGAGCCCTGCCTCCCCTGATGGTAATTTTTGTTTTTTTCTTAACTTAAATAAGATGCATTCAACAAAACATTTTTAACCATTATAAACAGATCATAGCATAGCTTTTAGCATGCTGGGTTCTCAGAAAAGCTCTTGCGGCTAGCTGTGCTGCTTACATTGGCTGGAGCCCTTTCTGTGCCGGTAAGCTGATTTTCACACACTGGTCCTTCTGAAACCAAGGAAGTATCGTTATTGGATATAGGGGTAAAAATAAACTACAAAACTGATCTAACAGTATTGTCAACATTGTCATAGAGACACTGTCCTTCAGTGTTACTCCTCTGAAGATGCCTGCCACAGCTGCTGGCGAAACGTCAGGAAAGAAAATACCAAGACCACGGTTACACAGCCCGGATAACCTACAAGAACCAATGAACTCTGACCGTGAAAGCCTTCGACAATATATTGTTAACATTGTTTAGCTAATCTGGGGAATCTGCAGATTCTCTGTACTCATTGGTGTGTGTGTGTTAAGTGCCAACAAGTCGCTTCCAATTTATGGCAACCCTATGAATTAATGTCCTCCAAAACATCCTATCCTTAACAGCCATGCTCAGGTCTTTCAAACTGAGGACCGTGGTTCCTTGATTGAGTCAATCCATCTCATGTTGGGTCACCCTCTTTTCCTGCTGCCTTTGACTTTTCCTAGCATTATTGTCTTTCCTAGTGACTATTGTCTTCTCATAGTTTTACCAAAATATGATAGCCTTAGTTGAGTCACTTTAGCTTCTAGAAGAAGAGTTGGTTTTTATATGTCAACTTGCTCTACTACTTAAGGAAGAATCAAACCGGCTTACAGTCACCTTCTCTTCTCCTCCCCACTAGGGCTGTCAATTCGGTTTGGCCTGAACTGAAAATCAGCCGAATTTCCCCTGATTCGGTGGTTTTTAGTTCGGGAGGAACCGAACTCAAAACTGGCGGGCAACCGGGGGGGCCGAATTCAGCGAGTTCGGGAGTTCGTGAATAAATTCGGCAAATTCGGCCGTCAGTAAGCAGCATAACCGTCAGTAAGCAGCATTCTCCTCCCCCCGGCCAATCGGTGGGCAAGTTGGGTCTTCTTCTGGCCAATCAGTCAGGATTGAGTACTGGAGGAATCAGCTGATGTGCGGCCCAGCCAGGGAGAGAGAGAAAGAGAGCGAAATCCTCGTGTGTGTGTGTGGGGGGGTGCTTGTGCACATTCGCTCCTTTCTGTGGCTGCAGGGGGCGCATTTTTGGGGGTACAGATCCCAAACTTTGAGCGGAGTTTCAGACCAGTGTTCTTAAGATACCCCCCAAGTTTTGTGAACATTGGGTCAGGGGGTCCCGAGATATGGGCTTTCCCCTTTCCCCTTTTCCCTATTGGGATGAATGGATCAGATCCTGTGCATCTTCTCCAGAGCAAAACATTCCGTGCCTAATTGGAATCATCTTGGATTACAAGTCCTCTCTTCAGCCCCTCTTGATGGAACCGAAGACAGCCACAGTAAGACCCCTTTGGGGGCTTTAATCTATAATGTTTCTCCTGTGTATGTGTGTGTGTGTGTGGGGGAAAGCAGAGTCTGTGTGTGTGTGGGGAGGGAGCAGTTTCTGTGGGTGGAGGGGAAGCCAAAGGGGGCTTTCGTCGGTTCTGCCTGGGGTGGGTGTTCCCCCTCGAGTCTCTCGCTCCCTGGTTTGAGGGGGGAGGTTTCAGTTGTGTGTTGCAAAGGTGTTGTTTAACAAGGTTGTGTTTGCAGTTGTTTTGCTAATTTCTCAGCTGTTGTCGGGGCTGGGAGCTTTGTGCGTGGGTGGCAAGCTCTGCTGAGAGATGCACATTAAGGGTGGGGGGACCCCTTTCAGGGCCCATATCTCAGCCCCCCCTGACCCAATCTTTACAAAACTTGGGGAGTCTTTCAATAAACGTCCTTTGAAGCTCTGCCAAAAGTTTGGGACCTCTAAGCCCAAAAATGCCCCCCCCAGAGCCGCGGAAAGGCGCGATTGTGTTTTTAATGGCTTTATTCGGAACTTTGAATTCCCGCCGAATTGAACGGATCCGAAGTGGGGGAGTTCGGACTTCGGCACGTACCGAACCCACAAGGGCCAAATTCGGCCGAATCCGAACTGTACCGAATTTTTTTTTTTTGACAGCCCTACTCCCCACAACAGACACCCTGTGAGGTAGGTGAGGCTGAGAGAGTGTGACTAGCACAAGGTAACCCAGCTGACTTCATGTTTAGGAGTGGGGAAAAAATCCAGTTCACCAGATTAGCCTCTGCTGCTCATGTGGAGGAGTGGGGAATCAAACCCAGTTCTCCAGGTCAGAGTCCACTGCTCCACACCACCGCTCTTAACCAGTACACCATGCCGGCTGTAGAGAGAGTTCTAGGGAGAGTTCAGGCTTGATTTTATCTAGAACTCACTGATTTGTCTTTTTGGTGGTCCATGGTATCCCTACAATTCTCCTCCAACCACATTTCAAAGGAATCTACTTTCTTCCTGTCAGCTTTCTTCATTGTCCAGCTTTCACACCCATACATAGTAACAGAGAATATGATGGCATGAATTAACCTGATCTTGGTTGTCAGTGACACATCCTTGCCCTTAAAACTCTCTTCTAGCTCCTTCACGGCTGCCCTTCCCAGTCTCAATCTCCTTCTGATTTCTTGGTTACAGTCTCCCTTTTGGTGGGTACTCATTGATACTCTAGATGTATCTCAACCCCTTGCCTGAGTTTTGCCTGGCGTGTTTTTGTATACTTTATTTCCCCATTTTCTTCCTCTTCTGGGACAGGTTGAAATTGTAATGCCCCCCTAGAATTGCCAACTCTGGGTTGGGAAATTCCTGGAGATTTGCTGGGTGAAGCCTGGAGAGGGAAGGGACCTCATTGAGGTATAATGCCAAACATAATGCCATACAGTCCACCCTCCAAAGCAGCCATTTTCTCCAGGGGAACTCATCTCTGTTGCCTGGAGTCCAGCTGTAATTCTGGGACATCTCCAGGCTGCACCTGGAGGTTAGCAAACCTATTATCCCCAACATCAAAATTTGTATTTCTGCTTCTTCAGATACTTCTCAGAGCCAGTGTGGTGAAGTGGTTAAGAGCGGTGGTTTGGAGTGGTGGACTCTGAACTGGAGAACCGAGTTTTATTCCCCACTCCTCCACATGAGCTGCGGATAGGGTTTTTGGGGCGGAGCCTGAGGAGGGTGGGTTTTGGGGAAGGTAGGGACTTCAATGTCATAGAGTCCAATTGCCAAAGCAGACATTTTCTCCAGGAGAACTGATCTCTATCGGCTAGAGATCAGTTGTAATAGCAAAAGATCTCCAGCTAGTACCTGGAAGTTGGCAACCCTAGCAGCGGACACTAATCTGGTGAACTGGATTTGTTTCCCCACTCCTCCACATGAAGACAGCTGGGTGACCTTGGGCTAGTCACAGCTCTCTTAGAGCTCTCTCAGCCTCACCTACCTCATAGGGTGACTGTTGTGGGGAGGAGAAGGGAAGATGATCGCAAGCTGGTTTGATTCTTCCTTAAGTGGTAGAGAAAGTCAGCATATAAAAACCAACTCTTCTTCTTTTTGTAGCCCTTGGATTTTACCTTCTGTTATCCCAAATCTTCACCACCTGTACTTTCAAATATCTGCTACGCTTTCCTTTGAAAACTTTCAGATGCTGATTTTAATCCAACAGGCGGCCTGTAAAATTGTCCCCTCCCAAGAATGTTTTGAAAGTACATAAACATGTTGAATTTGCTAAATCAAGTTGGTGGGTTAGAACCAGGCTAAATTTTCAACTTACGGAAGGGGTGGGGTAGTTTCCACCAATTACCTCTTCCTGCTGCAGACCTCTGATTTGCCTTTTGTTCCTGAGGGTGCCCGGTTCCCCAGAAGCAGAATTCCAGGGAGATCAGTAGGCTACAGAGGGAGGAGGGAGAAGAAGAAGAGTTGGCTTATATATGCTTATTTTCTTTATCTTTTTAAGGAGAATCTAACCAGCTTACAATTTCCTTCCTTTTCTCTCCCCACAACAGACGCCTTGTGAGGTAGGCGAGTAGGGTTGCCAACCTCCATGTACTACCTGGAGATCTCCTGCTATCACAACTGATCTCCAGCCAATTGAGATCAGTTCCCCTGGAGAAAATGGCTGCTCTGGCAATTGGACTCTATGGCATTGAAGTCGCTCCCCAAACCCCGCCCTTCTGAGGTTCCACCCCAAAAACCTCCTGCCAGTGGCGAAGAGGGATCTAGCAACCCTATAGATAAGGCTGAGAGAGTTCAAAGAGAACTGTGACTAGCCCAAGGTTACTCAGCTGGCTTCATGTGTAGGAACAGGGAATCAAACCTGGCTCTCCCAATTAAAGTCCGCCGCTCTTAACCACTGCACCATGCTGGCTGGAGGCAGAAAAATTCTATTCCACTGACAGAAGTATCTTGCATGAGCAGGAAATTTAGTCTACATCCAGTTTGATGTCTCTAATGTTGTGAAATATTTATTAATGATTTTGTTGTGGGTTGGCCTGCTGTAGAGTTGCCAACTTCCAGGTACTAGCTGGTGATCTCCTGCTATTACAACTGAGCTCCAGCAAATAGAGATCAGTTCCCTTGGAGAAAATGGTTGCTTTGGCAATTGGACTCTATGGCATTGAAGTCCCTCCCCTCCCCAAACCCCGCCCTCCTCAGGCCCCACCCAAAAAACCTCCCGTCATTGGCGAAGAGGGACCTGGCAACCCTAGCATGCTGGCGCCTCCTCAAACGAGGAGGAAGGGGAAGGAGTCGGTCCCAGCCCCGGGCTGACAATGGAGGAACAGTCGCAGGCAGAAGCTACAACAGAGAAACTGTTCCCTCAGCCCTCTGCCTCAGCAACTCAAGCCCCACCTGAAACCCAGCAACCGGCAGCCTCCCCTTTAGGATCGCCAGAGCCTTTGGAACAACTGAGGAGGCATCTTGCAAAGAAAATTGCAGGGGGAAAAAGGAAGTGCACAATTGCTGGCTCAGCACAGGACAACCCTTGACAGCAAGGCAGAGGCAGTGCAGGGCTGATGAATGACACCTGGCTTGGAATGCTGGAATAGCCCGATAGCTACAGCTGGCTTATCTGTCCCAGCAAGTCAGTTTCCTATTTAAACAGCTAGCAAAGAAGAGCTAGTGTGGGAACAACACGTATACTCTCCCCTGCCATGCCTGCTCTGCCCTTTGGACTGTCAGTGAACCTGACTCTTCTAGATTGGGCCTGATCCCTGCCTTTCAATTTGCCCTCTACTGCTTGATGCTTTGGCCTTATCTGTATTTGGAGGAGTGGGGAATCAAACCCGGTTCTCCAGATCATAGTCCACTGCTCCAAACCACTGCTGTTAACCATGACACCACGCTGGAGGTTGGCACGCCTAAGCAGACCACCGGAAGCCAAATCGACCCCAGGCCCGTTCTCCCCACCCCGTTCTCTGATGCCTTGGGCACTGTTTTGGTAGAACCCAAGTTACACTATAACGCACCCTGGAACATGTAAGTCCTCATGATCCCTGTATCTTGAGGACTACTGCCCCCCGTGCTCATTGGGATCCTAGCTATTTATAAACAATGGGTGGACTTATGAGCATTTTTCCCCAGTGGGGAGGAGCTGTGGCTCAGTGGTAGAGTATCTGCTTGGCATGCAGAAGGTCCCAGGTTCAATCAGTGGCATCTCCAGTTAAAGGGACTAGGCAGGTAGGTGATGTGAAAGACCCCTGCCTGAGACCCTGAAGAGCAGCTGCCAGTCTGAGTTGACAATACTGACCTTGATGGACCAAGGGTCTGATTCAGTAGAAGGCAGCTTCATGTGTGATTTATAAATAGCTGTGCCCTTTCAGATTTCATCTGGAGTGTGTATCACCATGTGCGGTTGGCTAATTAGGTTTTGTGCACTGTGTTTTGTACATGGGGGCTAGTTTATTTACACAAATATGACTTGATGTTCGGCAGTACTGATGGGTTATCCATGCACTAAAGTGCATGGGGGAAAAAACCCTAGTATTTTCCACATGATTTGTGCTTTGTCTTCTTTAACCATGCCAAATTATGTCCCTGTGTGGTTGTTCTCACACTTTCCCTTCCTGCACCTGGAGGGGGAATTATTTCCCAGTTAAATCTGAAACATTAAATGTTTTGTTTTTAGGACATTATGATTTCTACTTTTAGGTGAACATCAGAAGTAAAAATTTCTCATGCCTCGCTGCCTATTTTTATAGTTAAGAGGTAAGAAAAGTCTTTCTGGATCACACAATGATCTGTCTTGTCTAGCTTTCTGTTTTCCATAATGGCCAAATAGTTGCCTCCAGGAAGCCCATAAGCGGGGTATGAAGACCTCTCCTGTTTGAGAGAGCCAGCGTGGTGTAGGGGTTAAGAGCAGTGGTTTGGAGAGGTGGACTCTGATCTGGAGAACCCGGTTTGATTCCCCACTCCTCCACATGAGCAGCAGAGGCTAATCCGGTGTACCGGGTTGGTTTCCCCACTCCTCCACATGAAGCCAGCTGGGTGACTTTGGGCTAGTCACACTCTCTCAGCCTCACCTACCTCACAGGGTGTCTGTTGTGGGGAGGGGAAGGGAAGGTGATTGTAAGCCAGTTTGAGTCTTCCTTAAGTGGTAGAGAAAGTTGGCATATAAAAACCAACTCTTCTTCTCCTTCTCCTCCTCCTCCTGTTTGTCCCTAGTGCGTGGAATTCTGAGTATACATGGCTGGCTCTCTCATGAGGTACAACTGAGGCAGTAGCCTAAGGGGGTGGATCTTGGTGAAGGGGGG
The DNA here is from genome assembly GCF_029931775.1 of Euleptes europaea. Lineage (NCBI taxonomy): Eukaryota > Metazoa > Chordata > Lepidosauria > Squamata > Sphaerodactylidae > Euleptes > Euleptes europaea. The sequence goes on from NC_079313.1 coordinate 136,234,415, forward strand.
AGGGGTCTGCACTGTGCCTCTGTCTTGCTCTGGTCACCTCTGCCCCTACCTACAACTGAGAGCTGGAACAGCTGATTCCTTCACCCCCTCAGGCTTCATTCAAAACATAAGAAAGGCTGGATCAGACCAAGGTCCATCAAGTCCAGCAGTCTGTTCACCCAGTGGCCAACTAGATACCTCTAGGAAGCCCACAAGCAAGATGACTGCAGCAGCATAGTCCTGCCTGTGTTCCACAGCCCCTAATACAATAGGCCTGCTCCTCTGATCCCGGAGAGAATAGGGACGCATCATGACTAGTATCTGTTTTGACTAGTAGCCATGAATAGCCCTCTCCTCCATGAACATGTCCACTTCCCTCTTCAAGCCTTCCAAGTTGGCAGCCATCACCACATCCTGGGGCAGAATTCATTGTGGACCAGGACCTGGAGTGTGGTGGTGATGGAAAGGGCCATCAGGTTGAAGCAGAATTATGGCAACCCCATAGGGTTTTCAAGGCATGAGACTTCAGAAGTGGTTTGCCATTGCCTGCCTCTCTGTAGAGACCCTGGACTTCCTTGGTGGTCTCCCATCCAGGTATTAACCATGACCTACCCTGCTTAAATTCCAAGTTCTGATGAGATCAGGCTAGCCTGGGAAATCCAGGTCAGGACAAGATCTTGAAGACCAGGGTTCAAGTCTCCAGTCTTCCATGAAAGTCACTGGCCAACTTTGCTATGTTGCCAGCTCCAGGTTGGGAAATACCTGGCGATTTTGGGAGTGGAGCCTGAGGAAGGTGGGGTTTGGGGAGGGGAGGGACTTCAGTGGGGTACAATGTCATAGAGTCCACCTTCCAAAGCAGCCATTTTCTCCAGAGGAACTGATCTCTATTGCCTGGAGGTCAGTTGTAATAGCTGAAGATAGTCAGCCACTACCTGGAGGTTGAGCTGAGATAAAAATGCACAAGTACTAAAATAGTCTAGCTGAGGTAAAGATAGTACTGGCTCTCAAAATGATTGCAAAACGTATATATTGACAATAACAAAAGTGCAAGTGCAAAAGTGTGACAACGGAAACTTATCAAATCTAAAGACGGACTCAATACAGTCTGTCTTTAGATTTGATAAGTTTCCGTTGTCACACTATTGCACTTGCACTTTTGTTATTGTCAATATATACGTTTTGCAATCATTTTGAGAGCCAGTACTATCTTTACCTCAACTACCTGGAGGTTAGCAACCCTACAACTTTGCTCGCTCTCTCTCTCTCGCTCTCTCCCCTCCCCCCCTTCAGCCTAACCTTTCTCCAAAATTCTTGTAAGAGAAAATAGGGAACAGAGAACCATGCATGGTACCTTGAGCTTCTAGGAGAAACGTGGGACAAAAATGTACTAGATAGCTAGAACATGGGAGGTTGTACTCAGCTGTTATGGTTGCCCACCATTGATAGACCTGTGCTCCATGAATTAATTCATTCTCCTTTGCAAGCCACCAGTGACCTCCCCGCTTTGGTTTCTAATATAGCTGTTCAATTTGTACTGAAACAACAACCACACCCAATTCTTCTTTAGTGCTTTGTTCCCCGTGCTTCGACATGAACACATGAAGCCGCCTTATACTGATTCAGCCCCTCGGTCCATCAAAGTCAGTATTGTCTACTCACACTGGCAGCAGCTCTCCAGGATCTCGGGCACCCGGTCCTTTTAACTGGAGATGCCCGGGATTGAACCTGGGACCTTCGGCATGCCAAACCGATGCTTTACCACTGAGCCACAGCCCCTTTCCAAGGCGCTGATGCACTTGTTTGCACAATGCACACGCACACTGTTATCTCTCTTGCAGTTATGGCTTCTGCTTCTGTGCTCTGGCACAAGCGTGACCCTTTGCACAAATGATGGTGAAGACGCCCTGTGGGAATGCATCATTCATCTCCTTGCGTAGTTTCCTAGCTCTTTCTCCAGGCTTCCCTTGCTCTTGGCTTCCTCCCTTCTGCATTTTGGCCTCTCTGTTTACAATACTAGCAATCGGTTTCCCTTTGTTATTTTTAGCCCACTGCAGGAAGCAGTCTTAGATGCTGGGCTCATTTCAGTGGCTTAGTCTGAACTGAGATTCAGAAGTCTTTTGCAATTCTGGATCACTAAGTCTGGATCTCCCTTCTCTTTCAGGTGGAAGACAGCGTGTTCCAGGTGGACCAGTCCATCTTTTAAGCTAGCTAAGAATCAGCACAAGGGTATTGGCCTATGTTGAGGGATCAATGCAGAACGTGGTGGAAAGATCCATCATGTTGCCGGCAGCACAAGGTGATCCCATACAGTTTTGAAGGCAACAGACAAACTGCTGGTTTGCAGCTGCCTGCCTCTGGATAGCGACCCTGGACTTTGTGGTCATTTATGCATGGGAGTTTCCCCTGAGGTTCATTGCTGGCTGGACCCACAGCACACTTTCCTGTTGGGAATCTCTGCACTAGTCTCCAAGCTCAAATCAAGTCCCACCCCTTTAAATGCTGCTTTGTAATTGGCTTACTTTGCAGTGCTCACTATGAGAGGAACCCCCCCAAAGCCAATTGCTACATAAAAAAGCATTTTAAGAACAAAAAACGGAGCAATCTGAAAAGAAGGGGGGGTCCAAGACTCCGTTTTAAACAGCCTGTCTTCGGCTCAGAAAGAGCTCTGAGGAAGCAGGAAGTATTTCAGTTCCCACCTCATTACACACTGCTTTGTGATTGGCTGTGAGAGAAACCCAGCTTCTGTGTCCAGTGCTTTGCCCTCTGCACGGGGATTTCAGCCAGGCTGAGCTCAGGGGAGAGGGAAGAGTCGGGTTAACAGAGGAATGGGAAGACCCAGACATTGCGAGGGCTGGCAGCGGGGTCATTTCTAACGGATGGAAAACTCATGCATAACTCCAAGGAACAACCGAGTCAGACAGGGGGCCAACGTGAGTCCAAGTACCCATGCAGAAATGACCTGCGACTCACTATGCCATCCATTTGAATAAGTGAGGTATACTCATGTTTTAGGGTTGTTAACTGCCAGGTAGTAGCAGGAGATCTCCTGCTAAAACAACTGATCTCCAGCTGATAGAGATCAGATCACCTGGAGAAAAATGGCCGCTTTGGCAATTGAACTCTATGGCATTGAAGTCCCTCCCCTCCCCAAACCCCGCCCTCCTCAGGCTCTGCCCCAAAAATCTCCCGCCGGTGGCGAAGAGGGACCTGGCAACCCTACTCATGTTTGGATAAAGCACCCTGTCCTGCTGCCACCCAAGGATTTCTTGGATTGATGAAGCCTGAATAGGTGAAATGGGTATAAATACCGGAACTAGCCCATCTTCTTATGGAATCCAGTGTCATCAATGGTGCAATGAGCAAATATATGTAAAAATAAAGATTGATACAATTGTGTATCGTATTAGGGAACTGGACTTTGTACTGTCACCTTTGTATCTAGTGTTATTGTATTGATGCAGTTAAAGCAACAGTGTTATATAAAAACACTTAATTGAAAAATTACTATTGAGATAAAAATTCTTTATTGAACTTTATATAGCTGATATATTGGAATATCAGCATATTGGACAGTGGACCAACAATACTTCAGCATTTTCAGCACAAGGCACACTGAGTTCTCAACCTCCAGGTGGGGGCTGGAGATCTCCTGGAATTACAACTGATCTCCCAACTACACAAATCACTTACTTGTTAATTATTTATTTAAAATGTTTATTCCACTTCTCCTGGAGAAAATGGCCACTTTGGAAGGTATACTGCACGGCATTATAGCTTGATGCCCCTCCCCTCCCTAAACCCCACTCTCCAAGGCTCCACACTCCGGTTTCCAGGTATTTCCAAATCTGGGGTTGGCAACCCTACTCTGGTACAACACAGGTTAAGATATTCTGGCCTAGCTGGGCTAAATTTGTGTCAGGACTCAGCCAAACCAAAGGGAACTTCCACATTCAGAGGCAGCGAACCTCTGAATACCAGGGCAAGGAGGCAATGTCAAGGGAAGGTCTCAGCCTTTCTGCCATGTTGTTGGACCTCCAGAGGACCTGGTTAGCCACTAAGGGAAATGTGCTGGCTTAGATTAGGGTTGCCAACCTCCAGGTACTAGCTGGAGATCTCCCGCTATTACAACTGATCTCCAGCTGATAGAGATCAGGTCACCTGGAGAAAATGGCCACTTTGTCCATTGGACTCTTTGGCATTGAAGTCCCTTTCATCCCCAAACCCCACCCTACCCAGGTATTTCCCAGCCCAGAACTGGCAACACTAGCCTAGATGGATCCTCATTGGTCTGATCCAGCAGGACCCTTTTATGTTCTTATGAAGGTCTCAGCCTCTGTGCCCTGTTGTTGGCCCTCCAAAGGAACTGGTTGGCCACCATGGGAGACAGGAAGCTGGACTGGATGGACCCTCACTGGTCTGATCCAGCAGGATTCTTCTGATGTTATTACAAAGGCCTCGGCCTCTGTGTTGTTGGCCCTCCTATTGCTGGCCCTCCAGAGGAACTGGCTGGCCATTCTGTGAGGCTGGATGGTGGACTAGATGGACCCCCACTGCTCTGATCCCGCAGGGCTGCTTTATATTCTCATAAGCATTTGGAGGGTCCTTGAGAAATGAAGCTCTTGGGTGGCGCTACAGAGTCTGGCAAGAGATTCTGGAGGCAGCAGGTAGCACTGAGAAGCCGTGCATCGCTATAATCCCACACGTGTTGGACCTGAAGCGGCAGAAGCTTTCAATAGCAACTGAAGCGAGCCAGTTTTCCAGAAATTTCAAGCTTTTCCTAAACCAAAGCAAACATGAGAGAGAGAGAGAGATCTTGCAAGAGGAGCCTGCGGAGGCCAGGCGAGTCGTTTGAAGAGTTTTCGACAGGCTTGAAGCCGAGGAAGCAAATCCGCACTTATGGGCAGCAAACAGATTTCTTCCCAAAGAACGTACGGACAGAGCCGAGGGAAAGCAGCACGTTTTGATTCCGATCACCCCCAAGTGGATGTCTCTCGCTTGCTGTTCTTGTGTGAATTGAGCCACGTTGCCTGCGTTAGGTGTGGGAAGAAGGGCAGAGTAAAGGGGCATCTGGAAATCTGACATTTGCCAGGAGAGCCGCTGCATTTGGGCTGGCGTCCACAACACTGGAAGAGAAAAGGAGTGTCTTTTTCCCATCTCTAGGACCCAGCAGCAGGACGCCGAGTCCCAACAGAGAGGCCGAAGGGACAGGAAACAGCGAATAAACTAAACGACTTTGGCTTGTTGGTTCTCGTAGGTTATCCGGGCTGTGTAACCGTGGTCTTGGTATTTTCTTTGCTGACGTTTCGCCAGCAGCTGTGGCCGGCATCCTCAGAGGAGTAACACTGAAGGACAGTGTCTCTCAGTGTCAAGTGTGTAGGAAGGGTAATATATAGTAAAAAAGGGTTGGGTTTGAGCTTAATCATTGTCCTGCAAAAAATAATTCTTAAACTCTCTGTTTAAGAATGAATAAGACTTGGCTTCCTGCCTTGAAAACCTCCAGATTAACAAAGACTACAGTCAACAATAGCCATGCAGATTAGTTTTGGATTTCACACATTAACAGATCACTTCAGGATACAATGGTTTCATATTAACATACCACACCCTCATTAGCACATTATCTTGATACTTACAGGACAATGGCTAGCACATTACCTTTGTTACTTTTTGCAGGACAATGATTCAGCTCAAATCCAACCCTTTTTTACTATATATCACTCTTCCTACACACTTGACACTTAGAGACACTGTCCTTCAGTGTTACTCCTCTGAGGATGCTGGCCACAGCTGCTGGCGAAACGTCAGGAAAGAAAATACCAAGACCACGGTTACACAGCCCGGATAACCTACGAGAACCAATGAACTCTGACCGTGAAAGCCTTCGACAAGACTTTGGCTTGGTTTACTTCGTGGCCTCCAGTTATCTGTTCAGCCTCTTTCTGTGGTGTCAGCTGCAGGCTGGATTGGGTTAGAGCAGGGGTTTCCTACGTAGTGCCCATGTAGGGTTGCCAGGTCCCCCCTGACCACTGGCGGGGGGATGGAGGGTAGGGTTGCCAGATTAGGCTGGGGAACTCCTGGAGATTTGAGGGTGGAGTCTGGGGAAGGCAGGGACCTTAGTGGGGTACAATGACACGGAGCCCACCCTCCAAAGCGGCTGTTTTCTCCAGGGGAACTGATCTCGATTGCCTGGAGATCAGTTGTAATAGCAGGAGATCTCCAGATGGTACCTGGAGGTTGGCAACCCCATTTTTGTCAGTCATTGTAAGATTGCTACAGTTGCCAACTTCCAGGTACTAGCTGGAGATCCGTTCAGCTGGAGAAAATGGCAGCTTTGGCAATTGGATTCTATGGCATTGGAGTAGGGTTGCCAGGTCCCTCTTCACCACCGGCGAGAGGTTTTTGGGGCGGAGCCTGAAGGGGACAGGTTTTGGGGAGGGGAGGGACCTCAATGCCATGGAGTCCAATTGCCAAAGCAGCCATTTTCTCCAAGTGAACTGATCTCTATCAGCTGGAGATCAGTTGTAATAGCAGGAGAGCTTCAGCTAGTACCTGGAGGTTAGCAACCCAAAAAAACACCTCTGTACCAATACCTAAGGTAAGGAAGAAAGTACAGAAGAAAGCCTACTAATACAGTTGAAAAGAATATATTAGTGTGAACAGCAGCTACAAGCAAATAATTATACAGTACAGCAACAATCACTCCAAGGTGGAATTCTTCAGAAATCCCGGTTTATTCAGCTTTCTGAAGAATTCCACCTTGGAGTGATTGTTGCTGTACTGTATAATTATTTGCTTGTAGCTGCTGTTCACACTAATATATTCTTTTCAACTGTATTAGTAGGCTTTCTTCAGTACCTGGAGGTTGGCAACCCTACATTGAAGTCCCTCCCCTCCCCAAACCTCGCTCTCAGGCTCTGCCCCAAAAACCTCCCACCAGTGGCAAAGAGGGACCTGGCAACCCTAGACAAAATCATTCCCTTTCTGGTAAAAACTCTTCCTTCGCCATCCTTCCTTGCTGTGCTCTGTTATTTGCTTTCACAAAGGGAGGAAGATTTATTTCGATTTTTTTCTAATCCCGCCTTTAATCCCTAGCCAAAGACCAGGCTCAGGGAGGCTTCCTTGGCAGAAACCCCTCCCGCCATCCCTCCCCTCCCCTCCCATTCCGTCCATCTTTGAAAATACTTCTCATTTTTCAAATAAATAGAGCATGTGTGCGTGTGATGGCACTGGAGGAATCAATCGCCCAGTTGCCGTGAGACACATGTCTTCACACTGGGAGTCCACTGTAGGGGGACTTTAATTAGTAATTACTACTAAGACTGTTTAAAGAGTGCCTGGAGGAGGGGGCAGCAGGGGGGCTGTGGAGTAGGGGAGTCTGAGCGCTACGCTACATGATGCGCTTTCTTGCAAGCTGTCTCGGGGTGCGCCGCTTTGATCTGAGTCACACAACAGCTCCTGGAACGTTGCTTCAAAGCCACAGAAGCTGGTGTTGCTGACGAGGGGCGGCACGGGTGGTGGAGGAGGCTCTAGTTTCCCCCAGGTCTTTTTTTCAGATCCTAAAGAGTCCCCGTGGGAAGTTATTTGCATAAATTTGGAGCTGTACATCGAGTAGTCTGAGAACTCACAGTTCGACACAGGCTCCTCCGTGGAAATTCCTTCTCTGGGGCTCGTCTACAGTACAAAGGTGATTGGTTGGGAGCCTCCAGATCCTTTGCAAAGATCCTTTTGAACGTCAGAACATAAGAAAGGCCTTCTGGATCAAACCAAGATCCATCAAGTCCAGCAGTCTGTTCACACAGTGGCCAACCAGGTGCCTCTAGGAAGCCCCCACAAGCAAGACGACTGTAGCAGCATTATCCTGCCTGTGTTCCACAGCACCTCACATAACAGGTCTGCTCCTCTGATCCTGGAGAGGATAGGTATGCATCATGACTAGTACCCATTTTGACTAGTAGCCATGGACAGCCCTCTCCTCCATGAACATGTCTACTCTCCTCTTAAAGCCTTCCAAGTTGGCAGCCATCACCACATCCTAGAGCAGGGAGTTCCACAATTTAACTATTCTGACAGGCAGCCCCTCTCCAAGGAAGAGCTTTCCCAACACATCCTGTTCTTTAACTCAAAAGGCCAAGACTGACTCTGGGCTGAGACCTTAAGAACATAAGGAAGGCCATGCTGGATCAGACCAAGGCCCGTCAAGTCCAGCAGTCTGCTCACACAGCGGCCAGCCAGGTGCCTCTAGGAAGCCCCCAAACATGACGACTGCAGCAGCAGCATCCTGCCTGTGTTCCATAGCACCTAATATAATGGGCATGCTCCTCTGATCCTGGAGAGAAAGAAGAAATGCCCCTGTCAGGAAAATTTGGAGATTCATAGGCAAACAAGGTGCCTGTTGCTGATGGTAAGCTCTCAAACATGAAAAACAACAGGGATTTTTCGAGGGGGTGTTTTTCATGATGCCTAAGAAACCTGGGGGGGGAGGTTACCGCACTTGTATTCCCAGCAATGTATTAAGAGTTTGAAAATGTTATTAAAAATACTGTCCACACTTTCTATGTATTCCCACCGATGTATTAAAAGTTTGAAAACGTTATAAAAAATACTGTTCGCACTTTGTTTGGCCCCTTTAGCTGTGAAGACGTCTTCCAACCATTTATAAGCCGTGGTATCCAAAAACCCCTTTAAAGCGATGTTTTTTACAACATTTTCAAACTCTTAATACATCACTGGGAATACAAAGTGTGGTAACCCCCTATGTCTGGTTTGAATGTCCCACTACCTCCTTCATGCATAGGGTTGCCAATCTCCAGGTAATAGCTGAAGATCTCCTACTATTACAACTGATCTCCAGCCGATAGAGACCAGTTCACCTGGAGAAAATGGCTGCTCTGGCAATTGGACTCTATGGCATTGAAATCCCTCCCCCTCCCCAAACCTCGCCCTCCTCAGGCTCTACCCCAAAAACCTCCCACTGGTGGTGAAGAGGGACCTGGCAACCCTACTCATGCACATTACTTAAGAAACATCTCCTCTGCCTTTCATTTCAATTTTCTTCATGGTCTGCCTGATCCTTGTGCGACCGTCCCCAGGGTAACTATCTTTATCGATTCAGCCTCCGCTTAATGAACACAGATGGAAATGGCATTTAAAGCTCCAGAAGGCTAAAAGCACCATCAGGAGGGAAGGGAAACAGGGAAGGTAAGTAGCCGCCGTGTCCTCGGAGACCTTCCACTCAATTGCATCTACTCTCCCCAAAGATTTGCCCACAAGGGATACAGCGAGTAGCAGTTCTCAGGGTGGGTTACAGAGAGTATTCCAGAGTCAGACCCCTCCACTAAGTGCCATGGAAGAGGGAGAGGAGGCGATGTCCTTAGCGTCCATTGTCTGCTTCAGTTACTGAGTTCAGCTCAAGGCTATCACATGCACGAAGCTGCCTTACACTGAATTACAGCCCATTCCTGAGCCACAGGCTTCAGGAGGCCCCAGCGTCAGCGTGCAAAGGATCTCCAGCAGCTGGGGTGGTAGCGCTGGGCCTGGATGCCGGAGGAGCCTGCCGCCAGCATCTGGATGCCAACAAAAGCCACAGCAGCAACCCGGGAGGCGTTCCCGGGACATAACGGTGTCCCGGGAGGTGTTCCCGGGGCATAACAGCACCGGGCAGGGCCGCCAGTAGGCGGCCTCCTGAGCTGTTTCATCTCGGGAACACCCCCCTCCCTCCCCTGAGATATACCCCCTTTTAGGAGGCGTTATTTCCCGGTCAACCCTATGAGGGTTGCATGGTTTTTTTGTGCCAGGCGGAGGTTTTGGCCAGGCCGAAACCTCCTTAGGAGGCAATGCCACTGCGTTGCCTCCTAAGCCCAGCGCAGGCATTCCAGCCAGAAATGCGCTGTCAGACTCTGGGTCCATCAAAGTCAGTATTGTCTACTCAGACCAGCAGCGGCTCTCCAGGGTCTCAGGCAGAGGTCTTTCACATCACCTGCTTGCCTGGGCCTTTTAACTGGAGATGCCGGGGATTGAACCTGGGACCTTCTGCATGCCAAGCAGATGCTCTACCACTGAGCCACGCCCCCTCATGGAGAAGTTGAGACTAGGGAACACATTTTCTTTCAATGTCCTGTTTATGATCACCTCCGACTTGCTATTATATCCTCATTATTAGATAACTTGGTCATTCTAATAAATAGATAATTTACCTGGTTAGACTCAAAAAATATTGGCAGACCAAAACCCTGCAATCACAAGACAGGTGGCTAAATTTTGTGTTGCAGCTATTAAAGCACAAAGTAGGATAAAAAATAAAAGATGTAGCTAAAGATGAGCTTGAATTACTGAAGTTTACAAGTGGATGAACCTGATGGATGTTTTGTTTATAAGAAAGAGACTATAAACTACCATGCTGTAATCTGTTTTAATTTGATAGGTTTTTATATTCTATTTTATACGCTATTATGTTGTGTTGGTTATCACATATAGTATATATTTATTGGTCTTTGACCGCAAATAAATTCATCACCATCATCAAGCCTCTCGTTGCTTTGGACCCTCGTATCTAAGAACATAAGAACATAAGAAAGGCCCTGCTGGATCAGACCAAGGCCCATCAAGTCCAGCAGTCTGTTCACACAGTAGCCAACCAGGACCACCTCTCTCCCTGTGCTCTGCCATGGCAGTTTCAGTCACCTCAGCAGTGTGTATGAAGTACCATCAAGTCACAACCGACCCCAGCAGGGTTTTCAAGGCAATTGATGAACAGAGGTGGTTTGCCATGGCCTGCCTCTGCATAACAACCCTGAACTTCCTCAGTGGTCTCCCATCCAAGTACTAACCAGGGCAGATGCTGCTTAGCTTCCAAGAGCTGTTGAGATCAGGCTAGCCTGGGCAATCCAAGTCAAAGCAGAGATAAACAAGGAGGTTTGCCATTGCCTGCCTCTGCATGGCAACCCTGGACTTCCTTGGTGGTCTCCCTTCCAAGTACTAACCAGGGCTGACCCCACTTAGCTTTTGAGATCGGACAAGATTGAGCTAGCCTGGGCCTTCCCGGTTCAGGGCACCTCAGAAGTCCCGCCCTGCAAATGGGCAAGATCAGCAACCAGCCACAGATATTCATTCCATGTTGTGCCCCCACCCCTTGTGGAATGGCCTTCCTGAGGAGGTCAGGAAGGTGCCCACCCATCTGTTATTCAACAGACTACATCGTCTCGCATCTACTACTGAGTGGGTAGACAGCCAATGTGGTATGGCAGTTAGAGTGTTGGACTAGGAACTGGGAGACCCCCACTCTGCCATGGAATCTCGCTGGGTGACTTTGCAGAGCAACTTTCAGTCTTAAAACCAGACACATGTTACTTCCATACAGTGACCTTGGGCCAGTCACAGACTCTCAGCCTAGCCTACCTTACAAGGTTGTTGTGAGGATAAAACGGAGGAGAGGAGAACAATATAAGCCACTTTGAGTGTCAATTGGGGAGAAAGACAGAGTTGGGTTGTCGATTCGGTTCGTCCCGAACTGAAAAACAGCCGAATTTTCCCCGATTCGGCGTTTTCTAGTTCAAATGGAACCAAATTTTTAAAAAGGCGGGAAAACAACGAACCGAATTCGGCAAGTTCGGGGTGATCGCCGAATAAAGTCAGCAAATTCGGGGGCTCCGACTCAGCAGCATAACCGTCAGTTAGTAAGCAACTAGCAGCATTCTCCCGCGGCCAATGGTGGCCAAGCCGGGTCTTCTTCTGGCCAATCAGTCGCGGTTGAGTGAGTGAGCCCAGCTGCTGCGCAGCCCGGGGAGAGAAAGAGAGAGTGTCTGTTTGTGTGAAAGAGAGATCCCCGTGTGGGGGGGTGCGTGTGCACATTTGCTCCTTTCCGAAGCTCTGGAGGGGCATGTTTGGAGGTAGAGGTCCCAAAATTTCAGTGTACCTTCAGGGGACCCTTCTTGCAAGAACCCCCAAGTTTGGTGACGATTGGGGCAGGGGCTCCCAAGTTATGTGGTCCCCCCCCATCCACCCACTGCGATCCTGTGCATCTAGAGAGCGGCAAATCCAAGGCAAAACCTCCCGTGCATAAATGGAATCGTATTGGATTACTCCTGAGTTCTCAGTCCTCCTGACTCCCTGTCCCTGCTACTGATGGAACAGAAGAGTCAGAAGACATCCACAGTAAGACCCACTTTGGGGCTTTTCTCTATAATTTTTTCCTGTGTGTGTGGGGGGGAAGCAGAGTCTGTGGGGGGGGAGCAGTTTCTGTGGGTGGGTGGGGGAAGCCAAAGGGGGCTTTTGCCCGTTCTGCCGAGGGGGTGTGGCTAAAGATTTACTTCTCCTCTGTGCTCCTGCTGGAAGACATCCACACAGTTTGATTTTTTTTCTCTATACCTTTTCTCCTGTGTGTGTGTGTGGGGGGGAAGAGGAGTCTGTGTGTGTGGGAGGGAGCAGTTTCTGTTTGTGGGGGGGAAGCCAAAGGGGGCATTTGCCCGTTCTGCCGAGGGGGGGTGCCCGCTCGTCTCTGCGGGAGTGTGTGTTCTGCTTTTAAAGTTTTAAAGTGTAAAGTTGAGTCTGTGTGGTGGCTAGTGAGTCTCCGCTCGGTACCCGGGCTGCGGCTCCTCCTCCTTGGTTTTTTTCCTGTTTGGGGCCGAGCCATACTGGTTTGAGAGGGTTTTTTTCCCCTATTCTGCCTGGAGGTGTGTGTGCCCGCTCACATCTCTCTCTCCCTGGTTTGAGGGGGGGAGCTTCATTTGTGTGTCCTCAGGTTTTCCCTCATTCATAAGATCGGTTAGGTCTATTTTGATGCGCGCTCAAAACTGGTTTTCAAATTGCATTTGAAAACCAGTGCATTTGCCCGGTCCCGAGACTCCCGACTCTCGAGTCTGATGCAAAAGGGGAAATTCCACCCCCACCTGCTCCTTATGCATAGCTAGCGTGCCTCTGTCCCTTTCCATGGTTTGCAAACTCCCAAGGTCAACGTCACGTGTTGCTTTGCATGGTTTTGCAAACTCCGATTCCAAATGGTCTATTTATTTCTATTCATTCCAATGGGCTAATCATGGGGGGACCCCTTCCGGGCCCCATATCTCGGGACCCCCTGACCCAATCTTCACAAAACTTGGGGGTTCTTGCAAGAAGGGTACCCTCAAGCTACACTGGAATTGTGGGACCTCTACCTCCAAAAATGCCCCCTGGAGCCGCGGAAAGGCACGAATGTGTTTTTAATGGCTTTATTCGCCCGAATTTTTCCCCGAACTCGGAATTGCGTGCCGAATTCCACGGATCCGAATCGAGGGAGTTCGGACTTCGCCATTTCCTGAATCAAAATGGGCCGAATTTTGCCGTATCTGAATTTTACCGAATTATTTTTTTCAATAGCCCTAAGACAGAGTATACATTTTATAGGAGTTAGTGAGTTAAGGCACCATATATGTTTAAATTGGGTCCAGTTTTAAGTTTCCATTTGTACATTTGATTATCCTTAAAAGGTAGAGAAAGTCGGCATATAAAAACCAACTCTTCTTCTTCTAAGCAGAGGATTGTACATGACATAATTGGCCTATATTTATCCAGAGGTCATCTTGGACCAGTTGTTCTGGCACCCCCCTCTCCCCAAAAAAATCATCACTAAATACGTTGCTTTGACAGATAGGGTGCGGATTCTCTGACAGAAACTGAGCATCCGGGCCCGGATCCCGGCATGGCAGCTGTGCAGAGCCCAGGACGGGGTGAAGGGTTGGTTCAGAGGTCCAGTACATCAGAAGCCGAGATGGCACCACCGTAGACGAGGTGTCACAGAAAGCCAGAGGTCAGATGGCAGACATTGACAAACTGTATGCCAGGAGCCAAAGTAACAGGAAAGGTCAGTGAACAGGGGTCAGTGGACAGGAGAGGGGCAAGAACATGAAGTAGCGCCAGAAGAAACAGTAAAGACTGCTGGTCAGGAAAGGGCTCCTCAGGTTTCCCTGCACCTTTATAAGTAGTTCCTGATTCCAGGGAGCCAAAAGGAAGGTGAAGAAGGATCACACACATGAAGCTGCTTTATACTGAATCAGACTCTTGGTCTGTCAATACTGTTTACTCAGACTGGCAGCAGCTCTCCAGGTACACAGGCTGAGGTCTTTCACATGTATTATGTATTTCTTTAAGATTCATTTATTCTTCACTTTGCGCCCCAGTGGGGAAACTGTGTGGCTGACACCCCTGCCCTTCCCTCCTCCATTTTTGCCCTCATAACAACAACCCTGTGAGGTAGGCAAGGCTGAGAGAAAGTGACTTGCATTGTGCAGGGGGTTGGACTAGATGACCCTGGTGGTCCCTTCCAACTCTATGATTCTATGATTTTATGACTTGTTCAATATCACCTGAGTTTCCATGGCAGAGCGGGGATTCGGACCTGGCTCTCTCAGATCCTAGTGTGACGAGAGCCAGCGTGGTGTAGTGGTTAAGAGCGGTGGTTTGGAGCGGAGGAGTCTGATCGGGAGAACCAGGTTTGATTCCCCACTCCTCCACATGAGCGGTGGAGGCTAATCTGGTGAACTGGGTTGGTTTCCCCACTCCTACACAGGAAGCCAGCTGGGTGACCTTGGGCTAGTCACAGCTCTCTTAGAGCTCTCTCAGCCCCACCTACCTCACAGGGTGTCTGTTGTGGGGAGGGGAAGGGAAGGTGATTGTAAGCCGGTTTGAGTCTCCCTTAAGTGGTAGAGAAAATCGGCATATAAAAACCAACTCTTCTTCTTCTTCTCCTTCTCCTTCTCCTCAGCACTATACCACACTGATGCTGAGTGCAGGACAGCCTTGGTCTTGGGTTCACAGGTATAAAGAAGATATCACAATTCCCATGACACCAAGACATCCCATGACACTGCCCATGTGGGAATTTACGGTGCTGCCTTACACCAAATTAAACCATTGGCCCATCTTGTTTAGTTTGGAGTACTCGGACTGGCTACAGCACTCAGGCATGGGAGGTGGGGTCTTTCCCAGGCTCACCAACCCCTAATCTTTTCGGACCACATGGTTGACCATTGACCGCAGGTACAGTTTTTTTTCCGCAAAAACTATTTAGTGGCTCTGTGACCTTGCCTTTTAGGATTTTGTCACAGTCTGTTGAATAATATCCCCAAAGGAAAATGAATTACAATTTACCCTGGAGAAGTTGGATGTTCCTACTGGGGTAACTTTGTACCTTGGGATTCACAGACTAAGTATCATTAGTAACTTTGTTGAAGTTGCTCTTTCGTTTTCAATAAACCTATTACTTTTTATAATTTTCCGAAAGAAACACAATTGTCATTGATTACGGAGTGTGCGTAGGGAGTACAAACATATGTCACAAGATATATGTCTCTGTGTGTGTGTTTGCAAGACATGGGTTGGTGTAACATGTATATTAAGACACAAAATCGATCCGTTAAATACAATTAACAAGGTGCAGAACCATGGCTCAGTTGTATAGCATCTCTTTGGCGCACAGTTTTTGGATAGAGTCCAATTGCCAAAATGGGCATTTTCTCCAGGGGAACTGATCTCTATCAGCTGGAGATCAGTTTTAATAGCAGATCTCCAGCTAGTACCTGGATGTTGGCAACCCTAGGACCTGGCAACCATGTTGGGGGGGTGGGAGGCTGAATATTGACAAGATCCACCAAGGATCACCCAAGTGGCTAAAGCAAGCGGCGGGAAATAAATGCAGTCCTTTTGCTGAGAGAAACTGGTTTCCCGTAACCCTTGTGGGAAATAAGCAGGCCAAGGTAAAATTGCTTTGTGGGGTCGTAGCGAACACAGCTGCAAATGTTGAGCTTCAGGCGATCATTGAAATTCTGTCTTCCGAGTGGTGTTTCTTTCATGGCAAAGCTGATTGAGTGGCGGCCCAGAGGTCCTGATCAGAAAGGGAAGAGAAGGGAGGCAACCCTATTAAGCTTAGTATGCTCTAGAGCTGAATCCCCAGGGGCAATGAGACCAGCAGAAGCTATGATCAAAGGCCCTGGATGCTTTGGGATGAAGATGAAGTTCATTTCTATATTTGTATGTAGTTTTTTACATTTTTGTACCGCATCCTGTGGTTGCGGCTCAGTGGAAGAGGCTCCACTTTGCATGCAGAAGGTCCCAGGTTCAATTCCCGGCATCTCCAGCTAAAAGAAGCAGGTAGAAGATTGATTCCGCCCTCTTCAGGCACCCCCCCCCCCAAATCTCCAGGTAATGCCCAACCTGGAGCTGGCAGCCCTGTGTGTTGACCGCTCACCCTCCATGGCCACCCTCTGTGTGCATCCCTGAAGGAAAGAGAACACTGCAAGATAGTGACTTTTACCTCCAGGGAAGCAAGGTGACTGACCATGACCAAATGGTCAACTGTGTCCAAAATAGCCAACAGATCCAAAAGGATCAGCAGCACCAAACCACTGTTATCAAGCTGGCACCGGAGATCGTCCACCAGTGTGACTAAGCCCTAAGTGTTTTAATCGATCCTCATAGGGCAGTTCCGCTCCTCCTCACTGGGCTGGATCAACACAAGTACAGTGTACAGATCACACGAAGTGTGGTATCACTTTACTCTGCTGTGGTTAGACTTCACCTAGAGTACTGTGTTCAGTTTTGGGCACCACAGTTTAAGAAGAACGTAGACAAGCTGGAACGTGTCCAGAGGAGGGCAACAAAGATGGTGAGGGGTCTGGACACCAAGTCCTATGAGGAAAGGTTGAAGGAGCTGGGTATGTTTAGCCTGCAGAGGAGAAGGCTGAGAGGTGATATGATAACCATCTTCAAGTACTTGAAGGGCTGTCATATAGAGGAGGGTGCCGAGTTGTTTTCTGTTGCCCCAGAAGGTCAGACCAGAACCAACGGGTTGAAATTAAATCAAAAAAGTTTCCATCTAGACATTAGGAAGAATTTTCTAACAGTGAGAGCAGTTCCTCAGTGGAACAGGCTTCCTCTGGAGGTGGTGAGCTCTCCTTCCCTGGAGGTTTTTAAGCAGAGGCTAGATGGCCATCTGTCAGCCATGCTGATTCTATGACCTTAGGCAGATCATGAGAGGGAGGGCATCTTGACCATCTTCTGGGCATGGAAGGGTCACTGGGTGTGTGGGAAGGGGAGGTAGTTGTGAATTTCCTGCATTGTGCAGGGGGTTGGACTAGATGGCCCTGGTGGTCCCTTCCAACTCTATGATTCTAAGATTCTAGTCCCCTGACCAGTCTCAGCAAGAGGTTCCTTCATAAGCTTGCAGGCTCGTTGCTTCTACCACATGCTGAGATGTTCCAAGCACAGCGTAACATGGGTTTGCTTCCCTTTGGAGGAGAGAGAGCACAGGAGACTCGGGGCATTTTTTGCAATATTTTTGTTATTTACAAGTGTACAAAGTGGGGCACAGGGGGAGGCCAAGAGGCTCTCCTGCAGGGAAGCAGATTCTCTCCTCCCACGTCGGATCCCCAGAGATGGAGATCCTGCATCGCCGAGGGGCTTCTGCTGACTCGCAGCTGTCTGCCTCTGTCCAAACCCAGCGTTTCGCTGTCATTCATTTCTACCCACACGGAGCAGCCTGCCCCTCCCTTCAACTGGGAGTGGGGGAGGGATCATCCTAGCTGAGCTCTCAGACTGTGAGCCATTTTCTCCAGGTGAACTAATCTCTATCGGCTGGAGATCAATTGTAATAGCAGGAGATCTCCAGCTAGTACCTGGAGGTTGGCAACCTTATCAGTTCAGAAAATGGCCACTTTGGCAATTGGACTGTATGGCATTGAAGTCCCTCCCCTCTCCAAACCCCACCTTCCTCAGGCTCCACCCCAAAAATCTTCCGCCAGTGGTGAAGAGGGATCTGGCAACCCTATGTGTAGCTGCCGGGAACCTGAGTTGGGTCCGAAGAACCTGCCTCAATCCCTTAAAAAGTTTCATTTGGCGGGGTAGGGATGCTTGAACAGAGCTGCCTCAGTCTTAACCATTGCTCCCATTAAGGAAACATCTGCAGTTGTGGAGGAACACAAACCTCCTTTATCTTCGGACCTGGCTCTAGTCCCTTTCGGCTGGCCAAAGCTTTCACAGCGATTAGACATGAGACCTGCGACAATATGTTCCTTTGTCTTCCAAATCCCAGGCTGTTTATCCCAAGGAAGGACACAAAAGAAAAGCCCCCAGAAAAGCAAACCAGACCTTATCTACAAGACTCCACAGCCTGGATTCTGTTACTTGGACCTGCCTTACATGTGATTCTTAAAGGTCTTTTCTGCTCTTTCAGTGTTTCTGTGTGGAAAACAGAAAAGGCAGGTCTAAATGTGCTTGCGCCCGGTGCCTGAACTGACTGATGGCCGTCCCCAACGGAAAGCTGATTCACAGTCACGTGTTTGGTGCTTTATGATGCATGTCCCATGTAGGCCTTGGTCATGTATCAGCATGGCAGAGACCAAGAAATAGCTATCACGTACCTGGACAGACACAACTGTATCTTCAGCCTTATTTGTAGTTTCTATCTCCATGAGTCATTATATGGGAATAAGGCATTTTCCTTATGGACAATCTTTCACTGGATTTCTCAGGGCCAAACCAGGTTTAATATCCTCCCCCTCCTGTATTACTCTTCGCAAATGTGGTGGATGAGGATTGGTTTTCTGAGAGCTTGCGCTCAACTTGCCTGAGGGCTGTGTGGAGAAGAAAGTTTTGCTATTCGAAATGGGTCTCCCTGCTTTACAGTTAGCATTTTAAAGTCGGGAAAGGCATGCTTTTGAAGGACGTATCTTTTCTCCTTCACAATGCTGATAGCAGAGCAGGAGACCTGATTGCAAATACTGAACCAAGTGGAGGTTGAAGGGTTAACCCCCTTCCTTTCCCTGCATGGCCCCAAGGCAAACTAAGGCCAGCATGAGGTTGCAATTTGCATTTTATGGACAGAATAAGACCCATGATTGTTTGTCTTACCTGTCTGAGCCCTTTGGATTCAAGATGAGCATCATGAGGCATTGGGATTCCATGACCAGATATCCAATGTGAGGTTTTGGCTCTAAAAAGGCTCCAAGGCTGTCCAGATATTTAACAGGGGCAATATATGCATTCTATATCATGCCTGCTTTTCCCACAGCAAATAACTGCTTGAAGGGGGTCTGTGTTTAGATTGAGGAGTTGTGGGAGAAAGGGTTAGGAATAAATCTAGGGCTGTTGAATTTAAAAAAATTCAGTATAGTTCGGATTGGACCGAATTCGGCCCGTTTAGATTCGGGATATGTCGAAGTCCGAACTCCCCCACTTTGGATCCGTTCAATTCGGCGGGAATTCAAAGTTCGGAAAAAAAATTCGGCCGAATAAAGCCATTAAAAACACAATCGCGCCTTTCCGTGGCTCGGGGGGGGCATTTTTGGGGTTAGAGGTCCCAAACTTTCAGCAGAGCTTCAAAGGACGTTTATTGAAAGACTCCCCAAGTTTTGTAAAGATTGGGTCAGGGGGGGCTGAGATATGGGCCCTGAAAGGGGTCCCCCCCACCCTTAATGTGCATCTCTCAGCAGAGCTTGCCGCCCACGCACAAAGCTCCCAGCCCCAACAACAGTTTGCAAAGCAACACAACCTTGTAAAACAACACCTTTGCAACAGGGAAAACCAGAAGACACACAACTGAAACCTCCCCCCTCAAACCAGGGAGCGAGAGACTCGAGGGGGAACACACACCCCAGGCAGAACCGACGAAAGCCCCCTTTGGCTTCCCCCCACCCACAGAAACTGCTCCCTCCCCACACACACAGAGACTCTGCTTTCCCCCACACACACACACAGGAGAAAAATTATAGATTAAAGCCCCCAAAGGGGTCTTACAGTGGCTGTCTTCTGTTCCATCAGGAGGGGCTGGGGAGGACTTGTAATCCAAGATGATTCCAATTAGGCACGGGACGTTTTGCTCTGGAGAAGATGCACACAGGATCGGCTGATCCATTCATCCTAATAGAGAAAAGGGGAAAGGGGAAAGGGGAAAGCCCATATCTCGGGACCCCCTGACCCAATGTTCACAAAACTTGGGTGGTCTCTTAAGAACACTGGTCTGAAACTCCGCTCAAAGTTTGGGATCTGCACCCCCAAAAATGCACCCCCTGCAGCCACGGAAAGAGAAAAGGGGGGGGAAGGCGATATTTCTGCCCCCACTGAACCCATCTTTACAAAACTTGGGTGGTATCTTAAGAATAATTGTCTGAAGCTATGCTGAAAGTTTGGGGGCTATATCCCCAAAAAAGCGCCCCCTGCAGCCACATAAATGGAAAAAGGGGGGAGGGAAAAGGGGGAGAGCCCATTTCTCGAGACCCCCTGACCCAATGTTTACAAAACTTGGGGGGTATCTTAAGAAGCTTCATCTGAAGCTCCACTGAAAGTTTGGGGTTTGTACCCCCAAAAATGCGCCCCCTGCAGCCATGGAAAGAAAAAGGGGGGAGCCCATATCTCGGGACCCCCTGACCCAATGTTTACAAAACTTGGGGGGTATCTTAAGAAGCTTCATCTGAAGCTCCACTGAAAGTTTTGTGTCTGTACCCCAAAAAATACGCCCCCTGCAGCCACAGAAAGGAGCAAATGTGCACAAGCACCCCCCCACACACACACACGAGGATTTCGCTCTCTCTCTCTTTCTCCCTGGCCGGGCCGCACATCAGCTGATTCCTCCAGTACTCAATCCTGACTGATTGGCCAGAAGGAGACCCAGCTTGGCCACCGATTGGCCGGGGGAGGAGAATGCTGCTTACTGACGATTATGCGGTTAATGACGGCCCCGAATTTGCCGGATTTATTCGCGAACTCCCGAACTCGCTGAATTCGCCCCCCCCCGGTTGCCCACCAGTTTTGAGTTCGGTTCCTCCCGAACTAAAAACCACCGAATCAGGGGAAATTCGGCTGATTTTCAGTTCGGGCCGAACCTAATCAACAGCCCTAAATAAATCCACCCCCTACACTGCATGCCTCATTGACTGAAAACCTCTCCAGCTACATCCATAAACAAAACCAGAGGTGAACACTTCAAAAATTATCTTTTTAATTTCATTTTGAGGTTTCAGGAAAGGCATGATTTTGTTATCTGGAAATTTCATAGGAGTGTTGGTTTCATAGAAACACAGAGCTTGAAGGGACCTCAAGGGTCATCTAGTCCTACCCTGGTGACAATGCAGGAAATTCACAACTACCTCCCCACTCCCCAGCAACCCCTACTTCATGCCCAGAAGATGGCAAAAAAACAAACAAACCACCAGGATCCCTGGCCAATCTGGCTTAGAGGGAAATTCCTTCCTGACCCCCAAGTGGTGACCGGCATTACCCTGGTCATTTTGTTCCAGAAATCTGGTTCATATTTTGGAGTTCAGGAATATTGGCACCTGAAAATCATGCCTTTAAAAAATGAAATGAAAATTAAATGTTCAGTATACACACTGTTCTGCCTCTGATGGTCGGAAACGGCATGCACAATCAGAACAAAGACCCGAAGGGTCATCGGAGGGGTGACCTTGAGGGAAACAGCCATGCATAAAAAACCTGGGTGTACCCCAGTATCCCTTTAAAGTGTAAAAGGATGCACTCTCTCCCTCTTCCCTCACCAGCCACCACTCCTGCTGCCTCTCCCAAACCTGAAACACTCCCAAAATTTCAGGAGATATTTTTGAAAGTAGCGTTTTGGGTCTTTTCAGGTATCCTTGAGCTGAACCAAAACAGGGAATTTGGGGAGTAATCTCGGCTCGGGAATATCCAAATGCACTCTTCCTAAACAAAATGTATGAAGATCGATGTCTGATCTCCTGGTCCTGGCTTGGTCCGTTGACCAGCCATGGGGGACTTTTGACTTTCATAGTCACTGCTAAGCTCTTTAAGGCAAGCCCTTGTGCGTTTCTGGAAAATGATAGTCTGTTAAGTGCCAAAACAAATGAGATTCCTTTCCCCCCCTTCTTTTTTTGCTGTCAAGTCACAACTGACTTATGGTGACGCCGTAGGGCAGGAGTGTCGAACTCAATTGTTACGAGGGCTGGATATGACATAAATGTCACTTGGTTGGGCTGGGCCAGGCCTGGTCAGCCCACATTGAGACTGGGGGAGGTGGCTGCCTCGTGGCTGGATAAGAGCTCTCAAGGGGTTGAATCCGGCCCACAGGCCTTATGTTTGACACCCCTGCCATGGGGTTTTCAAGGCAAGAGACATTCAGAGGGAATTTGAACACATGAACACATGAAGCTGCCTTATACTGAATCATACTCTTGGTCCATCAAAGTCAGTATTGTCTACTCAGACTGGCAGCGGCTCTCTAGGGTCTCAGGCAGAAGTCTTTCACATCCCCTATTTGCCTAACAAAAATATTTTCTGGCAGGGTATGAGCTTTCGTGAGCCACAGCTCACTTCTTCAGATACAGCTAGAATGTGAATCCATCTGTCTTTAAGCTCCAATCCTTCAGGCAGAGATACACACTTGAGAGACCTACAGCAAACATTTTTGCAACTACAATATCCTGCTGATATGGTGAGAAAGATGATTGAGAAGGCCAGAATGATACCCAGGCACAACTTACTACAAGATAAGCCCAGAGAGAATGACAACAGAACACTTCTGGTTGTCACTTATAGCTCCCAACTAAAACCAGTCCAACGTATTATTAAGGACCTACAACCAATGCTGGATTGTGACACTTCCCTCGCTGAAGCACTGGGGGGGCGTCCCTTTCTTGCTTACAGACAGCCGACTAACCTAAAACAACTTCTCACCCATGATGATAAACTACTTAACAGGAACATGGACTCTGGCACCAAGGCCTGCAACAAACCAAGGTGCCAACTTTGCCCTCATATAGATTCTAGGAACATCATCTCTGGACCCACCAGTGTCAGCCATACTATCTCAGGTTCATATTCCTGCTCATCTTCTAATGTGATTTATGCCATCGCATGCCAGCAATGCCCTTCCACAATCTACATTGGACAAACAGGTCAGTCTCTTAGACAAAGATTAAATGGACATAAGTCTGACATCAGAAACCACAATATTCAAAAACCAGTGGGAGAACATTTCAGCCTTCCAGGACATTCTGTTGCAGATTTAAGAGTAGCTGTTCTCTTACAAAGGAATTTCAAAGGGAGATTGGAAGAGAAACTGCTGAATTACAGTTGATAATTCAAACTAAAGTCAATGCATTTACCTGGGCTGAATAAAGACCTTGCATTCATGGCTCATTACCAATGCTGATTTCTCCACACCCATCTTTCCCCTGGACATCTCAGACTCTTCTGCATACCACACCTAATCCCATCACGCCTGCTATTCACATTTACATATTGTTAACATTTACATACTAATGCTTGTCTGAATTCACTCTCCTCTACTTAAAGACAGATGGATTCACATTCTAGCTGTATCTGAAGAAGTGAGCTGTGGCTCACGAAAGCTCATACCCTGCCAGAAAATATTTTTGTTAGTCTTTAAGGTGCTACTGGACTCTTGCTCTTTTCTACTACTGCAGACAGACTAACACGGCTACCCACTGTGAATTACCTACTTGCCTAGTCCCTTTAACTGGAGATGCCAGGGAGGGATTGATCCTGGGACCTTCTGCATGCCAAGCAGATGCTCTACCACTGAGCCACAGCCCCTCCCCATTGCCTGTCTCTCCATCAAGACCCTGGTATTCCTTGAAGGTCGCCCATCCAAGTACTAACCAGGGCCGATCCTGCTTAGCTTTTGAGATCTGATGTGATCAGGCTAGCCTGCGGCTATCCAGGTCACGGCAAATGAGACTCTACCGAAATCTTAAAGACAAACAATGTTATGTTCCCACATACACTTTTGTCGACTAGAGCAAGGAGTGGATCCTCACGTTAGAGTCAATTTGTGAAGGGGATGGTGGAGTCGTTAGAGAGTTGGACTAGTATCCGGGAGGCCCAGGTTCGAATCCCCACTTCGTGATGCAAGCTTGCTGGGTGACCTTGGTCCAGTCACACACTCTCACCCTAACCTTACTTACAGAGTTGTTGTAAAGATAAAATGGAGGAGAGAAGAATGATGTAAGCTGTTTTGGGTCTCCATTGGGAAGAAAGGCAGGGTATAAGTAAGTAAGTAAGTAAATAAAAATGTGTGTGTGTCTTTAAATGTCAAGGTGAAAGGCTCATAAAATGCAGGAAGCGCAGGGTGAAAAACTGCTATGTAAAACTCACTTGTAATCAGGAAAATTACAGAATCCACTCACAGGTTATTCTAAAGTAATTAACACATGTAATTGGGAGGGGGGGAGTCCCAGGTTTTGCTAAAATAGATAATGCTTATAATGAGAAAAAATCCCACACCCCTGTTCTGTCCTCTTAATGAATCCCAATTCAACCTCTTAATGAATCCCAATTTAGCTGTTTCACATTGGAGTCTCCCTTTGAGGTTTTTTGTTTGTTTAAGAACAGTTACTTTCAGGTCAATAACAGAGAGTCCTGACAGATGGAAAACTTCTCCTTCTGGTTTCTGAACTACATGGGCGGTGATGCCTGTATTAGTCATCACTCAGCATCGGTCATTGCAAAGGATTTAGCCCACGGGCTCTGTTCGTAGTGCACCTGGTCTCTTATTTGTGGTATACCATGCTGTGTCCAGCTTTACTAAACCCATCTGCATCTGTCCGTGTGACTGTATGTGAAGACGGCTGTGCGGTTCTGCCTTTTGACAGGGAGTGGGGATTGGCCTAGATGGCCTCAGAGGTTCCTTCCAACCATACGCCAGCAAAAAGCACGGCAAGCAAGAAGATCAGCATTCCCTTCGCATCTGCCGTGCCAAACGTGAAACGGTTAGCAAATGGACTGCTCCAGCCGGCTTTGAGTATGATTAACAGCTCCGGGCGAGAAAGGCAGCTCGCGAGGTCATGTTACGTGAGGATGCTTTTAACGCAATTAAGAAGCCAAAAGGGTCCACCGCCCCCACTAGACAGCTGAAGATACCCCCCAAAAAACAGGTATCCTTTCTGGATGTGAAGGGGCCATGGCCAGGCCAAGGGAGCCTCCTACTGGGGCTGCCTGGGATTGCGAGGGCGATTCGGTCGCGCGACGAAGCTGACGGAAAGCTTTTTGCCAGCTCGCGAAAGGTTATTAGCCATCTCGGAGGGACCGCAGCACAACAGTGCCGCCGCCGGCTCAATCAGATGAACCCCAGCTGGCTCCATCCTTCACTCGCATCCAGCCGACTTGTTAGCCAACCCGCCGGGGATGCCGCGCCGCCAATTCGTTGGGAAGCGAGAATCTATCTAGAAATACCTGAAACATTTACGAGTATATTAAAGGGGAGAGGAAGGGAAGGTGGCGGAGTTGCCGCCGCCGCGGTTCCTCTCCGAGGCGAGGCCCCTTATCCCCTGCCTTGCTAAAAACGAGGGGAACCCACAGTCGTGTTAGCTTGATTTCTGCGCTACCCTAGTGGTCTCCGGCACGATGCGTCATCCCTTTTTGCATCGGCGGCTTCTGGAAAGATGTCGCCTCACCAGCCTCCCAGAGAAACCTCCCTCGTGGGTTTTGCTTGTTTGGTAATCAAATTAATTAGCTCAGGAGGAAGGCAGCCTCGGCCGAGTCCGGCACGTCTTCTCGGTTCTTGGGTACAGGATCCATGTAAAGGCCACACCGACTGGGGACGGCTGCCGGGCTGAAAACACAAAGAGGGATCCAGGCCCCAGCTTTTCACCGAGACCCCTGTCAAGGCCCTCCTCGACAACCGCACCCCCGGCCCGGTCCAAACATCTCGCAAAAAACGTCCGTATCCAATAGCAACAAGATTAGGCCACATCTGTAGCCGGAAGCATCCATGTGTACACAATGTTCTGCAATCCACATCTAATCTCTTTGCCGCTTGTGGCGAGGGGGAAAAACACACACGCAGAAAGGATCGGTGCAGAAGTAGGGTTGCCAGCTTGGGTGAGGCCTGCAGATTTAGGGGTGGTCCCCCTGGAGGGTGGAATTTGGGGAAGGGAGGAAGCTCCGCGGGCGTGTAATTTCATACCATCCACCTTCTGAAGCTGCCTTTTCCTCCAGGGGAATTGTTCTCTGTCAGTTGTAATTCCGGGAGAAATCCAGGCCCCACCTGGAGGTTGGCAACCGATGCAGAAGTGAGTTGCGGTGCCCGGAGAGTTTCAGATCCCTTTCCTGAGATAGGATGGCAGGCATTTCTCCCTTTTGAATGGCTTCAACCATGTCCATAGTTCCACGCTTGGAAGTATGCAGGTAAGCAATGTTGCTCTCTTTATACAGCGATATGCTGTGCTATCCTGATGGTTGCATACTCCGAGAGTAGCTCTGGATCCCTCGGCTTGGGCCTTTGGGGAACTTTAGAATGCTCCATTTCAGCATAAACAATCTCTTGGGCGTTCAGATCCTAAAAGAAAAGGAAGGATGAGATCTTCTGGCACCCTAAAGCCAGAGCAGAGAGCAAGGCATGATTCCTTAGAAGCTTGGACAGCTTGCAGAATGTGATGTAGGATACAGAATATGTAGGGTTGCCAGCTCCGTGTTGGGAAATACTTGGAGATTTTGGGGGCAGAGCCTGAGGAGGGTGGAGTTTGGAGAGGGGAGGGTCTTCCATGTCATAGAGTCCAATTGCCAGAGTGGCCATTTTCTCCAGGTGAACTGATCTCTGTTGCCTGGAGATCAGTTGTAATAGCAGGAGATCTCCAGCCACAACCTGGACGTTGGCAACCCTAAGAATACAGCCGCCAAGAGCCTACACTTCCATTTTAAAAGAGCAAGTTCCTAGTCCTTATGGCTGCTAAAATATGCTTGAGATAGGGTTGCCAACCTCCAGGTGGTGGCTGGAGACCTCTCACTATTACAACTGATCTCCAGTTCTCCTGGAGAAAATGGCTGTTTTGGCAATTAGATTCTATGGCATGGAAGTCCCCCCCACTCCAAACCCCTCGCTTCTCAGACTCCACCCCTAAAATCTCCATGTATTTCCCAACTCGGAGCTGGCAAACCTAGCTTGAGAACGTATGTACACTGGCTATTGATATGGTTGCCAACTCCAGGTTGGGAAATTCCTGACGATCTGGGAATTGATCATCGGGAGGGTGGGGTTTGGGGAAAGGGGACCTCAGCCAGGCATAATGCCATAGCGTCTACTCTCCAAAGCAGCCATTTCCTCTGGGTAGGGTTGCCAACATCCAGGTACTGGCTGGAGATCTCCTTCTATTACAATTGATCTCCAACTGATAGAGATCAGTTTCACCTGGAGAAAATGGCGGCTTTGGAAGGTGGACTCTATGGCATTGAAGTCCCTCCCTTCCCCAAACCCTGCCCTCCTAAGGCTCCACCCCAAAAATCTCAAGGTATTTCCCAACCCAGAGCTGGCAACCCTACCTCTTTTGTTCCCTCTCAATGTTTGGTACCTACTGGAACGTGGCCGGAGCTCATTTTTGGATGCTACTTACTTTCTAATTTATGAAGTCGTATTATTCCACATCCCTGGGGAGACCTCTACTTTGCCTGCTTGCATGGAATTGCTGCTTTCATGACTGGCAGGAGTCGCCCGCTTTACCCTTAGATGTAATGATGGCAGAATAAATTATGCAAAAGAAGGGAAAGCTTGTACTATTTATACAAGCCTCAAAACCCTGCTTGGTGCTGATTTGTGATTTTTTAAAAAGAAGAAGAGTTGGTTTTTATATACTGACTTTCTCTACCACTTAAGGAAGAACCAAACTGGCTTACAATCATCTTCCCTTCCCCTCCCCACAACAGACATCCTGTGAGGTAGGTGGGGCTGAGAGAGTGTGACTAGCCCAAGGTCACCCAGCTGGCTTCGAGTGGAGGAGTGGGGAAATCAACCAGGTTCACCAGATTACCGTCCGCTGCTCATGCGGAGGAGTGGGGAATCAAACCCAGTTCTCCAGATCAGAGTTCACCAAACCACCGCTCTTAACCACTACACCACGCTGGCATGCAATGAATCCCCAGCTCTGCTTATACTAGGGTGCCAGTTCAAATGAACCCCGAACAGCTTGCCCGTGTCAGGATTCTCTGTTGTCCCAGCATTGCGTGCAGGAAGCTTCTGTGTAGCAACCAGACATAGAGGTAGCCCTCATGGAGAGCCAGCGTGGTGTAGTGGTTAAGAGCAGTGGTTTGGAGCGGTGGACTCTGATCTGGAGAACTGGGTTTGATTCCCCACTCCTCCACATGAGCGGCGGAAGCTAATCTGGTGAACCGGGTTGGTTTCTCCACTCCTACACATAGAGCCAGCTGGGTGACCTTGGGCTAGTCACAATTCTTTTAAGAGCTCTCTCAGCCCCACCTACCTCACAGGGTGTCTGTTGTGGGGAGAGGAAGAGAAGGTGATTGTAAGCCGGTTTGAGTCTCCCTTAAGTGGTAGAGAAAGTCGGCATATAAAAACCAACTCCTTCTTCTTCATTCTCTTTTAGCCAGCGGGGGAGGAACAGGGAGTGCCTGTCTTTCAAATGGCATCTATCCCCCCTGCAGCAAGCAGCACACCTGTGAAGCCTCTCGCGCAAGGTTGCTAACCTCCAGGTGGCAACTGCAGATCTCCCGCTGTTACAATTGATCTCCAGACAACCAAGATCAGTTGCCCTGCAGAAAATGGCTGCTTTGGAGGATGGAGTCTATGGTATTGTACCCTGATAAGGTTGCTCCCTCCCCAAGCCCCACCATCCCCAGGCTCCACCTATTCCAAGAATGAAATCAGAAGGGCCATTAAACCAAACAAAAATCAGAAAACTCAGGAAAAACAGTCTCCCATAGGAAAGGTATTCCTGCCATTTATTAAAGGAGTCACTGATAGGATGGAGAAACTTTTGAAAAAACATAACCTACAAACAGTGTTTAAACCCACCAAGAAAATACAACAAATGCTACGATCAGCAAAAGACAAAAGAGACCCCCTCACCTCTGCAGGAGTATATCGTATACCTTGCAGCTGTGGAGAAGTTTACATCGGGACCACAAAACGCAGCATACAAACAAGGATAAAAGAACATGAAAGATACTGCAGACTTGGCCAACCTGAGAAATCAGCAGTGGCTGAACATGGACTGACACAAACAGGACACAGGGTCTTATTCCAAGACACTGAAAGACTGGACAATTCTACCAACTATTTTGTCAGATTGCACAGAGAAGCCATTGAAATTCATAAACATCAGCACAACTTTAACAGAAAAGAGGAGAGTTTAAGAATGAATAAGGCTTGGCTTCCTGTTCTGAAAACCTCCAGACTAACAAAGGCAACAGTCAACAATAGCCATGCAGATTAGCCCTGGATTACACACATTAACAGATCACTTCAGGATACAATGGTTCCATATTAACATACCATACCCTCATTAGCACATTATCTTGATACTTACAGGACAATGATTAGCACATTACTTTTGCAGGACAGTACTCAGCTCAAACCCAACCCCTTTCTGATTATATATTACTCTTCCTACACACTTGACACTGAGAGACAGTGTCCTTCAGTGTTACTCCTCTGAAGATGCCTGCCACAGTTGCTGGTGAAACGTCAGGAAAGAAAATTCCAAGACCACGGTTACACAGCCCGGATAACCTACAAGAATCCACCTAGGGTTGTTAGCTCCGGGTTGGGAAATACCCGGCTTGGCTAGCTCAGCACTGCCTGATCCCCAGGATCACAGGCAGAGATCTCAGGCACCCGAGGCCCTTTAATTGAGGATGCCAAAGACTGAACCTCTGACCTTCTGCATGCAAAGCAGGTGCCCTGTCCCTGGCCACAGCACTGGAGAATAAAGTGACTTTGTTGTCCATACCTTGCTAGGCATTCTTTCATTTTCGGGCAACGGGAATTCAGGCCTGAGGGAAAGAAACACAGAGAATGCAAATGATACTCTATAAAATTAAGGCTGTCACCTTTTAAGCAGTCCGTTAACACAAGTTTGGTATGCAGCAATTAGCCTGACAGTGTTTAACTTGGTGCGGTGAAAAACGTCACCTGATTTCTGCACATCAAACCTCTGTTAAGGGCACTGGAGAAGACAAGGGCAGGTTTTTTTTTCCCCTAGCTGGCAGTCCTACATGTGGGACTTCTACTTTGAAGATTTAGCATTTGTTAAAGCTCTTTCTAACTTAGCTGGAGTGCATGTTTATCTTGCCTTGCTCAAGGTGGTATATGTGGTTCTCACTTCCCCTGTTTTATCTGCACAGCAGTCTTATGAGGTAAGTGAGTCTGAGAAAGGGTGACTGGCCCAGGATTACCCACTGTGCTTCATGGCACAGGGGGGATTTGAACCCAAGTCACCCAGATTATAGCAGCCCTGTACACATATTACAATGAACATCTTTGTGTGTGTGTGTGCTGTTAAATACCATCAAGCCGCTTCCAACTTATGGTGACCCTCCAAAATGTCCTGCTTGGCATCTGCATGCCAAGCAGATGCTCTACCACTGAGCCATAGCCCCTCCCCTTGGTTTCCAAACAACACATCCTTACACTTTTGAAGTACTTTCATGTTCATCCATACATTGTTTGTAAGAAAGGCCCAATGCGCATTCACTTTTCAAATAAACCCAGAGACCAGTATCTGGACAAACGTGAGGTTTACATAACACGTTCATGTGTGCTCCTTGGGTCAGGGGAACCACATGGATTAATGAACATAAGAAAGGCCATGCTGGATCAGACCAAGGTCCATCAACTCCAACCAGGTGCCTCTAGGAAGCCCCCAAGCAAGACGACTGCAGCAGCATTATCCTGCCTGTGTACCACAGCACCTCATATAATAGGCATGCTCCTCTGACATGGGAGAGAATAGGTACGCATCATGACTACTATCCATTTTGACTAGGTGCCATGGATAGCCCTATCCTCCATGAACATATCCCCTCTTAAAGCCTGAAGAACATAAGAACATCAGAAAAGCCCCGCTGGATCAGACGGAGGCCCATCAAGTCCAGCAGTCTGTTCACACAGGGGCCGACCAGGGAAGCTCTAGGAAGCTCACAAACAAGACGACAGCAGCAGCATTATCCTGCCTATGTTCCACAGCACCTCATATAATAGGCATGGTCCTCTGATCCTGGAGAGAATAGGCTGCATCATGACTAGTATCCATTTTGACTAGTAGCCATGAATAGCCCTCTCCTCCATGAACATGGCCATGCTGGTTGCAGTGGAGAGGGGGAAGGGGACAAAGTTCTGCTCTCTGCTTCTTCCTTCAGGGCAGCGTCACTGACAGAAGGGGCAGGAAGGATGATCTCACCCCCTTCCTCCTCCTCATTGCAGCCTCTCCACTTGCATAGCTATTAATCCACATAGGCCCCTTGACCCCCAGGGATAAACATTCGCTGTATCATAAAGGACTGCTGGGGGGAAAGGAAGGCGGGAAAGATCTGCGATGCTTGTGGCCAAGAATCCTGGCATCCAACCTTGTAAAGGCAGGAGACTTTTGAGGATACTGCCAATGTTAGGCATGTCAAAAGAATACTCATTATCTGCTGATCTGACTTGAATGTCAGCATTTTCAACGGCTTCTTTGGTACTGCAGTTCAGAGAAAGCACAGCCGAAGAGTCTGGCTGCTTATCATTCAAGCAGAAGTGTATTTTTTATCATTTTTCTATCATCTGTTTTTTCTCTGTGTGTTGCTGTTTAACATTCCCTCGCTTTTTTTCCATTCTTTTGTGACTTGAGATGTTATTAGGGTCCCCTGCTAGGTGTGTTCACATGAAGCTGCCTTATATTGAATCAGATCCTTGGTCCATCAAAGTCAGTATTGTCTACTCAGACCGGCAGCAGCTCTCCAGGGTCTCAGGCAGAGGTCTTTAACATCACCTACTTGCTTAGTCCCTTTAACTGATGATGCGGGGGATTGAGCCTGGGACCTTCTGCATGCTGTGAACATGGGCTGTCCAGGTTTTGGCTAGGTTAATGGGTCAGATTGTTTGGGCAATGTTTTGTCAACGGGTGCTAACTGGTCAAAGACGATTGCTGATGGATCTATTCAGTATCCATGGGTGCTTGAAGGAGTTGGCCCCTGCCAGCTGAAGGGAGTGTTTCTGCACGTGGAGAAAGAGCAAACTGATCAAGTCAGGTTTGGTGCCTGCGTGGTGTAGTGGTTAAGAGCGGTGGTTTGGAGCAGTGGATGAGGTTGGGAGAACTGGGGTTGATTCCCCACTCCTCCACATGAGCGGCAGAGGCTAATCTGGTGAACTGGATTTGTTTCCCCACTCCTCCACATGAAGCCAGCTGGGTGACCATGGGCTAGTCACACTCTCTCAGCCTCACCTACCACACAGGGTGTCTGCTGTGGGGAGGGGAAGGGAAGGTGATTGTAAGCCAATTTGATTCTTTCTTAAGTGGTACAGAAAGTCAGCATATAAAAAACTCTTCTTCTTTTTCTTCTACAATGAAATTGATTGATTTCTAAAAGAGGACGGGGGAGAGAGAGAGAAGAAAAAAGGAATGGTATGCAATCATTCACAGTAGGGAGAGGAAGGGAGACTCAATTTACAGTATTCCCTGGCATCCAAAGTGCTAGAAAGAAAGTATCGTTTTAAACCCTGTTCATTTTCAAAGGACTGGCTAACATTCCTCCTTCTAGTTTGCTGGGGAAAGGAGAGGAATCAAAACAACAGAGGATAATTCCAGCCCATTCACACTTCTAGAAAGGAAACCAATAGATTTTCAAAAACACTTTTAAAACTATTTCACACATTTTAATCAATTAAAAAGAATGAGATTTAAATCACGCAGCTAAAAATGAAGAAGTAGTAGTAGAAGAAGAGTTGGTTTTTATATGCCAACTTTCTCTCCCACATAAGAATCAAACCAGCGGCTTACGATCACCTTCCCTTCCCCTCCCCACAACGGACACCTTGTGAGGTAGGTGGGGCTGAGAGAGTTCGGAGAGAGCTGTGACTAGCCCAAGGTCACCCAACCGGCTTCGTGTGTAGGAGTGGGGAAACAAACCCAGTTCACCAGATTAGTGTCCGCTGCTCGTGTGGAGGAGCGGGGAATCAAACCCACACGCTTTGTGTGTGGAAAAGGGCCATCAAGTCACAGCCGACTTATACCAATAGGGTTTTCAAGGCAAGAGACCTTCAGAGGTGGCGTGACGTTACCTGCCTGTTCCTGTGTTCTCTGTGCCACAAAGGAAAAACCCGGTGGCGGGGTATGCTCCTGGCTCCTATCAGTTGCACAGTTCCGAGAGTGTGAGCAATAGCCTTGCTGGTAGCCTATTCGGACTTCTCTTTGCTGGGGCACTGAAATAATAGCCACAAGATGATAAAGGCAAAGGAACGTGTATCCCAGGTATTTGATCACGTTTCACCATAAGGTTTCTTCAGCCTAAAACCTTCTGCGGACTACCGAGGGTTCCTTCAGTAAGTATGAAGCACAGAAAACAAGGAGGAGCTTTTTCATTCGTGACGAAGGACTGTGCTCCGCTTCTATGGCCATTATTAGCGTCCTGTTTGCCTCGGACTCTGGAAGGGGTGTGACTCACATTGCACATTGTATTGTACTGTTGTGTTTGTATGTTTTGTTGTTGTGCCGGGTATTTAGATAGTTAGGGTGAGGTTCCGTTGTAGAAATATTGTCGAAGGCTTTCACGGTCAGAGTTCATTGGTTCTCGTAGGTTATCCGGGCTGTGTGACCGTGGTCTTGGAATTTTCTTTCCTGACGTTTGGCCAGCAACTGTGGCAGGCATCTTCAGAGTAGTAACACTGAAGGACAGGGTCTCTTTGTAGACTTTGTATATTTTGTACACAGTGTTGTTCTGCTATAAATAGAGAGTTGAAGTTTTGGGCTACGTGCTGTTATTTCTTGTGAGCAGTACCTAGAGGTTGGCAACCCAACGACATCTCCGTACCAGCCAAGTACAGAAGTTGCCAGTCAACAAACAGCTTTGCTGGCACACCTCTCTGAGGTCAGCATGCCCCAATCCCCACAGATAAAGCAACAGGAAAGGAACAAAGGAACCTCAGCACCTTCCACACTTAAAAGTGGATGAGCAATACCTGGTGAAATTACACATTGAGGGAGTTGGGGGTGGTGGTGGTGGTATTTCATTGGTGTGCAGAGCCTCTCAAACTTCTTCTATAAACATACCAAGCTGCCTTGACTCCTGAAAACGCATACCTCCCAAAATCTTGTTGGTCTCTAAGTAGGGTCGCCAACCTCCAGGTACTAGCTGGAGATCTCCTGCTATTAGAACTGCTCTCCAGTCAATAGAGATCAGTTCACCTGGAGCCGCTTTGGCAATTGGACTCTATGGCACTGAAGTCCCTCCCCTCCCCAAACCCCACCCTCCTCAGGCTCCACCCCCAAAATCTCCAGGTATTTCCCAACACAGAGCTGGCAACTCTAACTCGAAGGTGCTCCAGGATTCGAATCTAGGTATTCAACTGACAGAACAATGCAGCTACCTTCTGAAATTATCTCACTGCATAGAGAAAGTTTTGTCCCAATTTCAAAATTTCAATGCCTTTATTGGCATACCATCAAGCAGTCGATCAAATAAAACGTGATGTACTGGTTAAAGCGTCGGACTAGGATCTGGGAGACCCAGATTCGAAACCTTACTTTGCCACGGAAACTTGCTGGGTGACCTTGGGCCAGTCCCAAACACTCAGCTTAACCTCGTTGTTGTGAAGATAAAAGAAGAGTTGTTTTTTATAGCCCACTTTTTCTCTATCTTTAAGAAGTCTCAAAGCGGCTTACAATCGCCGTCCCTTCCCCACAACAGACACCTTGTGAGGTAGGCAAGGCTGAGAGAGTTCCAAGAGAACTGTGACCGGCCCAAGGTCACCCAGCAGGATTCATGGGGAGGAGTGGGGAATTGAACCCGGTTCTCAGATTAGAGTCCACCGCTCTTAACCACTGCACCACCGAGGAGAGGAGAATGATGTAAGCTGCTTCGGGTCTCCATTGAGGAGAAAGGCGGGATATAAATAAAGTAAATAAATAAATGTCCTTTACTTAGAAATGCCAGGGATTAGAACTGGGACCTTCTGCATGCAACAGAAATGCTTTTCCACCAGCCCAGAGCCCTTCCCCTTGACTAACACAATGAAAATCAAATTATGCAAAGAAGCAAAGTGTGTATGTGTGTTTAGCATAATTAGTATAAACCTCAGGATTCGGCATTTTGGCACAGCACTTGAATCCCACTCGTCTAGGACGGCCAATTGCCTAAAGGAAAAAGAAGCCCTGACCCTTTAGTAGAGGCTTAATGGGATGTTATTTCCCCGGTGACAGCATTTACTTTCCTGCCATGAAAGCTTCGGCTGCCCATTTATTAAAGGGTCGGGACATTTTTCTTCGGGCTGTTGGCAACCCTGCCCCTGCCCAGAGTGCTGGCTTTCGTTATGACCACAGTGCCGGGCATGCAGAGATCTGTTTTAAGCACACCCCAGGGCTTACATGTATCCTCCGGGATTATTTACATTTCTCCCTTTGGCACTTCAGGCCCATGAGCTATGTCACAACTGCTTTTAGAGCTGCCAAGTCTTGCCGGGAAGGGGAGAACCCAGCCTGGTCAGTTCCTGCCCCTGTATGCAGACACCTATCTTCAAGCGAAGCCTTGTATAGCACCCGCTTTTAAAAGGAAAGCCAGCAGGGCAGATTCAAAAAGTTGGCAGCTGTAAGAGTTGGTGTGGTGTAGTGGTTAAGAGCAGTGGTTAGGAGCGGCAGACCCTAATCTGGAGAACTGGGTTGATTTCTCCACTCCTCCTACATGAGCTGTGGACTCTAATCTGGAGAACCAGGTTGGTTTCCACACTCCTTCACATGGAGCCAGCTGGGTGAACTTGGGCTATTCACAGCTCTCTTAGAGTTAGGGTTGCCAGGTCTCTCTCCGCCATCGGCAGGAGGCTTTTGGGATGGAGCCTGAGGAGGGCGGGGTTTGAGGAGGGGAGGGACTTCAATGCCATAGTGTCCAATGGCCAAAGCAGCGATTTTCTCCAGGTGAACTGGAGATCAGTTGGCTGGAGATCAGTTGTAATAGCAGGAGATCTCCAGCCATTACCATTCTGTCCTTGTGAGACCTAGATACAAACCTTTGTGGTCCTTTTGAGACATTACCTATTAAGGCATATATATACTTGCTGCTGATACAGGTCGCTGAAGAAGCCATATGCGAAACGTGGTCCTGATCTAGACGACACGTCTGACATCCTTTTCCTGTGGCTCTGCTCCATTATTTGGAATAATTAATAGACTTTGATATCAATGGATGCCCTTATGGGTTATACATTTTGATTTACTTACTTGAGGATTTGTGATGTCCCTTGAAGAATAATATATTTATTGGATTGCATTTTGTAAATTTTGTATCTTGTTGTACTTCTATTTTGTATATATTTTGTATGTATATATTGTTTCACTATTGCACTTTATAAAAATTCACTTTAATTTGCTTTGAATTGTCATAGTGCTGTTTTGGGTTGCTA
Source organism: Euleptes europaea (assembly GCF_029931775.1). NCBI lineage: Eukaryota > Metazoa > Chordata > Lepidosauria > Squamata > Sphaerodactylidae > Euleptes > Euleptes europaea. Next base: position 136,270,731 of record NC_079313.1, read on the forward strand.
CAATTACCTGGAGGTTGGCAACCCTAAGAATACAGCTGCCAAGCGCCTCCACTTCCATTTTAAAAGAGCAAGTGGAGCCTGAGGAGGGTGGGGTTTGGGGAGGGGAGGGACTTCAATGCCATAGAGTCCAATGCCAAAGCATCCATTTTCTCCAGGGGAACTGATCTCTATCGGCTGGAGATCAGTTGTAATAGCAGAAGATCTCCAGCTAGTTCCTGGAGCTTGGCAACCCTACTTAGAGCTCTCTCAACCCCACCTTCCTCACAGGGTGTCTCTTGTGGGGAGGGGAAGGGAAGGTGAATGTAAGCCAGTTTGATTCTGCCTTAAGTGGTAGAGAAAGTCAGCATATAAAAACCAACTCTTCTTCTTCTTAAGTGCTTCTGACTTTCCGCTGTTTCAAAAGCAAACTGGCATGAGCCAAGAGGGGCTGTTGTTCGGTAAATAAGCCTCCTCCGTTGCGTGGAGCTAGGGCCACGGTTCTTTGGATTCGGGCCATTCTCTGCACACTTCCGCCTTTGTCGGCTAAACTGTTGTGAGTTAAACACTCACAGAAACCTCGACAGTATGAAAAGTGACTGAAGTGACCGCAGCCTGATACTGACCTTGAAGCGTGACGGTTCCTTGAACTGCCTTGGGACACAAAAGAAAAGAAAGGTCAGGATTAGTAAAATGGCTTTGTTTCTTGGGGGGTGGGGGGGGGATCACACTGAATTGTATCCCTTGAGGAACCATGAACCCGACTTGAAATAGTATTGGATCAACGATTAATGACAAATTACCAGACTTTGGATTTTATAATGGGATCTGATTGAACATGGGGCTGAAGAAAACATCTTGAAACGGCCGTCCCCCAGCTCATTCTCTTTGGATTATACCAATCATTGGATATCCTACTTGAATTGGACTTTTTCAACATTACTATAAATATAAATTGCATATTTGCATCTATAACACAAAGAATAATTGTACACCTGAATGGCTGACATCAAGTGAATCTTATGTATTATAGTAGTAGGATAAGTATTTGTTGTATAGCACTTGTTGTAATTTGTCCTAATCACTAATAATAATTTTGTACTTTGACTATGCTGATTTCCAAACCTATTTAGGTACAAGCATAGTGATGCCTTTATTTGTTTAACCTCCAGGTACTAGCTGGAGATCTCCTGCTATTACAGCTGACCTCCAGCCGATAGAGATCAGTTCCCCTGGAGAAAATGGCCAATTGGCATTGACGTTCCTCCCCTCCCCAAACCGTGCCCTCCTCAGGTTCTGCCCAAAAAATCTCCCGCCAGTGGCGAAGACGACCTGGCAACCCTACGGTAGCATTCGCCCAAATCTCTATGGTTTAGCAGTAGAATTTAGGGTGGATGCTAGCGCTTCACCTGCTGTGATAATGTGACTTCCAGGCAAGGTTGAAGCAATGTGATCATGGGAGGGATGCTGAGTGCCTCCCCCCATTTCACTCAGGCATTTCCTCCTGCCATCCAGATTAGTGGCGGCAGGCAATGGGAACTGGGGGCAGGCGATTTCCTGCCCCCAGCAGGAAGCTGGTAACCGTACCCCCATTGTAAGGTTGCCAAGTCCCCAACATCTCAAAGTCCGAGACTCCTGGGGCAGAGCCTGGAGCTATCCCATTAGGGACACCACCAACAGGCCAGGAGAAAAATGCCCAGTCCCTTTACACAGGCTTAAAGTGTGGAAAGAGGCAGCTGATGCTTTTCATGGCCTGGAGATAAATAAAACCACCTGGTAAATAATATCCTATTAAGCTTCTATTAAAGGGACAAAATGCTTCCCCCCCCCTCCAACCCTATGTCACACTGAGTAACCTTAATAATAGTAGCAATTCCACAAACCACCAGGAATTGTACCTTGTGGGTGTTGGTGAATGGTCAATAATTGCGTGGCTTTGAAGAGACGTACCGTTTACCCCATGAAACACACAAACAAATAAGTAAATAAATAACATGGGAATTAACTGTGTGCAAAATGTAAATTGTAGCAGAGCGTTTAGTGCCGGATGACTGCCTCCCATCTGCTTCAGTCAACGTGTGTAGTGGGGACCACAAACGGGAAGAAAAGAAGCCATCAAATGCAGGAGAGACGATCCCTTGTTTTAAGTATTGGAGGGGCTGTCAGTCAGAGGAGGGTTGGGTACTATTTCAGTTGGTACTGGAGGACTGGAGCCTAATAATGGGTTTGAATTACAGGTGGGGAGATATCAGCAGGGTATTAAGAAAAGTTTTTTTAACAATGAAGGGAATTCCGTGGTTGCCCAGCAATGTGGTGGGTTCTCCCTCCTTGGAGGTGTTTAAGCGGAGGTTGGACGATTATTTGTCAGGGATGCTTTAGGTCAACCGTGGTGCAGTGGTTGAGTGGTGGACTCTCTCAGCCCCACCTACCTCCCAAGGTGTCTGTTGTGTGTGTGGGGGGGGGGGAAGGGAAGGTGATTGTAAGCGGCATTGAGACTCCTTAAAGGTAGAGAAATCAGGGTATAAAAGCCAACTCTTTTCCTTCGTCTTCTTCTATCCTTATTGAAATTATTTGGCGATATTCTACCAGGAGTACTTGGTCACCAGTGGTGTCAGGACCACAACAAAATACCAGCTCTGGAGCAGAAACAGTTTTTAGAGGGAAAGATCTAAACCCGTGTTGGCCAACCTATGGCACGCGTGCCACAAGCGGCACGCTGAGCCCTTTCTATGGGCACGCGTGGAGCCGCCGTCCCCCCCGCCCATCCCCCGCCCGTCCCCCGCCCCCTCCTCGCGGCCTCAACGCCATCTGCCTCCCGCCGCCCCGCTCCGCCTTAGCAGCAGCAGCGCCGCCGCCCCACCCAGGCGCCGCTCCAGACCCGCTGCCGCCCGCTCATGCTCGGCCCCAAGGGCTGCCCTGCCGGCCGCCCCGCTACGCCCGCCGAGTCGCCCCCGCCCCCTCCTCCGCCCCCTTGGCTGCCCGTCCCCCTCCTCCGCCCCTCCTCGCGGCCTCGGCACAAGTTTCCGCCGCGCTGCAGCCAACTTTGTCGAGGGGCGGGGGTGATTCGGCGGGCGTAGCGGGGCAGCCGGCAGGGCAGCCCTTGGGGCCGAGCATGAGCGGCCGCGGCGGCGGTGGGTCCAGAGCGGCGCCTGGGTGGGGCGGCGGCGCTGCTGCTGAGGCAGAGCGGGGTGACGGGAAGCTTGCGGGAGGCTTGCGGCGGGCGGCTCTTTCGCTTGGACTTGCCACTCAGATGCACATTTTCCCCATCCAGATTCTTAAAATTGCATGGGGGGGTGTTATTGTCCATTTGTGAAAGACAAGTTTTGCCTTGGACTTGCCACTGAGATGCACATTTCCCCCATCCAGATTCTCAAAACTGCATGTGGGGGGGGTTATTGTCCATTTGTGTATGGGAGGTTTAGCCTTGGACTTGCCACTGAGATGCACATTTCCCCCATCCAGATTCTCAAAACTGCATGGGGGGGGGGGTTATTGTCCATTTGTGTATGGGAGATTTAGCCTTGGACTTGCCACTGAGATGCACATTTCCCCCATCCAGATTCTCAAAACTGCAGGGGGGGGGGGTTGTTGTCCATTTGTGAATGGGAGGTTTAGCCTTGGACTTGCCACTCAGATGCACATTTCCCCCATCCAGATTCTCAAAACTGCAGGGGGGGGGGTTGTTGTCCATTTGTGTATGGGAGGTTTAGCCTTGTACTTGCCACTGAGATGCACAACTCAACAATAAGCCCCCTGCAGAGTTTTGAGAATGCAGATGGGGAAAATGGTGTTTGTCAGTCATTGCCATGATTTAATTTTATGGATGACAAAGGATAGTACAGTTAGTTCTGAAAATGAAATCCTTAAAGTGTGGAATTCTCTGCCAAATAATTTTAAATCAATGAAAGCACTTGGGATTGCTTTCCTTACTTTGTTTGGATTATTTTATGCTTGTGAGCATAAGATGTTAACGTATGAGTGGTTTTTTCTAAACTAAAACCTCAGTATTCAGGTTAAATTGCCGTGTTGGCACTTTACGATGAATAAGTGGGTTTTGGGTTGCAGTTTGGGCACTCGGTCTCTAAAAGGTTCGCCATCACTGATCTAAACAGAAGGAGGAGGAGAGTTGGTTTTTATACCCCACTTTTCTCTACGAACGCGGGAATCAAACCAGCTTACAATCTCCTTCCTTTCCTCTCCCCACAACGGGCACCTTGTGAGGTAGGTGCAAAGGAGAGAGTTCAGAGAGAACTGTGACTAGCCCAAGGTCACCCAGCTGGTTTCATGTGGAAGAGTGGGGCAACCTACCCAGTTCACCAGATTAGAGTCCGCTGCTCTTAACCACGGCACCATGCCGGCTCAGCACACCAAGATCCTGGCTGGGCTCTTCAGGGCTTGATGTAAACATTTGTTCCTCTTTTTTTTATTTGTACTCATTTTTTTGTAATTAAATTATCTAAATATGCCCACCTATCACATTTTATTTATTTCCAGGCAAGCGTTGATGACTGAAGGGTTCAACCGCTAGCTGCGAACACTAGAAATTATACCGAAGAGTAAAGTTGCCACCGGTGGGAGGTTTGGGGGGCGGAGTCTGCGAAGAGTGGGGTTTGGGGAGGGGAGGGACTTCAGTGCCATAGAGTCCAATTGCCAAAGTGACCATTTTCTCCGGGTGAACTGGGACCTCATTTTGGGTGGTCTGTGCCTAGGGTTGCCCACCTCCGAGTAGAGCTTGGAGGTCTCCCAGAATTACGGCTCATCTCCAGATGACAGAGATCAGTTCCCCAGGATAAAATAGCTGCTTTGGAGGGTGGACTCTATGGCATTATACCCTGCTGAGGTCCCTCCCCTCCTCAAATCCCACCTTCCCCAGGCTCCAACCCCAAAATCTCCAGGGATTTCTCAAGCCAGAGCTGGCAACCCACCCCACCGACTTTGTGCAAAGGGGGAAAGGTGCCTCCAGACATACCGTCCAAACTGCAATTCACTCACCTCTTCTTTTCTTTACACTGAAGTAAACAGCTCCGGAGACTAAAAGAACAAAGAGGATGCAGGCCGTTCCAACAGCCACTGGAATCCTGTAGTCCACCTCTGAGATAGAAGGTAGACATTTCTTTTAATAGTGAAGTGCCTGGTTGTCTTATAGAGTCCAATAAAGACAACTAGGAGGAGGTTAAAAGCAACAGTTCTTTATTTAGCTAAACACAGACCTGGGGTGAACTAACCCACAAATAAGATGCAGAGTTACTCACCAGAGAAACAAAGGAAGCTCAGAATTATTTATGCATTCCCATGGGGCAGGCCCATGGCTGCTGACAAGCAGATTGATACACAAAAGCACCAATGCACATTAGGTGTCTACTCCACTCTAATTAGCATAGCCTTTAGATATTGCCTGAAGGCATCTCTAAGCAAGTGCTAGGTCTTGTGATCTTAGTAACTAGAAACCACATTCCTAAAGATGAAGGTAATTCAATGACACTGTTTTCTCTCCTGGTGAAAGGCCGTACCAGGCAAGCAATGTAATCTGTTGGCCTCTTATAGTTGTGGATGCCAACGTTCCCAAAACTTCCATGTGTGTGCGAATGAATACATAGTGTTCTAAACCAGCCCTTATATCTGGGCATTACAATAATAGGAACCTATAGCAGGTTTAAGAAGTATGATTTATATCAGGAAAATGGTGTGTGGGGGGTGCAAAGCTTTCTTTCTCACGGTGTCACGGTCCTGATGCAATTAGGGTTCCCCCTATGGCTGTTGTTAAGAGAAATAAGGAAGTTCATTGGGAGGGAAGGCAGCCCTGTGTTTTACTGTTGTTTATATTGGAAGAGGAGGAAGAAGAAGAGTTGGTTTTTATATGCCAACTTTCTCTGCCACTTAAGGGAGAATCAAACTGGTTTACAATCACCTTCCCCTCCCCACAGCAGTCACCCTGTGAGGTAGGTGAGGCTAACAGAGCTGTGACTAGCCCAAGATCACCCAGCTGGCTTCATGTGTAGGAGTGGGGAAACCAACCTGGTTCACCAGATTAGCATCTGCCGCTCATGCAGAGGAGTGGGGAATCAAATCCGGTTCTCCAGATTAAAGTCCACTGCTTCAAACCACCGCTCTTAACCACTACGGCACGCTGCCTTGGGTTTCTGTAAGGTAGACAGGCAGCTAATGCATGTTTTTAATTAAATCAATCAATCAATGTTACTCATGCAACAACTACCCTGTGAGGTAGGTGTGTGTGGGGGGGGGGGGGAAGAGAGAGAGAGAGAGATTAACCCAAGAATGCCCAGAATGTTTCATGGCAGAGAGGGGATCTGAATCCAGATCTCCCAGACCCTTGTCTGAAATGCTAACACACTGGTTCTCCTTCCTCTGTCATGCCGCCTCTCACATGAACACATGAAGCTGCCTTATGCTGAGCCCTGGGTCCATCAAAGGCCGTATTGTCTACTCAGACTGGCAGCAGCTCTCCAGGGTCCCTGGTAGAGGTCTTCCGCATCATCTACCGCCTGGTTGCTCTGCCACTGAGCCACGGCCCCTCTGTCATTTCCCCTTCCTTTCTTCTGTTACTCTGGTTAGACCGAAGCTCTGGTGTTTCTGCTTGCAGACTGGGGAGGCACTGTGTTAATTGCTTGTTAATTGGGGGAAGCTTAGAGGAAATCCTGAAAAATACTCTTTGACAGTTGACCCCTGGCTGATCTTGAAACTTTAGGAGCTTCTTGGGTGCTTCATGCTGGTTATTTTAAAGTTGAATCTGAAGATTATTTTATTGAAAACATGGGGTGAGAGGCAATGGCTTAGTGGTAGAACATCTGTTTAGAATGCAGAATGTCAATCCCTGGAGTCCTCAGTTAAAAGAATCAGGCAGTAGGTGATATAAAAGACTTCCACCTGAGACCCTGGAGAGCCACTGCTGGTCAGAGTAGACAATACTGACCTTGATGGACTAGCAGGTTTGATCTGGTATGAGGCAGCTTCATGTGTGTGTTCATGAATATTTCTATGCCGCCCTTCCACCCAAATGGGGTTTCCAAGGTGGCGAACATTAAAGCATTTCAGCATTAAAATATCAGAGACATGAAAACAGCATTTAAAATAGAGTATATATAAAATGTTTAAACAATTCAATAAAATGTATAAACATACATAACTCCCCCACCAGGGAGGAGTGGGGGAACAGTTAGTGGATCGAAACACACTTAAAATCTCCTGTTTATAGGGTTGCCAGCTCTGGATGGGGAAATACCTGGACATTTTTGGGGGGTGGAGTCTGGGGAGAGGAGGGGAGGGGCCTCTGTGGAGAGAAATGCTCTAGAGTCCACCATCCAAAGCAGCCATTTTCTCCAGGAGATCTCCAGGTCGAACCTGGCAGTTGGCAATCTACCCACTTAGGGGGGAAGGGGCTGTGGAATGATATTATATAGCCCAACCTCATCAGATCTCAAAAGCTAAGCAGGGTCGGTACTTGGATGGGAGACCACCAAGGAAGGCTCTGCAGAGGAAGGTGATGGCAAACTCCCTCTGCTTCTCACTTCTATGGGATAGCCGTAAGTCAGCTGGGGGTGGACGGCATTTTACTCACACCCATTTTGGGTGGAAAGGAGGGATGAAAGCCTTGTGATAAGAAAATAAACATTTTAAAGGAGAGGAGATCTGATCATGCATCTCCGAGGTCTCATCTACAAGAAAGCCAGGGGGATGTTTCCTGAATTATTTTGGAATGGTGCAACAGGTGTGGAGACGTGTGGAATGATTGGAAGGAAAAGGCAGCAGGTTGGTATGCTTGACTGAGACAACCACCCCAAGATCCCTCTCTTGGTCTGTCGCTGTCATCACAGATCCCATCACTGTATATGTGGTGGGATTTCTTGCCCCCATATGCATCACTTCCCTCTTGCGCACACTGAATCTCATTTGCCATTTTAATGCCCATTCCTCCAGTTTGGAGAGATCCTTTCGGAGCTCTTCACAATCCATTTTTGTTTTAACCACCCAAAATAATTTGGTGTCATCTGCAAACTTGGCCACCTTGTGCTTCACCCCCAGCTCCAGGTCACTAATGAATCTGGGGACAGGGTTGCCAACCTTCGGGCAGGGCCTGGAGATTTCCTGGGATTACAGCTGATCTCCAGGTGACAGAGATCAGTTCCCCTGGAGGAAATGGCTGCTTTGGAGGGCAAACTCCATAGCATTAAATCCCCCCCAGGCTCCACCCCCAAATCTCCAGATATTTCCCAACCCAGAGCTGGCAATCCTGGGGGGAGTGTCATGGGACCAAATAACAGCTAGAAAGAAATTAAATTCCACTCACTGTCCACGAACACCTCAGTTCCACGTCCACTTTGAAGGTCTTCTCCCTGGGCTCCATATTTTTCTTTCCGTTTTACACAGTAATAAATCCCAGCATCCTCAAGAATGATATTATGGATGAAGATGGTAAAATCTGTGTTGGAGTCTTTATCTCTCCTTGTTACTCTTTTATGTGATGTATAAGTTGGAAAGATGAGCTTTCGACCAGCACCTTCCCCCTTGTACCACCTCACAGGTCCTCCTCGGAGACTATTACTCACCTCACATTCCAGAGTCAGAACGTCTCCAGTTTGCACATAGACAGAGCCACGCGGCTGCCATACCAGAATATCTGGAAGTGAAGACACCAAATAGCTGTTTTCACCCAGGCACTCTTAAACTGTGGCTGCCAAGTAGGGTTGCCAACTCTGGGTTGGGGAAATTCCTGGAGATTTGGGGAAGTGGAGCTGGAGAAAGCGAGGTTTGAGGAGGGGAGGAACTTCAGCAGGATATGATGCCATAGAATCTACCCTCCAAAGCAACCATTTTTCTTCAGGGGAAGTGGTCTCTGTTGTCTGGAGATCAGTTGTCATTCCGGGAGATCTCTAGGACCCACCCGGAGGTTGGCAACCCTAGACTGCCAGACAACCATGATTTATGGAATATTTACAGGAAAGGTCATTCTGAAAAGTTGTTGTTTGTTTGTGTTAAGAAAGCAGGGCCTGTCCTTCCATCAATACAGGAAGGCTTGTGTGTGAAGTGTGAAGTCCAAGCAAGTTGCAGGTGGTTTATGGCAACCCCAGTAAGGGGCTTTCAAGGCAAGTGGTTAAGCAGAAGCAGTTTGCCATTGCCTTCCTCTGCAGAGCCTTTCTTGGTAGGGATGCCAGGTCCCTCTTCACCACTGGTGGGAGATTTTTGGGGCAGAGCCTGAGGAGGGCGGGGATTGGGGAGGGGAGGAACCTCAATGCCATAGGGTCCAATTGCCATAGCGACCATTTTCTCCAGGTGAACTGATCTCTATTGACTGGAGATCAGTTGTAATAGCAGGAGATCTCCAGCTAGTACCTGGAGGTTGGCAACCCTATTCCTTGGTGGTCTCACTTCCAAGTAGCAACCCCGCTTAGCTTCAGAGACCTGATGAGATTGGGCTATTCCATGCTGCCTTCCCTCCCTCAGGAAGGCTTATAATGGGTTTTCTCCGTAGACCTTTCAGGTCTAAGACTTCCGGGTACAGCTCTCTGAATCGCTGGAGACTGTATGGTAAAACCATAGAGCTTCTGGGGGATCCTGGAGCTACTCATTGTAATTTCTGTGTTGTACCCAGAAGTGACCTGCCCGGACAGAGACTGGCCGCATTTTTATTTTACATTTTCTCCCATCGCCATTCAGAGCAGCAGCAGGCTGCAGTGGAAATCCGTGGGAGGCCTGGCCACCCTAGGTGTAATTGCTGGAGATCTGCAGGCCCCACGTGGAGCTTGGCAACCAGATAACGTACGTGGTACATAGTCTCAGACAAAAGCACAGCTTTTAGTACCTGGAGGTTGGCAAATCTACCCAGGTGGGCCCCTTGTAGTTAGGGTTGACAACTCCAGATTGGGAAATTCCTGGAGATTTGGGGGTGGAGTTTTGGAAGGGTGGTATTTGAAGAGGGGAGGACCTCAGCCATGCATAAACCCCAGACTTCACCTTCCAAGGCGGGCATTTTCTCCAAGGGAACTGATCTCTGACGTCTGGAGATCAATTGTGACTCTCCAGGCCCCACTTGGAGGTTGGGAACCCTCCCTGTAGCCTCCCCCACAAGCTCTCCTGAGAATCTTCTGGCTACAGCCTCTTCCTTAAGCTGCAGTAGTCAAAGCCACTAATTCACTCCTGCCCCAGATAATGAAATAAGTACCTTTGTCTAATTCTGCTTTATGCCTCTTTCTGCAGATACTTTAGCATGAGCCAGAGATAATTCCAACATTTTCTTAATTTGCGAACACCCCAACGATGCCACAGACATCACAAACCAGCCCAAATTATCTGTCACTTTGGTTCCTATTATTTTTTCCATTTATATGACACCTTCTCTCACAGGAACTGAAGGCAGATTACAAGAATGGTAGGTCTCTTCGGCCAATGAGTAAACTGATAGCAAAATATGATAACATTTGAATGATAGCAATATCTGAACCTCACAGTAAAGATTCCTGGTAAAACAAAGCTATTCACTCAGCCAACAAGGGGATTGCAAAATACGATAACAGCATTTGAATCTAACAGCGAAGATTGCTAGTAAAACAACGTAATGCACCGGGGCTGGGGATTGAAGAACTGGAAAGGAAAACACATTATCTCTAATAAGGGTCACCTCCCAAGCTGATCCATTACATTACAGCTCACACCTGCATGGTATAGCAGCCCAATAGTCGAGCAGGGCTCTCAAGAGGTGGCATAGAAATATCCTAAATAAAAAAACAACCTAGAGGGTGGGGGGAAATCCTGTTGGTTTAAATGAGGCTTAATGGGATGTTATTTACCAGGTGATGTTACCTCTCTCTGTGCCAAGAAAAATTTCAGTGGCCCATTTTGACACATTAAGCTTCTGTTAAAAGGATAGGATACTTTTAGGGTTGCCAGACCTGGATCCCCTGCTTTGGGGGCCCTCCCCTAGGGTTGCCAGGTCCCTTTTTGCCACCAGCGGGAGGTTTTTGGGGTGGAGCCTGAGGAGGGTGGGGTTTGGGGAGAGGAGGGAATTCAATGCCATAATGTCCAATTGCCAAAGCGACCATTTTCTCCAGGTGAACTGTTCTCTATCTACTGGAGATCAGTTGTAATAACAGGAGATCTCCAGCTAGTACCTGGAGGTTGGCAACCCTCATCTCCCCCCAGCGCCATTCAACCAGCCGGCGGGGGGACTTATCATTCTGGTACTAGGTTATCTAATTGTAGCCGTCCTAGGCAACCATGTTAGCACCACTAAGCACACACAGGTAATACAGCATCCAATTTATTTCTGCAGCTAAGATGTGTTGCAAAGTAAATGCTATTTTTAATGTCACTTTTTATTAAGCTACGATGCATCAAAGAATAGGAGGAGCTCAGCACAGCAATATTTAGGTTAGTTTATTTAAACACACCCTTTCTGTCTCATAAGGATACTCAAGGTGGCTAACATCACAGAATCATGAAATTACACAAAAGTTAAGAATGCAATAAAAAAGATAGTATAAAACAAAACTGAGAAAACTCTGCTGGAAAAAAAAGAGCAGCTGGCTACTCAGCCTCCCTGGCTTCTTTGTAGGGTCACCAACCTCCAGGTAGTGGCTGAAGATCTCCTGGGATTATTACAACTGATCTCCAGGCAACAAAGATCAGTCCCCCTGGAGAAAATGGCTGCTTTGGAAGGTGGACTGTGTGGCATTATACCCTGCAGACATCCTTCCCCTCTCCAAACCCCACCTTCCCCTGGCTTCATCCCCCAAATCTCAAGGTATTTCCCAAAACAGCACTGGCAACCCTACTGCTTTGGGCCCTGCATCAGCTATCGGTAGAGTTACCAACCTCCAGGTACTAGCTGGAGATGTCCTGCTATTACAACTGATCTCCAGCCAATAGAGATCCGTTCACCTGGAGAAAATGGCCGCCTTGGCAATTGGACTCTATGGCATTGAAGCCCCTCCTCTCCCCAAACCCCGCCTTCCTCAGGCTCCGCCCCAAAAACCTCCCACCGAAGAGGGGGGATCCTGGCAACCCTAGGGGAGGTTCTTAACCCTTTCCTTGACAAGCTCATTGGGGGTAAAGGGAAGATGACTGGGGAAGACACTGGCAAACCACCCCGCAAAGTCTGCCTAGAAAATGTCGGGATGTGACATCGCCCCATGGGTCAGGAATGACCTGGTGCTTGCACAGGGGACCTTTACCTTTTTTACCTTTCCACCCCCAACGCTCCCTCAGTTCCTTCCCCCCCTTGTGTCGAAAATATATTGGAACCCTTAAGTAGATCTTTGCCCCAGCTGTTCTTCCAGTCAAATTTCAGTATCCCATGGCTGCTGTTCATCTTTAACGCATGTTATATTTAACATATGCTGTTCATCTTTTACATATGAGGTGTGTGTGTGGGGGGGTCCATGACGCACACTGAAGTGTAACATGTAATTTTGCCCCAAAGTTCCTGCCCTAGCCTCGGACTCACCTGAGTCTTCTTCGGAAGAGCAAAGGGCCAGCACGCTCCAAAGCAGACCAAGAAAGGGAAAGCCGAGAGCCATCTGCGATGCCGATCAGGTATCAGCAACCAAGATTCTTCGGCCTCCCTTAAAGACCAACAACTATATCGTAGCAGAAGTTTTCATAGGCTACAGCCTACTCTAGCAGTTGGTTTCATTGAAGTTTCATGTCTAGCAGGCAGGCTTGTGGTCAGGAATGAGCTTAGAAAGGGAAAAGAAGAAGTTCGGACAGGAAATTGAGATTAGTGTCTTGAAGTCAACAACAGGGAGGGGGAGAAGAGCTTTCATGGGCCTCCGGTTAGTACAGATTTAGCATTCAACGCAAGGGTTTGGCAGGCAGTTTGTAATGGGCAAAGAACAAAAAGAGGGGGCTCCTGGACAATTGTCAGAAAGGGTCATGAAAGAGGGGATCCCTAACCTGGATGGCCCAGGCTAGCCCAGTCACATCAGATCTTGGAAGCTAAGCAGGATTGGCTATGGTAAGTACTTCGATGCGAGACCACCAAGGAAGTCCAGGGCTGCTACACAGAGGCAGGCAATGGCAAACCACCTCTGAAAATCTCTTGCCTTGAAAACCCTATGGGGTCACCATAAAAAGAAGAAGAGTTGGTTTTTATATGCTGACTTTCTCTACCACTTAAGGCAGAATCAGACCAGCTAACAAAAGCCTTCCCTTCCCCTCCCCACAACAGACATCCTGTGAGGTAGGTGGGGCTGAGAGAGCCCTTAATAGAACTGTGACTATCCCAAGGTGCCCCAGCTGGCTTCATGTGGAGGAGTGGGGAAACCAACTCGGTTCACCAGATTAGGCTCCGCCGCTCATGTGGAGAAATGGGGAATCAAACCCAGTTCTCCAGATTAGAACCGCTCCAAACCACTGCTCTTAACCACTACACAACGCTGGCTCAGCTGCATGGTCAGCTGTGACTTGACAGCACTTTCCACCACCACCAATTTATTGATTTTCCCAGTTAAAACCAGATCTCCGTGGGCAAGCAGTACACAAGGCAGCAAAGTGACCAAGGAATCAAACTAGGTGAGCAACCTAGGGTGGATTGGTTGACTTGTAACTAGAAAAGAAGGGCCTGGGACAGAAGTGTGAATGCCTGTCCTCCCCATGTAAAGTTTGGAGTCTACACTAGCAGGTGTAGGGTATAAATGTGCTTTATTTTAATGGCAGCGTGCAAAGTCTCAGCTCGACCTCCATCTTGGAATCAGGCCTTATTACGTTATATTACACACACCCTAGCTTTGGGTTGCCCTGACCTGGATGGCCCAGGCTAGCCTGATCTCGTCAGATCTCAGAAGCTAAGCAGGGTCAGCCCTGGTTAGTACTTGGATGGGAGACCACCAAGGAATACCAGAGTTGCTGTGCAGAGGAAGGCACTGGCAAACCACCCATGTTAGTCTCTTGCCATGAAAACCCCAAAAGGGGTCGCCATAAGTCGGCTGCGACTTGATGGCACTTTACACACACAGCTTTGGGTTGAGAAATACCTGGGGATTTTTTTGGGGATGGAGCCTGGGGACGGTGTGGTTTGGGGAGGGGCCTCAGTAAGGTCTAATGCGAAAGGGACCCACTTCCAAAACAGCCATTTTCCCAGGGGAGCTGAGCGCTGTAACCTGGAGAACAGTTATAATCTCCAGCTGCAACCCTACACCCCCCCACACACACACACACTAGGGTTGCCAGGTCCCTCTTCACCTTCGGTGGGAGGTTTTTTGGGTGGAGCCTGAGGAAGGTGGGGTTAGGGGAGGGGAGGGACTTCAGTGCCATACAGTCAATTGCTAAATGGGCATTTTCTCCAGGTGAACTGATCTCTATCAGGCTGGAGATCAGTGGGAGATCTCCAGCCACCACCTGGAGGTTAAAATAATATAGAACAGCATGAAAGCTCAAAAATAACAAATATGTTGTCAAACTCTATTAAATAACAGGAACGTTATATTATATATAACGTTATATAGACACTGTCCAGTGTTACTCCTCTGAAGATGCCTGCCACAGCTGCTGGCGAAACGTCAGGAAAGAAAATACCAAGACCACGGTCGCACAGCATGGATAACCTACAAGAACCAATGAACTCTGACCGTGAAAGCCTTCAACTCTATTAAATAACCTTTAGTGTAATTGACAAAAATGTGAAACACTGAAGACAATATACACACGTTGCACAAATACCATATACAACAGACTTGCTCCAAATAACACAAAAGAAAGTCCATCCAAATTATGTCCAAAGTCCAAAAAGACTTATGGTACCAAACTTGTAGTGAGGATGAAAATCCTTTTTGACTGGAGTGAGTTGTCGAGCAACTTAAACACGAAGGAGCCAACCTCCAGGTACTGGCTGGAGATCTCCTGCTATTACAACTGATTTCCAGCCAATAGAGATCTGTTCACCTGGAGAAAATGCTGCTTTGGCAATTGGACTCTATGGCATTGAAGTCCCTCCCCTCCTCAAACCACGCCCTCCTCAGGCTACGTCCCAGTTGTGAAGAGGGACCTAGCAACCCTACACCTGGTCCACCTACAATTTGTAAATAAACAGATATTATAAAACCACAAGAAATCCCTTTGAGGAAACGAACTTGCAATCCCTAATCCTTCAGGTTGCAGGAGCTCAGAAAAGTTGCATAGCTGCCCCAGGTCTCTGCCTAGTGATGCCATGCCTTTTCCTTACTCTCTGGGTGTATCACCTTCTTTCTGGATAGTAACCATGGCCACCTACAAATGTGAATATCTCCCACTAGACAGATTTGTGCATCTAGTCTTCTTTATCTGCATTGCTATTTAAAGGCTCTGCCTAGTTTCCACCTCTTCTGCTTCGCTCATATTAGCTAGTCCGAGGACAATATATCGCACTTTCATGCTTTTGTGCATTAGGTACAGAGAGATCACCTGCTGGTCCTCCCCTTTACTGCTGTTCAGAAAGCAGTACCAATTACATGTGGTGTGTTTACAGAGATCAGGCTAGAGCATTTACAACATAAGAACATAAGAAAAGCCCAGCTGGATCAGACCAAGGTCCATCGAGTCCAGCAGTCCGTTCACACAGTGGCCAGCCAGGTGCCTCTAGGAAGCCCACAAACAAGACTGCAGCAGCATTGTCCTGCCTGTGTTCCACAGCACCTAAGGGTTTAAAATATAAGAAAGTAAAAATAAAATAAAAAGATATTGTCGAAGGCTTTCACGGTCAGAGTTCATTGGTTCTTGTAGGTTATCCGGGCTGTGTAACCGTGGTCTTGGAATTTTCTTTCCTGACGTTTCGCCAGCAACTGTGGCAGGCATCTTCAGAGTAGTAACACTGAAGGACAGTGTCTCTCAGTGTCAAGGGTGTAGGAAGAGTAATATATAGTCAGAAAGGGGTTGGGTTTGAGCTGAGTATTGTCCTGCAAAAGTATTGTCCTGTAAGTATCAAGATAATGTGCTAATGAGGGTATGGTATGTTAATATGGAACCTCATTAGCACATTATCTTGATACTTACAGGACAATACTTTTGCAGGACAATACTCAGCTCAAACCCAACCCCTTTCTGACTATATATTACTCTTCCTACACCCTTGACACTGAGAGACACTGTCCTTCAGTGTTACTACTCTGAAGATGCCTGCCACAGTTGCTGGCGAAACGTCAGGAAAGAAAATTCCAAGACCACGGTTACACAGCCCGGATAACCTACAAGAACCAAAATAAAAAGAGTACACACATCCTGTAATGAATCATGCTGAGCAAGGATAAAAAGAAACAGTGAAGACGACATTGTTGCAAGGATAGGCAAGTGATTCATGAAGTAGCAGTATTTAAAAGTCCATCATTATTTCACAGAGTTTGGGACTGTTCCCCATTGTCCCTCAACACTTTGTCAATATAGAGTCCCTTGGTAAAGGCTTAGCCTTTCATGGCTTGTGCCCACTCAAGGGACATGAACAAAGTGAAGAGGGCTTCTCTCATGTCCTGAGATTTTATATTTTCCCCGTGAGAGTCTGCCCGCTTCTGTGGTCAGTCCTGATCTTCATGCCCCATGTAGAAGAAAATATAATCTTTTGACTTTCTCAGTCTATGTTCTTTAGGTGTGACATTCTAGCAAAGGGGTTAGAGGATAAACCCTTTGTTCACCCCGGGCCAGGTCCATGTGCCTAGACAAGCACTGAAGTGCTCTATGCTTGGGGGTTGATGATTTTCCTTTTTGCCAGCTGCTAGTGTACTGCAGGGCTCCAGTACATAGGCAGAGTGTAGTTCCAAATTTTAGGATATTGAAATGAATTCTATGGCAGAGGGCATTTCTCCACAATCCCCAAGACTTTCGCCTACCAAGGCAACTGACCTCTTAATCACCTCTGGAACTTTCTACTTTTCCAGGCTGTGAGAAACTAGATGAAACCCCAAAGGGGGGGAGAAGAAGGAGAAGGAGAAGAAGAAGAGTTGGTTTTTATATGCCGACTTTCTCTACCACTTAAGGGAGACTCAAACAGGCTTACAATCACCTTCCCTTCCCCTCCCCAAAACAGACACCCTGTGAGGTAGGTGGGGCTGAGAGAGCTGTGACTAGCCCAAGGCCACCCAGCTGGCTTTGTGTGTAGGAGTGGGGAAACATATCCAGTTCACCAGATTAGCCTCCGCCGCTCATGTGGAGGAGTGGGGACTCAAACCGGGTTCTCCAGATCAGACTCCTCTGCTCCAAACCACCGCTCTTAACCACTACACCAAACTGGCTCTCTGCAACAGATACAGGAGGAAGATGTGACAGTGTCAGAAAAGTCACTTCCTCCTTCAGCAACCCCTTAATAGATATGTTGCAAGAAATTGCAAAGAAGGGTCTCTTGCCAGCCTCCCAGATGGGTGGGCTCCAGTACATAGACAGAGTGCAGTCCCAGATTTTGGGATATTGATGTGACTTCTATGGTGGAGAGCATTTCTCCATAATCCCCAAGACTTTTGCCTCGCAAGGCAACTGAACTCCTAATCAGCTCTGGAACTTCCTACCTCTCCAGGCTGTGAGAAACTAGAACAAACCCCAAAGCAAAGCAAAGCAATTCTGCCACAGATACAGGCGGAAGATGTGATCATGTCAGAAAAGTCACTTCCTCCTTCAGCAACCCAAAAAGGAATGTTGCAAGAAATAGCAAAGACGGGTCTCTTGCCAGCCTCCCAGATGTCTGCCTCAAGTCTCTTCTCGGAGCTGCCTCGTTCGTTCTGTCTGCTGCTCCTTCTCCTACGAATTCTTGGTGAGCATTTGAAATTATCCTTTCGCCCCGGCTCAGATTTCCGGATGCAGTGAAGCCCAGAGCAGGATAAATATCAGGGTAGAAATGCATTGGTAAGGCCCAGCTTATTCAAGCTTGGGAACCAGCAGGTATAGATCGTGCGTCTTCCGAAAGGCCACGTTGGTCACCCACTTCCTGATGGTGCCATCATGTTTGCCACTGCTGCTACCAACATATAGGGTGAAGATGTGTGTGTGCTAAGTGCCGACAAGTCGCTTCCGACTCATGGCGACCCTATGAATCAGTGTCCTCCAAAACGTCCTATCCTTAACAGCCTTGCTCAGGTCTTGCAAATTGAGGGCTGTGGCTTCCTTCATAGACTCAATCCATCTCTTGTTGGGTCTTCCTCTTTTCCTGCTGCCCTCAACCTTTCCTAGCATGATTGTCTTTTTCAGTGACTCTTGTCTTCTCATAATGTGACCAAAGTAGGATAGCCTCAGTTTAGTTATTTTAGCTTCTAGGGTCAATTTAGGGTTGATTTGATCTATAACCGACTGATTTTTGGAGGGGGGGCAGTCCATGGTATCCATAACACTCTACCTCCAACACCACATTTCAAAGGAATCTATTTTCTTCCTATCAGCTTTCTTCATTGTCCAGCTTTCACACCCATACACAGTAATAGGGAACATGATGGCATGAATTAACCTGATCTGGGTGGCCAGTGACACATCCTTACACTTCAGAATCTTTTCTAGCTCCTTCATGGCTGCCCTTCCCAGTCTCAATCTCCTTCTGATTTCTTGGCTGCCGTCTCCCTTTTGGTTGATGGTGGAGCCAAGGAATTGAAAGTCTTGAACAATTTCAATTTCCTCAATGTCAACCTTAAAACTGAGTAATTCTCCTGTAGTCATTACTTTTGTCTTCTTGAAGATGCCTCCCCAAAATTTACCTCTGAGGACATCCAGTGTCATGGTCCAGCTGGGTCCAGGGGACACTGATGACTCCTCTGATGAAGAGTCAGCTGGCAGCCCTGGCTTTGATCCCCAGCCTGTGGCTGAGGTTGTACAGCATTAGAGTTGGAAGGGACCACCAGGGTCATCTAGTCAACCCCCTGCACAATGCAGGAAATTCACAACTACCTCCCCTCCACACTCCCAGTGATCCCTACTCCATGCCCAGAAGATGGCCAGGGTGCCCTCCCTCTCATCATCTGCTTAAGGTCATAGTAGCAGCATTGCTGACAGATGGCCATCTAGCCTCTGCTTAAAAACCTCCAGGGAAGGAGAGCTCACCACCTCCAGAGGAAGCCTCTTCTATTAAGGAACTGCTCTAACTGCTAGGAAGTTCTTCCTAATGTCTAGACAGAAATGCTTTTGATTTAATTTCAACCTGTTGTTTCTGGTCCGACCTTTTGGGGCAACAGAAAACAACTCTGCACCATCCTCTATATGACAGCCCTTCAAGTGCTTGAAGAGGGTTATCGCATCCCCTCTCAGTCTTCCCCTCTTCAGGCTAAACATACCCAGCTCCTTCTTTGCTTTATCTGGACCTCGGCTTGAACCTTCAGACCTGGCTTTTTGGTATACCCTTGGACTTGCCCCTGTGAGGTTTGAAACTGTTTGGTGTGTGTGTGTTGGGGGCTCATGACATCCAGGGATGGGGGGGGATTACCCCCCACAGCCCTGGCAGTGATGGTCTCTGGTGGGAAAGCCCACCTGGATGGAGAAAACAGAAGACCCAAATATTCTTTGTGTTGCAGGTGCCAGAGCCAATGAGCTGGTGGTTCTGCAGACCCGGGGACCCCTGAGGCTGACTGCAGGAGAGACCCTCACGCTCAATTGCACATTCTCTGGGTTTGGGCCCCCCGGGGGCGCCAGATGGTACAAAGGCTCAGACCGAGGCCAGCCTCCCGTTTACAACGCTAAAGGAGCACCTCTGCCCCGAGTGGTCAGGGTCGTTCCTCAGTCGAACACAGACTACAGCATCCGCATCAGCAACATCCAGCCGAAGGATGCCGGGACCTACTACTGCGTGAAATACAAGGCAGCGACCCAAGAAACGGAATATAAATCGGGAAAGGGCACAGAGGTTTCAGTGATCGGTGAGTACCGTCCAAACCCCATTTGTGACAGACTGTGCATGGGGCAAGTAGTCGGTGCCTCTTGCCTCTCTGAGATTGGCCCCCTCCCCTGGAGGAATCTTAACCCTTGATGTGCCGAAGGGCCTTTTGGGGCAGCCCTTTGCCTCAGCCGACAGAGCCATTGACTGGGAAAGAAAGAGAAAGAGGGGGTTTTCCCTTCTGAAGGGAGGCCGGGGGATTTTTCTCCTCACCTCTGCTGGGCTGCTGCTCCTCCACCCCATCTCTCCCTCCCTTGCCATATTGATCAGCTGAATGACCAGCCACTAGGGTTGCCAACCTCCAGGCAGTAGCTGGAGATCTCCTGCTATTACAACTGATCTCCAGCTGATAGAGATCAGCTCACCTGGAGAAAATGGCCGCTTTGACAATTGGACTCTATGACATTCAAGTCTCTTCCCTCCCCAAACCTCAACCTCCACAGGCTCCTCCCCAAAAAGCTCCCGCTGATGGTGAAGAGGGACCTGGCAATCCCTACCAGCCACAGAGGAGGTTCAGCACAAGTGTCCCTTAGAGGCTCTGGGTCCAATCTTTAGAAAAATGTAGTGTTACAAAAACACAGGAAAATGGGGAAAGGGCCCCAAAATCCACAGTGTCTAATCTAGGAAGATTCTAGTCCAGTAGCACCTTATGTGGGGGGAAAGTGCTGTTAAGTCGCAGGTGACTTATGGCGACCCCAGAAAAGGGCTTTCAAGGCAAGCGGAGAAGCAGAGGTGGTTTGCTATTGCCTTCCTCTGCAAAATGGTGTTTCTTTCAGCCTAAAGTGGGGCTGGGGCCGGGATTCCTTCTCCATCGCCATGTCCAGGGTGGGAAGTGTGCCCTGCCCATCCCAGGACAGTGGGGGCAAATTCTATATTCCATGCAAAGCCATGCAAAGAAGTCCAGACTTTCCTACTTTAATAAATATACCAAACTTGGGAGGTGCAGATTCTGCAGGAAAAAGTCAAAGAGGAAACGTTTAGTGAATCATTCATATTCATAGAATTCTTCCATGAATCTGTTAAAAGTCATAATTCATTACCATTTGATGAAAAGTTAGTTTCATTGCTAGGTGATGGTTTAGCTTGTTCCTTTTTGTGATGAGGATGAGAGTCTGACGAGTATTTCCCTCCTTAGTTTTTGTTCAAATAATGTTAATGCTTTAAAATTTCTTGGCCAATTTGTGACCAGTCCACATCTCTACTAATCAACGGAACAGCTTAGCCAGGTTTCTTTTATAGCTGCATTTAGAGATAAGTCTGTTTTGCTGCTTGCTAAAAAGACGGTCTCTGTGCTGCATTTGCTTGCTTTGGGGCATGGAAATTGGCCTAACCTTATCCTCAGACTCTCTGCACTCATCTGGGTCTTACCATTGAACCTCCCTGTGTGGAGATGACCCTTCATAATCAAGCGTCTGGGGGTCATAGATGCTGCCAAATAAGCAATACTCTCCTATACAGGATTATATTTCTATCTGAGACACATTCTTCTCTTTCACCCTTTCCCATCCCCTCCATAAAGCCCCCACCATCTTCTTTTGCTTTATTCCTTTCCAGCCACACTCAGTCCCGTTCTTCCACTAAGAAGGTCCTTCACAGTTTTCTTCAAATATTATTTTTATAATCTGTTTCCTGCATACCTAATCCGTTACTACCGTATGTCTGATATTAAAAAAAAATCACAATTGTTACCGTGAAATATACTTCATGAATTCTCTTGTTGCCCTGACCTGGGTGGCCCTGGACTAGCCCAATCTCATCAGATTTTGGAAGCTAAGCAGGGTCAGCCCTGGTCAGCGTATGGATGGGAGACCACCGAGAAAGTCCCGGGTCGCTGCACAGAGGCAGGCAATGGCAAACCATCTCTAAACATCTCTTGCCTTGAAAACCCCATGAGGGGTTGCCATATAGGGTTGCCAACCTCCAGGTAGTAGCTGAAGATCTCCTGCTATTACAACTGATCTCCAGCCGATAGAGATCAGTTCACCTGGAGAAAATGGACGCTTTGGCCATTGGACTCTATGGCATTGAAGTCCCTCCTCTCCCCAAACCCCAGCCTCCTCAGACTCTGCCCCAAAAACCTCCTGCCAATGGCGAAGAGGGACTTGGCAACCCTATTGCCATAAGTCATTACAACTTGACTTTCCACCATCATCACCCATTCTCTTGTTGGTTTCTTGTTGTTGCTATGTGATAATTTAACTTGTGATGCCCATTGGTTGTGATCCCAGGAAACTCGTTTGTTCCTTTCTCCCTCTAGCCACACCATCCTGGCCCTCTATCACCGGCCCTCCAGGCAGGGTGGATCCAGGGTCCTCCGTGACTTTCAGCTGCTCCTCAGAAGGCTTCTTTCCCCGAGATATCACCCTCACCTGGCTTAAGGACAGGAGGAGCATCTCAGCCCCCAGGACTGTTATTCTGCCCCCGAAAGAGAGCACATCCTACCGAGTCCTGAGCACTGTGGAGGTCTCCCTCACAGAGAGGGATGTGAAGTCCGAGCTCACCTGCCAGATCCAGCACAGCACCTTATCCGACCCCCTGCGGCTGAGTTTTAAACTTGGTGACGCCCTTCGAGGTATGAGAACTAGGGCTGTTGAATTAAAAAAAATTCGGTATAGTTCGGATTCGGCTGAATTCGGCCCGTTTAGATTCGGGATATGCCGAAGTCCGAACTCCCCCACTTCGGGTCTGTGTAATTCGGTGGGAATTCAAAGTTCGGGGGAAAAAATTCAGCCGAATAAAGCCATTAAAAACACAACCCCGCCTTTCCGCGGCTCTGGGGGGTGGCATTTTTGGGGGTAGAGGTCCCAAACTTTCAGAGGAGCTTCAAAGGACCCTTCTTGCCAGACCCCCAAGTTTTGTAAAGATTGGGTCAGGGAGGGCTGAGATATGGGCCCCGAAAGGGGTCCCCCCACCCTTAATGTGCATCTCTGAGCAGAGCTAAGCTCCCAGCCCTGACAAACAGCTGATGAGAGCAAGGGCGGGGCAGCTGCTAAGAACTTTGCAAAGAAACACAACTGCAAAGCAACACCTTTGCAAACATGCAAAGGGCAGGGCAGGTGTGAAGAATTTTGCAAAACAATACAACTGCAAAGCAACACAGGCACGCAATGCAACACCTTTGCAACAGTGCAAAGCAACACCTGACACCTGGGAGTTTGCAAACCATGGAAAGGGACAGAGGCAGCTAGCTATGCATAATGAGCAGGAGGGGTGGAATTTCTCCTTTTGCATTGGACTTGGGACCAGGCAGATGCATTCTTTAAGTCACCGTTTGAAAACCAGTTTTGAGCAAGCATCAAAATAACCTAACTGATCTTATGAATGAGGGAAAACCTGAAGACATAAAAATGAAGCCCCCCCTCAAACCAGGGAGAGAGAGACTGGAGGGGGAACACACACCCCAGGCAGAACCGGCAAAAGCCCCCTTTGGCTTCCCCCCCACCCACAGAAACTGCTCCCTCCCCACACACACACAGACTCTGCTTTTCCCCCCCACACACACACAGAAAAGAAAAATTATAGATTAAAGCCCCCAAAGGGGTCTTATTGTGGCTGTCTTCTGTTCCATCAGGAGGGGCTGGGAGGCTGGGTAATCCAATATGATTCCATTTGTATCCAATATGAGATCCATATGTATGCATCTCTCGAGGGTGATCCATTCATCCCAATAGGGAAAAGGGGAAAGCCCATATCTCGGGGGGCCCTGACCCAATGTTTACAAAACTTGGGTGGTCTCTTAAGAAGCCTTGTCTGAAGCTCCGCTGAAAGTTTGGGGTCGGCACACCCAAAAATGCGCCCCCTGCAGCCACAGAAAGAGAAAAGGGGGGAGCCGATATTTCTGCCCCCACTGAACCCATCTTTACGAAACTTGGGTGGTCTCTTAAGAAGGATTGTCTGAAGCTATGATAAAAGTTTGGGGGCTGCACCCCCAAAAAAGCGCCCCCTGCAGCCACGGAAATGGAAAAGGGGGGAGAGGAAAAAGGGGTGGAGCCCATATCTCGGGACCCCCTGACCCAATGTTTACAAAACTTGGGGGGTCTCTTAAGAAGCCTTGTTTGATGCTCCACTGAAAGTTTGGGGTCGGCACACCAAAAAATGCGCCCCCTGCAGCCATGGAAAGAAAAAGGGGGGAGCCCATATCTCGGGACCCCCTGACCCAATGTTTACAAAACTTGGGTGGTCTCTTAAGAAGGCTTGTCTGAATATCCCCTGAAAGTTTGGGGTCTGTACCCCACAAAATGCGCCCCTGCAGCCACGGAAAGGAGCGAATGTGCACAAGCACCCCGCACACACACACAAGGATTTCCCTCTCTCTCTCTTTCCCCGGCGGGGCCGCACATCAGCTGATTCCTCCAGTACTCAATCCTGACTGATTGGCTAGAACAGGGATGGGGAACCTCAGGCCCGGGGGCCGCATATGGCTCCCGAGGACATTTTTTGTGGCCCTCGGGAGCTCCGGGGCCCTGCCGCAGAGGCGCAGCACAGGGCAGCCCTCCCTGAGGGTGTTCCTGAGGCCACGGCTTGCAGGGGCGCTGCAGCACCCTTTGGACTGCCTCTTGCCGACTGACGGCTGTTGGTCGGTGAGAGGAGGGGGAGGGACACTTCCCCCAAGGCTGCCCCCTATAGCCGCAGCGTGCAGGAACGCCGGGGAACACTGTAAGCCCCTCTTGCTGCCTGTCAGCTGTTGAGCAGTGAGAGGGATGGGGGGAAAGAGGCCCATGACTACCGGCGGCAGAGCATCCACGCAGGAGCCGATCAGGCTTCGGGGGGCCTTTTGTGGACTCTGG
The DNA here is from genome assembly GCF_029931775.1 of Euleptes europaea. Taxonomy (NCBI): domain Eukaryota; kingdom Metazoa; phylum Chordata; class Lepidosauria; order Squamata; family Sphaerodactylidae; genus Euleptes; species Euleptes europaea. The sequence continues at coordinate 136,295,313 of NC_079313.1, forward strand.
GGGGGGGAGGGCATGGAGCCTGGGGCAAGGTCACGTGGGGCCGGTGTGTGTGTGTGTGTGGGGGGGAAAGGCTTTTCTCTCTCCCTCTCTTTCTGTCTCTTTCTTTGTTTGTCTCCCTCCGTCCTTTTCTTTCTCCCCCTCTTTCCATTTCTTTCTCCCTCTCTCCCTTTTCCTCTTTCTCTGTTTTCCTTCCTTCCTCCCTTGCCAATCGACCGCTCGGGCCCACCGCTGGCTGCCCTCCCGGCTGGGAGGGGGGGAGGACCGGGGGTGCCCTCCAGGCCTTCTCTGCATGGCCTCCCCTGGGGTTGCCAACCTCCAGGTGGTGGCCGGAGGCCTGACAACCCTAGCCTCTCTCTCCCCCCCCCCACCGGGAGATCTACACCTGGTATGGCCCCCAAATAATATTATAAATGTGCAAATGGCCCTTGGCAGGAAAAAGGTTCCCCACCCCTGGGCTAGAAGAAGACCCAGCTTGGCCACCGATTGGCCGGGGGAGGAGAATGCTGCTTACTGAAGGTTATGCTGCTTACTGACGGCCCCGAATTGGCCGGATTTATTCATGAACTCCTGAACTCGCTGAATTCGGCTCCCCGGTTGCCCGCCATTTTTGAGTTCGGTTCGTCCCGAACTAAAAACCACCGAATCAAGGGAAATTCGACTGATTTTCAGTTCGGGCCGAACCGAATCAACAGCCCTAATGAGAACCATCATATTGGTCGGGTGATAACAGTAGAGAAGGGAGGATGTTGTGTATCCCAGAGGGTCGCAGAACAGGAGAGGGCTCTCTCCATCACGCCCCGTTTAGAAACCATGGGGATGTCTTATCTTACTTATTTCATTCATGTTATTTATAGTTTGCCTTTCTCACTGGCCATTTTTGCATGGTAATTAGCAGCGCGTTCCAGGCTGAATTTCCCTGCATATTTTTTTGCATTTTTCACGCTGAACTGTCATTCCAGAAGTGACTGCGAAGCTGGCGCATACCTGCTTCGCATTACTTAAGAGCCCCTTTAACGCGACCTTTTGTGTTTGCTCTGCTGTAGCTGAGAAGAATCCCCTGAAGGACCATGCAAAACAATAGTGGCACGTTAGCTATGGACATGCTAATGGCTCTGTAAACAGGAACAAAGGAGCAGGCGAGTGGGGGGGGATTTCTCATTTTGCGTGGGGACCGTGAATAGGCATTTTTAAAGTCACATTTTAAAAAAGAGCTGTGAGCGAGCATCAAAATTGACCATGCATATATGGCCCTAGTTAACTTTTGACTTGGGTTGGAGAAGTTCTAAAATTAATTAGAGCATGATCATTAGAAGAAGAGAATCCTAGCACTTCAAAGTGGATTACATAGCTTAAGTCAATGCAATGGAAAGGATGACGCAAGTAATAAGCAATGCAATAGGACTAGGAATTGCAGAAATTTGGAAAGGAGCTGTCATCTGGGCAAAACATAAGCATTAAACATGACTCGTTAAACAATGCAAAACATCAATAGAAAGGCTGTGTGTTTTCCTGGGTCGGTTTGTTATGGCATAGCCCTATTTGCTTTATAAAAAGGCCCTCCTGGACAATCCTGTTTTGCAAAAGGTCAGAGGCATGGCCGACAACTGGTCTCGATAATGGAAGCTGGATCCAGCCAAGAAATAGTTATTTTCTCGAGAGTAAGTTACCATCCAGAATGACGTTTGGGCAGAGTCGGTTTGAAAAAGTAGATTCATCTTCATGGCTAGAATGGCAGGTTGGTTTTCCTGTCATTCTCTGCTGGGGGGAGACATATGGTCAAGCAGAACACAGAGAATCTCTGTAGTTGTGAACCGGATCGCTCAGGCTGCCAAAGGCTCTTTCTTAACCTCTTGCTTGTTAAGTAGAGACAAGCGAAGGGTTCAGTGGCCAAAGGACATTTTCTGGGTTTGCAGTGTGCACAGATTCCTCTGCTAAGGACAGATTGCAAATTAAGGCCAAATTCTGTTGTGTTCAGGGTTGCCAACCTCCAGGTACTGGCTGGCAATTGCCTCCTATTACAACTGATCTCCAGCTGATCAGTTCACCTGAAGAAAATGGCTGCTTTGGCAATTGGACTCTATGGCATTGAAGTCCTTCCCTCTCCAAACCTCGCCCTCCTCAGGCTCCACCCCAAAACCTCCTGCCTGTGGCAAAGAGGGACCTGGCAACCCTAGTTGTGTTGCAAATGCATGTAACAATAGACTGATGTTTTTCCCCCCCCAGAAAAAAATGCTTTAAGTGGGGGAATGGTGGAGAAGGAATAGGGTTGCCAGGTCCCTCTTCTCTAATGGTGGGAGATTTTTGGGACAGAGCCTGAGAAGGGCAGGGTTTGGGGAGGGGAAGGACTTCAATGTCATCGAGTCCAATTGTCAAAGTGGCCATTTTCTCCAGGTGAACTGATCTCTATTGGCTTAAGGTCAGTTATAACAGCAGGAGATCTCCAGCTAGTACCTGGAGGTTGGCAACCCTAAGTAGGAAGGGGGAGGAGGTTGAGTGCCCCCTCCTGCCCCCTGCTTCTAAGGGAGGCACCACAAGAGGAGACCTAGAATTATCCCCCCGTGGCAGAGCTTCTGGTTCTTCAAGAGGTCTGAGGGAAGCAAAAACGTTCCACAAGCTCATCTCTCCTTTCACGGTGTTGCAAAAGCACACAGAATTCTACCTTTTGTCTTGTTCCATGATCCTCCCCTCCTAAATTTTATCCTCACAACAGTCCTGTGAGGCCTTCCCAAATAGAAATTTTATTGCCTTGATGCTGGCTTCATCTGGTTCCCTTTGTCTAGTCGCGCCCAAGATGTCGGTGGAACCCAGCCAGCTACTTGAGGCCCTCATGAACCAGGTAGTGACCATCACCTGCAGCGCGAAAGGTTTTTATCCCAACAACACGAGTCTGGTATGGAGAGAGAACGGCAGTGAGATAGATCTCGCCACGGCTGAGCCCGTGGCCCAGGACCAGGATGGGACGTTCTCCGTGAAGAGTTCCCTGGAGGTGAATGCGACCGAGCAGAGGAACCACTCCGTATTTAGCTGCTACGCAGTGCGCAGTTCTCAGACTTCGGATCCTGTCAATGTGACGTTGAAGATACACAGAGGAGGAAAGGAACGTACCAGTTCAGGAGGTGAAGGTGGGTTCCCCCATTCATTTTAAAGTATTTGACCTTGATGCAATTTCATCAAATCAGAAATTGCCTGGTAGGAGCCAACCTACAGCAACGGACCATACACAGTAGTACAGTTCACAGTCCCCTATCCTTTAACCAAAGGATCTCTCGGAACAATTTCAATAACGGTATAGCCCTGACCTGGATGGCCCAGGCTAGTCCAGTCTCATCAGATCTCAGAAGCTAAACAGGGTCACTCTTGTTAGTACTCAGATGGGAGACCACCAAGGAAGTCCAAGGTCGCTATACAGAGGCAGGCAATGGCAAACCCACCTCTGAACATCTCTTGCCTTGAAAACCCTAAATTAGCAGCAAAAAAATAAAATTGGAAAAAGGCTTTGATCTGGGAGGGCCAGGCTAGCCCGATCTCATGAGATCTTCGAAGCTAAGCAGGGTTGGCCCTGGTTAGTCCTTGTATGGGAAGTCCATCCAGGGTTGCTACGCAGAGGCAGGCAATGGCAAACCACCTCTGTTCATCTGCCCTGAGCTGGCTGGCTTTGTCCTTGATGCAATTTCACTTTGTAGCAGTCATCAGAAATTGATTGGACATGTGCTGTTTGTCCTGCGCTGACCTGGATGGCCTGACTAGCCTGATCTCGTCAGATCTCAGGAGCTAAGCAGGGTCGGCCCTGGTTAGCATTTGGGTGGGAGATCGCCAAGGAAGTCCAGGGTCGCTATGCAGAGGCAGGCAACGGCCAAGCACCTCTGTTCGTCTCCTGCCTTGAAAACCCTACAGGGTTGCCATAAGTCAGCTGCGACTTGAGAGCATTTTCCACCACCACCATGTTTGTCTTGGGCATGGCTCCAGGTTCTGCCCACAGACAGTAGCCTGAAGATGGACCTTCCAGTTAAATTAAAAAGCACAGCCCTGAGCCGCTGAACCCTCTTCCCTACCATGCTAATAAGCTGTGGCTCAGTGGTAGAGGATCTGGTTGGCATGCAGAAGGTCCCAGGTTCAGTCCCCGACATCTCTAGTTAAAGGTACTAGGCAGGTAGGTGATGTGAAAGACCCTTCTCTGCCTGAGACCCTGGAGAGCCGCTGCCAGTCTGAGTAGACAATACTGACTTTGATGGACCAAGGGTCTGATTCAGAATAAGGCATATGAAACTATGTCATGTGTTACTGCATAAGTAGTTTGGGGAGGGGCCATGGCTCAGTGGCAGAGCCACTGAGGGTCTGATTCAATGTAAGACATATGAAACTATGTCATGTGTTACTGCATAAGCAGTTTGGGGAGGGGCCGTGGCTCAGTGGCAGAGCATCTGCTTGGCATGCAGAAGGTCCCAGGTTCAATCCCCAGCATCTCCAGTTAAAGGGACTAGGCAAGTAGGTGATGTGAAAGACCTCAGCCTGAGACCCTGGAGAGCTGCTGCCAGTCTGAGTAGACCATACTGACTTTGATGGACCAGGGGTCTGATTCAGTATACAGCAGCTTCATGTGTGCTTCAGGCCCCAACTGGAGGTTGGCAACTGTACTTGCTGGCCTAGTGCTTATGAGGAGCAGGGCCGAGCCCCCTCTGGCTCCAAGACCAGACCCCCCACAGTGGCCAAGCCTCCCCCAATGCTGGATGAAATGGCTGGACGAAATGGCCACAACTCAATTGTTACAGCAATAGGCATTGGCATGGCATTGGGGGCGTGATCCTTCATTCGGCCAGTCTGTTGCAGGCCGATGGGAACCCTCCCAGCCTGCTTGCTGGGAGCACATGAGATGGCAGTATCCGAACCCACGTGGACGGAAGCCCGCTGTGTGGTTCTCTGCCACTCGCAAGGAGGCCAGCCCACTTGCCCCCGATGGGCAAGTTCCTTGCCAGCCCGTGAGCTGGGCTTGTCCCTAGCAGCCCCACCTTTGGGCTTGCTGCACTACACATTCAGGCCTCCCCCAAAACCCCTTATGGGGATCCTCGGTGAAGGGGGGGGGAATGGGGCACGCAGGCCACTTCCCCCCAAACTGGATCCGGCCCCCATGCCAAACCGCCAACGCAAAGCTGTGACAAATAATAATCAAAACATTGAACAAAGGGAGGGTGGGTGGGGAAAACTGGAGTCGCATGCTGCCAGGGCCTGTCCGCCCCCCTCTAATGGCGGTGCTGTCGGACCTGAGTAGGAACCAGGTCCCGCGGCCGCTAAACCCCTTCCCCCATCAGGTCCCAGGGCCCCCTCCAAAGTCAACATTTTCTCCAGGGCGACTGATCTCTACAGTCTGGAAATCCATTGCTGTTCTGGGAGAATGCCAGGTCTCACCTGGAAGTTGGCACCCCCACTCCTTGTTGATGCATAAAAGTCTTTCTTGCGTTGGTTCGCTGATCTTTGGCCTTTTCCTTGCAGGTCGGTGGCTGTCGTCCAACCCTGGCCTGTGGGTTGGATTCGTCGTGAACAAGATCATAGCCGCTCTCTTCCTGTCATTCCTTTTCCTGAGAAAAATGCTCGATAAGACGAGTCCGGGACACGTGGCGGCGGCAACCTAGGAAATGGGGCCGCAGGAGACTCCTGTATAGGGGCCGTCTATACTTCAAAATCATTATCCCAAATCAGTGCTGTGAAACAATTTTATTCTCATAATGGAGGGGACCCCAACATGGCACAAGAGAGCATCATGGTGCCCTCCAACGCCTTTTGAAAGATCATACCCTGAAAATCCAGACGGGGCTTTTCCGCATGGATTCTTATTTTTTTTAAAAAAAATATTCATTTTATAATGGGTACAGAAAGAGAAAAAAGGAAGGGGAGAGACAAATAAGAAAAATTTGGCATCTCCGTGCCTGGATAACCCATCTAAATGACCATACCCCAGAATAATTCTCTAAAAACAAATGCAAGATGAAACTTTTAATTCAAACCCCCTTATTGCTACTTTTCTATTCTATACCTCATCACAGATTTCTAGAAATCTATTATAACTATGATCCTCAGCAAGTATCTAATAACTAATTCCATGTTCCCAATATAAAGAACGGAACCAATTACTCAAAACACATTATCAGAAGCACTCTGATCCCACCCCATTTAAAGGGACAATGTCCCAGTCCCATAAGCATAATTGTTCCGTGGATATTTATCAAAAAAGAATGGCCATTTCTGCTTGTAGTCGTCAAACTGAATGAGTTCGCAACAATGTCGAGATTAACAAACGTGCTTCGAAGAACGCATGGGTTCTTTTCGTTGGTTCTGGCCCCACATAATTTCGGGTTATCCCGATTTTTGCATGCCTTTTTGTGGGTTTAGTTTTCACTTTGGGATGATGTGTTAACCTCGGATTTTTTCCAGTTCTTTTGAGACCACTTTTACCCTGATGCTTTCCAGGAAGCTGATTTTCTCTTCTGTGTAATGTTTCTGCCGGTTTTCTTTATCCCGGCCACTCTAGGGTTGCCAGGTCCCTCTTGGCCACCGGTGGGGGATTTTGGGGGGTGCAGCCAGAGGAGGGCAGGGTTTGGGGAGGGGAGGGACTTCAATGCCATAGAGTCCAATGGCCAAAGCGGCCATTTTTCTCCAGGTGATCTGATCTCTATCGGCTAGAGATCAGATGAATTAGCAGATCTCCTGCTACTATCCTCGCGATCGGAAAGCGATTCGTCTAGCCTTTCCAGTAGGAACTCGACCCGCAGTTTTGATTTGAGGCCGCGTAACCAAAGAGGCAGGGGTAATGTTCAATATTTTCCCCCGCGCCGCACCCGGCAACATCAGAACAACTAGTTGTAAATCTTTCCAAAAGGGCATTAAGTAGTAATGAATTACGAGTACTTAATTTGGGATTGGGTTTTATCCCCAAACCAAGGTACTCATCATTCCAAACTAGGATCGATATATTTAAATTAGTAAGACTCTTAAAATTAAAGGAATATTTTGGAAATGATAGGGGGACCTTGGAAGAACCTAGTTTAAGAATTAAATCTACATTTACACCTGTTAATCAAAGTCATCTGATCTCAACTTTTCAAACGGTCACCTTGCGGGAAATAGAACGATTGGAAAAGAAAAAGAGCAATTGGCCAAGTGGCACTTCAAATTTCTCCAAGATAGATTGGGATAGTGTTAGTAGCCTTAGTAATGATGATAGTATTATTATCAAACAGGCTGATAAGGGTGGGGCAACGGTTATAATGGACCAGGAAATGTATGTGAGTGAGGTGGAACGATTGTTAGGGGACAATGCCTCCTATAAAAGACTGTCAGGAGATCCAACAGGAGAGATTATGCAGGTTATACGCACCGTTATTCATGGTGCATTGGCTCAAGACTTTATTACTAAAAAACTTGCTGATTTTCTTATCAACCTGCATCCTAGGGTACCAGTATTTTATTGCTTGCCAAAAATACACAAGAAAATTTTCCCTCCCCAGGGTAGACCCATAGTGTCTGGGTCTGGGTCCATTTTAGAACCCTTAGCTAAATATATGGAGAGTATACTGCACAAATTTTCAATATTAACAGAATCTTATGTTCTTGACACTAAACATTTTATTCAGAAGGTGGAAGGATTGGTGGTTCCAGAAGGTTTTTTGGTGGCCTCTATTGATATTAATTCCTTATATACCTGTATTCCATTGGATGAGGCCAGGCTTGTTATAGCTGAATTATTAAATGGACGGACTACGCAACAACCACCTACTACTTTCCTATTAGATGTATTGGATTTGATTTTTGAGAAAAATTATTTTCGTTTTGATTCCCAGTTTTATTTACAGACACGAGGTGTCTCTATGGGCTCTTCATGTGCCCCGTCAATTGCAAACATATTTATGATTTATTTTGAGAAGCAATTCATTTTTGATAACGAGATTTATAAGCAGGGTGTTCATAAATTCATTAGGTTAATCGATGATATTTTTATTATTATCAAAAATCAGGATACATATATGAAATTTATGGAACATTTAAATAATTGTCATGACAGCATTAAATTTACTGGGCAGATCTCTACCACTTCAGTACCATTTCTGGACACAGAGGTGTATATTGGCAATGATCAGAAATTAAGAATCCGTCCCTTTAAGAAAAGTACTGACAGAAATTCATTATTAAACTATGGTTCATTCCACCCCTCACATCTCAAGAATAGTTTGCCTTACAGCCAATTTGTTAGGTTAAAAAGAAATTCTACTGAGGATAAGAACTTTAAAAAGGCAGCAGAGGAACTATCAAGATCATTGAAGGATAGAGGCTATCCCCACAAGGTCATCAGCAAGGCTTTAAAAAGGGTCAATGATACTGAAAGGAAGGAACTTATAATTAATAAACCTAAAACATCACAAAAAGCATTGAGTTTCTCTTTGGAATATACACATTTGGCCCCAGCCATAAAGAGCATCATTTACAAAAATTGGCAGTTAGTTAACACTATTCCAGGATGTGAAATGTTACCTAAAATTGGCTTAAGAAAAACCAAAGCTTTGAAAGACCAACTTATACATTCTGATTTTAGGAACATACAAAGATCTAAACCAATTACTACTGGTCATTTTGCATGTGGACACTGTGTTAATTGCTCCCTATCCTTACCTGTGAAGGAGTTTACTTGTAAACAGACAGGCTTCCATTTCACCTTGAAGTCTTTTACTAATTGTTCTTCAAAAAGGGTCGTTTACATTATCAAATGTGCATGTAATTTAATCTATATAGGAAAGACATCAAGGTCCCTTAAATATAGGATCGGGGAGCATCGTTCCCGCATACGGAACCAGAATTTAGAGGCGCCCATGGTCTCACATTTCATTGAAAAGGGACATAAAGACACAGATTTGCAGTTTTTTTGCCATATGGCAATTTCACAATGATGTCTATACAGATGTAGAGAGGGTGCTTTGCCAACAGGAGGCGCGATTTATCCATATGTTCAACTCAGTTCACCCTTCTGGATTAAATTCTTCCCTGGACCTTACCTGTTTTTTATAATTTGGAATAGATCATGAGTTATTGCTGTATCTGAAATAAAAGATACCAAACATTGGCTGTATTGCACAAGAACACTAGGATTGTATAAATTATTAGGAGCCCTTTATAGTAAGAGAGATAAGTTTTTCAGAATGCTTACCTGATATTGAAAAACTGAATGTAGGCACTTGATGCTTACTCTGTGATCCTTATAATAAGGTATAAGCTTGTTAGTAGTCATAGGTCTTCTCTAGACCTTACCTGTTTTATAATTTGGTATAGATTATAAGTAATTGCTGTATCTGAGAAAAAACTTTTCAAACATTAACTGTATTGCATAAAAACACTAGGATTGTATAAATGTTTAGGAGCCTTACATAGTAAGAGTGATAAGTTTTTCAGAATACTTACCTGATATTGAAAAAACTAAATGTAAGCACCTGGTACTTACTCTGTAATCCTTATAATAAGGTATATGCTTGTTAGCAGTTATAGGTGCCTACAAGGCAGACAGATTTGGATGTGTGAACCACAAAATGGTGGTCGGGTAAGATTAATAAGGAATTATAATATGAAATTAAATTTTAATGTTTAGAAATATTTTCATAACTGTGATGTTGTATAATTGTAATGTTGTGTTTTAGATGTAGAAATTATTAATCTGATGAAGCAATCACCAGCGAAACAAAGCTTAAACCGGTGGCTTGTCATATTGTTGACATAATTTCTGGCTGTGATTTTTACCACGGTGCTTGCTGCACACGGACAACAATACAGCCTTGAGAAAGAGAGAAAGAGACATTATTGGTCAGCCACCATCAGCTGACTACGGAGGAGCCCAGTGCTTATACAACACAGAGGATCGCAGCAAGTGAATGTGTTGCTGTAGAGACTTGTGTGACTCTGATGAACAGTAATTTGATCCTGTCTCTTTATAGTTATTTGATAAGCTTGTGTTAGTTGTAATATTACAAGGTTTCTTTGTTTATAATGATGATTCTGTGAACTGGAAGTACTTGTCTATGTGAGCATAAGAAAAATATTTATAAAAATAACAAAAGGAATTTTTGTGGCTGCGTGTTGAAATACTGTGTGATAACAGGAGATTTAGCCAACTACCTGGCAGTTGGCAACCTTACGGCCATTCCCATCCACTCTTCCATCATTGGACTGTTGTGGTCAAACCATTCCCTCTCCCTCCCCCCTGAAGACGTGATTTTTGGCACTAAAAGGTCAATATAGTGCTGGGGTGTTGCAACAATAGGGTTAGGAGGTGTTCTAAATTCCCAACTTTTCTTTCTTTTAAAATAAGTCTCTATCCTCTTCCCTCACTGAGATATGCCCTTTCTTGTATCTCTGTGAGGGGAAAGGCTCTAAGGAGTTCAGGGCAATATGCATTTTATCCTCACAACAGCCCTGTGAGGTAGGCTAGCTTCATTGCCACAAAGTTACCGAGTGACTCTCCTACCTGAGTGCAGATGAGTCTAGATTTCACAGGCCCCAATCCAGCCTTCTCTCCTCTACACCAGGGGTAGAGAAACGTTTGGCAGGGATGCAGACAACAGGCCCCCGGGCTTCTTCATGTGCCACGGCAGCTCTCTTGCTCCATCCTGAAAACAGGGGTCTCGTTGAGCTGGACGGGGCTCAACTCCTGGTTGGACATGTGTGTGTGAATGGTAAGCTTCAAATGAGCAGGATGCTGAGGAGAGGTCCCCTTCTATACAGCAGCCATGGCTTAACAGGGTTGCCAGCCTCCAGGTACTAGCTGGAGATCTCCTGCTATTACAACTGATCTCCGGCCGACAGAGATCAGTTCACCTGGAGAAGACGGCCGCTTTGGCCATTGGACTCTACGGCATTGAAGTCCCTCCCCTCCCCAAACCCTGCCCTCCTCAGGCTCCACCCCAAAAACCTCCCGCTGGTGGCAAAGAGTAGGGTTGCCAGGTCCCTCTTTGGGGAGGGGAGGGGCTTCAATGCCATAGAGTCCAATTGCCAAAGCAGCCATTTCCTCCAGGGGAACTGATCTCTATCAGCTGGAGATCAGTTGCAATAGCAGGAGATCTCCAGCTAGTACCTGCAGGTTAGGAATCAAAATAATGCACTTGTACAGCTAACAATAAAAGCACAGACTCAAACTGGAATGCAATTAGGTCTATTCAAAAGAACAACCTCAATGATAAGAATAAATACGTGCTCAAGGAGCAAAAGACAAAAACCAATCAATATTCACAGTTACAATATCCCAAAGGTAAATGTAAGTATACAATTTCTCTAAAAGGTAAATAGAGGTATAATAAGCAAAAAGTCCAAACATCCAACTGGTAAGTATGCAAAGGCAACGGAGTAGTTATAAACCGCAATGGGCTTCCGGTAAAGTCCCCATTTCATATTCTTTTTTCAAGCTTCAAATGTATCCGTGTGCCAATAACCCTTATGGGAAAAGAAGCTTATAAGCTTGCAATTAAATATGGACAGCTTTGGTAAAGCAGGTTGGCAATCCTAGGCGAAGAGGGACCTGACAACCCTATTAACAACAGGAATTGGAGTGTGGAGGTTCTGAAGGTGAAGGCTCCCGTATAAACTCTCCCACTGCCAGTAGCGTTGCTAGCTCCAGATTGGGAAATTCCTGGAGATTTTTTTTGGGGGGGGGAGTCTGAGGAGAGCAGGCTTTGGGGAGGGGAGGGACTTCAGTGGGGTATAATGTCCTAGACAGAGGCTGCCCTCCAAAGCAGCCATTTCCCCCAGGGGAACTGACCTGTGCAGTCTGGAGATAACTTGTAATTCTGGGATATCCCCTGCCCACCCACCCCCCGGAGGTTGGCAGCCCTACTCACTGGTGACCTTGGCCCTGCCTCTACTAGGTCCCTGCTCACAAAGCATCCTTTCGAGGCAGACCTTATGCAGGGAACCTTTTCATCGACAGCAATCACATCCCCCCTAACTATGTGGATCGAAAACAAAACCACTGGTGTTGAATGTTGTCATCGCTGTAGCAGGTTTATTTTAGTCCTTGACGTCCGAGCCAAAGAAGAAGAAAAGATCTGTATGCCACGTCGGTCATGCGTCTGGCCAAGTTCGGCCCCCGTTTCCCTCCCTTTGTTTGCAAAAATCCCGACGTCTTCACAAGCGGCCACTGATTTCTTTTGTCACTTGGAGCAACTCCTGTTCTATATCAGTCGCTGCAACCTCTAGTTACTCTACAGCACTGGTTCCCAACCGGGGGTCTGTGGACCCCCAGGGGTCCGCGAGAACTAAATTAAGGTCCGCGAAACAAAGTTTTAAACCCATAATAAATTAATATTTTCAATTAAAAGTTCTCTATTATAAATATATATATATTCAAATATTATTCTAAGTTTAATGTTTAACTAACAGTTGTGATTAAAGTTTATTTTCAAATTCTCTGAATTTTTATTTTGAACCTTGGGGTCCCTGCACCGAACAAAAAAGTCCTAGTGGTCCCTGGTCAAAAAAAGGTTGGGAACCACTGCTCTACAGGGTCCATTTGTGGGGGGAGGATTTTAACCCTCTGTTCTGAAGGTGTTTTCTTGGACTGTAACCTGTATACCAATATCAGTTAATTTTTTTTAATTTAAATCATCTGCTTATCTGTTTGAACCTCTGCCCTCCTCACAATCCAATATGTGTGTTTGCTAATTCTGTTGATTTTGTGATTGGACACAAACCCAACCTTTCTACATTAGTCCCTCCCTTTTCTCTTTATGTTAAGATTTACACTGGAAAAAACTCATGGTATCATTCACATCAAGCCTTTATTTCTCTCCAAAACCTTCCCCATAATATGTCTAAGGTTGCCAACAGCCAGGTGGTGCCTAGAGACCTCCCACTATTACAACTGATCTCCAGCCGATAGAGATCGGTTCCCCAGGAGAAAATTGCCGCTTTGGCAACTGGACTCTATGGCCATTTATTCATGGAAGGTTTTGCACAGGGTTTGCCACTCTTTAGATGCACTTTTCCCCCATCCATATTCTCAAAACTCAACAACAAGCCGCCATGCAGAGTTTTGAGAATTCAGAGGGGGAAAACGTGCATCTATAGAGTGACAAACCCCATGCAAAACCTTCCATGAATAAATGGCCTATGGCACTGAAGTCAATCCCCTCTCCAAGCCCTGCCCTCTTCATGCTCTCCCCCCAAAAAAAATCTCCAGGTATTTCCCAACCCGGAGCTGGCAACCCTAAACATTTCCCAGTTCAATTTTTCCTTCACGTTTCTATCTGACAAAGCAGGCTGGGACGATTCTGGTTTGGGAAATTTTTGAAGATTTTGAAGAGTTCTTCTGTGGGGTAGAACGTCATAGAGTCCACCAAAGCAGCCAGTTTTTCCAGGGGAACTGATCTCTGTAGTCTGGAAATCAATTATTATTCTGGGAGATCTCCAGGCCCCACCTGGAGCTAATGACACTTTCTGAGAAGCAGATACTGTGCTATCTGCTGTCAAGTAGATCAGTGAATTTTGAGAGAGATGTGGCAACTTTTCTTTTTATAGTGTCAGGAAAAAAATTATTTTCATTTCCCCCCTTTTTAAAAAAAAGAGCCCCGTGGCGCAGAGTGGTAAGCTGCAATACTGCAGTCCAAGCTCTGCTCATGACCTGAGTTCGATCCCAACGGAAGTCGGATTCAGGTAGCCGGCTCAAGGTTGACTCAGCCTTCCATCCTTCTGAGGTCGGTAAAACGAGTACCCAGTTTGCTGGGGGTAAAGGAAAGATGACTGGGGAAGGCACTGGCAAACCACCCCATAAACATAGTCTGCCTAGTAAACGTTGGGATTTGACGTCACCCCATGGGTCAGGAATGACCCAGTGCTTGCACACAGGGGACCTTTACCTTTTAAAAAAGTGTGAAATGGTAGACGAATAGCCAATGGCTGTTAAATCCAGGAAAAGGAATGTAAAATCATTCACCAGCTGGGTTTTTTTTTGCATAGAAGGGTCCCAATCTGTACTTACTGGTTTTCATAGCCTTTCAACTCTCACTGTTCACAATTTGCCCCCCTCTGCTGTGTGCACATTCTGCTGACTGAGATTCCCTTTCGTGCATCTGAGAAAGTGGGGTGTAGCTTTGACTTCAATAAAACACTTGGTACTGAAGACCTCATTTTGTTTTGCCTGTTGGAAGGAATGAGCGATGGCAATCTTACCTGGATTACTTTTTTTTTTTTTTTGGTAGCAAACAGTCCCCTTTAAAACAGAGACGTCAAAACGGGACTTCTGAAAGGCTTTCATATCTGAACTCGTCTGAAACAAAATGAAACCAAGCGTCAGGAGCACGAGATTGCCGCATGAATCACACAGGGAAGAACTGAAAATTGCAAGCATGAAATGGTATTATAATGTAAATTGTATATAGCAGTTAACAGAACGGTTTTTATAAAAGCAGGCAAATAGAAAAACCTACAAGTTTTATTATGAAATAATTTAGCCTAACAAAAAAACATACTTAGCTGCTTGAGAACCATCAAACAAGAAAACTTTGAAGAACTGGAAAATTTACCAAGAGTCCTCAAAGCTCCTCTGTCGGGAATAATATGCAAAACTGCAGTCCTGAAGGAGAACTCTGAATTTTTCTCCCTGTTATTTCAACCTTACTTTGAGTTCTCTTCTCTTTTTTGCACAATTCTGCATCTTCATGCCACCTTCATTTTCCTCCCACTGTTTTTCTCCCCTCTGGAAGGCATGTATTTGCATAATTATTTGAGCATCAGTACGTCAGAAGTATACCTTATATGCGTATTAGACATACAAAATAATGTGCAAGTTGAATATAGCTTCCGAATAAATTTTATATGAAAACTGTGCAATGTGGGTACACGAGGAAAATGATCTACAATCCAAGGGTGAAATCCAGAATTTTACAACTGGGGACAAAAACTAAAGAAATGAAATATGAAATATTTGTTCTTCTCTGGGGAGTACTGAATTGTTTTCAGATGAGAGCAGGAATGTAATTTGTACAAAAGCACGGAGTTTCCTTTTCAAGATAATGACCTGCCTAATTAAAATGCAGCAAGGGGGAGGGAAACAGACTCTGCCTTGCTCGGGTCTTGCAAACTGAGGGAGGGGCTGGGGCTGAGTGGTAGAGCACCTGCTTGGCCCGCAGAAGGTCCCAGGTTCAATCCCCAGCATCTCCAGTTAACGGGTCTAGGCAAGAAGCTGATGTGAAAGACCTCCGCCCGAGACCCTGGAGATCCGCTGCCGGTCTGAGTAGACAGTACTGACTTTGATGGACCCAGGGTCTGATTCAGTATAAGGCAGCTTCATGTGTTCATGTGTTCAGTGCTTGCACATAAGAGTCTATATCCGTACTTAAAAAAGAAGATCTTTTACCTATAGGAGTTAACAGATTTTAAGGATTTGTTTGTGGGAAATTATGTGAGTCATGCAGTTTCAAAAACAGATGAATAGATTCACAACAGATTGAGAACTATATGATAAAATGGGCACAAGGTACTCTTTTGAGGCAGGAAAAGACATCCAGAAATTTAATAGCAAATTTCCTCCTAATTTCAGTGAAAACTGTTTAAAGGTAATGACTCGGTGATACATCAACCCAAACAATCTGTTTTTGATTTGTTGCTGTTTATAGAGCGCTGGCAGTGATTCTGCTTACTGGAAATATAGAAAACAAGGTGGTATCTTTTTTAAAATTCCCTGCATACTTAGAGTTATCAACTCCAGACTGGAAAATTCCTGGGGATTTGAAGGTGGCACCTGTTTTAATGATCAGGAGAAGCTCTCTTTTCTCCTGTCCGATACTGACTCTGCTGTCACTTACAATATGTCTCTTTTTGCCCTAGCAGCCAGGAAAATTCGAGCCAGCATTGCAGTTAAACCGGACAACATTTGTATTTGATTTAAATTTATTTTTTTACTTGCTTTTAACTGTTTTCTTGTTGAATCTGATTTGATTGTGTCTACTTGATTGTAACGGCCTTTGGCTATATGCAATAAATCTGAACGTACATACATACCTGGGGAGGGCAGGATTTGTGGAGAGACCTCAGTGGGGTATCATGCTATGAAGTCCTGCCTCCCAAGCAGCCATTTCCTCCAGGGAAACTCATCTCTGTCATCTGGATATGTTGTAATTCTGGGAGATTTCCAGGCCCTACCTGGAGGTTGGCAACCCTATGTATAGTGAGAATCCTAGGTCTCTCTTCGCCCCCGGTGGGAGGTTTTGGTGCGGAGCCTGAGGGCGGGATTTGGGGAGGGGAGGGATTTCAATGCCATAGTGTCAGGTCCCGGGCAGGGCTAGGAGGTTGGGTAGATGTGCGGTCCAAGGTCGAGTCGGTGGAGATCAAGACAAGAGCCCGTGTCCAGAAGAAGAGTCGTGAATCAAGCCGAGGGTCGGAGTTCCAGGAATTCAAGCCGGTCGGAGAAAGGGTCAGAAGCCGAAGTGGATGCGAAGCAGTCCGGAAACTGAATCGTGGCTTCCACGGAGAAACCTCCCAACAGCCTGGAATATATGGTTCTCTGGTGGTGCACTCCTTTGCCCCACTCATTACCTAGCCTGGCTCCTGTCAGTATTCAGGGCTTTGTGTTGGCCTATACTCCCGTGCATTCCTGCGGCGGGTGTCTAGATCTTTGCGTAGTCTTTCCTCCAGCCTAGCTACAGGCGGGGCATCTGCCTCTCCTCCTCATTACTCATGCTAGGAGCGGGGGCTTCAGCCTTTGGCCATATGCTAACTTCCGAGGAGGTACAGGGCCCAGCCTCTGCCTCTGCTGCCAACTCATCCGGGAGCTCTGCCTGTTCAGCGTCCTGGTCCCTGCTGACCATGACACATAGAGTCCAATCGCCACCTGAGTCCTTACCTAGAGTGGAAGGAATTCAGCATCTTACCCCTTACGGGGAAGCATAATGCACTTTACTCCGGAAAAGGTTATTCGTTTGAAACCAGATAGCATGGATGGTGATATATAACTCCACATTGTATTTTCGGAGAACTGAAGAAGGATCGGGCTTCATGCTCCGAAACGATCGTTTTCTCCTTGAACATCTTGCAGCTGATATGAGAAATTGCACCCAATGAATTTTTACTACCAACTTACTACCACTTACCTGTTAGAGGGATGTATTTAGACTTACCTGTTAGGATTATTAAAAATTGTACATCTTTTCTTTGCAGTATATAGGGTGATTGTTGGATTTGTTACCACATACTGTGAATTGCATAGCTACAATATATTTGGCAATGTTAACAGCTATTTTCCTGTACTAACTACCTGGAAGTTGGCAACTCTACCAGTTAGGGCTGCCAACTCTGGATTAGGAAGTTCCTGAAGATTTGGGGGTGGAGTCTAGGGAAGATGGAGTTTGGGCAGGAGAACCCTCAGCAAGGTATAACAACATAGAGTCCTCCCTGCAAAGCAGCCATATTATCCAGGGGAACGGATCTTGGTCGTCTGGAGATCAGTTGTAGTTCCAGGGGATCTCCAGGCCCCACCTGGAGGTTGGCAACCCTAGTCTGTATCAGATTGAAGGGCAGGTACCTCAGATATCAAGCAATGTTCTGCTTTGCAACCATTTTTTTCCAAACTGTGGGAGGATGGGGGGGAATATGAATCCAGGAGGAAATTTTTCAAAACAAAACTGGCCCTTGTTTAGCTGATTTATTATTCTTTGCCATGCCAGTAGGTGGCAGCAGAGGACCTCAAACAGAACAGGATTTTCCCCAGGCTGACAGCTGTCTTTCAGCATCCTACAATTTCCTTTGAATTTTTCCTTCCCAACGAAGCCATCCATGACCTCCACCCCCCCCATATGTAACCCCACAAACCAGAATCTTTTCTATTCAAAGAGGAGCCTTCATTTTCTATGCTTTTTAAAACTTTCCTTTTCCTCATTTATTTATTTTAAACAAACAACACACATTCTTATTAAACCCCATATCGCCAGATTAAGGTTGACAACTCTGTCTTGGAAAATCCACAGCAATTAGGGAAGGGGAAAGACCTCAAGGTCCATAGAGGTGCCATAGAGTCCACCGGCTAAAGCAGCCATTTTCGCCAGGGGAACTGATTTGTGTCATCTGGAGATCAGTTGTAGTTACATGAAGAAGAAGAGTTGGTTTTTATATGCCAACTTTCTCTACCTTTTAAGGAGTCTCAAACTGACTTACAATCGCCTTCCCTTCCCCTTCTCACAACTTCCCTATGAGAAGCGATTAAAACGCTTAGGGCTGTTTAGTTTGGAAAGAAGGCAGCTGAGGGGAGACATGATAGAAGTCTATAAAATTATGCATGGTTTGGAGAGAGTGGACAGGGAGAGGCTTTTCTCCCTCTTCCATAATACCAGAATGCGGAGTCATCTGCTGAAGCTGGAGGGTGAGAGATTCAAAACAGATAAAAGGAAGTATTTCTTCACACAAGGCATGATTAAATTGTGGAACTCCCTGCCCCATGATGTGGTGGTGGCTGCCAACTTGGAAGGCTTTAAGAGGGGAGTGGACATGTTCATGCAGGAGAGTGCTAT
Source organism: Euleptes europaea (assembly GCF_029931775.1). NCBI lineage: Eukaryota > Metazoa > Chordata > Lepidosauria > Squamata > Sphaerodactylidae > Euleptes > Euleptes europaea. The sequence continues at coordinate 136,313,837 of NC_079313.1, forward strand.
TCATGGCTATTAGTTAGAATGGATACTAGACATGCTGCATACCTATTCTTTCTAGTATCAGAGGAGCAGGCCTATTATATTGGGTGCTGGGGAACACAGGCAGGATGGTGCTGCTGCAGTCGTCTTGTTTGGGGGCTTCCTAGAGGCACCTGGTTGGCCACTGTGTGAACAGACTGCTGGACTTGATGGGTAGGGTTGCCAACTGCCAGACAGTAGCAGGAGAGCTCCTGCTAATTCAGCTGATCTCCAGCCCATAGAGATCAGATCACCTGGAGAAAAATGGCCGATTTGGCAATTGAACTCTATGGCATTGAAGTCCCTCCCCCCCCAAACCCTGCCCTCTTCAGGCTCCGCCCCCAAAATCTCCCGCCGGTTGAGAAGAGGGACCTGGCAACCCTATTGATGGGCCTTTGTCTGATCCAGCAGGGCTATTCTTATGTTCTTATGAGGTAGGCTAGGCTGATAGAGTTCTGAGAGAACTGTGACTAGCCCAACGTCACCCAGCAGGCTTCATGTGGAGGAGCAGGGAAACCAACCTGGTTCTCCAGATTAGAGTCCACCTCTCTTAACCACTACACCATGCTGGAGATCTCCAGCCCCCACCTGGAAGTTGGCAACTTCATGCCAGGTACATAAAAACATACCCCCTCCCCATACACACACAGAGAGCGCACAAATGCTCACCGCCTTTAGAATGAACTCTGCACTATTCCTGTGTTCAGGGTGAATTGGGACGTTAAAACAACCTTGGAGATACAAGCATCAGTCAACGAGGCCCACTTCATCCAGATTTCCAGTTGCTGATTTCAGATTGCTCCAAGAGCTATCGAGACTGAGAAGATGATTGCTGTTCCTTTGTAAAAAAAATTCTTTTAAAAAAAACAGCAACAATTTGGATCTGTCTCGGATCCCGCTGTAGCAGGATTTGAATTACACCATAAATTTTCTTGCTGCCCATGCATGCTTTTATGTAGAAGTGACATCCTATCAGGTTCATCTGGTGGTCAAACTGAATAAGGTTTTTCTTGTTATCTTTGACAGTTACGGAGAGACTAGATTTACTGCTTTTTAATAAAGATTAAGAGTTACATTTGGCCGTCTAATCTTACTTGGAAAAGATAATGAGCACATATCAGAGGTATTTTTAAATGCACCTGCTTGGTTGCCTCATCAATAGGTCAGAACCAATCATTCATCTAGATGGTCACGTGTTAAGTTATTAAAGATTTAATGTATGATAATCACTATTTTCCTATATAAATGCATGGATGTGATAAGCAAATCAGATTTCTCTGGATGGAACTGTCAGAGGAGATCAAGTGAGATTTATCTTTGTGCATGTGTTTAAAATAGCACTCTGGAATCTGGATTGCTTTAAACTTTACTTATTCAAATATGGTTGAGAAATGCTGGGAGATTTAATATTTTGGCACTTGTGTTTGAAGCTGCTACAGGGTTAATTTTCAAGTGCTTGTATTTTCCAACATATCATCTAATAAAGAATTTTTTTCTCCCCTCCCTTATAAAAATAGAAACTCTCCAAAGGTTTTCTGCCTGGTTTGCAGGAAAGAGTTCAAAGAACAGAACTCACAATTAATTCATCTGTACTATCAAAAATAAAGGTAAGCCAACTTTTACCAGCTAGATCCTGGGGATATTTGGGGCTAACTGTTTTAAAAGATTAATTCTTAGAGAACTAATTAGTCCACCTGGTGAGATGGGAGGCAGGGGGGTGGGCAGGAGATGCCTTGACAGTTCTAGTGATGGAAAGCGGTCCAGGCCTTTTTGTGGCTTGGAAGAAGGGGGAAAGAGGCTCTTTGCCAGAGACAGAGCACCCACAACATCTGGGAGGGATAACATGCCAGCCCTTTGATGTTTCAACACCTCTTAATTGTTAACACCTCTTGATTTTGGCAGGCTGGAGCACCGAGGCCTAGCACCCAGCTTGGCTGAAGACCCCAGAGCACACGTGGAGAGTCTGAAAAGTGGAGCTATTCCTTTGTTTGCCGTTCCTTCTTCCTTCTTGGTTTGAGATCTTGGGGGACTCTTTGTTGGGAACTCTTTGCAGGGTGTGTTTTGCCATGAAGGATGACAGAGGGGAAATGATGCTAAAGAGGGGTGCAGATATGACTTAGGCAGTTCGTGATAAGGAGGGCATCTTGGCCATCTTCTGGGCATAGGGGTCACTGGGGTGTGTGGGTGAGAAGTAGTTGTTAAATTCCTGCATTGTGCAGGGGGTTGGACTAGATGACCCTGGTGGTCATGAAGGATGTATATCCTGGAAGGTACACATCCTCTAATACCCAGGTCTCTTGTAATAATAATATTGGAAATTGATTTAGAAACTCAACCACATCCGACGACCCAACCCTGGAAACCCAACCTGCCACGTTCCATGAAAGGATTTTAACAGAAGTGGGAGAGAGTCAATCCTGAGTTGCTGGCAAGATTGCATCTACATTCTGTACAACGCAACCATTGGGTTTTCTAACTACAGTCTTAGGTTCAAGGGGCACTGGGTCATGGGGTGCAGATACACTAGGACAGGGGTATCCTGCAATGACCCAAATTAACACTCCTTGTAAGTACTTTACTTATCCCTTGTTGTTTTGTTTATTTTCCTTAGTGTATCTAGATCAGGGGTGGGGAACCTTTTTTCCGCCAAGGGCCATTTGGATATTTATAACATCATTCACGGACCATACAAAATTATCAGCTTAAAAATTAGCTGACCAATATGTTTCTCCATGGCCCGGGTGGGAAAGGGTTAACACAGTTTCTTGGGTGTTCCTAGCAGCTCCATAGCTAAGGACTCTTCTGCAATGGGGGGAAAAGGTTCCTTTTCTCGGCAAAACAAACTCACATCTGCCTTGAATAGAGGCTATTCCTGTCCACGGGAGGGGGCAGATCACCAGTTTTAGATCCTTCTGAGCTAGAGATCTGCCAAGACCTACGAAAGGCCAGACCAAATTATTTCGCGGGTCTTAAACAGCCCCCGGGCCTGACGTTCCCCACCCCTGGTCTAGATCCTGTCCTTTGCAATACCCTGAGTTTGTTTCTGGTAGACCTTTACCTTTAGAGAGCATTTACTTTTAGAGAGCATGCACAAGTCCTGAACACATGAAGCTGCCTTATACTGAATGAGAACCTTGGTTCATCAAAGTCAGTATTGTCTACTCAGACTGGCAGCAGCTCTCCAGGGTCTCAGGCAGGGGTCTTTCACAAGACCTACCTGCCTAGTCCCTTTAACTGGAGTTGCCAGAGATGGAACCTAGGACCTTCTGCATGCCAAGCAGATGTTCTATCACTGAGCTACAGCCCCTCCCCTCCTGACCCACCTGTCTGGCTTCTTAGCTTGCTACTGAGTGACACCCCTTCAAGTTTGACTTTGGGCAACCACAGGAGAGAGATGGAAGCTGGATTTTACCCAATTTAGTGGCAGCTGTGACAGTAAAGGGGAGCAAAACTCAGTTTCCCGTGAATGCTTGCAGTGGGCCCTCGCATTGCTATCCATAGCTTTGTAATGGCCCATTGCAAGCATTCATCGGAAACTGAGTTTCCCCACATACAGAGTATGAAAAGTAAGCACTTTAAAAATTCTCCTGGGAGGGCATTTTTCAAGGTAGAGTCACCAAGTTCACAGCGTAACTGCAACTGACTCTCCTTGCATGAACCCCAAAGTTTGGTAAAGTTTGGGACAGGAGGTCCTCTTTTATGGGGTCCCGAAGGGGTCGACCCCTTCCATAGAGAAGCATTGTAAACTTTACCATGCTTCTCTACGAAGGGGGGTGACCCCTTTAGGCCCCCATAAAATCGGACCCCCTTACCCAATCTTCACCAAACTTTGTGGTTCATGCAAAGAGAGTCCCTTGAAGCTACCCTGAAAATTTGGGAACTCTACCTCCAAAAATGCCTTCCCTAGAGCTCATTTAAAAAAATTCCCATAGGGAAAAGCCTGGGGAAAGCTAAAGCCGAATACCTGTTTGGCTGATTCGGTGATTGGCTATCCTGCTTTGGCTTTATTCCCAGGTTTTGGTATTCAGTAAAACCAAAACCCAAATATTGCCGAAACGGCTAATTTCGGGTTCATTTTCGGTTCGGGTTTATCAATATGCACAACCCTAATCATGATTCAGTTTGCTTTTGACTGACTTTTTGCCTGCTAAGAGGCTTAAAATTCATCAGCAGATGTTTGCCATTCGTTCTGCCCTCTCCTTTGCAAGGGACTTTGCGTATTCCAACGAATCCCAGAGACAGATCCGAAAAACTGCTGCCGCTGACGTTTTCCTTGTGAGAACAACTGTGGCTTCCTTGTCTCAGCACATTTTGCGTGCTGTGAAATCTTTTCTCAACAAGTGTGTTCTGATGCAGGCTTTGAACGAGCCTGCTCGATCCTTCTGTCATTCCCATTTTGAATCACGGCAGACTGTAGCCCAGGGCTTTCCCCTCACGGCCTGCAGCATCACCACATGCCCCTTTGGTGGTTTCTGTGTGACATCCAACCTGGAGGAGAACAGTGCACGGTTTCTGTTTTTCACAGATCTCAGGCTGCTAGGAAGTGTGAACAGTGGTAGGTGTAGGACATCCAACATTCAGATGGGGCCTGGAGATCTCTTGTAATCACAGCTGATCTCCAGGCTACTGAGATCGGTTCCCCTGGAGAAAATGGCAGCTTCAGAGGGCAAACTCTACAGCAGCAGTTCCCAAACTTTTTGAGTCATGGAGCACTTTTCAGGAGAGAAATTCATCACGGAGCGCTAATTTTCACCTAGCACCTATATACTAAACCATAGAAGCATAGAGTTGGTACCACTAGGGTCATCTAGTCCAACTCCCTTCACAATGCAGGAAATTCCAAACTACCTTCCCCCCCACACCCCCAGTGGCCCCTACTTCATGCCCAGAAGACGGCCAAGATGCCCTCCCTCTCATGAGCTGCTTAAGGTCATAGAATCAGCATTGCTGACAGATGGCCATCTAGCCTCTTCTTAAAAACCTCCAGGGAAAGAGAGCTAACCACCTCCCGAGGAAGCCTGTCCCACTGAGGAACCGCTCTAACCATTAGAAAATTCTTCCTAATGTCTAGATGGAAACTCTTTGGATTTAATTTGGTTGGCTGGTTCTGTCTGACTTTCTGAGGCAACAGAAAACAACTCGGCACCATCCTCTATTTGACAACCCAAATGACAGTAGTATTTTTCTTTCCAATCTCTTCACGGAGCACTAGGAGATGTTTCGCGGAGCACCAAGTGCTCCATGGAGCACGGTTTAGGAACCACTGCTCTATGGTATTCCACAGATCCTAGCGAAATCTCCCCAAACCCCCCCTCCACAGGCCCCGCCCCTCAAATCTTCAGGAATTTCCCATGCTGGAGTTGGCATGCCTAAGTGGCTATGAGAGGAACAGAGAATCATCTTTCCGGTAAAGGGCATGGAAAGTGATTTTTGCACCACCTTTCCACCAGATCAGGAGTCTGCAAGGCAGCAGACATACAATAAATAGCTTGAGTATTCAAAATACAGTTAGGATTAAGAAATAATTTAATTAAAACAAACAACACTAGGAGGGCCAGTCCCATCACTCGGGGTAAGCCAGATGAAATGAAAAGGTCTTCAGCTGCTGGCAAATGACATCAATAGAGGGAGACAGACGAATCTCCCTGGGAGGGAGTTTTAAAGTTTGGTGCCATGACCAAGAAGGCCCTGTCGCTGGTCACCACCTCGTCCAGCGTCAGATGGCAGGGCAACTGAAGCAGGGCCTCCGAAGATGACCAGAGTGAACAAGTAGATTGGTACAGAGGGTTGCCAGCTCCGGGTTGGGAAATACTTGGAGATTTTTGGGGCTGAGCCTGAGGAGGGTGGGGTTTGGGGAGGGGAGGGACTTGAGTGCCATAGAGTCCAATTATCAAATCGGACATTTTTTCCAGGTGAACTGATCTCTATTGGCTGGAGATCAGTTGTAATAGCAGGAGATCTCTAGCCTCCACATGGAGGTTGGCAACCCTATTGGTACAGGAGAAGGCAGTCCTTAAGGTATGTTGTTCCCCAGGTTGCCAACTCTGGCTTGGGAAATTCCTGGAGATTTGAGGGTGGAGCCTGAGGGAAGCTGAATTTTTTTTGGGGGGGAGTGTCAACATATGTCAAAGTTATGCCTAGTCTGCAGTTTGCTAAACAGATCATACTGATCAGAGTGACAGCTAAGTCATGTGATGAGGCTGGTCTGATCCAGTTTGTACAGCCAGGAATGGGGATTTCCAGAATGACTCATCTCAGGTGAATTGTGATAGGTCATGAATGTGTATATAAGTCTGTGTAGTGAATGAGAGTTACCTATTGCCTGAAATATATATGCTGGCGAAGCACTTTGTTGCTCAGAGCTGTGAATGTTAACAGCCAAAGGACTCTGTGTAGATATTGTAAATAAACTGTACATAGCAGAACTGCGTGGTGTGAAGTTGCTGCCAGGTAAACTCCTGAAGTCCAGACAAGCTGTGCGCGACAGGGTTATGGGCCCAGATAGACTGCGCTGAGAGCTGGAGGTTCTATTGGAGTTGGTGAGCTACTGCCGTGAGTTGCTGCTGTGAGCAGTTTGGATGTCTACAGAGGCCAGCGACGCTGAGGACCTTGATGTACAGTCTGCAGACGGTTCAGTTGTTTCTGACAAAGAGTCGGAGGAGGAACCAGGGGAAGATAATCAGCTACTGCCGGTGAGAGAAGATATCATGGCGCAAGCTGTTTCTGCCCTGCTGGTTGATAAACTGACCGCAGATAACTATGCCGTGTGGTCTCTGCGAATGGAGCATTATCTTAAGCGTGAGTCATTGTGGACGTATGTGGATTCTCCCCCACAAGCTCCCACGCCTGAGGAAAGTTTAAAAGACCAGAAGGCATTGGCTACGTTGATATTAAGTGTTGCTGATGACCAGTTGGTGCATGTGGCGGGACAGGGGTCAGCTAAAGATGCCTGGAATAGCCTCAAGGCTGTGTATGTGCAAGACACGGCTGGATCCCTTATTTCCCTGATGAGAAGGATTTATAGAAAGACTATGGAGCCAAATGAGAGTGTTAGAGCTCATTTGAACACCTTAGCCACGTATTTTCAACTGCTGGCTCAGAGAGGAAAGCAGATTTCTGACCAGGACCAGGTGTTTATAGTTTTAAGTTCCCTGACGGAGCGTTTCGACCCACTTATCTCAGCCCTTGAATCTGTGGATGCAGCAACGTTATCTCTGCAATACATCACAGGGAGGTTATTATCAGAGGAGACGAGATATACGCAACGGGAGTTGGCAGTCAGCCAGACCGGGAGCTGTGCCAAGCAAGAGATAAGGAAGGATACAAGCCTCAGCTGTGCGAATGTCAGTGAAGCAAGCAAATCTATACCTGTGAGGAGATGTTACAGATGTGGAAAAGAGGGGCACATTCAAAGATTTTGCCCTGCTGCAAGGAAATACAAAGGACGAAAAAAGACTCAATTTGTGACCAAACAGCAAGCTACGCTAGTGAGAGCAAGTCCAGACTCCCTGAATGACTCTTGGATAATTGACTCAGGAGCTTCACAAATATTTGTGAGGGAGGAAAGGCTACTAATGAACTCACATCAATCGGTGTTAGGTCATGTAAGTTTGGCAGATGGACGTTCTGCAACTGTTTCCTGTGAAGGAAGTGTAATGTTTGGAAGTTTAAACCATACATTCAATGATGTGCTTTGTATACCCTCTCTTGAGAGAAACTTATTAAGTATAAGTGCACTAGATTCTGCTGGATTCAGTGTGACTTTCAGAAATAAGTGTTGTAATATTCTCAAAGGTGATAAGATTATGGCAGTGGGGAATTTGAAGGATAATGTGTATGTGTTAGAGAACATGGCAGGTAAAGCACAAACAGTGTTAAATAAAAACCCACACCATAAATGTATACATTTGCTACATAGAAAACTTGGCCATGTGGGTTGGGGTACCTTGAATAAAACTCTTGCCCTGCTGGGCAAAGAGAAGGTTGAAAGGTGCAAAACATATCTGGATTGTGATGTGTGCAAGCAAAGTAAATCTAAAGCACACCCAGTTGCACCAAGGAGTGACAGAGTAACAAAAACCCCTCTATATCTTATTCATAGTGATCTGGTAGGCCCTTTCCCAGACAGTATATCTAAAAGAAAATATCTTCTTCTTTTGATAGATGATGCCACAAGGTTCACATGGGTGTATCCCATAGCAAAGAAGTCAGAGGTGTGTGATACTATAAAGATGTGGGCTAACAATGTGCAAAGGCAATTGGGGCATAAAATTTGTAAGTTCCAAAGTGATTTTGGGGGCGAGTACATGTCTGGTGAAATGGCTCATTGGTTTAAGACTCAAGGTATTGAACACAGAATTGCTAATGTATCTATGAGTCAAGAAAATGGTGTTGCAGAGAGAAAGGCAGGAGTACTGCAAACAATGATAAAATCAATGCTACTTGATGCTGGATTGCCAAAAATGTTCTGGGCTGAAGCGGCAAAAAATGCTTGTTATATTTCAAATAGAATTTGGACAAGTGCCACAGATAACATTCCATACAAGGCTTTGTATGGGAAAGATCCCAGTTTGGATCATATCAGGATATTTGGCAATAAAGCATGGGTTAATATACCACTGAAACAACGTAGGAAAGGTGGTGAAAGAGCAAAAAAGTTGACATTCCTGGGGTATCAGACAGGAATGAAATCTTACCGTTTTGTAAATAACCAGAATACATTAAGTTTCAGTCGTTCAGCTTCATTCTGTGAGGATGCTAATTGGCCTAAGATACATGCAAACCAATTACCATCCACAGTATTGTTACCTATGAATGATGATTCTGATAACATGCCAGAAGTGAAACAGGAGGTGCAGTCACCAATACATGCAGACTCTGAGAGTGTGCAAAGTGCAGATCAGAGAGCAGTACCAAGAGTGTCCTCTAGATCTACAAAAGGTGTTCCACCTCAAAGGTATGGTGTAACTGCTAACCATGTGTTTGTGAAAGTTCCAACTGATTACAATGATGTGTTAAGTCTAGCCTCAGAAGAAAAAAATGCCTGGCTGCAAGCCATGGAGGCGGAATACAACTCATTGGTGTCAAATGAAGTATTTTCCTTATCTGAATTGCCAGCAGATAAGAAAACTCTGAGTTGCCGTTGGTTGTACAGACTCAAAACCTTGCCAAATGGAAATGTTAAATATAAGGCAAGATTAGTTGCGAGGGGATTTACGCAGGTGGTCGGACAGGAAACATCTAGGCCCAATTAAGAATTACCTAGGGGTGCAAGTCTCCAGAAATGAGAATGGTTGGTGTGCACTAAGCCAGGAGACTGAAATGTTTGAATACTGAAAGGTTTCATTACTTAAAGAAATGGCTGTGTTTAACAAACATTTGACTAGGGAGGCGTGTCAACATATGTCAAAGTTATGCCTAGTCTGCAGTTTGCTAAACAGATCATACTGATCAGAGTGACAGCTAAGTCATGTGATGAGGCTGGTCTGATCCAGTTTGTACAGCCAGGAATGGGGATTTCCAGAATGACTCATCTCAGGTGAATTGTGATTGGTCATGAATGTGTATATAAGTCTGTGTAGTGAATGAGAGTTACCTATTGCCTGAAATATATATGCTGGCGAAGCACTTTGTTGCTCAGAGCTGTGAATGTTAACAGCCAAAGGACTCTGTGTAGATATTGTAAATAAACTGTACATAGCAGAACTGCGTGGTGTGAAGTTGCTGCCAGGTAAACTCCTGAAGTCCAGACAAGCTGTGCGCGACAGGGAGGAGCTCAGTGGGGTTATGATTCCATAGAGTTTACTCTCCAAAGCAGCCATTTTCTCCAGGGGAACTGATCTGTGCTGCCTGGAGATCAATTGCAATTCTGGGAGAACTCCAGCCACCACCTGGAGGGGTGGTTTCTATCTTACTACATGATATTTGCCGTCAAAAGAAGAATTTGTACTCATATCTGAGACAACTTTGAAAAATTACTCTCATTGTACATATGAACATTTATGGATGGCTTTTGTAGGTCTTTTGTGTACATTTTGTCTTGTGTTGTCATTATATTCATGAAGTAGCTTATAAATATTTTTGCACTTTGTTTAAATTGTTTTCGCTCCTGTACTGATGTCCAGATCTCCAGATACTTGAACAGTGGTGTCTATTTTTTCTCCCACCGCCTGGAAGATGGCAACCCTGCTGGAAGATGCAGTATTGTGGGACAGGAAACAAGAAGTAGAAGGGTAGAGTGCTGACTTGGACCTAGGCTGACTTCCTGAATAAGGTTGCCAGGTCCCTCTTTGCAACCAGTGGGAGGTTTTTGGGGTGGAGCCTGAGGAGGGCAGGATTTGGGGAGGGGAGGGACTTCAGTGCTATAGAGTCCAATTGCCAAAGCAGCTATTTTCTCCAGGTGAACTGATCTCTGTTGGCTGGAGATCAGTTGTAATAGTGGAAAATCTCCAGCTAGTACCTGAAGGTTGGCAACCCTATTCCTGAATGATGCAGCAGTTGTGCCTGTTCAAGATTTACAATAAACTTTGTTTAGAATCTAAATTGAATTCAGTTGTTTGATACAACACCTGGGTTATGTTTGCATGTACCAATAAAACTAAGTTGTTCCATATGGCCATTGATCAATACAGTAATCTATTGTGGTATTTTCCCCTTCCAAACAATACCAATTAAAATAGAGTCATCCAAAATGGGTAAGTGTGGCACCTGTGTAAATTTACTTGGAGGAAAAAGAAGCAAAGGCATGGCAGAAAGGAAGGCCTGAACGAAAGCTGCAGAGACAGCTTAGGGGTTCAAAGCATCAAATAGTATTATCATGCAAATCATATAGAGCAGCTCACAAAATGGTTTTATGACTCTGAGGAAACAGGCAAAACAGAAAAACTGCCATCTATGATAAGGAATAATTTAATGCAATACAAAAAAGCGGAGCTGAGAGAAAAGCATCTAACCAGACATCATCTGAGGATTTGAGACGCTTACAAAAACTGTCCGCATACATCTCCTGTGGCAGCAATAAGATATTACGATGACTTCATTCTGCAATAACTTGTGTCCCCCCCCCCCGCAAATAAAGGATCCTATTGGATGTATAAGCCTTGTAAAAGTATTTATTTATTATTTAAAAGTGTATTATGTGTGTTTACCTGCATAATGAGACCTAGCCTGGAAACCCAGCCCTCTAGAGCAGGGGTGTCAAACATAAGGATCGTGGGCTAGATCAGGCCCCTTGAGAGCTCTTATCCAAGGCAGCCAACCCACCCACCCCCAGTCCAGATCTGGGTTGGCGAGGCATGGCCCGGCCCGACCAAGTGGCATTTATGTCACAGCCGTCCCTCGTAATAATTGAGTTTGACACCCCTGCCCTAAACGGTCTGGGACCATTGTGTCCGCGGGACCGCCTTTCCCAATATACCCCTCGGAGAGCATTATGCTCTGCTGGTTCGAACTGATTGGAGATCCCTGGCCCGGAAACCATCCAGCGGTCCTCAACCAGTGCCAGGACTTTTTCAACCAGCCTTTTTCACCCTTCCAGGCTTTTGGGGGTGGAGCCTGAGGAGGGTGGGGCTTGGAGAGGGGAGAAACTTCAATGCCATAGAGTCCAATTGCCAAAGTGGCTATTTTCTCCAGGGGAACTGATCTCTATCGGCTGGAGATCCGTTGTAATAGTGGGAGATCTCCAGCTAGTACCTGGAGGCTAGTAATCAAAAAACGGCTTGCAAGTGCTAAGTAGGGAGTGTGGAAATCAAGAAAGTAGCACAAGACAATTCTTTCTATAATAAGAAGACCAAACTATAGCAATTAATGCTATTAAGAATATGTATTGGAAACATACAAAGAACAAAATTCTGGAGCAAAAAAGTATCAGATAGGTAATTAAGACCCCCAACTTTCAATAAGGGATTTACAATACAAATATGAGCCCAAATTCTCAATCCTTATTCAGTCTACATAAATAATTTCATAAAGTGCATGAGTGAACCACGGGAACAATACTCAGTCCTTATAGAGTCCGCATGAATAATTTCATAAAGTGCATCAGTAGGTCGCAAAAGCAAGATGAAGGGCAATGGAAATCCGGTATAATTCCATTTCGTGCAGTCTTTTTCAAGCCTTCAATCTTTTTGTGCACTATTCAGTCAATGCACATAGGAGTGTACCCTTTCCTTGTATCTGGACGGCAAAGTAAGAGGCTGGCAACCCTATAGCATTGCCATAAGCTGGAAGCGATTTGACAGAACTTAACATACACACCTTATTTATTTTATTGATACAACACCTGGGTTATATTTGCATATGCCAATGAAACTAAATCATTCCAAATGGCCATTGATCAACAGAGTAATCCCACTTTATTTTTTTTCCTTCCAAGCAATACTAATTAAAATAGAGACATCCAAAATTATGTGTGGCATCTATCTCAATTTACTTGGAGGAAAAAGCAGCAAAGATTTGGCAGAACGGAAGGCCAGAATGAAAGCTGCAGAGACCGTTTAGAGTTTGAAAGCGTGAAATGGCATTATCATGCAAATCATATACAGCACTTCGCAAGATGGTTTTATGACTCTGAGGAAATAGACAAAACAGAAAAACTGCCATCTCTGTTAAGGAATAATTTAGTGCAATACAAAATGTGGAGCTGAGAGAAAAGCATCTAACCAGAAATCATTTGAGCATTTGAGAGACACTTACAAAAACTGTCCACATCGTGGCAGCAATAATACATAACACTGATTACAATCTGCAAGAACGGGTTTTTCAAAAACAGAAGATCGTATTAGATGGTGAACTTGTGAAATGTAAGAAGTTAAGAAAGTTAACAAATGAGCACAATACATTCTTCTGAAGAAGGGGAATATAAAGGCAAGGCCCCTCTTTCTGCTAGTTGAAAAGGAAACTGTTTAAAGGTAATGGACTGATCCTGCCACTTTTCTCAGCCAAGTCTGAAGCCTTCCACCTGCTGCAGGGTTGGGGAATTCCAGGATAATTGAGGGTGGAGCCTGGGGAGGGTGGGGCTTTTGGAGGGAAAGGGAAAGAATTGGGGTTGCCAACCTCCAGGTACTAGCTGGAGATCTCCTGCTATTACAACTGATCTCCAGCCGATAGAGATCAGTTCACCTGGAGAAAAATGGCCACTTTGCCAATTGGACTCTATGGCATTGAGGTCCCCTCCCTCCCCAAACCCCACCCTCCTCAGGTTCCGCCCCAAATATCTCCCACCGGTGGCGAAGTGGGATCTGGCAGCCCTAGGAAGAATGCCATATCCACCCACCAAAGCAGCCATTCTCTTCTGGGAAACTGATCTCTCTGGGCTGGAGCTCAGTTGCAATTCCGGGAAATCGCCAGGAGGCTGGCAACCGTAGACATTACCCCTAACAACCTGTTAGGAACACTGGCTATAATCCTATTTGTAGGAAACATAAAAAGGAGAAGGGGGGTTCCCCAGGGCTGGTTCGCAACGAGAAGAGATCCTCAGTCCAGGTATCTTTCATATAAGAGAGCCAGCGTGGTGTAGCGGGTAAGGTGTTGGACTAGAATCTGGGAAACCCATGTTCAGTTCCCCGCTTGCGCCATGGAAGCTTGCTGGGTGACCTTAGGCCAGTCACACACTCTTGACCTTGGCAAGTATTTGGATGGGAGACCTCCATGGAAAACCAGGGTCGTGCCGCGGAGGCAGGCAATGGCAAACCATCTCCGAACGTCTCTTGCCTTGAAAACCCCTCCAGGGGTCACCATAAGTCAGATGTGACTTGTCGGCAAAAAGGGGGGGGGCTGGTCTCAGGGCTGTCATATAGAGGAGGGGGCCGAGTTGTTTTCTGTTGCCCCAAAAGGTCAGATCAGAACCAACGGGCTGAAATTAAATCAAAAGAGTTTCTGTGTAGACATCAGGAAGTACTTTCTAACAGTTAGAGCAGTTCCTCAGTGGAACAGGCTTCCTCGGGAAGCTCTTTCTCTGGAGGTTTTTAAGCAGAGGCTAGATGGCCATCTGTCAGCAATGCTTATTCTGTGACCTTGGGCAGATCATGAGAGGGAGGGCATCTTAGCCATCTTCTGGGCATGGAACATGGGTCACTGGGGGTGTGGGGGGATGGTAGTTGTAAATTTCCTGCATTGTGCAGGGGGTTGGACTAGATGACCCTGGTGGTCCCTTCCAACTCTATGATTCTATGAACTTCCTTAGGGATAGATGCTTGCCTTGATTGATTGATTAATCAATCAAGAAAAGAGTTTCTACTTCTGCAGTAAATGGTGATTAGGACCGCTTCTTTGAACCCAGCTAAAATAGCAATTTCCCCATCAGGTGCAGTGCAGTTCTGCATTAAAAGCAAAAACCCTGAAAGGCGTTAGTGGGATGCAGGATGATTCTTGCTTCACTGGGCCCTCTGGCTGATCTTGGCCCAGGGAATTATGTATCCCCAATCCCCCCACCCCATCAGCAGCCCTGATTAGAAGAAGAAGAAGAAGAAGAAAAGAAGGAGAAGGAGGAGGAGGAGGAGGAATTTATATGCCGACTTTCTCCACTACTTAAGGCTGAATAAAACCGGCTTACAATCACCTTCCCTCCCCACAACAAACACTCTGTGAGGTAGGTGGGGTTGAGGGAGCTCTATTAGAGCTGTGACTAGCCCAAGGTCACCCAGCAGGCTTCGTGTGTAGGAGGGGGGAAACTAATCCAGTTCACCAGATTAGCCTCTGCTTCTCATGCGGAGGAGTGGGGAATCGAACCCGGTTCTCCAGATCAGAGTCCAATCGCTCCAAACCACCACTCTTAATCACTACACCATGCTGGAGATGCTAGCAGCGTGAGGTCATGCTGTTCCTGGAAATATGTGACCAATGACACAAGGATAGGGTTGCCAGGTCCAAGTTGGGCAATACCTACAGGTTGTAGGGGTGGAGCCTGAGGCAGGCGGGGTTTGAGGAAGTGAGGGACTTCAGTGGTGTACAATGCCATAGAGTCCACCTTCCAATGCAGCCATTTTCTCCAGGGGAACTGATCTCTGTAGTCTGGAGATCAGTTGTAACAGCAGGGAATCTCCAGCCAACACCTGGAGGTTATGCCAATAACTCACTCTACTATAAATAGTAATGATGCACTACCATCTGTATCTCCGTTGCCTGAAGACACATTGACATTTAAATTGACTATAATATAACTCTATGTCTTATATGAACTTTTTTGCACTCATTATCAGCAACTCCAGCTGATTTTTTTCTTGACGGTGTTATTTCCTTGCTTTGTAACCCTTGTTGCTTAGCTTTATTTGGATATTAATTTCTTTTTAATATAGTTACAGCCTTGGCTGTTTTGCTGCCTGCTATCCATTGCCTATTGCCTCATTCAATTTTGCCTACTACTGTTTTATTTGCATCAACACCTGGAGGTTGGCAGCCCTACACATGGAACCTGAGAATGGGAAAATAGCCACCCCAGAGTGGCTGTTTCTGCTTAGGAAATGGTGCAGGAGAAGGCTGAAGCCCCTCTTCACTTTGGTGGTACTCGTAAGCTTCCGTGAGCAACAGTTACCTTGGCAGGTAAGTCCTTCCAACCCAACTCATGCCACGTGTATCTTATGGCTAACTGTAGTTGCCAACCTCTAGGAGGGGTCTGGAGATCTCCCGATATTACAATTGGTCTCCAGACAACAGAGATCTGTTTCCCTGGAGAAAATGGCTGCTTCGGAGGGTGGACTCTGTGGTATCACATCCCCACTGAACTCCCTACCCTATCCAAATGCCACCTCCTTAGGTATCACCCCCAAATCTTCAAGAATTTCCCAAACCTGAGTTGGTAACCCACAAGCTAGACCCTAATGGAGAGTTAAAAAACAAGTGCAAAAGATTTCTGACATTAAGGCTGAAATTAATTTCAGACCCAGGGGAATTTCTGAGGAAGCTGAAGAAATCACGCTTGTCATGCAATTCAGCATTGAAGACATCTATCTTAGAATCAAAAGAGGAAGTTTTGGTCTCGGACTGGAGAAGCTGGTACAGGCTAAAAGGGCAGAGGTCTCTCCTCTCCGCTACCCTGATGGCTGCATCAAGCCCATTCTCCCGGTTGCCTTGTGCATCTTGGCAGTCACTGGTAAGTGCTGAGTGTAGAAATGAGCCCTGTTGCGTTATTGAATTGATATAAGCGTACTGTGGGACATAAGTGTTCATTGTATATACTTGTAAATAACGTTCTGCCCAAAATAATCTTACAGAAACCTCTGGAAGAGCATGACATTGTGAATGAATTAGTGGGATTCATTTACCAAAATTTTTTTAACATTGCACGAATATACAGCCTCATGCGACATAATTAAAAATTAATCCTTATTTCATGATGAATAACCTTTGCACTATAATGTATCTTAAATAGAAAACTATTTAAACTACTTTAAATAGATTTTTCCTTAAAAAGCATTTTATTTTTAAAAAAAAAACAATTTAATGGAATTCATTTACTAAAAAATTTAAACATTACATGAATATACAGCCTCATGCTACATAATTAAAATGTATTATTTCATGATGAATAACCTTTACACTATAATGTATCTTAAATAGAAAACTATTTAAACTATCTTTAAATAGATTTTTCCTCAAAAAGCATTTTATTTTTTTTAAATCCAATTTAAATTTAAAAAAACAATTTGAATTTTTAAAATCTGATTTAAAAAATTTTTAAACTGATTTTTTTTATCTATCTTGCTTTCAAAAATCCCACTCCTGAGGAAAACCAGGCTTCCAAATTCAAGCTTATAAAAACATCACTGTAATTCTTGAAGATCTGTTAGAAAGGAGCTGTGGCTCAGTGGTAGAGCATCTGCTTGGCATGCAGAAGGTCCCAGATTCAGTCCCCATTATCTCCAGTTAAAGGGACTAGGCAAGTAGGTGATGTGAAAGACCTCTGCCTGAGACCCTAGAAAGCCGCTGCTGGTCTAAGTAGACATTGACAATACTAACTTTGATGGACCAAGGGTCTGATTCAGTATAGGGCAACTTCATGTGTTCATGTATTCATTCTCTTGGTTGTGAGGATGGGTTCTCTCCAGAAGGAAATGATACTGACTTGTCCATGCTTCATTCTACAGCACAACCATCCCAGCCAACTATCAGTGGTCCTTCAGGCAGAATGGATACAGCGACCCTGGCAAATTTCACGTGCCAGTCTCATGGATTCCCTTCCAAACGCATCATAGTCACCTGGACCAAAGATCGGCACCAAGTCCCAGCACTGACATACAAAGTTTTGGCAGAACCATCGACTTCCTCCTACCAAATCCAGAGCACCACACAAGTGAAACTCACAGAGAAAGATCTCCACTTAAAGCTCACTTGCCAGATCTACCACGCCTCTTTAAGCAAGCCCCTGCAGCAGAGCTTTGATCTTAAAGATGTTCTACGAGGTATGGAGAGTGATGGGTAGGGTTGCCAGGTCCCTCTTCACCACCGGTGGGAGGTTTTTGGGGCAGAGCTTGAGGAGGGGAGGGTTTGAGGAGGGGAGGGACCTCAGTGCCATAGAGTCCAATTGCCAAAGTGGCCATTTTTTTCCAGGTGAACTGATCTCAATTGGCTGGAGATCATTGACAGGAGGTTGGCAACCCTAGTGATGGGGCTGCATGTATTGGTAAGGGAGTAATTATGGGGAAGGAAAGTGGCTGTATCAGGGAGGAGAGGTCTATCAGTGGCTACTAACCATGGTGACTAAAGGGAGCTGCCACATTCTAAGGCAATAAAACTCGATTTTGGTGCCAGGAAGTAACATCAGAGCAAGGCCTCGGCTTCTATGCTGTTGCTGGATCTCCAGAAGAACTGGTTGGCCACTGTGTGAGAGTGGATGCTGCACTAGATGGACCAGTGGTCTGATCCATTAAGGCTCTTCTGATGTTCTTATGAAGGCCTCAGCCTCTGTGCCCTGTTGCTGGACCTACAGAGGAACTGGTTGGCCACTGTGTGAGACATCATGCTGGACTAGATGGACCACTGGTCTGATCCATTAAGGCTCTTCTGATGTTATATATCAGATGATGTAGACGGGGGGATGTTTCCTGTGTGCATTGGGAAAATCTGATTGGCTACCAGATTGATGGAATTAGTGATGTCCAATCAGGGACCTCTTCTGCTCTCAATCAATCAATTTATTAATACAGTCAATCAGACCAGTAAACCTCTTCTGCTCTGAAGAATGTGCAACAGGCCAGACTGAGTTTAGGGACAGTTGGTAGGGATGCCAGCCCCCAGGAGGGGCCTGAGGATCTCCCAAACGGATGGTTTGGAGGGTGGGTTGTGTGGTATAGTACCCCACTGAGGTCACTGTCCCCAGGCTCCACCCCCGGATCTCCAGGAATTGCCCAATCTGGAGCTGGCAACCCTATCCTATCCCCCCGCAGGCAACCAGGGGGGATCTGGCAATGCCACCAGTGGGAGGTTTTTGGCACGGTGCCTGAGGAGGGTGGGGTTTGGGCAGGGGAGGGACTTCAATGCCATAGAGTCCAATGGCCAAAGCAGCCATTTTCTCCAGGGGAACTGAGGAAGAAGAATGAGAAGAATTGGTTTTTATATGCCACTTTCTCTACCACTTAAGTGAGATTCAAACCAGCTTACAACCACCTTCCCTTCCCCTCTCCACAACAGACACCCTGTGAGGTAGGTGGGGCTGAGAGAGCTCGAAGAGAGCTGTAACTTGCCCAAGGTCACCCAGCTGGCTTCGTGTGGAGGAGTGGAGATCAGTTGTAATAGCCGGAAATCTCCAGCTAGGACTGGGAGGTTGGCAATCCTACCCATCCTACGAGCAACTTAGCAGGGATTGTCTCAGTCCACCCAGGGGGACCAAAGGTTAACCCAAAAGATTCAAATCGCTTGTGATTAAAGTCTTTGTTTATAAAAAGATTAATGATGTCCCAAGCAAGGTGAGGATGCATTACAAAAGCAAAAGTAAGCTAGTTACATTTCTTCCGTTGCTGGGGACCCTAGCACAGGAACAGAAGAGCTTGAGGGCCCTGAGAGCCAGCATGGTGTCGCGGTGAAGAGCAGCAGACTCTAATCTGGAGAACCGGGTTCGATTCCCCACTCCTCCACATGAGTGGCAGACACTGATCTGGAGGACCAGCTTGGTTTCCCCACTCCTACACATGAAGCCTGCTGGGTGACTTTGGGCCAGTCACAGTTCTCTCAGAACTCTCTCAGCCCTCTCAGAGGCAAGCAGCGTCAAACCACCTCTGAACCTCTCTTGCCTTGAAAACCCTACGGAGATGGCACTTTCCACCACACAATAGCTGCATCTGTTTGGGGACCTTGTAGAGAGGAGGGGTCAGGGAATTAGGCTTCCCTTTCTGCCTCTTGTGTGAATGTATCTCCACTCATGTTGGATGCAATTGCACTCTGCTCACTAGCCAGATTTTTTTTACCATGAACAGAGACGACACCAGGTTAAGAAGCAAAGGGGGAAAAAAGCTTTTTTATTTTGCCAGGCAAAAGAGGAGAGTATTTCAGCCCTTCGGCTTCAAAAGTGAAAGTCTCCTAACCAACCCCGCCTATTTCCCATATTTTATACTTTTTCAGAACCCTTTGTTTGATCAAATTACAAGAGCCATTATAATATCTCCTCCTTCTAAGTCCGTCCCAGTTATGATATCTTCGTGATCACATGTTGTTTTTCGGTATCAATTCGTCCCAGCTACGACTCAAGATAAAAAACCAAAAACCATTTGCTTAATTTAGTTCAAATTAAAAAGCCTTAAACTTTTGTTAAACAATACTGCTTTCTACTGGCTTATATAAGTAACTACAGCTTACAAATATAAATGTTATATTATATTTCCAATATGCTAAAATTAAATTAATTAAAATCTTACACACCCCACACTCATGGAAGAGAAAGGAGGGGTTTTGCCCCCTTCCCTCTCCCCACTAGCTGCTCAACCCACAGAGCTGTCTTTTGACCCCAGGAATAAACTTTGCCAGGAGTGGAAACAGCTCCAGCAAGGAAGAAAAAGAGTTGGTTTTTATATGCCAGCTTTCTCTCCCGCTTAAGGAAGAATCATACCGGCTTACAATCGCCTTCCCTTCCCCTCCCCACAACAGATACCCTGTGAGGTAGGTGGGGCTGAAAGAGCTCTAAGAGAGCTGTGACTAGCCCAATGTCACCCAGCTGGCTTCATGTGGAGGAGCAGGGAAACAAATCCGGTTCACCAGATTAGCATGTGGAGGAGTGGGGGAATCAAACCCGGTTCTCCAGATCAGAGTCCAGCGTAGTGTAGTGGTTAAGAGCAGTGGTTTGGAGTGGTGGACTCTGAGCTGGAGAACTGGGTTTGATTCCCCACTCCTCCACATGAGCGGCGGAGGCTAATCTGGTGAACTGGATTTGTTTCCCCACTCCTACACATGAAGCCAGCTCGGTGACCTTGGGCTAGCCACACACTCTCAGCCCCACCCACCTCACAGGGTGTCTGTTGTGGGGAAGAGAAGGTGATTGTAAGCCAGTTGGAGTCTCCCTTAAATGGCAGAGAAAGTCGGCACATAAAAACCCACTCTTCTTCTTCTTCCAAACCACCGCTGTTAATCACTACACCATGCTGGCTCCCAGGAACTTTCTCTACCATTTAGGTTGATCCCATGATTCTTGCACTTGCATGGTGCAGGATCCAACCCCATGAGCTGTAACTTTCCCCGTCTTATACCCTCAGCAGCCCCAGAAGACATGGGCAGGTCATTGTTTTCGATACAGGCCTAGCAGGCAGAAGGGGGATCTAGGGAAATCACTTGCATGCTGCACATCCATCATCTTCTGGTGGAGTGAGCAAGCAGGAAAAACAAATACTCTCCATCAGCAGAAAGGGGAAGGTGGGGAGAGACTTACCACATCTGGGTGGATACAGACCAGCAAGCATAGGATGCTGCGTTAAGCAATGCTTCTCTGTTCCCCTTTAGGGGGTTTCACAGTAAAAAGTGGGCCAAACTAGTCACAAATTCTTTTGCTTTGTTTGCTCAGTGCCACCTGCCTCAACCATAGGACTGGCAGAACATTTCTGGTTTACAGGCCCTGCAGAACCGAGCTAAGTCCCTTAGGGCCCTGGTCTCACCTATGAATTAATGTTCTCCAAAAAGTCCTATCATTAAGAACCTTGCTCAGGTCTTGGAAACGGAGGGCCGCGGCTTCCTTGATGGAGTCAATCCATCACATGTTGGGTCTTCCCCTTTAATAAACCAACAAAAAACCAAAATATGCCGAAAAATCCTAGAACATAGCAATCAACAGCAGCATAAATGGCCCCATGTGAACATAAATAGACCCTCAGACACAATTTATAATGATGTTCAGTCAGATTGACATAAAGCAATACCCCATTTACTCTTCATAGAAGACCTTAAGTAAACAAATTATAAATCCAAAAAGAGTGTGGATAATAGTCCCAATTAACGAATAGAATGCTGGCATAAATATGAAGAAAATTTGACGTGTCCTTTGTATGCGTAAACCAAGTCGTTAGTAGGTATAGTTGCAACCGGTGAAGTAGAGACGAAGTAATTGTAAATAGCAGTCCCTTTGTCAGATGTTTAGGCAAACAGCTCATATCCAGACAATTAATCGCCAGATAAAAGCAAGAAGGATCCCTTTGACTCCTGAAAGCTTATAGCCTGGAAAACCTTGTTGGTCTTTTAAGTTGTTACTGGCTTTGACTTGCGCTCTTCTACTGCAGACCAACACAACTAACAACCTGAGACTAGATAAAACAAGAGGGGTGTGTGAAACTTGCATGGGGGAATCCCTCCCCCATTACTGAGCCCCCCCAGTCAGTGTCCCATCAGCTTGTCAGTGTCCCATCAGCCCGGAGCAGCTATCCTTGGACCGGGGGAGGGTGGGGACTGGCAGACACCAATGGTAGGTGCGTTCTCTGCACATGCACAGAGTACACTTTAAACCCCTGGGCCTTTTTTCTGCAGACCTATGGGGTCCCCTGAGTCTTCAGGAAAGCCTGTTAGGGGGGCCGCTGTGCCCTCTATCTGTGGATTTAAGCATCAGCAGACAGGGGGGAAACTAAGGAACTAGATGTATAAATGCCTAGTGATGTGTGGCTGCATCTTAATTCTCCCTCCCCCACCCCCAAAAGATTGGGTACTTGGGAAATTAGTATATTGCAGTAGAAGCAGGGAAGCTTAAGATCCTTCCGCATCGTGAGCTGTCTCCTCGAAGGAATGCCTGCCCCCTTAGTGGACAATAAGGGTGCCAAGGTTTGCTATGAAGGAAATAAGAAAAACGCCGCATTAGTCAATAAAAAGGCAGACAGAAAACACAGTTGAAGAAGAAGAGTTGTTTTTTATATGCTGACTTTCTCTACCACTTGAGGAAGAATTAAACCGGCTTACAAATCGCCTTCCCTTCCGCTGCAGAAGATCCCGGGTTCAGCCCCAGCATCTCTAGGACCAGGTAGTAGATGATGAGAAATACTTCCACCTGAGCCCCTGGAGAGCCACTGCCAATCTGAGTAGACAATACTGACCTTGATGAAGAAGAAGAGTTGGTTTTTAGATGCCGACTTTCTCTACCAAGGAAGAATCAAAGAGACTTACAATCACCTTCCCTTCCCCCCCTTACAACAGACCCCCTGTGAGGTAGGTGCTGAGAACAGTGACTAGCCCAAGGTCACCATGCTTGCTTCATGTGGAGGAGTGGGGGATCCAACCCGGTTCACCAGATTAGCCTCTGCCGCTCATGTGGAGGAGTGGGGAATCGAACCCGGTTCTCCAGAGCAGAGTCCACCGCTCCAAACTACAGCTCTTAACCACTGCACCACTCTGGCTCTCAGCTGGTGGGGCATCATTACCTCTTCACTGGCCAGAACACAGCCTGGCAAAGTTTGGCCAAGAGGCAAAGTTTCCAGTAACTGTTGATCCAGCAAGAAAAATCCAAGGACAGTGTCAAGAGACCTGGTTGGAATCCCAACTTCTAGCATGGAAGCTCACTGATGAACCTGGGGCCTGCCACAAACTCTTAGCCTGGTCTATCTCACAGGGTTGTTGTGAACATGGAATGTGATTATGCTCAGCTAACAGGTATGCCCCAGAGATGAGGAATAACAGCCAGTGGTGAATGTGCGGCAGTTTGACCAAGACTTCCTGGAGATGTAAGGTGACCCAAAAATCATGCATGCAATCCCCCTGAATCAGTCCCCAGCTGGTCAAATGCAACCACGGGAACAGGAAAAAGGAGCAGGTGATTCCTCTTCCCGTCTTGCCTGGAACTGAAGACACAAAGTTATTGTGCACCAAGCAGGCCACACAGATTCACAGCAGGGAGGCTGCTTTCATGCCAGTGGTTTAGAAATGGTGAACTAAGAAATGAGAAGAAAAAACAGAACTTCTGCACCCTCTGCTGACCACTTGGGCACATGTCAAGCAGGCAGCTGCATTTCACACAATGGTACTTTTTTTGTGTGATCAGGGCAGAAACACCCTCGCTGTGCTCTGGCCTGGGTGGTGCTGCTTCATCCACAGGGTGAGAAACACAGGGCTTTTCCGCACACTCCACTTGCTCCTGATTTTCTTTGGAATCAGTTTGGGCACAGTTCTTTTGCACACCTGCCCTCCCTCTGCATTTTCACAGGTGTGGAATATTAAAAGCTATACCGTTCGACAGGGCATCCCCCAAGCCTATAAGGCAAGCAGCGTTCCGGTGCCAGCCAGGATCACGGCCTGCTCCGTGAGGAGTACAGCCAATACCACAGCCTTTGACCATCAAGCCTCAGTGGAGGAAATACTCAAGTGGCCACATGGTCTTCAATCTGTCTAGACATTAGGAAGAATTTTCTAACAGTTAGAGCGGTTCCTCAGTGGAACAGGCTTCCTCGAGAGGTGGTGAGCTCTCCTTCCCTGGAGGTTTTTAAACAGAGGCTAGATGGCCATCTGTCAGCAATGCTGATTCTATGACCTTAGGCAGATCATGAGGGAGGGCATCTTGGCCATCTTCTGGGCATGGAATAGGGGTCACTGGGGGTGTGAATTTCCTGCATTGTGCAGGGGGTTGGTTGGACTAGATGACCCTGGTGGTCCCTTCCAACTCTATGATTCTATTTTATAATCTCGACCTTTGTTAGACACTACTAACTTAACTCCTTGTCCTCGGCTGGTGCTGCCTTCGGATGTTGAGTGCTGCAGCACGCAGCGGAAGACCGTTTACTCCCACCAGTCACTTGGTACTCCGCTATTGGAAGTCCCCTACCCAGGTGCCCCCCCTCCTCAGTTCGAGGAGAACAGAACCCTGGATACTCACTGGGAGTGTTGGTCCTGCTCTGAGGTTAGGAGGGCATCATGGCCCCCCTGCCCAAAAATGAAGGCAGAAAAGGAAGAACAGAAGACTGTTTACTAAAAGCAGGATCCTGAGTGATCAGCCCTATATGATCGAGTTGCAGGGGGAAGATGCTTGCTTGCTCTAGCCCTTCCTTAACCCCATTCATCTCACTCACTAGAGAGCCAGCGTGGTGTAGTGGTTAAGAACTGTAGTTTGGAGCAGTGGACTCTGTTCTGGAGAACCGAGTTTGATTCCTCACTCCGCCACATGAGCGGTGGACGTTATTCTGGTGAACCAGGTTGGCTTCCCCACTCCTCCACATGAAGCCAGCTGGGTGACCTTGGGCAGACACCTGCCTCTCAGGGTGTCTGTTGTGAGGAGGGGAAGGGAAGGTGATTGTAGCCAGTCTGAGTCTTCCTTAAGTGGTAGAGAAACTCGGCATATAAAAACCCTATTCTTATTCTTCTCAGTATCCAAGGTTCTCTAGATTAGAGTCCACCGCTCTTAACCACTACATGCTTGAAAGCCCTCTGTAGTCCATTAATCCAGCATCCTATTTCACATGGCGGTGAAATTTATTTAGAAGAGTTGGCTTTTTATGTCAACTTTTATATGCCGACTTTCTCTGCCACTTAAGGGAGAATCAAACCGGCTTACAATCACCTTCCCCTTTCCACAACAGACACCCTGTGAGGTAGGTGGGGCTGAGAGAGCTCTGTGACTAGCCCAAGGTCACCCAGCTGGATTCATGTGTAGGAACCAGCCCGGTTCACCAGATTAGTCTCCGCCGCTCATGTGGAGGAGTGGGGAATCGAACCCGGTTCTCCAGATCAGAGTCCACTGCTCCAAACCACCACTCTCAACCACCACACCAAGCTGGCTCTCAGAGACTGGAATGTCACCAACTGCAAGGGCTCCACCATCTGGGTCACCAAGCATTAACCCAAAATGTGCTTTATTAGGAATGGTCCTAATAAAGAGAAAAGGCAGGATATGCTTTAATAAATAAAAGCTGGAAACCATACAGAAAGAGATGAGAAACTTGCTAGTTGCTGCTAGATAAACTCTGGCACAAAACTGGGGTGGGGGGTAAAGGAGAAAGATAAGCTTCCAGATTCAAATGTCTGGATCCATAACTGCAATTTAAAAAATTATGGGATGGGTAAAATGCAAGAAGAATCTGTTAGTATTCGGCCGCCATTCATTATTTACTGGAATAAAAATCAGCCAGATTAAAATGAGGAAAGAAATCCAGAGGGGTATTTAGAAATGAACCAGAAATGATTTTGCAGTGTTTATAGTTATTGTATTGCCATAAAATCATAGAAAGAGTTGGAAGGGACCACCAGGGTCATCTAGTCCAACCCCCTACCCACAATGCAGGATATTGCACAACTACCCCCCCACTCCCCCAGTGACCCCTACTATGCCCAGAGGAAGACAAAAAACCCTCCAGGATCCCTGGCCAATCTGGCCTGGAGGAGAATTCCTTCCCAAAGGTGATGATTGGCATTACCTTGGGCATTGTGTATATTAGTAAGTACAGGTGGGGGGGCTGTGAAACTCACTGGGGGGAATTCCATCTCCCCCCCCCCAAAACAAACACATCGCAGCTCCAGGCCTCCCCCTCCCCCCTTTTTAAAATTTCAGGGTTTTTGGGAGACCCAGGGGGTCCCCCTGGGTCTGCAGAAAAACCTATTGGTCGTGAGTATGCTCCCTATCTGGGGATTTAAGCATCTGCAGGCAGGGGGGATGCAAGAATCAGATATATAGATTCTTGTATTTTGTATTCTAGTTGCCTATATAATAATAATAAATATTAAGCAATTTTTCCAAGGTCAGAGTTGTAGAGCTTTAAACCACTGTGAGCAGACCAACTGAGTTAACAGACGTTTTACATGGGACCAGACGGCAAGCCAACCTTCAGCATTTCCTTCAACACACAAAATCCAACTAGCCTCCTTTGGAACGTTATGGACTGACCAGGGAACGGAACATAGCTTTGTTTCAATGATTTTATTTTAAAAAATTAAAGACCCCCATGGCACAACTTCTTCCCAGCACAGTTAAGTGTTAGGTTTTTTTTAACAATTACAATACAATTACAACTGATAAATTCAAAAGGAAAAGAACCAAAACGCTAAAATTTAAAAAAAAAAAAAAACCAAAAAAAACAATTCAAACAAATTTTAAAAAACCTTTTTTAAAAAAAGATACCTTTTTGAAATTGCCAACAGGGCTGTTATATTGGCATTTGATTCCCCTCCGCCCGCCCGCCATCTAACACAATGCAGAAAAAAACAGGAAGTGCTGAGAAATTTAAAAAAGTGTTCTGATACAAGGTATACAGATGAGGTAATTTACAACACAGACGTCATTAACGATCTGCAATTTCCTCGGTGCTGCCAGCCTCCCCCGCCCCGGCAGCCGAATTGGCATTCAGCACTTTGCGCGGAGAAGGAACAAAAGTAGTTTTGTGTTACTCCCTGGACCGAAAAACCTTTTCCACTCTCCCCTTTTGCGCTGTGAGGTTCGATGGCCGCTGGACACACGCCACAGCCGTTTGTGGGTTTCTCCCTATAAGACTTAACCTGCTGCCTGGTGACGCTTTGGAAGGCTTGTACGTTTGCCGTGCTCGCCAAACTACAAAGACGGGGGAAAAACCCAGAAGGGGTCGCTTTCTTAAGAATCCTGTGCACTAGCGCTGCTATCTGTACCCCCAGGGCACAGATCGCCAAAGTGAGGGCAAAAAGGCCTAGCGAGCAACAGGGGTCTCCAACAGTGAGCAAGGAGCAGATTGGTGAGTTCATGAATTCCCACGTTTGCAATATTATTTTCCAGTGGAAGGGGGCGGGGAGACCGGAGGGACATTTTGGGATTCCATCTTCCTCAGTGTACAGTTTGTTCCTGCTCACCCCATAACCTCAAAGTGCCTAACCCAAGCAGAAAGGTATTAAGCAAAACGGTAAAAAATACATGGGTTACCAAACCCCAACCAAAAAAAACACACCCAAGTTGCGGATTATTCCTAAGGCCAGCTCATCGGGTTCCCGGAGAGAGATCCGCCTCTCGCTGCGGTTGTCAAATGAGGCAGACATCCTGCAGCGAAGGGGGCAGCTGCGCTTCCAGCCTCCCTACTGGTGGCTTGAACTCCGTGAACAGTCGGGTGCAAGGAACTGGGGGGGCGTGCCTTCGGTGCCTAGCCCCTCCCCATCCTAAAACCCCAGTGCAGCGGAGGTGTGAAAGGGAAAGGTACACCAGAGGATCCTTCCTGCTCATGAGCTGCTCCGTGTAAGGCACGGCTTCTTCGTGCTGCCTGCTGACCGCAATCCTCCCCGCACAAGGTGCAAACACGAAGAGACCACGGCTTGAACTTTCCAAACCCGTTCGCGGTTGGAAGGCTGCAAAGCGTGGAAAAGGAATGCGACGCTAGCGTGACGAGACCCTCGGCAGAAGCAACTTAAGCCTAAACCCTTCATAAATAAAAAAAAAGAAACAGTTTATTTACACAGAGAGGAATTCCAACATTGCATCATTTGGCAGAGGAAGGACAAGATTTGCTATATACACACATAGGGTAAGCAGATGTTCTCCATTTAGCATCTCTGGGCAGGTCTGCCTCTTTTCCCACCAGAAGTCACACAGGCTGTTCTAATTCCTTGTCTTCTGTGTCTATTTACAAGACGGTGAACCATGTTTTTTTTAAAAAAACAAGATCTAGCGCATGAGGACATGGCGTGGCACGTGGAGGAGGGCGGGTTGCCAAAGCCCCCAAATCAGTTTGCGTGGTCCAGTTTGGGCGAAGGCCCGTAGCCGGGAGTTAAAATTTCTTTTCAGTGACACGTTCCTTTCCAGAATCCCGAGCCAAAGGACATCTCTGGCCTCTTGATCGGGGCGGGGCAGAGAGGCCACTTATTGGAACAGATAGCCTTGCCCTACGCCAGGACACCTTTCGTGGAGGTAGTGGTCGGCCTTCCCTCTAAATGCATTAGTAACCTGGAGACTTTGGACTAACACACCACATGCAGGGGGAGAAAAAGAATTAATTGGTGATCCAAGAGGCCCATGGGAGGAGACACAATTTTCTCGATGAGAAGTTCTCAACTGCAGGTCTTTTTTGCTGCCTTTTAAAAATTTTCTCCAGTAAGCCCCCTCTGCAAAGGGCATCTCCTCCCGCTTCGCCAGTTGGGCAACTTACGACGCAGAATGTAAAGGCGTTAAAATTTAGAAGTACTTTAAGGGCCCCTCCCTTCCAACCTCGTAGCCTAGATAAGGCGGCCCCCGGCAGGGAAGAAGAAATAGGCAGGAGCCGGCGGAAGAGCCAGAGT
This sequence comes from Euleptes europaea, assembly GCF_029931775.1. Lineage (NCBI taxonomy): Eukaryota > Metazoa > Chordata > Lepidosauria > Squamata > Sphaerodactylidae > Euleptes > Euleptes europaea. The sequence continues at coordinate 136,342,457 of NC_079313.1, forward strand.
CAGCATGAAGAGAGCCCAGAGACGGGGGGGGCTGCTTCATCTCAGGTAAAACGGGGTGAACAAAGTGAGGAAGAATCGTTCACAAAACACTCCCTCCGTGGGTTCTCTCAGGGACTCCCCTGAGTTACGAAAAGTTCAAGTAAAAAAAAGGGAGGGGGGGGAAACGGCCTATAATCTTTTTTTTTATGACTGAACTACTATAAATCCACAAGCAACTGTTCAGACGTTGTTCCTCCAAAGCATTCCATATCCCCCCCTTCACCCCCAAGCACTGGGCGCGAGCAGCTGCTGTCCTGGGGCAGGGGTGGAGTGGGGGTCCTCTGGCCCGTCCTGGCTCCGGTCAGGCATCTAGGAGACGGGCGGAGGGTTATCTACTGCTGAGCTCCTGCGGCTGCTGGAACTGGCATACCTAGGGCGTTGGCAGCAGAGATCACAGGCGAGCCCGCCAGAGGCCCAAGGGGCGAAGACGTTGGCACTGAAGAAATCCCTACAGGGGAGAGGGGAAAAAAGAAGAATCGAAGAGTTGGTTTTTATATGCCGACTTTCTCTGCCACTTAAGGATGAATCAAACCTTCCCTTCCCCTCCCCACAGCAGACATCCTGTGAGGTAGGTGCGGCTGAGAGCTCTGAGAGAACTGTGACTAGCCCAAGGTCACCCAGCTGGCTTCATGTGGAGGAGTGGGGAAACCAGCCCAGTTCACCAGATTAGAGTCTGCTGCTCATGTGTAGGAGTGGGGACTCAAACCTGGTTCTCCAGATCAGAGCCCACCACTCTTAACCACTACACCACGCTGGCTCTTTCCCATTACCTACTGCCCAGTCCCTAAAAAGGCTAAAAAACCTGGAGATGCCAGGGATTGAACATGACACCTGCAGCTTTACCTGAGCCACAGCCCTTCCCCACCAAGGTCTTAAGATCAGCATCGCCTACTCAGACTGGCAGTGGCTCTCCGGGGTCTTAGGCAGAGGTCTTTCACACCACCAGCTACCCAGTCCTTTTAACTGGAGACGCCAGGGATTGAACCTGGGATCTTCTGCACGCCAAGCAGATGCTCTGCCCCTGAGCCACTTGACTTCGGCAGAGGTGAGAGACTGCAGATGAACATGTGAACTGACTCCACTGAAGGCACTGCATGAAAACGCTTATCTCTGGCGAAAGATAAGCGATGGAGTGTTCACGCACGTGGGCAAACACGAGGACAGAACCGTGACGCTTATTGCTGGAAATCGGCACGTGCAAACCAGCCCCCCGACAACCCCAGCTGCATTTTTACACCCCAAAGGTGAGCGCGACCGGCTGCCGACTCACCTGACAACATGCTGGCGCTGCTGACGGGGGTGCTGCTCCCTGGCATGCTGGCTGAGGTCATCCGAGCCTGGTCCTTCACTATGGGGTCTGCAAAAGAATCCCCCCTCCGGGTTAGAGCAGCCACATTATTGCTCCAAAACACACAAGAGAGATTTTTGTTCGGGGATATGACTCAGCTGAGCAGCTCATCTTGACATTTTATTATTTTTTTAAAGGCAGGCAGCTTTCAACATGTTCTGACCCAGATGGCTCCGGCTAGCCTGATCGTGTCAGATCCGGGAAGCTAAGCGGGGCCGGCCCTGCTTAGTATTTGGACAGGAGACCACCAAGGAAGTCCAGGGTTGTTACATAGAGGAAGGCAATGGGCGGGGGGGGGGGGAGAATAAACACTGGGGAACGTTATATCTATGGCGTGCCATGTAGGGTTTCCTGGAGTGGGTGTGAGAAGCCCACAGAAGCATCTAAATTAAGCCTGGAGAAGGAACTGGCTTGCTTCAGTGCTTTCAAAACGTAGGGATGAACAATTTTTGATTGCAAATATAAACCACTACTGTATTAGGTACTGTGGAACATAGGCAGGACATTGCTACTGCAGTTGCCTTGCTTGTGGGCTTCCTGGTTGGCCACTGTGTGGACACATTGCTGGACTTGATGGGCCTGGGTCTGATCCAGCAGGGCCTTTCTCATGTTCTTATACCGATTATATGAGGTGCTGTGAAACACAGGCAGGACAATGGTGCTGGAGCCGTTTTGTTTGTGGGCTTCCTAGAGGCCCCTGGATGGCTGCTGTGTGAACAGACCGCTGGACTTGATGGGCCTTGGTCTGATCCAGCAGGGCTTTTCTTACGTTCTTATGGCAATGGCAAACCACCCCTGAACATCTCTTGCCTTGAAAACCCTACAAGTCACCATAAGCTGGCTGCTACATAACAGCAAAAAGGAGGGGGGAAAAAGCTTTCACCGTTGTAGAGTTAAGCTTGAAAACAGACAGCCAAATCTCACACAAGGCAGGAAGTTGGCAAAGGTGGGATGCCAGAGAAGAGGCGGCTTAGGAAGAACCACGTTGCTAAGGGCATGGAATGGACTTCAGTACGGATCCAGGGCTGCTCCGTTCTCCTCATTTGCATAACAAATAGTGCGCACATTCTGCTTTTAGAATTAATCTATACAGCTTGCAGGCTGGAGTTTCTTGGTGCAAAATTAGGGGTTACTGCAGTGCAGAGGGCTTTTTGTGTTTTTTCTTTTAAAGCTCTAAGCCAGGGGTGGGGGATGTCAGGTTGGGGGGGGGCGTTTAAAGCCCGCGAAATCATTTGGTCTGGCCCTTCGTGGGTCCTGGCAGATCTCTAGTGAAGAAGGATCAAAGACTGGCAATCCGCCCCCTCCCACGGACAGGAATAGCCTCTATTCAAGGTGGATGTGAGTTTATTTTGCTGAGAAAGGGAACCCTTTTTCCCCCTTACAGAAGAGACGTTAGCTATGGAGCTGCTAGGACCGCCCAAGAAACTATGTTAACCTTTTCCCACCCGGGCCATGGAGAAACGTATTCCCTGTACTACAAGAGGGCTGGGGGCGGAAGTGGCAACAATGGAGGGATTAAAGGGGGCAGGGCCAGAATGTGTGTGTGTGGGGGGGAAGAGTTCTTAGCCAGTGTGTCCTCATTTCATCCCTGCAGGCAGAGGTAGCAGGAACCGGCTGTAGAATCCGGCCCCGACCATGCGGAGCAGGAGCAACTCCGGCGTGTGGCTGGACAGCTACGCCTAGCTGGTGCAACAGACCATCCTGTGCCACCAGGTGGGCGAATGCGCCACCGGCTGGATGCCTGCCTGATTGCCCATGCAGGGGGGGTCATCTGGGGCAGCTGCCTGCTTGGGGCTTGGTCGGCTAATTTTTAAGTTGATAATTTTGTATGGCCAGTGAATGATGTCATAAATATCCAAACGGCCCTTGGCGGGAAAAAGGATCCCCACCCCCCCTCTATGGCATTATCCAACATATAATAATTCTAACAAATAAACCGAGAGGCCGACTTCCCAAGCAGCTGGAAATACCAGGGTCACCATCCAAACTCTCCCCTAATACTCGAACCCAGGGCCAGCCACTGAAGCAGCAGGGTGGTAGATTCAGGGCAGATACAAAGGAAGTACATCTTCACACAGTGCATACTTAAAACTGTGGAACTCGCTGCCACAGGATGTGTTGATGGCTGCCAACTTGGAACACTTTAAAGGTGCAGAAAAGAGTAACCCAAACGATCAGGGGGTTAGAGCAACTTCCCTATGAGGAGCGGTTAAAACGCTTAGGGCTGTTTGGCTTGGAAAGAAAGAAGTTAAGGGGAGACATGATAGAGGTCTGTAAAATTATGCATGGTATGGAGAGACAAACCTTTCTCCCTCTCTCACAATACTAGAATGTGAGGTCATTTGCTGAAGCTGGAGGGTGACAGATTCAAAACAGATAAAGTATTTCTTCACACAACACATAGTTAAATTGTGGAACTCCCTGCCCCAGGATGTGGTGATGGCTGCCAACTTGGAAGGCTTTAAGAGGAGAGTGGACATGTTTATGGAGGAGGGGGCTATCCATGACTACTAGTCAAAATGGATACTAGTCATGACACATACCTCTTCTCTCCGGGATCAGAGGAGCATGCCTATTCTATTAGGTGCTGTGGAACACAGGCAGGATGGTGCTGCTGAAGCTGTCTTGTTTGGGGGCTTCCTCGAGACACCTGGTTGGCCACTGTGTGAACAGACCGCTGGACTAGATGGGCCTTGGTCTGATCCAGCAGGGCTTTTCTTACGTTCTTATAAAAGGGGAGTGGGCAAAGTCATGGAGGACAGAGATGTCAATAGCCAGCAAGGCTAGTAGCCATCTACCCCACATCCAGTAGCAGCAGCAGTACGTCTCTTGTTATCAGTGGATGAGGAGCACGGGCGGGAAGATACTGCTGCAGTCACCCTGCTTCTGGGTCTCCTAGGAGCATCTGGTCAACCACTGTGTGAACAGAATGCTGGACTTGATGGGCCTTTGGTCTGATCCAGTGTGGCTCTTCCTATGTTCTTAACTCACTTAACTAATGCGTACTGGGGCCAATATTTAGTCACCACCTGGAAACTGATCCTCCCTGACAGGAAGAATTTCCATGCGGTCACTCACTTCCCCCGAGGACCTGGCTACAGTCAAAAACACTTATGCAGCATTTAGCCACCCCACATACTGTTGATCTTTGACGAGGGAGACTCAGCTGTAAGCACAGCTCAGCGCTCAGAGTCCACCACCTTCATGGAAAAAAAACCCTCCCCAAACTGGCTTCCAGTCCTGCTGTTGCCAGGGCCACGTGAACTATTGGCCAAAAAACGGAAGTCTGCAATCATAACTTACACAAAATGGGCACAAGCCGCTTGCATAACGTCACGTTCAAGCTTCATGTTTGCAAAAAAATGGAAGTAAAGTAGGCAGGTGGCAGCCCGGGAGAGGGCCTTCTCGGTTGTGGCAACAAAGCTCTGGAACTCTCTCACCAGGGAGATTTGCCTGTCTCCTTCTGTTGCTGTCTTCCGCCAACGGGTGAAGACTCTTGGTTCATTTGGCATTCCCTCTGTGATATCTCCCTCCTGACCACTGTCTTAACTGCTGGTTTTTTAAAACGTCCTTGGGCTTTTCCACATTCTCTTTTTCCTCTTTTCGAAGTTCCTGTTTCCTTGGTTTAAAGTTCTGCACGTGTTATGCTCCCTCTAGTGGTCAATTCGATGTAGCAGAAGATTAAATGTAGCTTATTTCCCTGCTGATTTATGCAGCAGCTTTTTACTCTTTCAATAGAAACAGGTATGATGTCGAATCAACTACTAGAGGCAGTAAAACATGTGCGGAACCTAAAAAACACTGATGAAACAAGAACTTGGAGAGGAGGAAAAAGAGAATGCGGAAAAACCTTTTATACATATTGTAACTCTGTTTTTAATTGTTTTAATGATGGTGTTTGGAAGGGGACTTGATTAAAAAGTTATTTTATCATGTTTTGTTTCAAATGGTTAGCTGCCTTGGTGGCCTTTGGGAGGGCAGAAAGGTGGGATACAAAGTTTGTAAATAAATAAATAAAACCCTGTAACAGGAACTGCAGGAATAAGAGCAGAGTTTGGAATACAGGTGGCCTAGAGGCAGGAACCCGGGAACAGCACACTGTCCAGCTAGCTTCTTGTTTTCCTTCGGAGATTTTACTTGACTAATTTTTCAAGCTGCCCCCATAAAGGGACAGACACCTGCCTTTAAAAAATGGAAACACGGGACACCTCGGTGAACCTCTCCTGCTTTTTATGCTCATTTGTTTTGCTCTTATCATCTCCTTGCTCCCTCAGCCCCTTGCCCCATGAAAGGACAGAAAGCTGGGCCCACGGAGAGGCAGACTCACAAAAGTAAGGGTGCTCCATTGCTTCTCTTGCCGTGAGCCGGGACTGGTGATCATATCGCAGCAATTTGTCTAGGAAATCCAGGGCCTCCGGGCTGACCAAGTGCTGATTCTCGCTGTGAACAAAGCGTTCCCATCGCTTGCGGGAGTGCCTGTGGGAAGGACAAAGGAACACTGAGCAAATGACTGGCACGCAAATGTTTCTGCAAGTCATCTGATCATACAGTTGGAAGGGGCCATACAGGCCATCTTGTCCAACCCCCTGCTTAATACAGGATAAGCCCAGAGCATCCCTGACAAGTGTTTGTCCAGCCTCTGCTTCAATTTGCCAGTGAAGGGGAGCTCACCACCTCCCTAGGTAGCCAATTCCAATGTTGAACAACTCTTACAAAAAATTTCCCTAATATTCAACTGGCACCTTTCCACCTGCAATTTAAACCCATTATTGCGAGTCCTATCCTCTGCTGCCAACAGGAACAGCTCCCTGCCCTAATCTAAATCATCTTCATATGTGCCTTGAAATGTCACCTGGGAATGAAGGAATGCATGCGTCTAACTCAGAGAAATGGTGCCTTTCATTTCTACAGTGCTTGCAAAGTGTAAGACGTACACTTGCCTATATTCTACGCAGGACAGTTTTTGGAGGTGTGAAAGAGATACATGGACCAGAACTGCACACTGTATTCCAAATGAGGCTGCACCACAGATCTACACAAGGGCACTATAACATTGGCCATATAGATGCAAACCGTCGCATGAGAAAAGCTGCACCTGTGACGAAGAGACCCAGTTCCACCTCTCTCAAAGTGCAACCAATGGGACTTGATGAAATGCTAGGAGCATGGCTTTTCTTATGTTCTTATGATACTAGCCATGATACATCCCTGTTCTCTCCTGGATCAGAGGAGCATGCCTATTGTATTGGGTGCTGTGGAACAAAGGCAGGAGAACGCTGCTGCAATCGTCTTGTTTGTGGGCTCCCTAGAGGCACCTGGTTGACCACTGTGTGAACAGACTACTAGACTTGACGGGCCTCGGTCTGATCTAGCAGGGCATTTAAGTTATTTCTGGCCAGGCAAAATTTTCAATCCTGCCCTATCCTCTCTAAAGTTCACACTATCTACTACAACTCCCTGGTTCTCCAGTTTCATCCGCAGACAACCCATTTTGCAACGCAGCAGCTGCCAAGATCAAAGGAAAGCTGTGTAAGACAACCCAGGAAACATGGCAGATCTGCAATCCCCGTCCTTCCGCTGCCCACTGTAACACACCAACTTGGTTTATCCTAATGAGCGCCAAATTTTAAGTCTGACGCTTACAACCAACCCCAACTTACCTGCCCAAGATATCATTGAAGCGGGGGTCAAGTTCTATGTTGTATTTGTCGATGTAGTCGTACAAATCTTCTGTCCCCAGCACCTTGGCTATCCTCACCAACTGTGAACAGATAATGTGTGAGCCGGCACCACGCAAATCGAACAATTTTCCCAGCTGCCAGGTGGGGAAAAGCTCCCTTTGTCAGATAACATGCATTATCATCCGTATGGCGTACACAGCTAAAGCAAACTGACTTCACTGGAAAAGGCTGCACTTTGTGAGATATTCTGCATGTGGCATTTGATCCACGCTGACACGTTCACACATGCAAGCCACCATCGCAGTGGATCAAGAGGAAGACATACACAGCTGAACTCTTTTGCACGAATTCTGTGTCCTTCATCCCTTGCAAAAGCAGGCAACAAGACGAACGTACAACACTGTGATGGGAAGGTGGTGCCAGACCTGCCGTGAGAGCTCACCTGATCATAATTGTCATGGCCGTGGAAAAAGGGCTCCTTCCGGAAAATCATGCTGGCTAGCATACAACCCAAGCTCCACATATCCAGACTATAATCGTACATCTGCAGAGAAGCAAAATAGGCCAGTTGGTATGGCTCGTTTGCAGACTCAGGACAAGAAAAACAGTTCATTTTTGTTACAGATGCACACCTGCCAGATCATGAGGTTTCAGCATCCTTGCTCGCAGTTCCCAAAGGCGTGTTGGGGGCAGGGGGCTCCGCACGGGGCACCAGCGCACAAACATTTTGACCATTTTAAAGCTAACTGTACTTTCCAGGGCCCACTCTCTAAGTGACTCCATGCTGCTTTCCCCCGTCCCCAGCAAAAAAAATCATAGAATTGGAAGGGACCACCAGGGTCATATAGTCCAACCCTGTATAATGCAGGAAATTCCCACCCACACCACCAGTGACCACTACTCCATGCCCAGAAGATGGCCAAGATGCCCTTCCTCTCACCATCCGCCTACGGTCATAGACTCAGCATTGCTGAGATGGCATCTAACCTCTGCTTAAAAATCTCCAGGGAAGGAGAGCTCACCACCTCCTGAGGAAGCCTCTTCCACTGAGGAACCGCTCTAACTGTCAGAAAATTCTTCCTAGCATCTAGACAGAAACTCTTTTGATTTAATTTCAACCTGTTGGGTCTGGTCCGACCTTCTGGGGCAACAGAAAACAACTCGGCACCATCCTCTCTATGACAGCCCTTCAAGTACTTGAAGATGGTTATCATATCCCCTCAGTCTTCTCCTCTTCAGACTAAACGTAGGACTTGGGCCAGGAACAGTGCATCGGCCAACCCTGAACCACACTAAACTTTTTAATTTTCGCATTCAGCGTTTGCAAATATACAGCATTACTCAGCAACAGGCTGTATTTCACATTGATTTATACAGAGGCAAACCCCAAAGTGGAGCCTCCCATGACAGCTTTTCCCAGTTCACCCCATTCCTCCTCCTAATACCTGCAGGAGAGCTGTGACCCCTTTGGGGGCCCTGATTCACAGACTGAGAGCCACTGGCTTCTGCAGGTTTCTGCTTGCCTGCAACGCGGAGGCCGGGCCACACTTACTTGATAATCTACAAGGAGCTCAGGGCCTTTGAAGTATCTGGAAGCCACTCGAACGTTGTACTCTTGGCCAGGATGGTAGAATTCCGCCAAACCCCAATCTATTAGCCGCAGCTAAAAACAGAAGAGAGGTTAGGGGAGGAAGAGTAGAGACTCGCCTTTTTCCATCTACCTGTCCAATGAGTTTGAAAACCGAGCACACATGGGACCAGAAGTAAACTGAATAAAGGTTATATCAAGTTAAATGAAGCAAAAAGAAACCATCAGCAACTAATACATAAGGTGTCAATGGTAAAAATAGTACAAGAGAACTAATTTATTTATCTATTAAAACTTTTTATAGTCTGCCTTTCCTCTTGGTTCAAGATGGCTTACAATAATAGTTCAAATATCCCCAGCTGAAACCAAATATAAAATAGCAAGCCCCAAATCCCTCCCCCACCCAGTAATGAAGTCCTCAGTTAAAAAAAAAAAAAGAGTAAGAAAAGAAATTACGTTTCAAAAGATTTATTGATACGCCTTGTTTTTAATTGTTGTTATCTGCTCTGAGCCTTTTATCTGAGCCTAGGAGGGCAGATAAAAAATGCGAATAAATAAATAAAACAATTTCACACTAATAAACAGAGAAACATAGAGCTGGAAGGGACCTCAAAGGCCATCTAGTCCAACCCCCTGCACAATGTAGGAAATTCACAACTACCTCCCCCCACCACCACTTCCCCAGTGACTTCTGCTCCATGCCCAGAAGATGACAACAAAACCCCTCCAGGATCCCTGGCCAATCTGCCCTGGAGGAAAATTGCTTCCTGACCCCAAAGTGGTGATTGGGCATTAGCAGAAGAAGAAGAGTTGGTTTTTATATGCAGTCTTTCTCTACCACTTAAGGCAGAATCAAACCTGCTTACAGGTTTCCCTTCCCCTCTCCACAACAGACACTCAGTGAGGTAGGTGGGGCTGAGAAAGCTCCAAGAGAGCTGTGACTAGACCAAGGTCATCCAGCAGGCTTCATGTGGAGGAGTGGGGAAACCAACCTGGTTCACCAAATTAGCCTCCGCCTCTCCTGTGGAGGAGTGGGGAATCAAACCCGGTTCTCCAGATCAGAGTCCACAGCTCCAAACCACCGCTCTTAACCACTACACCACGCTGGCTCTCAAGCTAAAGAAGACTGCTTAATCTGTTTTAGCAAGAACTTGTTTTAGACTGGCTTTTCGTGCTGTTTTTTTTTTAGTGGCACTGCTTTTTTAAAAAAAGCAGCAATTAATTTTAATGGCTTTGTTTTGTTCTGAAACATTTAAGCTGCCTTGAGCAGTTTTCTGGAAGAGGCAGCTAAGAAATGATCCAGTTTTTTTAAAGAATGTGACGGGTGCTACAGATAGGCTTAAGCATGCAGCAAAGGGGAAGGGGGGGTTAATTCCACACCAAAACAAGAAGACATCAGGAGGAAAAGGTCACTCCCCAGACCCATCGCGCCTCACCTTTCTGTGCTCGTGGTCGATCATGACGTTGTGGGGCTTGACGTCTCTATGCATGATCCCCATACTGTGACAGTAATCCAGGGCCTGGGGAAAAGAACACACACACCACAGGACATCCGTCAGGGAAGAGGGTGAAGTGGAAAAGTCACGGGAGACCATTATAATAATAATTGATTAATACGGACACTGGCCAGCAAAAAAAACCAAACAGCCTCAACAGTTAATAAGCGAACCACAACAGCTACTACTGCTACTACCAATAATCTAAGCCTAAAAATTACATATATGAATAAAATTTATATAAACCTTGTATAACCTGGTGTGACCCCCCTTAATATTTTGAGTAATAAAGTATTTCTGTTACTCTTGTCCTTTCAGGGTACGATGTATTTTAATAGCTGTAGTGCAAAATTTAGCAGTTCAGAGTGTAAACTGTGATTTTTCATCAGTTAGGAGCTTCTTAGCCAGAAACTCATCCGGCTGGTTAGGGCAAGTGTTAAGCAAAGGGGGAAGAACCCTTGTGCGTACTTCTTGGTAGAATGAACAGCAGATCAAGACATGTTCTGAAGTTTCTATATCCCCTGATCCACAAGGGCAAAGCCTTTCTGCTATGGGGACCTTCTTATATCTTCCCTCCAATACCGCCGCAGAAGACCATTGCAACACGAGGAAATAGATAGTAGTGAACCACATGCTTCTTCACTATGCCATTAATTGTCCTATGACAGCACTGGGGTGGAAGGGGTTAACAGGGCTGAAGGGCTCTGTCTTCTCCCCTAGCAACTTGCACTTTCAGGGAGGGTAAGGGGGTAATTTTGCAGCTGGCATTGGTATGCCAAAGCAGCCTTATCTCCTGGCTTTGGAGAGCTCTCTTCCAAGTTGCTAGGCAGTAGGACACACACACACTCACTATTGCTATTCTAGAAGAAGGGGGGCTACTTTCTTGGGGGGCCCGCCTGCTTGCCTGGCTTCTTTCTTGCTTTCCCCTCCAGACTGAACTGTGCAGACTGAGCTGTGTGTGTTGGAGGCTACCTGCAGCTGTATTTTGGGGTCCCGTGCGAAGGAAAGGGATGTGAGGGTACTCTTTTTGTCTGTCAGTCAGTCTGTTTGTTGCTCATAGGCAATAAAACCGCTTAAATTCTAGCAGCGTTATAATCACTGCCTCTGAAATGCCTAAGGGAAAAGAACCTTTTGCCCTTTGGTGATACAGAGGGCAGTCCCCATTTTGCACTCCTTCCCACTAAATTAACTCAGGCTGCGAGCACGACCATGCATCACTTATTATGAGAATCTAGAGACAGATCTGAAAGGGATCAAAGATAAATGCCGGACGTGGCGGTATTTCCTCGACTGCTCACAGGCCAATCCTATCCCACCAAGCCTCTCCCACTACCTGCCCCGGATTTTGTCTCCCTGTCTGTGCAGCTGCCTGCAGATACCACCATCTCAGTCCAAGTCCCACACCTTCTAGTCCTGCACAGGAAGTTCACCGCAGGTAAAGCAACACAGCCCAGGCGAGCTTGAACCCACCAGACCCTGGAAGCTAAGCAGGGTCGGTCCTGGTCAGTATTTAAACGGAAGAGCACTGAGGAAGTTCAGGGTTGCTGCGCAGAGGCAGGTAATGGTAAACCACCTCTGTTCGTCTCTCGCCTTGAAAAACCTATGGGGTTGCAATAAGTCGGCTGGGACTTGACAGCACTTTCCACGGTCAAAGCAGCGTGGAGATCACTAAGTTTGCAAGCCAGTGGTACCCTTTACCGGGGTGGAGGGGGAGGGGTGGAGAGATAATCTCATCTGTGTTTGGTGGGCCACACTGTTCCGCGCTCCAGGTACCCATAACAAGGTTTGTGGTTCTTTGTTGATGGGGGAAGGAAGCAGAGCCCTGATTCCTCCAGGCAAACACCCTCACTGTGCTGGACCACACTGCCGCGTCATAGAATCATAGAATCGTAGAGTTGGAAGGGACCACCAGGGTCATCTAGTCCAATCCCCTGAACAATGCAGGTAATTCACATCTCCCAAGCCACACGCTGGCCGTTTATGAAGGGATGTTTTCCCACCGTCACCCCCGCCGACTGCTTCAGGGCTTCCTTTTGATTATGCATGCCTTTTCCGCCCATCAGAGGTCGCCTCGCTCTCTCCACGCTTTTTGCCCGCATTTTCCAGATTCTGGCTAAAACAGCATCTGTTTGGTGGAGTCCAGTCAGCCCAAGACCCAGCTTTTACATATAAGCTCATACAGTGGGAAAATCCCCCCCATTTCCCAGGGCTGGTTGCCAGGACGCCATCTCCCACTCATCCTTTAGCTTACACACACATACACAGTGTGGAGTGGTGGTTAAGAGTGTCAGACTAGTATCTGGAAGCTCAGGTTCGAATCCCCACTTGTGTCATGGATGCTCACTGGGAGACCTTGGGCCAGTCACAAGCTCTCATCCTAGCCTACGTAGAAGAAGAGTTGGTTTTTTGTATGTCCATTTTCTCTACCTTTTAAGGAGAATCAAGCCGGCTTACAATCGCCTTCCCTTCCTCTCCCCACAACAGACACCTCGTGAGGTGGGTGAGGCTGAGAGAGTTCAGAGAGAACTGTGACTATCCCAAGGTCACCCAGCAGGCTTCACGTGGAGGGGTGGGGAATCAAACCCAGTTCTCCAGATTAGAGTCCGCTGCTCCTAACCACAACACCATGTTGGCTCTCAAAGCAACTTATGCCACTTTGGGGACAAAGACCGGGGACAAATGAGTTACATAAATAAAAGACAGGGGAGGGGCTGTGGCTCAGTGGTAGAGCCTCTGCTTGGCATGCAGAAGGTCCCAGGTTCAATCCCCGGCATCTCCAGTTAAAGGGACCAGGCAAGTAGGTGATGTGAAAGACCTCTGCCTGAGACCCTGGATAGCCGCTGCCAGTCTGAGTGGACAATACTGACTTTGATGGACCAAGGGTCTGATTCAGTATAAGGCAGCTTCACGTGTTCACGCGTGACATGAGCGCAGACTCACCTTCAAAATTTCATACATGTAGAACCGAATATCGTAGTCTGTTAACGTTTGGTACAATTGCTGCAGAAGGAGAACACGACAAAATCAGGGTAAGGATCACAGCGGTCCTGCCAGTTCCCAATCAACAGATTACGGGAAGGGGGGAAGCGGTTCTGCCGCCCAGTGGGCACAGCCGGACACTGCAGCCAATAAGGGCTCCTTGATCAGGCACAATGCTGCATGCACAAACACTCGTTTGCCACAACAGTGCTTTACCTTTGGGAGCGGGAAGCGCACATGTTCGAACGTTACCCTAAAAGCAGTGTGCCAAGGGGCCCTCTTAACATAAAGGTACCTCTGCAATCCAAGCGAATTAGCCACACTATCCAGCGGGACTGGCTGAACCTGATTGACTTGAGAAGGCTCTTGATGTCACACTTAGTCTGCATATGTTTGGGCCGTTCATCTGGCTGCCCAAACCAAAGCAGCAGAGATCCTGAAGCAGCGTGGACAGATCTACAAAGTGTTGGGGTTGCATGCAAAATCTCTGCTAAGGGAAGGTGCTTCTGCAGGCACGGTGGGATTTCCCTACCTCTCCCACCCTGCTCCAGCCCAAACTGCCCCCCACAGTGCTCCTTCTGGGGGACACAGGAGCCCTCAAAACAGGGAAAGAGGAGCTGGAAGTCTGCTGTGGGAGAGGGAACCAGAGGGAGTTACCACTGGGGAGCACTTGTGGAATTTGCCCACTGCTTGGGGGGGGGGCTGCAGATAAAGAGCAAAGGCAATGGGGCTTCCCCATGGCAGGTTTCCCCGCTTTTCCCCCACCCCGGACGCACAGTGGTGGCAGACCCTCCCCACCTTCTCTGGGCCATTGAGGCTTCTGCATTTAAAAAAAAAATGTCAGCACCAGAATACAGCTATATTGATAGACCATTGTAACAATAGGGGTAATGGGTTCTGTGAATATCAGGCTTTCATTTTTTTAAAAAAACTGTCTAGCCTCTCCCCTTGTGAAGATATGCCTTTTCCCTTATATCTCTGCAAATGAAAGGGCTAGAGACTAAAAAAAAATGAAAGCTAAGAATTCACAGAGCCTGCTAGACCTACTATTAAAGCGTTATGTTGACATAGCAACATTCTAGTGCTGATGTAGAAAAAATAACCCCTCCAGTGGCAGTGGGGAGGAAATGGGTGCCAAAGGGACAAGGACAGGGAAAAATTGCTGCCATGTGGGTGGAAAATTCCAAATCTGCACCATGCAGACTTTATTGCGATCTTTCCCAAAACTTCAGAGCAAAAGCAGGTTTGAGAAAGACTGGACAAAGGCAGAAAACCCCCAGGAGGTGCACAAATGCACCATGATGTTGTGGGAAAACAGGAAGAAAAACACCTCTGCTTTCGAACAGCATTGGACCAGGGGCAGCTAACGGAAATCTCCGTTTCCACCACAACTAATTCACTGCTACTTCCAGATCACTTCTCCCCACAGCAGCCTTATTCTCCCCATACCACAACCCAGACATGTGCATGCATGAAACACCAGCGAAGCCACAGCCTTCCCTCACAGGTCCCAAACTGTACCTTGAAGTCTGTGTTGTTTACATGTTCAAAAACCAAGGCCGGAGTCCGAGACTGGAAAAAGGAAACAAAAATGTTCTCATGTTAGTTCTGAGCTGCAGACTTATCCGTTGTTTATAGACCCACTGGGGACCTACGTATGTCCCCTCATTCATTCATGATCCTCCCCCTGAGGATGCAGGAAGCCCCCAGACTCATCTAACTTTTGTTGGACAAATCAGCATGAATTTCTACAAAATCTAGGAGCTGAATGGCCCAGGCTAGCCCGATCTTGTCAGATCTCGGAAGCTAAGCAGGATCGGCCCTGGTTAGAACTTGGATGGGAGACCACCAAGGAGGTCCAGGGTTGCTACGCAGGCAGGCAATGGCAAACCACCTGTTTGTCTGCCTTGACCTGGATGGCCCAGGGTGGCCCGGTCTCATCAGATCTCAGGAGCTAAGCAGGGTCGGTCCTGGTTAGCACTTGGATGGGAGACCACCAAGGACGTCAAGGGTTGCTACGCAGAGGCAGGCAAGGGCAAACCACCACTGTTTGTCTGCCCTGACCTGGATGGCCCAGGCTAGCCCAATCTCATCGGATCTTGGAAGCTAAGCAGGGTCAGCCCTGGTTGGTACTTGGATGGGAGACCACCAAGGAAGTCAAGGGTTGCTACGCAGAGGCAGGTAAGGGCAAACCACCTCTCAACATTTCCTGCCTTGAAAACCTGGGGTTGCCATGGATCACCCCAGCACACTAGGAGCTGAAAAAGCCAGGTGAGAAGTTCCTCTGAGAAATGCTGTTCTGATTAAAAAGCCTACCTAAGCAGTTCAAAAACAGGGCAGAAAAACAGGGAGAACAAGGAACCAGCTTTGGCACTCTATCCTGTGCTCAAGAGGTGCTTGAAACACCAGGATGTGTTCTGTTCTTAGAATGGCAGAACCTCTGCTGTTGACTGAAGAGATCTTTGGCATTTGTAACCAACTTCAGCTGTTTCGCGGTGAGAGAAAGCACCCTTCCCCCTCCATCTGGAAGGAAGCTCTCTGTAAATCAGAAGTCTGCCGGCCCCTATGACCAGCTGAGGAATGCCAACTAAGGTCAGGACCACACGCTCCTCTCTGCAGAGCCCACAATTCCTGATGACGTACATCCAAAGACACTCCCGTCAGGAGGCACGCACTTAAAAAAAACTCTCCGGGAAAT
This sequence comes from Euleptes europaea, assembly GCF_029931775.1. Taxonomy (NCBI): domain Eukaryota; kingdom Metazoa; phylum Chordata; class Lepidosauria; order Squamata; family Sphaerodactylidae; genus Euleptes; species Euleptes europaea. Next base: position 136,358,286 of record NC_079313.1, read on the forward strand.
TAGAAGAAGCCTTTCAAATGTACTTCTATATGCCTAGTGCCAAAGAGATGAGGAGCAGTTAAAACGCTTAGGGCTGTTTAGCTGGAAAAGAAGGCAGTTAAGGGGAGACATGATAAAGATCTATAAAATGATGCATGGTATGGAGAGAGTGGACAGGGAGAAAAGCTTCTCTCATAATACCAAAACACAGGAGTCATCTGCTGAAGCTGGAGGGTGAAAGAATCAAAACAGATGAAAGGAAGTATTTCTTCACACAAAGCATAGTTAAATTGTGGCACTCCCTGCCCCAGGATGTGGTGACGGGTGCCAACTTGTGAGGCTTTAAGAGGGGAGTGGACATGTTCATGGAGGAGAGGTGTATCCATGCTACTAGTCAAAATAGATACTAGTCTTGATGCATACCTATTCTCTCCAGGATCAGAGGAGCCTGCCTGTTATATTAGGTGCTGGGCCTTTCTTATGTTCTTATAATATAATACACATAGGAAAACACCTGGGTGAGAGGAGCATGTAATTTTTTTTATTTTACTTATACCCCACCCTTTCCCAATCTAGTTGGTCTCAGGGCAGCTTGAGAGACCCTGCCTCGCCATCATTGTATTGAAAGCCAGTGTGGTGTAGAGGTTAGCGCTGGACTAACATCTGGGAGATCTCAGTTGACCCCCTCTAAGCCCAAAACACCCCAGCCACTTGAAGTCACAGGGAGGGAAAAGCCTGAACACGCTGCTCTGAACTCCTTGGAGGGAACAGAAGCAATCTTGGGCTGCATCAACAGATATATCATGTCCAGATCATGCAAAGTGATAGTGTCGCTTTACTTTGCTCTGGTATTGTGTTCAGTTTTGGGCACCGCAATTTAAGAAAGATGTAGACAAGCTGGAACGTGTCCAGAGGAGGGGTCTGGAAACCAAGTCCTATGAGGAAAGGTTGAAGGAGCTGGGTATGTTTAGCCTGAACAGGAGAAAACTGAGAGGGGATATAATAACCATCTTCAAGTACTTGAAGGGCTGTCATAGAGAGGATGGTGCCAAGTTGTTTTCTGTTGCCCCAGAAGGTCGGACCAGAACCAACGGGTTGAAATTAAATCAAAAGATTATCCGGGCTGTGTGACCGTGGTCTTGGTATTTTCTTTCCTGACGTTTCGCCAGCAGCTGTGGCAGGCATCTTCAGAGGAGTAACACTGAAGGACAGTGTCTCTCTGTCCTATTCAGTGTCTCTCTGTCCTATTCAGAGACACTGTCCTTTTACTCCTCTGAAGATGCCTGCCACAGCTGCTGGCGAAACGTCAGGAAAGAAAATACCAAGACCACGGTCACAAAGCCCGGATAACCTACAAGAACCAATGAACTCTGACTGTGAAAGCCTTCGACAATAAATCAAAAGAGTTTCCGTCTTGACATTAGGAAGAATTTTCTAACAGAGCAGTTCCTCATTGGAACAGGCTTCCTTGGGAGGTGGTGAGCTCTCCTTCCTTGGAGAGTTTTAAGCAGAGGCTAGATGGCCATCTGTCAGCAATGCTGATTCTATGACGTTAGGCAGATCATGGAAGGGAGGGCATCTTGGCCATCTTCTGGGCACGGAGTAGGGGTCACTGGGGGTGTGAGTGGGGGAGATAGTTGTGAATTTCCTGCATTGTGCAGGGGGTTGGACTAGATGACCCTGGTGGTCCCTTACAACTCTATGATTCTATGATCTATGATTCTACCGGCTGGATAGCCAAAGTCAAACGTTCTCAACATCTCATAGGGACGCAAGGATTACCTTGATAAACCAGACTGAGGCCTACCTTCTCTAATACTGTGTTTCCAACAGAAGGCAGCTTGATGGCCTTGGAAAGTTCACAAGCAGGGCACGGCTGCTGGGGGCCCCTTGCCCCTGCATCTGCTACTCAAGAGGTAGGCTGCCTCTGGACGAGGAGGTTCCACTTGTCTATCGCAGCCACCGACAGGTCACAGGTCCGCGAAATGCATTTAAATTTTCGAAGCTGAATAGGACATCTTCTCCCCGCCTCCCCTCCCCAGATCAGCTCCTCTGCACCCCACTCACCACAGGGTCTTTCACTATATCTGCCAGCGTAATGATGTTTGGACCACCTCGCAAGTTCTCCAAGATTTTGATTTCGCGCTTGATTTTCTTCTTTTTCACAGGCTGACAAAAGGAAAAGGGCAGGTTACAGATAGAGGCACCCCGGGCTTAAGGGTAGGTTACAGATAGAGGCACCCCGGGCTTAAGGGTACGCATGATGTGATTTCCTGTAATTACAGGAGACCTTCAGCCCTGCCTGGCAGCTGGCAACCCTACGCTCAATGCATGTCACATGAACACATGTAGCTGCCTCATACGGAATCAGACCCTTGGTCCATCAAAGTCAGTATTGTCTACTCAGACCGGCAGCGGCTCCAGGATCTCAGGTGGAGGTCTTTCAGATCACCTACTTGCCTGGTCCCACCTGCTACTCGTCTGTTCTTGAATGGGTAGAATCAGAAGCTGATACTGTAGGATGCCGCTCCCTCCCTACTCGCGGTCCCCCACCCATCTGTGTCAGCTGCCTGCCTGCAATCTAGACTGCCCAGACTCTGACACACAACTTCACCCCACCCCAATCCTGCAAGCGGAATCAGTCTTGGTAGTGTTTAAAAATGTAACGGTAGAATTTAAACCCATAGATAACTCTATCAGTATGTGACAACTGTGGCTAGAATTATATATGCAACACATTGGAAAACTACTACAATTTCAGAAACAGAATGGATCAGTAAATTATTTGACCTTATATTGAATCAGACCATTGGTCTGTCAAGGTCGGTATTGTCTACTCAGACAGGCAGCCGCTCTCCAGGGTCTCAGGTAGAGGTCTTTGCACAACACATAATTGTGGAACTCCCTGCCCCAGGATGTGGTGATGGTTGCCAACTTGGAAGGTTTGAAGAGGGGAGTGGACATGTGCATTGAGGATAGGGCTATCCATGGCTACTAGTCAAAATGGATACTAGCCATGATGCATACCCATTCTCTCCAGTATCAGAGGAGCATTCCTATTATATGAGGTGCTGTGGCACACAGGCAGGATAATGCTGCTGCAGTCATCTTGTTTTTGGGCTTCCTGGAGGCTCCTGGTTGGCCACTGTGTGAACAAACTGCTGGACTTGATAGGCCTTGGTCTGATCCAGCAGGGCCTTTCTTACGTTCTTATGACCTACTACCTGGTCCTTTTAACTGGAGATGCCAGCAACTGAACCTGGGACTCCAGGTGATTAAGAGTCATCCGCTCATGTGGAGGAGGGGGGGATTCAAACCTGGTTCTCCAGTTTCGAGTCTACCGCTCTTAACCACTACACATCAAGAGATTCACACACTAGCTCTTACAAGATCCCCACAATCCGAACAATTTTTGGTTCTCCACTAAGAAGCAGCAAACATTTCAAGCACTTGCTCCATGCACCAGGAAATTAGAGGCTCACCTTCAGGATTTTAACAACTACTTTTTCGTTATTTGTGATGTTGATGGCTTCGAAGACTTCACTGTATTTGCCTCGGCCCAGTTTCCGGACTAGCTGGTAATCATCTTGATTTCTGCAATGGACGAGTCAAGAGAGGGCATTTCACTGGGCAAACAATACACAAAAGAGTTATACACCAAGGAAGCCCAAATGAATAACCAATATTTACAAATTTTGGAATGGTTCTCGCTGATCTTTTCTGCTAACAGCAGCGGCTCCCTTTGGCAAACCCCCCTAATACAATTAAGGAAGACATGTTTAGGGCTCTTTAGCTTGGAAAGAAGACGGCTAAGGGGAGACATGATAGAGGTCTATAAAATTCTGCATGGCATGGAGAGAGTGGACAGGGGGAGGTTTCCCCCCTCTCTCATAATACTAGAACACGGGGTCATCTGCTGAAGCTGGAGGGTGAGATTCAAAACAGATAAAAGGAAGTATTTCTTCACACAACACATAGTTACACTGTGGAACTCCCTGCCCCAGGATGTGGTGATGGTTGCCAACTTGGAAGGCTTGAAGAGGGGAGTGGACATGTTCATGGAGGAGAGGGCTATTCATGGCTACTAGTCAAAATGGCTACTAGCTATGATGCATACCTATTCTCTCCAGGATCAGAGGAGCATGCCTATTACATTAGGTGCTGTGGAACACAGGCAGGCAGGATAATGCTGCTGCAGCCGTCTTGCTTGGGGGCTTCCAAGAGGCACCTGGTTGGCCACTGTGTGAACAGACTGCTGGACTTGATGGACCTTGGTCTGATCCAGAAGGCCTTTCTTATGTTATGTGTGTTGTGCTAATATTAAAAAAAGGTTTTACAGGCTATTAGAAAGAACAGATTGGATCTAGTGTATCTGCTCAGCTAGTACTAGCTCAGCTAGTACTAGCGAGCACTTTTCTTCTGCTGATGGAAGAGGTCTTCTGCTAGAAATAGAACCACTTGAATCAGTCGAGTGGGCAGACAGGGCTGCCATTAGCAAAACACATTTGCAGGACCCAGGCACGCCAGCCAGCCAAGACTTCATTCCAGTGTAAACTATGCAAATTAATAAGAACATAAGAACATAAGTTCTTTTATTTTATTTTTAAATTTATTTTCCATACTTATAGCCCGCCCTCAATTCAGGCAGGCTGAGCTCAGGGCAGGTTACACCATCGAAAAAACAGACACATAAAACCATAAAAATCAATTAAAACATCATATTAATAAACAAATATGGCATTTAAAACTCAGTTGCCACTATGGGACTGGATTACAGCAAATCACCCCCACAGATGACAGAGTGGGGGGGGGGGAGGATGGGGAGGCGGATAACTCGTGGCTGCCCTCAGTTGTAGGCCTGGCGGAATAGTTTTACAGGCCCTGCGGAATTCCTTAAGATCCCGCAGGGCCCTGATGTCACTGGGAAAACTATTCCACCAGGACAGCCGCACTTCCTTTGGGCAGGGGACCACCAGTAAATTGTTGTTCCTGGGGCGTAATGCATGCATAATACTGCAATTCACATGCATAATACAATAACTTACACAAGGTGATATTTGTACCTGTCCTTATTAACGTTCATTGGTGCTCATTAGCAAGGACATGTTTTGCATAGTGTTGCAATAAGCATGTTGGCAAATTAAACAACAATTAAAAAACTCCTTCAAGGCAAGCTCTAATGTGAATTGACTGCCTGCATATAGATAGGGAGAGGACTGTAAAAGGCAGCTGACTCGCTTTCACACACACTGAACAATGCCTTCAAACCACTTTGCAACTGGATTTCACTGTGTGAGACGGCAAAATCCACTTGCAAACGACTGCTAAAGTGGAAGGGAGCACTATCTACTCAGACTGGCAGCAGCTCTCCCTCATCTCGGGTTACAGGCATTTCACATCACCTACTGCCTGGTCCTTTTCAACTGGAGATGCTGGGGATTGAGCCTGGGACCTACTGCATGCCAAGCAGATACTCTACCATTGAGCCATGGCCCCTCCCCAATGAACCTGCCTTCTGCTGAATCAGACCATCTGCTCCATCAAGGTCGGTATTGTCTACTCACACAGGCAGCGGATCTCCAGGGTCTCAGGTGGAGAAGAAGAAGAGTTGGTTTTTATATGCCGACTTTCTCTACCACTTAAGGGAGACTCAAAATGGCTTACAATCACCCTCCCTTCCCCTCCCCACAACAGACACCCTGTGAGGTAGGTGGGGCTGAGAGAGCTCTAAGAGAGCTGTAACAAGCCCAAGGTCACCCAGCTGGCTTCATGTGGAGGAGTAAAGAAACCAACCAGGTTTACCAGATTAGCATCCACCACTCATGTGTAGGAGTGGGGAATCGAACCCGGCTCTCCAGATCACAGTCCACCGCTCCAAACCACCGCTCTTAATCACTACACCACGCTGGCTCTCGCATTACAGCAGACAGTGGGATGGACAATGCTAGACATGAACGGGTTTATTAATTATTGATAAGATGAATATGCTACTTGTCAAGAAATGACAATGGCACCAAAATTAAATACGAGACAATAAAAAACATTAAAAATCATCATTAAAAACAAGGTACTAAAACAAGCCAAGACATAAAACAGCCAAACAGTGATAATAAAACCATCCTCGGCCTACAGACGAAAACTATAAATATAGCTTTAAAGGATGGAACCCCCTTAGTTAAAAGCCTGGGTAAAAAGATTTTTACCAAGAAGAAAGCTGATAGGAAGAAAGTAGACTCCTTTGAAATGTGGTGCTGGAGGAGAGTGTTATGGATACCGTGGACAGCCAAAAAAAACAAATCAGTGGGTTATAGATCAAATCAAGCCTGAACTGACCCTAGAAGCTAAAATGACTAAACTGAGGCTATCGTATTTTGGTCACATTATGAGAAGACAAGAGTCACTGGAAAGGACCGTCATGCTAGGAAAAGTTGAGGGCAGCAGGAAAAGAGGAAGACCCAACAAGAGATGGATTGACTCATTAAAGGAAGTCACAGCTCAAGATCTGAGCAAGGCTGTCAAAGATAGGACATTTTGGAGGACTTTCATTCATAGGGTCGCCATGAGTCGGAAGCGACTTGACGGCACTTCACACACACACAAAAAGATTTTGGCCTGACACCTAAAACACAGTAGGGAAGACATTGGACAAGCCACAAGAAGGAGGGTACTCAAGAAGATGTTGCAAATATCATAGGAACCAGAACGCTGCTAAACAGGACTCTGATATCATAAAAGCCACTAATGGGAGGTAATATGACCCACTCAAAACCCAGTGAAGTCCATCCTTGGCCCTCCAACGAATGAGGACACTTACCCCCATTCAACCACGTGCGATTCATAATCCCAGTATTCGCGGGGTCTGTGTGTATTTACGTCTGTGTAAACTCTGGCCCTGCTTGGCACCGGTCCCGACATGTCGGTCAGATTGGCAGGCCAAGCTAGGCTGAGGATCCGGCTTCTGCGCCGCTTTCAACACCAACGCAGAACCAAGGGGGCGAGTGGCTGGGCCTCAGAGAGAACTGGGGATTTTTCAGCTGTGGGGGGAAAAAAGGACACATTAAAAGATAAATCTGAAGCCAATTAAGAAGTCAGTCTCCCATGCTAAAGAAGACAATAAATTAAACAAAGATGGAAATGCCATTGCTTTAATGTAGAAACATTTTAATAATTAATAAAATAAATAAATTGTGGCAAAGTTTTCTCCCAGAGGTGAATGCAGTCCAAATGCCTCTTGATACCACCACCTCCAAGTAGGGGGTGTGCATTCGGACATTTCCGGTCTGAATAAATATCCAAAAAATACCTTATTGGTATTTTCCAGATATGATAATGACAGCCCACCTTGCCGGCTCAATGCTAGGATGTTTCCTTGTCAGATCTACCCAACTAGCAGTACCATAGTGTATGTGAGGGGGAGGGGCGGATAAGCTCCCATCCATGACAAGTTTTTTCGACTCAGGCTTATCCAAGACTAAGGGGAAGGGCAGGAAAAAACATAGCTTAGTTTCACTTGCTATTAACACCTGAAGATTTAAATATCAGCACACAGTTCTAAAGAAGAAGAGCTGGTTTTTATATGCTGGCTTTCTTTACTATTTAAGGGAGAATCAAATCGGTTTGCAATCACCTTCCCTTCCTCTCCCCACAACAGACACCCTGTGAGGTAGGTGGGGCTAAGAGAGCTCTAAGAGAGCTGTGACTAGCCCAAGAGCACCCAGCTGGCTTCATGTGGAGGAGTGGGGAAACCAACCTGGTTCACTAGATTAGTCTCCGCCGCTCATGTGGAGGAGTGGGGAATCGAACCCGGCTCTCCAGATTAAAGTCCACTGCTCCAAACCACCACTTTTAACCACTACACCATGCTGGCTCTCCATCTGCAAAGGCAATGGTTTTCCACCTACTCCAGTTTTTCCTCCAAGTGGCTCAGGACACCTTCTTTTCATTAGTAACAACCTTTAGCAGTAGCATATTTTTGAGAGTTCAAAGCGCTGGCTTGGGACCAATTTATCAGCACAGGTAATAATTTTGTTCTGACGGAAAGGAGGCAAGCAGCTGGTGAACCATACTCCCAAGAGACACCGAGAGGTCCGGAGGGGAGTCTTCCCTAGTGTCGTGAGGCTGGAGCACCCAGCTGGTAAAAAGGTCCAGACAGTAGGTGATGTGAATGACCTCAGCCTGGGACCTTGGAGAGCCACTGCCAGTCTTAGTAGACAATACTGACCTGGATGGACCGATGGTCTGATTCAGTATAAGGTAGCTTCACGTGCTCATGTGTTCAAAATAGTCTGCTAAAGGAAATCTGAATTTAATGCCCACATAGCAAGGCAAAGCCAGCATCCATAGATACTCTTAATTGTAAAATGTATTTTAATAATAAAAAGGTAAAGGTCCCCTGTGCAAGCACCAGGTCATTCCTGACCCATGGGGTGATGTCACATCCCGACGTTTACTAGGCAGACTTTGTTTACGGGGTGGTTTGCCAGTGCCTTCCCCAGTCATCTTCCCTTTACCCCCAGCAAGATGGGTACTCATTTTACCGACCTCGGAAGGATGGAAGGCTGAGTCAAGCTTGAGCCGGCTACCTGAAACCAACTTCTGTAGGGATCGAACTCAGGTCGTGAGCAGAGCTTGGACTGCAGCAGTGCAGCTTTCCACTCTGCGCCACGGGCAGATAGCTAGCAATGATAGCCAGCTAATGATAGCTAGCAATTAATACAACATTGCTTAGAAGGTATCTCAAGTGAAAAGGGAAAACCTGACTTAAATAATGTCTTTTCTCCCTTCATTTAAAACTGGTCTATCCTTCCTGTCTCATAGGCTGGCTGCGAATAGACAAAACATAGAAGGGACACAGCTTTTTTTGTAAATACCGTAGCAAGACCCATTCAAAGTTTGAAAGACACTACAACACTTTGCAATATCAAGCTCACAAAAGCCATTTTATAAAGCAAAAAAAAAACACACCAGCACAATGCATCTAATTCCGGGCACTGGCAGTAGCCTTTCCAATTTATTTCTTAAAATAATCTAAACAGAACAGTTCTGTGCAGGGTTCCTTACCAATTCATCAGCTCATTGTAAGGAGCAACACTGTTTCTAAATTACGACAATCTCAAATCTACCCATCAGCCTCTCCTCAAAGAGCTCAGGCGTTAAGCAGCAGCAGTAGTTTTTTACAATCAACTCGGATTTCCTTCTTATTCACCCAAACAATGAAGCAGCTTGCAAATCAACTCAAAAGGAAATGCTTCTTTTCTGTTCATGCAAGACAGTTTCAGAAAGATTTTTATTAAACCGAACCGAAAGTTTAATTGGAACCCCCCATCACTATATGCCCTGACTTGAATGGTTAGGTTAGCCCAATCTCGTCAGATCTTGGAAGCTAAGAGAGGTTGGCCCTAGTTAGCCCTTGGATGGGAGACCACCAAGGAAGTCCAGGGTTGCTGCACAGAGGCATGCAACGGCAAACCACCTCTGCTCCTCTCTTGCCTTGAAAACCCATAAGGTTGCCAGAGGTCGGCTGTAACTTGATGGCACTTTCCACCACCATAGAATCACAGAATTATAGAGTTGGAAGGGACCACCAAGGTCATCTAGTCCAACCACCTGGACAATGCAGGAAATTCACAACTACCTCCCCAACACACCCTGTGACCCCTACTCCGTGCCCAGAAGATGGCCAGGATGCCCTCCTTCTCATGATCTGCCTAAGGTCATAGAATCAGCATTGCTGACAGAGGGCCATCTAGCCTCTGCTTAAAAACCTCCAGGGAAGGAGAGCTCACCACCTCCCGAGGAAGCCTCTTCTATTAAGGAACCACTCTAACTGCTAGGAAGTTCTTCCTAATGTTTAGACGAAAACCATAACTACATGCTCTGCTGAAATTAATCCCACTTCTATCTAGAGAAGTGAGGGCCCAGGAAAAAAATGGAAAAGTTTGGGAGAAAACCTTTCCCCATTTTTTCTCGAGGTCTTTTTTTCAACGTTTCCGACAGAAAAATTGGGAATTATGTGGAGTACTGAAAAAAGGACTTGTATGAAATCTTTTCTCTTTTAGAGTGAATGGAATGCTTTTGAAGACAATGTGGGCATGCTGTAGACATACACAGCTCTTCAATCCAAAATGCATTTCTGCACCTTGAAGGACAGCTAATCTTCATGAGGGTGGCATGCAGGCCTTTCATTGCTTCTCAACTGTTGCATGCCTTCTGTTGGCCTTTTGACCTGACTTGTGGTTCACCTTTTCATCTCTCCCTCAAACCACTGCGACACATATACCCATTGATTGGGTAAAAAATAGTTATTGCCCTAAAATGCTAAAGATGGAAAAGGAACAGAAGCAGGTAGGGCAGCAACTGTACCTCAGAGCCTCAGAGGAAAACTCCAAACATTTCACTGAACAACGTAGCTCTCTCTAACCAGACAGCCAAAATTAAGGTACATGTGCGCAGACCAGTTTTGTGAAGCCTCGTCCACCATCTTCAAACTGTGTTTTAGCAGCCAGACAGGGGGATTGACTGTCCCCTCTTAGTACCGTAGCTGGAAAATTCAGCTGAATTAAAAAAAATAATCAAACCAGGAAATTCATCCTTGAATGCTTAATTTTAATCCTTTTTACAAGACTCTGAGCTGATACCCAAAGTGGAAATTTGGGCCCAACCAAAGAAGCTGGAACTGTTCGGCCCATCAACCAGTTGCTATTTAGCTCTTCCCAAGGCTAGCCCAGTCTTGTCAGATCCCAGAAGCTAAGCAGGGTCAGCCCTGATTGGTACTGGGATTGGAAACCACCAAGGAAGTCTACAGTTGCTACTCAGAGGCAGGCAATGGCAAACCACCTCTGTTAGTCTCTTTGCCTTGAAAACTCTGCTGGGTTGCCATAAGTTGCCTGTGACTTGACGGCACTTTACACACACACACACACGCACGCAAACATAACTGGTTTTTGTACATTTACTCTAAAATCTCAAGATGTATGAGAGCAAAACTATCCTGTCTGTACCTTGTCATGTTCTGTCTCCGCTTTTATTTCCCACCTCCAGGAGGGGCCAGAAGTTCATGAGAAGGAGGGAATCTTCCATGATCTACTGTCCAGATGAAAAAGCCCCAGGCAAAGATGCAGCCCTTCCAAAAAACGTCTGAATTGCCTTTTTCTTTTCCAAATGGCTGAAACAAGAGTGTACTGATTTAGCATGCTTGTTTTAACTTCTATTTAGTGGTGATGGAAAGCATCAACAAGTTGTAGCTGCCTTGGGGCGACCCTGGACGTTCAGAGGTGGTTTTCCACTGCCTTCCTCTGCGTAGCAAGCCTGGACTTCTTTGGTGGCCTCCCACCCAAGTACTAACTAGGGCCCACCCTGCTTAGCTTCCGAGATCTGAATGGGCAATTCTATGTCCCAAAAGCAGCAAGGGGGCATACAGCATGGTGTAGTGGTTAAGAGCAGTGGTTTGGAGCAGTGGACTCTGATCTGGAGAGCCGGGTTTGATTCCCCACTCCTCCACATGAAGCTAGCTGGATTTCCTTGAGATAGTCACAGTTTTCTCAGAACTCTCTCAGTCTCTCCTACTTCACAAGGTGTCTGCGTGGGGAGGGGATAAGCAGTACTGAACCCTCCGTGGACTATTTCTTCTATTTTTTTTCATTCGCTTTGGATTGGAGATTTATAAGCTACAACATCATACAAAGAATTTCATGCATGTTAGTGGAGATTTATCTACTATCATATGGCAAGCTGACGGAGAGTCAAAACGTGGAACTATCTGGAACTCAAGCTCTTGCCGGATCCTGCAGGGATCCCTCCTTGCCCGTTTTTTGCCTAGTAGATGATCTCAGATGTTTTCTCACTCAGTAGTTCTGCCTGTGAACTTTTTTAGCTTCTAGACGCTGGATTCTCGGATTTATGAACTATTTCTTGGTCTTTTCCGAGTGGCCCTGTAGTACATATATGGACTCCTATGCTGTTTTTGTTATGTGTTTATCATTGTATATAATAGGATTCTTTGTGATTTTGTATTATGTGTTTTTTGGGTATTATCCAGTTTGTTGCTTTATCTTATAGTGAGCTTGTGTACTGAGCCTTCGTGCTGCCACTTTTGCATTTAGCAAAGCTGGGGGAGCAGCAAAGGCAACTGCCGATTTTATCCACTGCCAGGCGGTACCTTTAGAAGTGTTTGCTCTCATGACTGAAGCGGTCAACCAGAGGACAGCGGAAAGGCAGTCTGGCACAGAGGCGGATCCGAGGCCACAAAGAGTTTTTTATGTAATTTAGAAGGTGCACTTCTAACAATCCCAGTTCAAGGAGCAGCTTTCTGACTTGGTACCAGAAGAAGCAGATGTGAGCAGGCCTATTGTATTAGGTGCTGTGGAACACAGGCAGGATAATGCTGCTGCAGTCGCCTTGTTTGGGGGCTTCCTAGAGGCACCTGGTTGGCCACTGTGTGAACAGACTGCTGGACTTGATAAGCCTTGGTCTGATCCAGCAAGGCCTTTCTTATGTTCATGTAAGAGACAATGCTGTGTCATTACCCCACCTCCCCAGATAGAGCGAGCTGGCATCTCCAGGAGGGATGTGAACCGCCTTGACTCATATCTATAGGGCATTTCTCACTCAACTTAATTTTCACACTTCATGATCTGCGGTGGCAAATAATTTTAGGCAGACCTGCTGAGAGCCCAGCGTGCATCTTTTCCGTAATTAAATGCCAGAACAACTAACTTCATGTGAAAGAAGCAGAATAGAAGAAGCGACACAAAGAGGAACCAGTCTCTTCGGCGGGGTTGTGCACATTCCGTTAGGGATCTGGTCTCTAGTTTTGCACAACTTCATTATTTGAGGATATCAGCCTACATACCGGTATTATCAGGCATGTCTACAGAGCAGCGCGGACGAGGATCTGGGAGGGAGGGACAGACAGAGGGCTCCCTCGCACTGCAGAGCCTCCCTGTTGCTCTCCCAACATCTTTCGACTACTTCAGTGACCCCCAAACTCTGTGCGTGCCCTGGTGTCAAGTGATTCCCTACTATTAGTGATCCCTGAATCCAGTGCATGCTTTGGCACCCACTGATGCATTTCCCAGTGCCTGCTTGTAGAAGAAGTTGGTTTTTATACCCCACTTTTCTCTACCTTTAAGGAGTCTCGAAGCAGCTTACAATTGCCTTCCCTTCCCCACAACAGACACCCTGTGAGGTTGGTGGGACTAAGAGCTCTTAAGAGAGCTGTAACTAGCCCAAGGTCACCCAGCGGGCTTCATGTGGAGTGGGGAAACCAACCCGGTTCACCAAATTAGAATCTGCTGCTCATGTGGAGGAGTGGGGAATCAAACCCAGTTCTCCAAATTAGACTCCGACACTCTTATTCACCACACCACGCTGGCTCTCCCCAAAGCACAGAGTCAACCCTGGCTCTCCCCACCACATCACTGGAGCAGGAGATACATCAAATATCACATTTGTGTCTTCAGGGAGCAACCATTCATAAACTGTCGCCTCCAACATAGGGCAACGCATGGCTTGGAACCTCCCAAATAATCCGTGACTGGGCCCAGAACCTATGACAGCCATTTTGTGCCTGGCTGTGCCCACCCTCATGGAGGCCATTTTGTGGTGGCACCCCCTCACCGTTCTCAAGGTCCCAAAACTGCCCACAGTCACAGCAAGCCTGGAGACCCTGCCTCATTTCCCTTACACTCAACAGCCCCCGTTGGCTTCCTACCAACCACCCTGCTGTCCAATTTTGGGCACGCTGAACCTCCGTCGGTACAAACCAAACAGGAGGGACGAGAATCGAGGCATCTCCCCTCGTTTGCCCTGGACCGGGCGTAGCGCAACAATAGCTTTATGTGCAAACTCAAGCCTGATTTGGTCTGCACAGAAGGGCTTTAAAGGGGAGATTGTTTTGTGGGACTCCACTCGAGCAGCAACTAATGAGTCTAATCAAGAATTCACCAGTTGGCTTTCATCAGCTGCAGGAAAGGGAGAGCTCCACAGGCGATAATCCTCTATACAGGAGAAATGGCTTAAGATGCTGAATATCCACTGTTCCAGAGAAATTGGCTTCCCCCTTGCTTGGCTGCACAGGCCAAAGGTACACTCCTACCAACAAGATAAGGGCTGATAAAGAACCCAAGAGGGATGCGTTCTGCAGAAAATGGGGGTTCTGAACATGGCAGGCAAATCAAAAAAAACAAGAAGAGTTGGTTTTTATATGCTGACTTTCTCTACCGCTTAAGGGAGAATCAAACCGGCTTACAATCGCCTTTCCTTCCCCTCCCCACAACAGACACCCTGTGAGGTAGGTGGGGCTGAGAGAGCTCTAAGAGAGCTGTGACTAGGAGCGGGGAAACCAACCCGGTTACCAGATTAGAGTCCGCCGCTCATGTGGAGGAGTGGGAAACCCAAACCGGTCCAACAAGTGTATCTGAATTCACTTATTGTAGTTCTGTTCCAGCTGGTCATTGGGGGAGGGTTGGCACTGACCGAAAGGACACAAGGTCCAACAGACCACCTCCGTTGCACCTGCGAGGTGCAAACAAGCAGCAAAGCATGCCCAACTAGAACTTGAAAGGACCAGCATGACAGAAAAAATTGCTCAATGGATCTGAAGATTTTTGCACGGTGTAGATACACGGCGTAGTGATACTATCCTGACCTGGATGGGCCAGGCTAGCCTGATCTCGTCAGATTTTAGAAGCTAAGCAGGGTCAGCCCTGGTTCGTATTTGGATGGGAGACCACCAAGGAATACCAGGGTTGCTGTGCAGAGGAAGGCACTGGCAAACCACCTCTGTTAGTCTCTTGCCATAAAACCCCCCAAAAGGGGTTGCTGTAAGTCGGCTGCAACTTGACGGCACTTTACACACACACAGTGATACTATAATCAGATAGTCCCAGCCATAAGAACATAAGAAAAGCCATGCTGGATCAGACCAAACATTCTCCTTCCTGTGTTCCACAGCACCTATATTCGGCACGCTCCTCTGATCCTGGAGAGAATAGGCATGCATCATGACTAGTAGTCATTTTTACTTGTAGCCATGAATACCCCTCTCCTCCAAGTTGGCAGCCATCACCACATCCTGGGGCAGGGAGTTCTACAATTTAACTATGCATTCTGTGAATAAATACTTCCTCTTATCTGTTCTGAATCTCTATCTCCAGCTTCAGCAGATGACCCTGTGTTCTAGTATTATGAGGGAGAAAAGCTTCTCCCTGCTGTCCACTCTCTCCATACCATGCATAATTTTATAGACCTCTATCATGTCTCCCCTTAACTGTCTTCTTTTCAAGCTCTGTTTGTGTGTATGTGTGTGTAAAGTGCCTTCAAGTTGCAGCCAACATATGGCGACCCTTTTTGGGGTTTTCATGGCAAGAGACTAACAGAGGTGGTTTGCCAGTGTTTTCCTCTGCACAGCAACCCTGGTATTCCTTGGTGGTCTCCCATCCAAATACTAACCAGGGCTGACCCTGCTTAGCTTCTGAGATCTGATGAGATCAGGCTAGCCTGGGCCATCCAGGTCAGGGCAGATGAACAGAGGTGGTTTGCCGTTGCCTGCCTCTGCATAGCAGCCCTGGACTTCCTTGGTGGTCTCCCATCCAAGTCCTAACCAGGGGTGACCCTGCTTAGCTTCCAAGATCTGATGAGAGCGGGCTAGCCTGGGCTATCCAGGTCAGGGTGCATCTTTTTACTAAATTGAATCAATTTAAAAAATTTAAAACCTGCCTTAAGAAAAAGTCGGATTCTTGCAATTCTTAAAAATTAATGGGGGTGACCATGGAAGCACTTCTCAGGGGCTGCATGCATGGACTCTGCTTTTTTTCATGGAGCGGAGACAGCCAAAAACCAAGATAGAGTATCGAATGCTAGGGGGTCGTTTCACCAATACAGAAGCAGCTTCTCCCGTGGGAATGGTTCACACTGCACAGGATCCAACCCTCTACTCCTCTTCAAGATAGGCAAGTGTAACAGAAGAGAAAAGCTACAACCTGTTTCCATTCCTACCTGCCCCTGAAGGTAGGGAGCTCTTTGTGGGGAATATTTTTCCAAAACAGAAAACTTTCCAGTGCTGTATTTTCCTGTGGCGACTTTCCACCCCAGATGTTAACAGCATCAGTTGATCTATAATTTGCCAGGGCTGTTGTGCTGCAAATCAATCATATTAGATAAGCTAAACATGGGATACGAAGCACGGACAAACCGCAGTGCCTGTGAATGGGGGGGGGGGGGCAACCCGACAAAGGGCCTTCTTGATCATGGCACCAAAACTCTGGACACCCTTCCTAAGGAGATTCGTCTGTTTCCCTCTGTCATTGTCTTCTGCCAGCAGGCGAAGATGCTTTTGTGTAGATGTGTTTATATAGTACTGTTAAATATGTATACACACATGTATACACAGACAGACATTTTAAATATTATTTTCATGTTTAAAGGTTTAATGCCTGATATTTGCCACCTTAGAGACCCTATTTGGGTGGAAAGTCAGCATATAAATGTTTTAAATAAATACATATACCAGGGTTGTACATGGTGTAATTGCTTTCCTTGGCCAACACTATTTAAACTTTTCTAATGTTTAAATATTTGAATCAATGACTTCAATTGGAATTGGAAAATGTTCAGATTCAGATTTCCCCCAGAAATCCCACATCCCTGCCCTGGAGACGGCATTCAAACAGCTGTATCTCCAATGAAAAAGAAGTAGAGTTGGATTTTATACCCCAATTTTCTCTACCTTCAAGGAGTCTCAAACCAGCTTACAGTCTTCTTCTCTCTACCCACAACAGTGGGCAAGGTGGTGCTGAGACAGTTCTGGGAGAACTGTGAGTAGCCCAAGGTCACCCAGCAGGCTTTGTGTGGAGGAGTGGGGAAACCAACCCGGTTCATCAGATTTACAGTACACCGATCATAGAATCATAGAGTTGGAAGGGACCACCAGGGTCATCTAGTCCAACCCCCTGCACAATGCAGGAATTTCACAACTACTTCCCCTTCCCACACACCCAGTGACCCCTACTCCATGTCCAGAAGATGGCCAAGATGCCCTCCCTCTCATGAACTGCCTAAGGTCATCAAATCAGTAGGAGTGGGGAAACCAAACCGGTTCACCAGATTAGAGTCCACCGCTCTTAACCACTACACCACGCTGACAGGGCACGGATTTTGATACAGAAGGTCATTAAGTTCAAACGGAAAATACCAGCTCGGCCTGAGATACTGAAAAGCTGCTGGTCAATATAGACAACACTTTGGCTCAGGTTAGCCTGATCTCATCAGATCTCAGAAGCTAAACGGGGTCAGCCCTGATTAGTATTTGGATGGGAGACCACCAAGGAATACCAGGATCGTTATGCAGGAGGCAATGGCAGTACTCCAGGTGCGGCCTGACCAACGCGGTATACAGCGGGACTATGACAACTTGCGGTTATCTCTCTGTTGATACACCCCATTTATTTATGTATTTATTTAAATACATAAAATAATCCCTCACTAGCCCATCACAGCTCCTCAGCTCCAACACAGATGCAGCTGGAGAAAATGTATTCAGGATTGCAAAAACTCTTTAAAGGATCAGTCAGTCAACAGGCTGCTATTAACCACAGTTGTCCCGTGTAGGGTACTTCCATTACTACCTCACTGCACAGTAGGCAAAGTCAAGGCCTCAGCCACACAACAAGGGAGGTGTACTGTACTCCCAACAGTCTATCGTAGTCATGAAAATACCTGAAGGGGAATAAAATGAAGAAAAAGATGACTGCCGGAGGATGTAACTATGGAAAAGCACAGATGGCTTTAAAGAGGATTTAGATGAGATCCATGGAGGAGAGGTCGATCAGTAGCTATTAGCCATAGTGACTAAAGGGAACCTCTGAATCCCAGTACTGACAGGCAATGCTGGGAAGACCTAAATTGGGAGGGATAGTAAATATGACAGAAGGCAGAGCCAGGATACAGGGTGATATTGACAGGCTGGAGAACTGGGCTAAAGCTAATAAATCGAATTTCAATGTAGATAAACGTAAAGTTCTACATTTAGGTAGGAAAAATCAAATGCATAATTATAGGCTGGGGAAGACTTGACAGTAGTATGTGTGAAAAGGATCTAGGGATCTTAGTAGACCATACAATGAACATGAGTCAGCAGTGTGATGCGGTAGCTAAAAAGGCAAATGCGATTTTGGACTGCATCAACAGAGGTATCGTGTCCAGACCATGAGAAGTGATGGTATTGCTTTACTCTGATCTAGTTAGACTTCACCTAGAGTACTGTGTTCAGTTTTGGGCACCACAATTTAAGAAGAATGTAGACAAGCTGGAACATGTCCAGAGGAGGGCAATGAAGATGGTGAGGGGTCTGGAGACCAAGTCCTATGAGGAAAGGTTGAAGGAGCTGGGTATGTTTATTCTGCAGAAGAGACAACTGAGAGGTGATATGATAACTCTCTTCAAGTCGGACCAGAACCAATGGGTTGAAATTAAACCAAAAGAGTTTCCAGCGAAACATCAGGAAGAACCTTCTGACGGTTAGAGCACTTCCTCAGTGGAACAGTCTTGCTCGGGAGGTGGTGGGCTCTCCTTTGGAGAGCAGAGGCTAGATGGCCATCTGTCAGCAATGCTGATTCTGTGGACAGGCAGATCATGAGAGGGAGGGCAGGAAGGTTGTGTCAGTGTTTGACTCTGTGGCCCTTTCTTACATGCCCAGGGTAATGCCGATTGTCACTTTGGGGTCAGGAAGCAATTTTCCTCCAGGCCAGACTGGCCATGGATCCTGGAGGGTTTTCACTGCCATATTCTGGGCATGGAGTAGGGGTCGCTGGGGGTGTGAGGGAAGTAGCTGTGAATTTCCTGCATTGCGCAGGGGGTTGGACTAGATGACCCCTGTAATCCCTTCCAACTCTATGATTCTATGACCTCGGCATCTATGCCCTGCGGCTGTCACTGCACGGCAACTGGTTGCCCGCTGTGTGAGACAGGATGCTGGACTAGATAGACCACTGCTCTGATCCAGCTGGACTCTCTGTACATTCTTATGAAGGGCTCTGTACCCTGTTGTTGGCCCTCCAGTGGACCTGATTGACTAACGTGTAAGACAGGATGCTGGTCAGATCCAGCAGGACTCTTCTGATGTTCTTATGAAGGCCTCAGCTTCTATGCCCTATTGTTAGGCCTCCAGAGGAACTGGTTGGCCATTGTGTGAGGCGGGATGCTGGACTAGATGGACCCCTGATCTGAATACAGCAGGCCTTTTCTCATGATCGTATGACCCTAGGAACATGTACTTGCTACCTACAATTTTGATGCTGAATTGATAAATAATTTTGGCATGTTCCTCACCTTTTTGAAAGTTTAGTACCTAGAGTGTAGATCATGGCACTACAATTTTTATTTATGGTGCCTAGATATTGGTGTTTCTGCAACTTCACCTGCTTTACCTGCCTTCCCCCTAAATAAAGAAGGAACAACTAGGCAATGGATCATTTTATGCAGTGGAGCCAAGGATAAGGGAAAGACATCTCTATATACACAAACTGCAGCATAAGGAGGGAACAGAGTGGGAAAACATTTCAGTTTGCTAAACATCAGAGTAATATTTGCAGGTGATAACCATCAACATTTTAAGCATTCCACCTGGAGAGTAGGGGGAAGGGAAGAAGAGTAATCTCCAGTTTCCCAACGGGGATTGTTCCAACCCCAGGGAAGTCTTACATATGCTGTTAACTCTCCCCCCCCCCCACGCCCAACACATAGCTCTGCTATGCATCAGAATCATCCCTGAATACTGAGGGGGTATTCTCATCAACAGCTGGTTGTGGGAGAGGCATCATATGACGAAGCACCTAGTAAAAGGAAATAGACCACTCCTTCAGAGACACCAAGAAATGCTCCAATACGTAGTTGGTAGGAGTTCAACGAGATATAATAAGCCCATCCCCGAGCATAAATGGCAGGGCTTCACCTTCATGCCCCACACTCCCAGAGATCATGCATGGAAACAATGACAGTTGAGTATGGTGTGGTGGTCAGAATGACTGACTAGGACCTGGGAGATCCAAGTTCGAATCTCTGCCCTGCTACAGAAAGCTTGCTGGGTGACCTTGGGCCAGTCACCTACTTCTGCCCTAGCCTACCTCACAGGGTTGTTGTGAGGATAAGATGGAGAGCAGAACAATGTAAGATATTTGGTACCTGTTGAGAAGGAAGGTGGAAGCATGCCCAAAATAAACAAATAAATGAATGCTAGGCATTGGTTGAAAGGGATTACCAGGGTCATCTAGTCCAGCCCGCTACACAATGCAGGAAATTCACAACTACCTCCCCGCCACATCCCCAGTGACCTCTCCTTCATGCCCAGAAGATGGCCAAGATGCCCTCCCTTGTGATCTGCCTAAGGTCATAGAATCAGCATTGCTGACAGATGGTCATCTAGCCTCTGCTTAAAAACCTCCCGGGAAGGAGAGCTCACCACCTCCCGAGGAAGCCTCTTCCACTGAGGAACCGCTCTGTCAAGAAGTTCTTATTAATGTCTAGACGGAAACTCTTCTGATTTAATTTTAATCCGTTGGTTCTGGTCCGACCTTCTGGGGCAACAGAAAACAACTCGGCACCCTCCTCTATATGACAGCCCTTCAAATACTTGAAGATGGTTATCATATCACCTCTCAGTCTTCTCCTCTTCAGGCTAAACATACCCAGCTCCTCCAATCTTTCCTCACAGGACTTGGTCTCCAGACCCCTCACCATCTTTGTTGCCCTCCTCTGGACACCTTCCAGCTTGTCAGACCCAGTTCTCTTAAAGAAGTAAGAGCCAGAAGCTCACACATTCTCCTTTTCCAGAACAAGGGAAATGTATCCATTGCAGACTAGTAAACTGCCCCATTAATGCTAATTCAACTGGATTAAACCTCTACAATGCGAAAAAGACTCCCAGACATTTCAGCCCATACCAAAACATGACACTACCACCACCATTCCAAAAAACACACAAACACGAAGGTCCTTCAGCTCTCCGCCTCGAGCACAAGATTTATGCCAGCCTTCCTGCCAAAAGTCCAGCAAAAGATGTTCCAATGTGGGAAGACATCCCTTGCAAAGGGCATCCACGGGCCATTTAACCTCTGTCAAGATCTCTCCTTTCACACCCAAGAGACGGCAGAAAAGAGCAAGGGAATCCAGTGGCACCTTAAAGACTAACAAAATTTCTGGCAGAGTGTGAGCTTCCGTGAGTGACAGCTCAGTTTTTCAGAAAGCTCGTGCCTGCCAGAAATTGTGTTAGACTTGAAGGTGCTATTGGACTATCTCTTGCTCTTTTCTACTGCTGTGTGTGTGTTAAGTGCTGTCAAGTCACTTCCGACTCATGGTGACCCTATGAATCAAAATCCTCCAAAACGTCCTATCCTTAACAGCCTTGCTCAGATCTTGCAAACTGAAGGCTGTGGCTTCATTTATTGAGTCCATCCATCTCTTGTTTGGTCTTCCTCTTTTCCTGCTGCCCTCAACTTTTCCTAGAATGATTGTCTTTTCCAGTGACTCTTGTCTTCTCATAATGTGGCCAAAATATGATAACCTTAGTTTAGTCTGCTACAGACAGACTAACGCGGCTACCCATCGGGATCTAACTCAAGAGACAGACTTTTCATTTTACAGGAAGGCTATCAGAACCCCCCCCCCAACACAGAAGGAACCCAGGCAGACCCTCTGAGAAAAAGGCCCCCTCCCCCCCAGTTTCCACCATGGCGTATTTGTGACCAAAACCCATGCAAGTAGAGAAGACACTTCAGTGCATTGGGGGGGGGGGGAGAAGAGACAATCCAGAGAGGAAGAGAAGAGGGGGAGAGGTACTTTTGCACCAGACTGGGAAGAGGCGCCACACCCTGCCCCGCTTCACATGAACACATGAAGCTGCCTTATACTGAACCAGACCCTTGGTCCATCAAAGTCAGTACTGCCTACACATACTGGCAGGGACTCAGGCAGATGTCTTTCACATCACCTACCTGCCTAGACCCCGGAGATGCCGGGGGTTGAACCTGGGACCTTCTGCATGCCAACCAGACGCTCTACCACTGAGCCATGGCTCCCTCTCTACACAGGAAGCTGCTTTGTACTGAACCAGACCCTTGGTCCATCAAAGTCAGTACTGCCTACACATACTGGCAGGGACTCAGGCAGATGTCTTTCACATCACCTACCTGCCTAGACCCTGGAGATGCCGGGGGTTGAACCTGGGACCTTCTGCATGCCAACCAGACGCTCTACCACTGAGCCATGGCTCCCTCTCTACACAGGAAGCTGCTTTGTACTGAACCAGACCCTTGGTCCATCAAAGTCAGTACTGCCTACACATACTGGCAGGGACTCAGGCAGATGTCTTTCACATCACCTACCTGCCTAGACCCCGGAGATGCCGGGGGTTGAACCTGGGACCTTCTGCATGCCAACCAGACGCTCTACTACTGAGCCATGGCTCCCTCTCTACACAGGAAGCTGCTTTGTACTGAACCAGACCCTTGGTCCATCAAAGTCAGTACTGCCTACACATACTGGCAGGGACTCAGGCAGATGTCTTTCACATCACCTACCTGCCTAGACCCCGGAGATGCCGGGGGTTGAACCTGGGACCTTCTGCATGCCAACCAGACGCTCTACCACTGAGCCATGGCTCCCTCTCTACACAGGAAGCTGCTTTGTACTGAACCAGACCCTTGGTCCATCAAAGTCAGTACTGCCTACACATACTGGCAGGGACTCAGGCAGATGTCTTTCACATCACCTACCTGCCTAGACCCCGGAGATGCCGGGGGTTGAACCTGGGACCTTCTGCATGCCAACCAGACGCTCTACCACTGAGCCATGGCTCCCTCTCTACACAGGAAGCTGCTTTGTACTGAACCAGACCCTTGGTCCATCAAAGTCAGTACTGCCTACACATACTGGCAGGGACTCAGGCAGATGTCTTTCACATCACCTACCTGCCTAGACCCTGGAGATGCCGGGGGTTGAACCTGGGACCTTCTGCATGCCAACCAGACGCTCTACCACTGAGCCATGGCTCCCTCTCTACACAGGAAGCTGCTTTGTACTGAACCAGACCCTTGGTCCATCAAAGTCAGTACTGCCTACACATACTGGCAGGGACTCAGGCAGATGTCTTTCACATCACCTACCTGCCTAGACCCCGGAGATGCCGGGGGTTGAACCTGGGACCTTCTGCATGCCAACCAGACGCTCTACCACTGAGCCATGGCTCCCTCTCTACACAGGAAGCTGCTTTGTACTGAACCAGACCCTTGGTCCATCAAAGTCAGTACTGCCTACACATACTGGCAGGGACTCAGGCAGATGTCTTTCACATCACCTACCTGCCTAGACCCCGGAGATGCCGGGGGTTGAACCTGGGACCTTCTGCATGCCAACCAGACGCTCTACCACTGAGCCATGGCTCCCTCTCTACACAGGAAGCTGCTTTGTACTGAACCAGACCCTTGGTCCATCAAAGTCAGTACTGCCTACACATACTGGCAGGGACTCAGGCAGATGTCTTTCACATCACCTACCTGCCTAGACCCCGGAGATGCCGGGGGTTGAACCTGGGACCTTCTGCATGCCAACCAGACGCTCTACCACTGAGCCATGGCTCCCTCTCTACACAGGAAGCTGCTTTGTACTGAACCAGACCCTTGGTCCATCAAAGTCAGTACTGCCTACACATACTGGCAGGGACTCAGGCAGATGTCTTTCACATCACCTACCTGCCTAGACCCCGGAGATGCCGGGGGTTGAACCTGGGACCTTCTGCATGCCAACCAGACGCTCTACCACTGAGCCATGGCTCCCTCTCTACACAGGAAGCTGCTTTGTACTGAACCAGACCCTTGGTCCATCAAAGTCAGTACTGCCTACACATACTGGCAGGGACTCAGGCAGATGTCTTTCACATCACCTACCTGCCTAGACCCCGGAGATGCCGGGGGTTGAACCTGGGACCTTCTGCATGCCAACCAGACGCTCTACCACTGAGCCATGGCTCCCTCTCTACACAGGAAGCTGCTTTGTACTGAACCAGACCCTTGGTCCATCAAAGTCAGTACTGCCTACACATACTGGCAGGGACTCAGGCAGATGTCTTTCACATCACCTACCTGCCTAGACCCCGGAGATGCCGGGGGTTGAACCTGGGACCTTCTGCATGCCAACCAGACGCTCTACCACTGAGCCATGGCTCCCTCTCTACACAGGAAGCTGCTTTGTACTGAACCAGACCCTTGGTCCATCAAAGTCAGTACTGCCTACACATACTGGCAGGGACTCAGGCAGATGTCTTTCACATCACCTACCTGCCTAGACCCCGGAGATGCCGGGGGTTGAACCTGGGACCTTCTGCATGCCAACCAGACGCTCTACCACTGAGCCATGGCTCCCTCTCTACACAGGAAGCTGCTTTGTACTGAACCAGACCCTTGGTCCATCAAAGTCAGTACTGCCTACACATACTGGCAGGGACTCAGGCAGATGTCTTTCACATCACCTACCTGCCTAGACCCCGGAGATGCCGGGGGTTGAACCTGGGACCTTCTGCATGCCAACCAGACGCTCTACCACTGAGCCATGGCTCCCTCTCTACACAGGAAGCTGCTTTGTACTGAGTCAGACCCTGGGTCCATCAAAGTCAGTATGGTCTACTCAGACTGGCAGCAGCTCTCCAGGGTCTCAGGCAGAGGTCTTTCACATCACCTACCTGCCTAGTCCCTTTAACTGGAGATGCCAGGGATTGAACCTGGGACCTTCTGCATGCCAAGCAGATGCCCTGCCACTGAGCCACGGCCCCTCCCCAAACTGCTTATGCAGTAACACATGACATAGTTTCATATGCTTTCTACTGAATCAAGACCCTTGGTCCATCAAAGTCAGTTCTGTCTGTTCAGACCGGCAGTGGCTCTTCAGGGTCTCAGACAGGGGTCTTTCACGTCACCTACTTGCCTGGTCCCTTTAACTGGAGATGCCGGGGATGGAACCTGGGACCTTCTGCATGCCAAGCAGATGCCCTGCCACTGAGCCACAGCCCTTCCCCTAAATATTTTATCCTGAGTCAACAGAGAATACACACAAACACATGAAGCTGCCTTATACTGAGTCAGACCCTTGGTCCATCAAAGTCAGTATTGTCTACGCTGACCAGCAGCGGCTCTCCAGGGTCTCAGGCAGGGGTCTTTCACATCACCGACTTGCCTAGTCCTTTTAACTGGAGATGCCGGGGATTGAACCTGGGACCTTCTGCATGCCAAGCAGATGCTCTACCACTGAGCCACGACCCCTCTCCAAGGCTCTCCAGGGTCTCAGGCTGAGGTCTTTCACATCACCGACTTGCCTAGTCCTTTTAACTGGAGATGCCGGGGATTGAACCTGGGACCTCCTGCCTGCCAAGCAGAGGCTCTGCCACTGAGCCACAGCCCCTCCCTTCCTCCTGGGACGTCCCCCTCCCCCCCAAAAAACGATAAGGGAGAACGCCCCCCCCCAACCCCTCCACCCGCTCCACAGGGCGCCAGCCCGGGATGCAGCCGCTCCTGCACCACCTTGGGCGTGGAAGGGCAGGCCCCACACCCGCCCCGCCCCACAGGGGACAACCCCGCCCCATCTGCGAGGCAGGGAACGGGGCCCACTGGAGGGTCGCCGGGAGGCGAGGGGGAGGGGGGGGGAGCCCCACCCCCCCGGCGAGGAGAGAGGTCAGGAGGCCCCTCCCCCACGCTGGCAGCTGCGCCCCCTCCCATCCCCGGCAATGTGGGGGGGGGTGTCAAGGAAAACACCCCCCCCTCCATCATGTCCTCCTTCCTGGCCCCCTCCCCGGTTCACCCGGCCCCGGGGCTTCACCCGCCGGACCCCCCCCCCCGGGCGCGGTTACCTGAGGCAGCCGCAGTCCCGCCCGCCTCCCTCGCCGGCCTCACACAGGCAATATGGCGCAGGCACAAGGCTCGGCCGCCAGCCGCAGGGGCCAGAGCGAGGCTGGCCGGAAGCGGAAGCGGGCCCTCCGCTCTCGCCGGCCGCGTCTCTATCGTCGCCCTTCCCCTTTCCCCAGGAGCGGAGCGCCCCGCTCCGCTCCTGGGGAAAGGGGAAGGGCGACGATAGGGCAACTACAACCCCCAGGAGGCCGCGCTCGCGACGCATGCGCACCCTTCTCCCCGCGCCGCCGCGTCCCGGGGACATGGGTGCGCATGCGTCTCGAGCGTGGCCTCCTGGGAGTTGTAGTTGGCCGAATGAGGAGGGCCTCCTGGTCGCTTAGGCTTTAATAAAGAAGTGGCTTCCTTCCCAGATAGGGCTGCCAACCTCCAGGCGGCGGCTGGAGATCTCCCGCTATTACAGCTGATCTCCAGGAGGCAGAGATCAGTTCCCCTGGAGGAAATGGCCTCTTTAGGGTTGCCAGGTCCCTCTTCTCCACCGGCAAGAGGTTTTTGGGGTGGAGCCTGAGGAGGGCGGGGTTTGAGGAGGGGAGGGACTTCAATGTCATAGAGTCCAATTGCCAAGTCAGCCATTTTTCTCCAGGTGATCTGGAGTTGAATTAGCAGGAGATCTCCTGCTACTACCTGGCAGTTGGCAACCCTATCCCAAACAGAATTCTTAGACCTCAAGAAATGGTGCGATGTATACCAAAAATAGCAGAGTGGAAGGACAAAGTTTATGAATTTGGTTTTTTTTATTTTTTTAAGATTTTTAATAAATTTTCAAACAAAGCAAAATACAACATGCAAACAAAAAAATATATCAATGTAGATAGCTGCATAATAAGAATAATATATCTATGAAGAAGTCCACAAAAAAACTGGCCAAATATACAATTAATACATTCTTATTACAATTATCCATTTTGTTCCCACCTCCCTCCACCAGTGTACCCTTAAGCCCTCCTAACACCGTGTTGAACCTCCGGAGAAGTGTCTATAAACAGTTTATTAATAAATAATTTAACTTAATTGAAATTACAAAAATGAATCTGCAACTTGTTCACTATACACATAAAATTCATTTTTGCCAGTTTATCCCAATACGCGAATGCTTTGGACCACATACTTTTAAAATCTTCCATATCCTTCCCCTGCAGGGAATCTGTTAATTTAGCCATCCGCATATATAACCATAGCTTTTCCCTCCAGTCCTTAATTAAAGGTCTATTTACAAGCTTCCAAGATTTAGCGATAACCATCCTAGCTGCAGCAAAACTATATTGGCCAAGCATACAGATCAAGTAAACATGAAACCTTCTCATTTATTCCTGTTGTGTCACAACATTCCAAGAGAGATGGAAGCTGTTCTATCAATATTATTAATTTCACTATATTTATCTTAAAAGGATATTAGAGCTTATTGTAACAGACAGTAATATATATAGTAAGTCATATCTTAATTCATTGTAAATATCCACTTGCAACTTTACATATATAGATACGTCTCATTGTGTTATTATGCTTATCACAATCTAATCTGGGTCACAACTGAGTCTGTGTAATACGAAGAGAAGAAATGAAGATAAGAAGGGAAGAAAAGAAGACAGGACAAGAAATGATGAAAACATCCGATATTATTTTTAACGGGGAGTTACTACCCTGGACGCTTCTTAGAGGCCCCTGGTTGGCCACTGAGTGAACAGACTGCTGGACTTGATGGGCCTCGGTCTGATCCAGCAGGGCCTTTCTTACGTTCTTATGCTGCCAAGAAAGCCAGCATTATTGTATTGTGTGTGTGTTAAGTGCCGTCAAGTCGCTTCCGACTCATGGCGACCCTATGAATGAAAGTCCTCCAAAATGTCCTATCTTTGACAGCCTTGCTCAGATCTTGCAAATTGAAGGCTGTGGCTTCCTTTATTGAGTCAATCCATCTCTTGTTGGGTCTTCCTCTTTTCCTGCTGCCCTCAACTTTTCCTATCATGACGGTCTTTTCCAGTGACTCTTGTCATCTTATGACGTGATCAAAATACGACAGCCTCAGTTTAGTCATTTTAGCTTCTAGGGTCATTATTGTATTGGCCCCGCTTTACACATTACAAGGCTGTGCGTGAGAACTTGGCTTTGCCTAAAAATGCTGGTTTTGCTGTCTTGGGGAGCGGCAAAGATTAAAGTTTTTTTTACCTTTTTAAAGATCAAAGACTGCAAGCAGAAGGCTGGGGGTGTGGCCCTATTCTCATGTGAGTCAACAGGTACCTTTGTGCACATAAAGACAGTCTGTCCCAGACCCGTCCACAATTATCCTCTCATCCCCATGCTGCTGTCTGACATACGGTTTCCATCACCCGGATGCCAACCCATGATTCCTAGCAGTTTTGAGCGTCCTTTTTACTTCCTTCAAGGGGATTGTTGACACATGAAACTGCCTTCTACTGAGTCAGTCTTGTCTACTCAGAAGGGCGGCAGCTACCCAGGGTGAAGTCTTACCCATCACCTACTACCTGGTCCTTTTAACTGGAGATGCTGGGGATGGAACCTGGGACCTTCTGCATGCCAAGCAGAGGCTCTTTGGCTGAGCCCAGCCCCTCGCCGTTTAAACATCAAGCTCCCTTAATCTGAATCAGACCTTTGGACCATGACCATCTGTATTGTCTACTCTGACTGGCAGCAGCTCTCCAGGGTCTCAGGTAGAGGCCTTTCACATCACTTACTGCCAGATCCTTTTAACTGGAGATGCCGGGGATGGCTCCTCCCTGCAGTGCACCTCGGGTGGCACCATAAAAATAGAGATGAGCCAGTGTAAACCTAATGTACACTTGATGTTCTTCTGCACTGCATTCTGAGTGTGCTGGAAGTTTCAAGGGCCTCACAATCGTACTAACAACAGGAACATGAGAACATAGTTAAATTGTGGAACTCCCTGCCCCAGGATGTGGTGATGGCTGCCAATTTGGAAGGCTTTAAGAGGGGAGTGGACATGTTCGTGGAGGAGAGGGCTATCCATGGCTACTAGTCAAAATGTAGCCTAGTCATGATGCATCCCTATTCTCTCCAGGATCAGAGGAGCAGGCCTATTATATGAGGTGCGGTGGAACACAGGCAGGATAAATGCTGCTGCAGTCGTCTTGCTTGTGGGCTTCCTAGAGGCACCTGGTTGGCCACTGTGTGAACAGACTGCTGGGTGGTGCTGAGTTGTTTTCCGTTGCCCCAGAAGGTGAGACTAAAACCAAGGGGTTGAAATTAAATCAAAAGAGTTTCTGTCTAAACATTAGGAAGAATTTTCTAACAGAGAGCAGTCTCTCAGTGGAACAGGCTTCCTTGGGAGGTCGTAAAATCTCCTTCCCTGGAGTTTTTTAAGTAGAGGCTAGATGGTCATCTGTCACAAATGCTGATTCTATAACCTTAGGCAGATCATGGGGGGGGCATCTTGGGCATCTTCTGGGCACGGAGTAGGGATCACAGGGCGTGTGTGTGTGTGGGGGGGGAGGTAGTTGTGAATTTCCTGCATCGTGCAGGGGGTTGGATTAGATTACCCTGGTGGTCCCTTCCAACTCTATGATTCTGTGACTTGATAGGCCTTGGTCTGATCCAGCATTGCTTTTGTTATGTTCTTATGTTAGAAGAAGAAGAAGTAGAGTTGGTTTTTATATGCCGACTTTCACTACCACTTAAGGAAGACTCAAACCAGCTTACAATCACCTTCCCTAACCCAAGGTCACCCAGCTGGTTTCATGTGGAGGAGTGGGGAAGCCCACCCGGTTCTCCAGATCAGAGCCCACTACTCCAAACCACAGCTCTTAACCACTACACCATGCTGGAGGAAACTCAGCCAAAGATGGTGGATTGCATGAAGACGGACTTCCACAAACAGACCAAACACGGTCACCTGTAAATATATACCAGGATTATGTTACATTTGGGTAAGCCCCAAGAGGCAGGATTTTAAGTAAACAAATGGAGCCTCCCCATGAGGTCATGGCTCAGCTGAGAGTTGAATGGGGAGCTTCCACCTCATGTTCCTAACTGGTATTTTCTACTATGTCACCTGTCGTTCTTTCTAGGCAATCCAGCATCACTGATTCATTCATTTACTCATCACTAGCAGTTCCACCGCAGATAGATTTCTGGAATTGGCCCATGTGCTCGGGACACCACACTTGAACACACATGAAGCTGCCTTACACTGAATCAGACCATCAGTGCAAGGTCAGTATTGTCTACTCAGACTGGCAGGGTTCCAGTTAAAGGTTTTCTATATCGTGGTCCTTTTAGCTGGAGATGCCTTCTGCATGCCAAGCAGATGCTGTACCACTGAGCTGCAGCCCATTCCAAAAAGTTTCATTTGTATAAAGTTGAACATATATGAAGCTGCCTTATACGGAATCAGACCCTTGGTCTATCAAGGTCACTATTGCCTACTCAGACTGGCAGCAGTTCTCCAGGGTCTCAGGTAATGGTTGTCCATGTCACCTACTGCCTGATCCTTTTATAGGGTTGTCAACATCCAGGTACTAGCTGGAGATCTCCTGCTATTACAACTGATCTCTAGCTGATAGAGATCAGTTCACCTGGAGAAAATGGTTGCTTTGGCAACTGGACTCTATGGCATTGAAGTCCCTCCCCTCCCCAAACCCAGCCCTCCTCAGGCTCTGCCCCAGAAATCTCCAGGTATTTCCCAACCCGGAGCTGGCCACCCTAACCTTTTAACTGGAGATGCCAGGGATTGAACCCGGGACCCTCTGCATGCCAAGCAGAAGCTCTACCGCTAAACCATGGTCACTTGGTCAACCTCATCCTTTCAACTGGAGATGCCAAGGATTGAACCTGGGACCTTCTGCATGCAAGCAGATGCTCTGCCACTGAGCTATGGCCTCTCCCCATCCTGATCCTTCGTAAAATCAGAATATGTGGATTTATATCCCACGCCCTTGAACCCTGAGGTGCAAAGTTGGCCTCATTAGAGAGACCAGCAAGTGAAATGCCGTATTAACTTCATTTATGGGAAAAACATATACTCTCTCATATATGTATGCACATTCACAAGTTAGTATAAGATGCCATGCTCAGATATAAGAGCCTAAGCATCAGACACATATATTCTACACACATATGTATATTCAGATGGCATAAGACACACACACATATATATATTGTCATACACAAGTCTAGAATCACTTTGCATTATGGGTAACATGTATACTTTGGTCAAGAGGCATTCAGTGCTGAGGAGCCTGGGTCAACTTGACCTGTAATCGTATTCAGTCAGCTGAATGAGAGATCATTCTCGCATGGTACAAGCAGGCTTCCTAATTGGGGCTAAAGCTTTGATTTAAGAGCAAGAAATGTCATGATGGAATGTTAACTTTCTTTTCTTCATCATTAGCTATCGTCAACGCCTTCCGAAGATTCCTATAGGATATGTAAATATCTGTTTATACGTTCCATGTAATCAGTGGCTAAAGTCTTCTACGTAATTATCATTAGTGCTGTCTGTCAATGACCTATAAAACAGGTTGTCTCCCTTTGTTCTGGGAAGAGCTCTGACTTTTAAAAAAGAGTTTCTTCCACGTGCGCTCTGCTCTCTTATTGATCAATAAAAGACCTGCTTAATTGTTAACCTCTGTCTTGAATTACTTGATTGACTGCTATAAGTAATCAGGACATTACACAAGTACAGGCACACCTGGGTGGAGGTAGTTCTGAGTCACTCCCAGATTAGGGCCAAAAGGATTTTGCACAGCACCCGGGAAAATCATTTTTGAAAATTATACAAAAATAGAGGGAGGGATTATTTAACCACTTGCGAGTCACCTCAGGCAGGTTTCTGAAGAGGCAGCCTATAAATCCTAAAGAAAACCATCTTCAACTGCCTTGTGAAGATTAACAGTGAGGGGGCCAGGCACACCTCCCCGGGGAGGTTGTTCCATAATCGTGTGCACACTCTTTTGTGCGCCCACCAGACTACAACATTTTGTCCCATTTTCTCACCAAAAATTGGGACCCCAAGTTGCATTCATCTGTGGTGAGGACAAAAATGCAGATGTTCCCCAAAGGTAGGGTTGCCAACCTCCAGGTACTAGCTGGAGATCTCCTGCTACTACAACTGATCTCCAGCCAACAGAGATCAGTTCACCTGGAGAAAATGGACACTTTGGCAATTGGACTCTAGTCTATGGCATTGAAATTCCTCCCCAAACCCTATGCTCTTCAAGCTCCGTCCCAAAAACTTTCCGCTGGTGGCGAAGAGGGACCTGGCAACCCTAGGACAGCCTTTGGGCCAGGAACCACCAGCAAATTGTTGTTAACAGCTCGATTGAATTGCAGACATGCCAAACTGAGAAATTAATCAGGACTTCGGTGGCCCCTTAACAACGAATACTACGCCCCAAAAACCTCCCGCCGGTGGCAAAGAGGGACCTGGCAATTCTACCCAGAGGGGTAAAATATACGGGGCGAAGGGAGTGATTTCTGAAAGGAGAATAGGTTAACAGGAAAGAGTTAAAATGCCCCTTTCCTGCGTTGTTCTCTACCTTTATTCTGCATGAAAAAGAATCACACAAATACGTTTAGTTCGGTCCTGAGAAGTACCCCAAAGATGCACCACAAGAGGGCGCTTTAGCTCTTTCTTTAGTACCCCCCCCCCCACCTTCTTCACCAACACGGTAGAGCCCTATATAAAGGCTGGAGATCAGTTGTAATAGCGGGAGATCTCTAGCCACCACCTGGAGGTTAGAACTCAAAGCAAACTTCCTGCTGTAATACTGAAGTA
This sequence comes from Euleptes europaea, assembly GCF_029931775.1. Classification (NCBI taxonomy): domain Eukaryota; kingdom Metazoa; phylum Chordata; class Lepidosauria; order Squamata; family Sphaerodactylidae; genus Euleptes; species Euleptes europaea. The sequence goes on from NC_079313.1 coordinate 136,390,956, forward strand.
GTAAATTACACTGCAGCACTGATGGCTAAATAAAGATGATACATTAATAGAATTATTCTAGATCCTAGTAGATGTTGCCAATATAATGCAGCTATTACAATAAATTATTTGTTCTATACAATAGTCTCTTAACAATGCATAAAGCAAAACAAATACATACATGGGCTGGATACCATGATCTATTCAACAACAGTAGCTATTCTCTAATGTGTAATAATGTCCATGTCTATTAGAACAGCATAGCTACGGATTTATGCAAGGAAGGTGCCACTGGATTCCAACTAGATGGGTTTCCGGTACTGTAGCCATTTCCCCGCTGGGGCTTCTTCAATTGGGACAATCCTTATGTGGCTACAAGGTGGTTCGCCTATCTGTTAATCCATTAGGGTTGCCAGGTCCCTCTTCGCCACCGGCAGGATATTTTTGGGGCGGAGCCTGAGGAAGGCAGGGTTTGGGGAGGGGAGGGACTTCAATGCCATAGAGCCCGATGGCCAAAACGGCCATTTTCTCCAGGGGAACTGATCTCTGTCGGCTGGAGATCAGTTGAATTAGCAGGATCTCCTGCTACTACCTGGCAGTTGGCAACCCTATAATCCATACATGTTTAAAAACCGCAGTATATAACTTGTACAACATTAAAATACATACAAAGTGAAATGCAAAACCGCAGCAATAATAGCATACCAAATAATCAAAAAGTGTATCTTCTCCTTCAAACGGACGGCATTAAAGGAACCAGGCAGGTAGGTGATGTGAAAGACCTCTGCCTGAGACCCTGGAGAGCCACTGCCAGTCCGAGTACACAATTTGATGGACCAAGGGTCTGATTCAGTATAAGGCAGCTTCATGTGTTCATGTGGCATTCTGGCTCATCTTGAGCACTGTTGCTAAGAGCTCACTTTTTATTACCTCTAAGTGAAAACAGGTGTGTGTGCCCGAAGCATTTGTTAAAGTCACAATGTCACGAAACTAAACTAAATCTAGGTTGAAACTTGATCTGTAATGTTAAATCATACAGTTATAGAAAACATGAGAGGTCTAAGCTGGAATTCAAACCATTAGGGGCTAGCGTATTAAATAAGAAAATAAATCTAGCCTCTTGTTGCAGTAGGATAGCCGATAGAGATCAGTTCACCTGGAGAAATTGGCAGCTTTGGCCATTGGACTCTATGGTATTGAAGTCCCTCCCTTACCCAAACCCCGCCCTACTCAGGCTCCACCCTAAAAACCTCCTGCCGGTGGCAAAGAGGGACCTGGCAACCCTACCGACAACCCTAGTACAGCGTAATCGTGGTTGGCTGTAATATGACAGGTAGCTAATCTGTGAGCTTCCTGACTTAGTTCTAGCTTGACAAAGGTATCTTTGCAATAGCGGAACTGAACAGAATAGCTGGAGGTTAGGGTCAGGCAAAACAGGAGTCCAGAACGCCACCAGGTCTTGGACAGGCCCGATGGAAAAGCTGAGCGCCTCCCGCATCTCGCCTTGTTTTCCAGTCTATGCATGAGCCTCACCCACCAACTGACGGCAGCTTTCCTGGACTCTGCCTGCAATCTCCCGGGGTCACCGGCATTGGGTAAAGGAGGAGACAATCTCTGGCATGCAGTATCTGTCTCTCTCTCTTTCTCTCCCTCGGTTCGATTTCCCTTGCATTGTGCGGCTCCAAGTCATCGAGGAAATCTTTGGGGCCTTTCTGCTGCCGGGTGGTCACCAGGGGGGAAACCCAGCCCCCTTCCCCCCATTGTCAGCGTCCTGGCCGTATCCTCGGGCTAAAAATAGCCTTGTTATCAAGTGATTGTTCAGACACCTATGCCGGAGTGTTGACGTGGGTTGGGGCCAAAGAAGCAGGTGGGGCCCAAAGAAAGCCCCTGGGGAGCGACCTCATCAAATGCCGATCCGATCCTGGGAATTCTGCAGCCTGGCTTATGCTCTTGGATCTGTGTGTGTGTGTGTTAAGTGCCGTCAAGTCGCTTCTGGCTCATGGCGACCCTATGAATCAATTTCCTCCAAAATTTCCTATCTTTTAACAGCCTTGCTCAGGTCTTGCAAACTGAGGGCCATGGCTTCCTTTATAGAGTTAATAAGTTATAGACCTCCTGCTGGGTCTTCCACTTTTCTTACTGCCTTCGACTTTTCCTAGCATTATTGTCTTTTCCGGTCAGTTTTGTTTTCTCATAATGTGACCAAAGTACGATAGCCTTCGTTATTTTTAGCTTCTAGGGACAGTTCAGTCTTGATTTGATCTAGAACCCACTTGTTGTTGTTGTTGTTATTTTGCGGTCCACGGTATCTGTAACACTCTCTTCCAACACCACATTTCACTTTCTCCTTGTCAGCTTTCTCCGTTGTCCAGCTTTCACACCCAGGGAATACTATGGCATGAATTATTTCGATCTTAATCGCCAGTGACACATCTTTACACTTACAGCGCATTCCTGAGCCACGCAGGCGGCCAGGCCTGCGCCGGCGCAAGGGCCCACAGCAACAGCGTCCGGGCTGCGTCCTCCGGCGTTTGTGGCCCCAGCACCGGCGTGCAGGCCCAGCTGCCGGCCGCCGGCCGCTGCCTTTAGGTCTTGTTTCAGCCAACCTTTTCAGGCCTCCATTTGGTAAGGATTCAGTTTCAGCTTTTTAGCCCTCATCCTACGGTTGCCAACCTCCAGATCCTAGCTGTAATAGGGTTGCCAACTGCCAGGTAGCAGCAGGAGATCTGCTAATTCAACTGATCTCCAGCCGATAGAGATCAGATCACCTGGAGAAAAATGGTCGCTTTGGCAACTGAACTCTATGGCATTGAAGTCCCTCCCCTCCCCAAACCCTGCCCTCCTCAGGCTCAGCCCCCAAAATCTCTATGTATTTCCCAACCTGGAGCTGGCAATCCTGCCTCATCCATTCCAAAACTGCCTCCAGGTTGCCCTTTAAGTGTTACCTGGACATCATAAGAGGTACTTTATCCCTGGGATTGCCAGCTCCCGGTTGGGAAATACCTGGAGATTTTGGGGGCAGAGCCTGAGGAGGGCAGGGTTTGGGGAGGGGAGGGACTTCAATGCCATAGAGTCCAATTGCCAAAGTGGCTGTTTTCTCCAGGTGAACTGGTCTCTGTCACCTGGATTGTAATAGCAGATCTTCAGCTAGTACCTGGAGGTTGTAATAGCAGGAGATCTCCAGTTAGTACCTGGAGGTTAGTACAGGAGCAAAGCCAATTTAAACAAAGTGCAAAATTCTTTATAAGCTACCACATATAGTTCAAAACAATACAAGACAAAACGTACAACAAACCCCACAAAATTCCATATATACATATGTACAGAAGTTGTTTGACGTAGTTGTCTCAATTGTGAGTACAAAATCTTCTTATTGAAGGCAAATATCAGGTGATAAGCCAGAGATCATCAGTTTGTGAAGGATACGGCCGTTTCAAATTCTTAGCTTATAAGGCAATTCTTCCTCAGTCCTTCCGGAGGTGTCTTTCCTCTCTGGGCACTCCTCCGTCCCCACTGTTGTCCGAGATCTTTCTGTTCTTTAAAGAAAAAAAGGGGGGCCTGCGGTGCATAGACACCCAACAGGAAAGCGTGGGTCCAGAGAGCAACCAACCTCAGGCTTCGAGAGGGAGGTGGACCAAAGACTTCGAGCCACCGCAGGCCGCCCCCCTTTTTAAGAATTGCCTTATAAGCTAAAAATTTGAAACGGCCGTATCCTCCACAAACTGATGATCTCTGGCTTATCATCTGATATTTGCCTTCAATAAGAAGATTTTGTACTCACAATTGAGACAACTATGTCAAACAACTTCTGTACATATGTATATATGGAATTTTGTGGGTTTTGTTGTACGTTTTGTCTTGTATTGTTTTGAACTATAGGTGGTAGCTTATAAAGAATTTTGCACTTTGTTTAAATTGGTTTCGCTTCCGTACTGACTTCCAAATCCCTTGATACTTGTACAGTGGTGTCTATTTTGTTCTCTCAGTACCTGGAGGTTGGCAACCCTATTTATCCCACAGTCCCTGTTCAATATTTAACGATCAAGTGGCTCAAAGAGAAATGCATCAGCTCAATACCACTGGCATTTAGGGAGCCATCCAGCAGTATTCAACGGGGCTCAGTCCCAGGAGAGGTCCTTAAAACGGTATCCTTTGTCTTTCTAGTATACCTGTATGTACGGTTGCCAGCTCCAGGCTGGGAAATACCTGGGGTTTTTGGGGGTGAGGCCTGAGGAGGGGAGGGTTTGGGAACAGGAGGGACTTAAATGGGATATAATGCCATAGAGTCCACCTTCTAAAGCGGCTGTTTTCTCCAGGTGAACTGATCTCTGTCGCCCGGAGAGCAGTTGTAATAGCAGGAGATCTCCAGCTACCACCTGGAGGCAAGCAACCCTATGGGTACCCCACTCTTCCACCAAGGAGCTCAGGGTTGCCGGTCATTTTATCCTGGGAGGTAGGTTAGGCTGAGAGTTCATGACTGGCCCAAGGTCACCCAGTGACAGGGTTGCCAGGTCCCTCTTTGCCACTGGTGGGAGGTTTTTGGGGGTGGAGCCTGAGAAGGGCGGGGTTTGGGGAGGGGAGGGACTTCCATGCCATAGAGTCCAATGGCCAGAGCTGCCATTTTCTCCAGGGGAACTGATCTCTATCGGCTAGAGATCAGTTGTAATAGTGGGAGATCTCCAGCTAGTACCTGGAGGTTAGTTATACTAAATAATTGATACGTATGCTGAACAACATTAGTTTAGAATAATCAACAGCACCACAGCTCAGAATTCAAATCAAATAGAAATAAATAACTTTCATTAAGCAACTTTCATAAAGCAAACAATGCAGATAGACAATATTTCAAACAATGATATTTCAAACAATAAAAGTGATGAGGCTTGCACAAAATGCTCTCAGCCTGATTTACAAACAGAAGTTCCACAAGCGCCGGTTGCTTCACCGTCCAGGTAAGTTTCCAAGATACAGTTCCTGTAAAGGCAGTAGGTTCCTGCTGCCTCCTTTGCTTCAAAAAATAATAAATGTGCAGGGACTCTGGTAGCTTTACCGTATGTGTCCAAATAGAAGAATGTATATCGAAACAAAACGACACTTCCGGATACTGTGCTCGTTTCGCAATAGCTTCATCAGTTGTAAATTTGTCTTAGAATACAATTTTCCATAAGCTGGTACAAAGACCTGTGAAAAATATTTTTACATAAAGAGTCCAACAGTTACATCCTCATCCACAATATGCATAGGATAGTTTAAGAACAAGTGTGACTACAACTTACCAACTAATGACCATTGTTTGAAATATTGTCTATCTGCATTGTTTGCTTTATGAAAGTTGCTTAATGAAAGTTATTTATTTCTATTTGATTTGAATTCTGAGCTGTGGTGCTGTTGATTATTCTAAAGTACCTGGAGGTTGGCAACCCTACCCAGTGAACTTCCATGGCTGAGAGTGGATTCGAACACTGATCTTCTAGATCGATCCTCTTAAGCGTTGCACCTGTTTCCTTCTTAGCCTCCTGCCATGCCCCCGCCTCTTTTTACCCACTTAATAAATACTAATACATTTTATTATATATATAAAACAGTTCTTCGGTACATTCTGTTTTTTCAGACAAAATGAAAAAAAAAGCAGCTTATTGTCTGCTATATATAAATTGGATTAATTGCACATTTTCAAAGTAATATTCGGCCACCTCCCACAGAGAGCTGTTAAATAATCACGTTTATTTTTAGCCCTTTAAAAGAAGGGAGGCCTATTACATTTTAAAGAACAGATTTGAGGGGGATGGCTGGTAGGTACCCAGCTAGGGTTGCCAACCAACAGGCGGGGCCTGGAGATCTTCTGGAATTACAACTGATCCCCAGGTTACAGGCATCAGGTAGTCTGGAGAAAATGGCAGCTTTGAAAGGTAGACTCTATGACATTATACCTGACTGAGGTCCCTCCTCTCCCCAAACCGCGCCTTCCCCAGGCTTCACCCCCAAATCTCCAGGAATTTCCCAACCCAGAGTTGGCAACCCTGCACCCAACACAGCAACTTTGCTGGATCTAAGCAGAGTTGCTCAGAGTCTGGATGGTGAGGGATAATCTGGGAATTTTATTGACTGCCCTGGAGGAGGCGGAGGAGGAGGAGAAGAGGAGGAGTTGGTTTTTATATGCCGACTTTCTCTACCACTTAAGGGAGACTCAAACCGGCTTACAATCGCCTTCCCTTCCCCTCCCCACAATAGAGGTAGGTGAGGCTGAGGGAGCTCTAAGAGAGCTGTGACTAGCCCAAGGTCACCCAGCTGTCTTCGTGTGTAAGAGTGGGAAAACAAATCCAGTTCACCAGATTAGCGTCTGCCGCTCATGCGGAGGAGTGGGGAATCAAACCTGGTTCTCCGGATCAGAGTCCCCCGCTCCAAACCATTGCTCTTAACCACCACACCATGCTGGAGTTAAGCGGTGGAAGCAAGGTGGATAGAAACGTAGTGAATCCTAACTGGTTTAAAAGTTGTGGTGGAGGCTCTCGGTTGCTGTGAACTTTTTAGTGCTAAGCCTTTTTCACACCACATAAAATGACCGCTCAGTTATCACTGGACTTCTAGAGCTTTGAGCCTTGTGTTTGTGAATCTCACTATCTTTCTGTAAACTCTTCTGCTTCTCTTTTGCAAGTTCTCCCTTGGTTGTTTGGTCCCCTCTGGGTCTAGAACAAATCCGAGGACTCAGATTTTCAAATTTTCCTAGTGCACATTTTGCTTCCCAAACCTAAAAAAAAATTAAGATCCTCAGCATGACCTCTGCCGAGGTCATGATACTAAGCTACACAGCCGTTTTTCCAAAAGACAAATGGAATTTAATTGCACATCTGTTGACAGCTGCTGGAACAGTATTTGCAAGATATTGGAAATCAGACCTAAGTCCTACAGTTGACGAGTGGATTCTGAAATCTAAGGAAATCTCCTCCTAATCAAACCAACACAATTTAAAGAAAGGATTTGATGTGTCACAATTGCAAAGAATTTGGGAAACATTTCTAGTAAAAATATAGTGCCTATGCCAAGGCATATACTGTAGTGTATTAATAAACTTTTTTCTGCAAAACCCCCCCAAAAAACATTAAGATCCTCACTGGCTGACACTATTCAGGTAGCCAGATCTGAAATGCAGTCAAGTTCAGTTTGGTTGTGGGCAGTGATGGTATCCATCTGAAGCTGGCTTCAGGAGAGCCAGTGTGGTGTAGTGGTTAAGAGCGGTGGTTTGGAGCGGTGAACTCTGATCTGGAGAACTGGGTTTGATTCCCCACTCCTCCACAAGAGCTGCAGATGCTAATCTGGTGAACCAGGTTGGTTTCCCAACTCCTACACACGAAACCAGCTGGGTGACCTTGGGCTAGTCACTCTCTCAGCCTCACCTACCTCACAGGGTAGAGCGGTGGTTTGGAGCGGTGGACTCTGATCTGATTCCCCACCCCTCCACATGAGTGGCGGAGGCTAATCTGGTGAACTGGATTTGTTTCCCCACTCCCCCACATGAAGCCAGCTGGGTGACCTTGGGCTAGTCACAGCTCTCTTAGAGCTCTCTCAGCCACACCTACCTCACAGGGTGTCTGTTGTGGGGAGGGGAAGGGAAGGTGATTGTGATTCTCCCTTAAGTGGTAGAGAAAGTCAGCATATGAAAACCAACTCTTTTTCTTCCCTTCCCCTCTTCCCCTCTTTTCCTTTCCCCTCTCCCTTTTCCTGGCCATCCCCTTCCCTTTTCCCCCACCTCCCCTTTCCCCCACGTTTTTCTTTCCTTTATCTTTCATCCATCTCCCCCCACCCCCAGGTATGATATCAAACAGAATGGTGGCGGGGCAGCCACCAAAATGGCATCCCTCCCCATGTGGAAAATTAATATGGTGCCATTTAGAAGAAGAAGAGCTGGTTTTTATATGCTGGCTTTCTCTCCCACTTAAGGGAGACTCAAACCAGCTTACAATCACCTTCCCCTTCCCACAACAGACACCCTGTGAGGTAGGTGGGGCTGAGAGAGATCTAAGAGAGCTGTGACTAGCTCAAGGTCACCCAGCTGGCTTCATGTGGAGGAGTGGGGAATCAATCCCGGTTCTCCGGATCAGAGTCCACCGCTCCAAACCACCGCTCTTAACCACCACACCACGCTGGCTCTGTGTATTTCTAGATACCTTTGTGATTCAGGCTGCACCCCCAAATCTCCCTGAATATCCTGACCGAGAGTTGGCAACGCTCCCTTCCCGGTGCCACGCCCCTGCACCAGCCCACCCAGAACTGTCCCAATACATCAAATATTTCTTCTGCCAAGCGCAGCCTTTCCAAGACTGGCAAACTGAGAAGAAGGGGGAAAGATCAGGTAGGGGTCAAGCCCCTGGACCTGTGGGTGGGTGTCCTGGATGAAGCCCCCCTTTTGTTCTCGGTTCTGCAGGGAGGTGTTGGCTGTTTTCAATAAGTGGAGCCCAGGTGACCTTACAGCAGCGCCTGAGCGGTCCCTGGGGGACTTCCTTGGACAGCTCTGCAAGGAATCGGGCCAGCCGGTGCTCTGGTTGCCTCCCCGTTGTTTCTTTTCTCTGCTTCGAATTTACCAAGGGCTAAATACAAATATTACAACTTCCCCTCCTCCGGGCTGGTTTACGCAGGCAGCCCCCGGCAGGGCATTGTCCTATTGTTTTCCGAGGGAAGCTCCGGCTGGAAATTAACCTGCTTTTCACCCTAGCGGGTCGGTTTCACACCCTGTCCCTTCTGGGGATTGAGAGGAGTGGGGCGGGAAGGAGGAGGCCAACAGCCCAAGAGGAGGAAAGAGAGAGCGGAAAAACAGCCGGTAAAGGAGAGCGCAGGGCCCTGCTTGCATCTGAGACACTCTTCTTCTTCTTCTTCTTCTTCTTCTTCTTCTTCTTCTTCTTCTTCTTCTTCTTCTTCTTCTTCTTCTTCTTCTTCTTCTTCTTCTTCTTCTCCTCCTCCTCCTCCTCCTCCTCCTCCTCCTTCTCCTTCTTCTTCTTCTCCTCCTTCTTCTCCTCCTCCTCCTCCTCCTCCTTCTTCTCCTTCTTCTTCTTCTCCTCCTCCTCCTTCTCCTCCTCCTCCTCCTCCTCCTCCTCCTTCTTCTTCTTCTTCTTCTTCTCCTCCTCCTCCTCCTCCTCCTCCTCTCTGTTGCATCTAAGAGGTTTCCAGAAGGATGACTCTGAACCAGAGGCAAGTGACATATGACCTGGGGGTAGGGTTGCCAACTAGGGTTGCCAACCCCCAGGTACTAGCTGGAGGAGATCTCCTGCTATTACAACTGATCTCCAGCCGATAGAGATCAGTTCCCCTGGAGAAAATGGCCGCTTTGGCAATTGGACTCTAGGGCATGGAAGTCCCTCCCCTCCCCAAAACTCGCCCTCCTCAGGCTTCGCTCCAAAAACCTCCCGCTGATGGTGAAGAGGGAACTGGCAACCCTATTGCCAACCTCGAGGTACTAGCTGGAGATCTCCCGCTATTACAACTGATCTCCAGCTGATAGAGATCAGTTCACCTGGAGAAAATGGACACTTTGGCAATTGGACTCTGTTACATTGAAGTCCCTCCCCTCCCAAAACCCCACCTTCCTCAGGCTCCACTCCAAAAACCTCCTGCCAGTGACAAAGAGGGACCTGGCAACCCTACCTGGGGGGTACATCTGGCTAGGTTTAGCAACTCTAAGTTGAGAACTTCCTGGAGATGGGGGGTGAACACATGAAGCTGCCTTGTTCTGAAGCAGACCCTCGGACCATCAAGGTCAGTAGCTCTCCAGGGTCTTGGGCAGAGAAAGTTCTTTCACATCACCTGCTGCCTGGTCTTTTTAACTAGAGATGTTGGGGACTGAACCTGGGACTTTCTGCATGCTAAGGAGAGGCTCTGGCACTGAGTCACAGCCCCTTTGGCATGGAGCCTGGGAAAGGCAGGATTTGGGAAGAGAAGGGCCTCAGCAGGGTATAATGCCATAGAGACCACCCTCCAAAGCAGCCATTTTCTCCAGGGGAACCAGTGGGAGGTATTTGGGGCGGAGCCTGAGGAGGGCGGGGTTTGGGGAGGGGAGGGACTTCAATGCCATAGAGTCCAATTGCCAAAGTGGCCATTTTCTCCAGGTGAACTGATCTCTATCGGCTGGAGATTAGTTGTAATAGCAGGAGATCTCCAGCTTCTACCTGGAGGTTAGCAACCCTAAAAGGTTGGCAACCCTAGGTCTGTTCCATAGGAGCTTTTCAAAGGTATTAATTTGTCAAGAATATTGGTCTACTTGAACACAGCATTGGCAACTGAGATTTATGGGACTATTTTGAAACACATGAACACATGAAGCTGCTGTCTACCGAATCAGACCCTTGGTCCATCAAAGTCAGTATTGTCTACTCAGACCGGCAGTGGCTCTCCAGGGTCTCAGGCACAAGTCTTTCACATCATCTACTTGCCTAGTCCCTTTAACTGGAGATGCCGGGGTTGAACCTGGGACCTTCTGCATGCCAAGCAGATGCTGTATCACTGAGCCACAGCCCCTCCCCTAGGAGAAGTGGAGAGGGCCACACGGCTAGGGTTGCCACCTCTGCGTTGGGACATACCTGGAGATTTTGGGAGTGGAACCTGGGGAGGGCGAGGTTTGGGGAGGGGAAGGACTGCAGTAGGGGATAATGCCATAGAGTCCACCCTCCAAAGTAGCCATTTTTTCCAGGAGAATTGACCTCTGTCATCTGGAGATCAGTTGTAAATCCAGGAGATCTGTTTCCACACCTGGAGGTTGGAAAGCCTGGCCATACATGGGCTTCTGGCTACTATGAGGGTTCTGAACTGGTGTGGTTCTCCTTTCTCACACGGTTGGAGACTGGTTCACCCCAGAAGGGCCGTATCACGACGGGACGCTTTAGCCCCCGCCTGTCGCGATGCAGCGCTCACAATCCACCCCCAAGCAGGATTCTTTCTTCCGCCACAAGGATTGTGAGAGAAAAAAATATAAATATAAAAATACATATATGAGGAAATTGAATGTACAGGAAAATATTGTCAAAGAAATGCTCACGCTGTCGGTGAATGTTTGTGAGTAGTAATATGAGTTATATGCATATCAGAATTGTAACATAGATACCAAAAAATATACAAAATATAAATGATATAAATGGTGAATGGTGTTATTTTGTCTTCTCATACTTAAGAATTGATTATAGTATGTAATGTCTCTTTAAAAAATAGCCACAGCTGTTTCAATTTGCTTAGTACCTGGAGGTTGGCAACCCTAATCGTTAAGCTTCCTTAATGAAAACCTGGCATGCTACCTGAATCTTGAACTGGACCAGAAAACGAAGCTCTCCGACTGCAAGCTAACCTTGCAGTCAAAAGCAGAGTTACGCCTTTCTAAATTTACAGACGGGTATAACTCTACTTAGGACTGCGCATTAAAGGACTGACCCCGGTGGCATCAGGTTGCTGAGGTCATGTGTGCTTAAGCATTAAGTATTCTTTCCCTCCCTTGCCCAGTGCTTCTGCAACGTGTAGGTAGCCGAGAAGCATCATTAAAGGGCCCCGGGTTTGTTGAGGTGTAAGAGGATACCCGCAACGGCAGGCTGCTGCAGGCAAAATGACAAAGCAGAAATCCGGCTTCTTCTTTGGCTCGGGATTGTCAAGCCGCAGAAGGCTGGGTTGGAAGGAGGATGTTATTTTGCAAGCTTCTGCGAGGAATGGGCAGCAAACCAATAACTGCTAACCACAAGTCAAAGGAGGTCATTGGCTTGCACTTTCTTTCCACAGGTAGGTTAAAACATCTAATGTATCACTGGCAGCAAAGGGAGCACACAAATCCAAACATTGGAGGGGGGAAGGTATACGAGTGGGGTGCCTAGAGATCTCCCTCTATTACAATTGATTTCCAGAGAACCAAGATCTGTTCCGTTGGAGAAAACGGCTGCTTTGGAAGGTGGACTCTATGGCATTATACCCTGCTGAGGTCCCTGCCCTCCCTAGGCTCCACCCTCCCCAAATCTCCAGGCATTTCCCAATCCAGAGTTGGCAACCCTAAAAGACAGGTCCCTCTTTGCCACTGGCGGGAGGTTTTTGGGGTGGAGCCTGAGGTGGGTGGGGTTTGGGGAGGGGAGGGACTTCATTGCGCTAGAGTCCAATTGCCATTTTCTCCAGGTGAACTGATATCGGCTGGAGATCAGTTGTAATAGCAGGAGATCTCCAGCTACTACCTGGAGGTTAAGCAACAAAAAATAGGGCACCTCCGTGCCTGTACCAATAGGTTTGGAAATTAGCACGGGATTATGGTACACAAATGCACATAAACAGGTAGTAAATAACAAATGTGTAATAAGTGCTGAAAAACAAGACAAGTGCAGAACATAAAAAATAAGCAACTAGGTATATACAAATTCACAGGTAAATATGAAACAGTCCTTGATATGTATCTGAAGGTAACAGTCCTCTTCTGGATTTCAAGATAATCAATTCTACAGGATATCCAATATTGGTATAAATCCAAAGATATGGGGGACGGCCGTTTCACATAAGTTTCTTCAGCCCCAAAATACATCATCCATGTTGTGGTAAATCAATTACATAGAAAAATAATCCATTTCAATCCGACAGTCTGCAGCAGTATTGTCAGCAAGTTCCCAACAGGATACAAGTATAATGATATACTTGTATCCCGTGGGGAACTTGCTGACAATACTGCTGCAGACTGTCGGATTGAAATGGATTATTTTTCATGTTCTGCACTTGTCTTGTTTTTCAGCACTACCTGGAGGTTGGCAACCCTAATTCCCCTAAATTGTGAGCAATTCCAAGATTTAACTTCCTTGGGGTGAGAGTGTGAGACCAGAGATTTAGGGTGATTTTGTAAGATTAACTATTTATCAATGGACGGAGTATGGTTGAAGCAAATGTACTTATTAAAAACATTTATTAGGCTCCTTTCTTCCTTATGGAGCTCAAGGCACTATGCAACATAGCTAAACAACATAGTGGCAATGTGTATATATGTTCATAGAACTTTAACATCAGTGTGGGATGCTATAGTGGAGAAAGAGTGTGTTATAGATTGCTGTTATATCTGTGCACTGTAAATCAATCAATCACTGCTTTTCTAGTAGCAAGTATCTCTGGTGGTTTGTTCTGGATCGTCTGCCTAATCCATAGGCTCCCACGATACACCCATGGGAATACTGCTTTGTAATTGGCTGTAGGGAAAGAAAAGTCCCCTCCCGGAAACCCAATTGCCGTATAAAAATGCATTTTAAGAACAAAAACAAAAAATGGAACTATTTGAAAGGAAAGGGGGCTGAAACCCAAGTCTAATTTTTAAAAGCCTTCTGCTCAGAAAGAACTTTGAGGAAGCAGGAAGCATTTGAATCCCCACCCCTTAACATGCTGTTTTGTAATTGGCTGTTTGGATGCTGTGAAAGAAACTAGGCTTGCGTGTCCTGCACTTTGCCTTATGCATGGGGATTTCACCCGGGCTGAGCTCAGGGGAGAGGGAAGAATCAGGTTAATAGAGGGACAGGAAGTCCCGGGATTGGTGAGAGTTTTCCCTCTAATGGAGGGAAAACTCATGCAGAACTCCAAGGAACTGAGACAGAACGGGGTGGGGGGTGGTGAATGTGAGTGAAAGTACCCATGCATTACTGACCTTTAACTGCCTCCTCAAGTATCGAAAGTGAGGGGGCCAGGCACACCTCCATGGGGAGATTGTTCCATATTTGTGGGGCTGCCACTGAAAAGGCCCTCTCTTGTGTACCTACCAAAGAAGCGTCTGATTGATGGGATAGCCAGGTGGGCCTCTCCCTGTGATCTTTATTCCTGGAGAGGAACATATGGCAGAAGATGGTCCTGCAGCTCCTCTGGTCCCAAGCCATGAGGGGCTTTACTACCCTTTGCCCGTTCTCACTGCATTTGTCTCCTCCCTCAGATTCAAAACCGCCCAAGCACAGGGGCAGAGTGAAACATTCTCATGACTCAGGAGCAAGCCAAGCCATCCCTCTGGCAAGCCCAGGCCTGGCCAGGAGTGACAATGCTGGACAAAAACTCCACTACCCTTGCCAGACTCCAGGCAGTGCCTGGAGATCTCCCAGAATTACAACTGATCTCCAGAGGTCAGTTCCCCTGGAATCATAGAATCATAGAGTTGGAAGGAACCACCGGGGTCATCTAGTCCAACCCCCTGCACAATGCAGGAAATTCCAAACTACCTCCCCTACACCCTCCAGAAGATGGCCAAGATGCCCTCCCTCTCATGATCTGCCTAAGGTCATAGACTCAGCATTGCTGACAGATGGCCATCTAGCCCCTGCTTAAAAACCTCCACGGAAGGAGCACTTACCACCAAAGAGAAAATGGCTGCTTTAGAGGGTGGACTATATGGCATTATACCCTGCTGAGGTCCCTCCCCTCACCAAAACCTGCCCTCCCAGGCTCTACCCCAGTCTCCAGGAACCCTAAACCTCACCCATCCTAGTTGCCATCATAAGAACATAAGAAAAGCCCTGCTGGATCAGACCCAGGCCCGTCAAGTCCAGCAGTCTGTTCACACTGTGGCCAACCAGGAAGCCCACAAACAAGACGACTACAGCAGCACCATCCTGCCTGTGTTCCACAGCACCTAATATAATAGTCCTGCTCCTCTGATCCTGGAGAAAATAGGCATGCATCATGACTAGTATTCATTTTGACTAGTAGCCATGGATAGCCCTCTCCTCCTTGAACATGTCCACTCCCCTCTTAAAGCCTTCCAAGTTGGCAGCCATCACCACCTCTTGGGGCAGGGAGTTCCACAATTTAACTATGCGTTGTGTGAAGACCGGCCAGGTCCAAGCCACACAATGTTTGCAGTGCCGCCAGGGCTTGGCTCAGCGTGTTTCTGGCCACCAGAAGCCCTTTATTTTTATTTGTTTTTACTGCCAAACGCAGGATTCCTAACTTGCAAACAGAGAACTTGAATGTCAGAGTCCCACGTGAGATCATTTCAGAGGGCAGCCATGTCTGTCGGTCTGCAGTAGAATCGATAGATTTGAGTCCAGTGGCACCTTTGAGAACACATGGGGTATATAAACTCAGGGGACGATGACCAGTGAGGTTGCAATGAAATGATCACTCAGGGGCTGTGTTACGGGAGCCGCCAAAGAGATCCGAGGCTGATCATTCAGCTTTGGAAGGGAACATAGGTCAGTGGCACCACTCGGAAGAAGCTGAAGAAAAAGAAGTTGAAGAAGAAGCTGAAGAAGCTAAAGAAGGAGGAGGAAGAAGAGGAGGGGAGGGGCTGTGGCTCAGTGGTAGAGCCTCTGCTTAACCACTACACCATGCTGAAGTTAGGGTTAGCAGCTCTGGGTTGGGAAATACCTGAAGTTTCTGTGGAGGGTGGGATTTGGGGCAGGGAGGGACTTCAATGGTGTATAATGCCAGAGTCCACCTTCCAAAGTGGCCATTTTCTCCAGGGGAACTGATCTCTGTCGCCTGGAGATCAGCTGTAATAGCGGGAGATCTCCAGCCACCACCTGGTAGGGTGGCAACCCTAGCTGAACTGCCTAGACAACTTGGTATGGAAAAGCTTGCAGTTAAGAACCATACTATCTTGGGATGGGGTGTGTGTGAATAAAAATAAAATCCCAAGGCAAGAAACTTCTGTTGGCCCCTCCTGTTTAATCAATCCAAGTTTCACTCAATATGCTGATAATCTGCCGCTTGCAGCCCAACCGAAAACAGTCAGGCTCAGACCAGCGGAGATCCTGCTAGAATCAGGATTAGAAAACACCCAGAGGAAATAAAGCCTACAGACTTCCAATATACTGGGATTTGTCAAATGCTGGTAATGTAGGGTTGCCAACCATCAGGTATTAGCTGGAGATCTACTGCTATTACAACTGATCTCCAGCTGATAGAGATCAGTTCCCCTGGAGAAAATGGGTGCTTTGGCCATTGGACTCTTATGGCATTGAAGTCCCTCCCCTCCCCAAACCCTGCCCTCCTCAGCTTCTGCCCCTAAAGCCTCCCACCATTGGCAAGAGGGACCTGGCAACCGTAGGGTGATGGATAAATAACTGGCAAAAATTTCTCATATAATGAACTGGGGAGGGGGGGGTGGATTTAAAGAATTCGCTTGCCCATCCACGTTCCTAGGGAAGGAGCCGATCTATCTCCCTTCTCCTTTCCCATCCAGACTCTCCTAGATCTTTGGGGTTAAACGTTTTGAGAGCTTGAAATATTTGGGAGGAGAGAGAGCTATAAAAAGAACACCGAAAACACCACTGGAGCTGGAAAAAACTAGAAGATGAAGCCGAAGAACACAGCTGCGGTCCGGGTTCCAGTTCCCAGGTGATGTCAGGCTTGGAGTCCGGCCAGCCCCAGCCCCACGGAGACTGCCTTTGTGGGTTCAGCACAGAGTGTTTTCCCTTCCTGAGACTCGGGGACACCTTCCTGTCTCAAAGAAAGCAGCCAAGTGCCCTTCCAAGTGTTTTTGAGAGCAGCGAGGCAGAGAAAGAGGGAAGGACGGAGAGAGGAAGAGAGGGGAAGACAGAGAGGATGTGGGGTGCTTTGGAAGGAGCTTCTGCTTAAGGCTTACACAATCATTTACTTGGAAGAAGAAGAAGAGTTGGTTTCTATATGCCGACTTTCTCTACCACTTAAGGCAGAATCAAACCAGCTTACAATCACCTTCCCCTCCCCACAAAAGACACCCTGTGAGGTAGGTGGGGCTGAGAGTGTGTGACCGGCCCCAAGGTCACCCAGCTGGCTTCATGCGTAGGAGTGGGGAATCAAATCCAGTTCACCAGATTAGCCTCCGCCGCTCATGTGGAGGAGTGGGGAATCGAACCCGGTTCTCCAGATCAGCCTCCGCCGCTCATGTGGAGGAGTGGGGAATCGAACCCGGTTCTCCAGATCAGCCTCCGCCGCTCATGTGGAGGAGTGGGGCATCGAACCGGTTCTCCAGATCAGCCTCCACCACTCCAAACCACCGCTCTTAACCACTACACCACCAGAAGAGGAGCAATGGCACCTATCTGTAAGCAATGGTGTTCAATGTGCCATTTATTTTATCCATATTATTTATAGTCCACCTTTCCTGCTGAGACTCAAGGCGGATTATGCAGCATTAAGTCAATACAGTCAACAGGATGGGAACAGCCAATACACAAGGCACCAGGGATCGGACTGCAGACAGCTGAAAACAGAGTGGAAACTAAAGCATAAGCTTTAACGTGACCCACTAAACAGTGCAGAAATCACGCTGTAGAAGCATACTTACAGGCCTTTTATGCAGGGACGTTTCCTCGCAGTCACCCCTGCTGACTGCTCCAGGACTTCCTTTTGTTTGTTTGTTTGTTTGTTTGTTCAATTTATAACCCGCCCTCCCCGGCCAAGACCAGGCTCAGGGCGGGGAACATCATCAAATAGATCAAACATTAACAATAAAATATTGTCGAAGGCTTTCACGGTCAGAGTTCATTGGTTCTTGTAGGTTATCCGGGCTGTGTGACCGTGGTCTTGGTATTTTCTTTCCTGGGGTTTCGCCAGCAGCTGTGGTGTGGCAGGCATCTTCCTTCAGTGTTACTCCTCTGAAGATGCCGGCCACAGCAGCTGGCGAAAAGTCAGGAAAGAAAATACCAAGACCACGGTCACACAGCCCGGATAACCTACAAGAACCGATTAACAATAAAAGTAATAATTCTAAAATTAAGCAATAAAACCCAATTAAAAACCCTTAAAAACTCCAGGTGATGCTTAATTTGGCCCATAGTGCCCAGAATAAGCACTAGGTTGCCCCCCCACCCAATAATGAGAGTAACATAGAACAAGGGGGGGAGGGAATAGGGAGGCCAGCAGAGGAAGATACCTTTTCATTATGTATGCCTTTTCTGACAATTGGAGGTGGGGCTCGCTCTCCTCTAGGGTCGCCTGGAGATCAGCTGCAAGAGCGGGAGATCTCCAGCTTTGGTTCTAACCTCCAGGTACTAACTGGAGATCTCCTGCTATTACAACTGATCTCCAGCCAATAGAGATCAGTTCACCTGGAGAAAATGGCCTCAATTGGACTCTATGGCACTGAAGAAGTCCCTCCCCTCCCCAAACCCTGCCCTCCTCAGGCTCCGTCCCCAAAACCTCCCGCTGGTGGCGAAGAGGGACCTGGCATCCCTAATCTTGGCTGTTCCCTATAGAGAAAGAGAAGGAGAATTCCTTCCCCAGCTCTGAAGCTCAGCACCCTTGGTCTTGAAGGATCCCTTCCCGGTCCCCTGCCCCCCCCCCCCTTAACCTTCCCTCCGGGTTTTGATATATGTGGCTGCAGGCTCACAGCAGCTGCGAGCGAAAATCCCAGGTGGGGACGAGGCTGGGTGGGGGGGGCATTTTGTTCCCAGCATGTCTAATTCGTCCCAGACCCCAATAAACAGCCGTGAGAGTCTTAAAACACATTCCAGCCACTGGGGTTTACTGGCCAGACTGGGAAGGGCTCTCTCCCCATGCGCTGGGTTCTGTAAACATCCCAGGATCTTTGAGAGTGGGTTTTGTTTTCTTTGAAAGAACGGAGGCTGTTCAGTGGGAATGCAAAGATCCTCCTTTTCTCTGGGGGATTCAGGGCGACTGGCTACGGCCAGCGAGTTTTAAGAGATCTCAATATATCTTCATCAGCTGCTCAGGACCAAGTATCTTATTTGGCGCCCAGGTTAAATAACTGAAACGTAGAATGGGTCCCTCTTTTCCACCAGCGGGAGATTTTAGGGGCCTGAGGAGGGCGGGGTTTGGGGAGGGGAGGAACTTCAATGCCATAGAGTCCAATTGCCAAAGCGGCCATTCTCTCCAGGGGAACTGAGGTCAGTTGTAATAGCAGGAGATCTCCAGCTACTACCTGGAGGTTGGCAACCCTAGCTCCAGGGAAGCCTGGAGAGCTACCGGAGTTACAACTGATTTCCAGACTATAGAGATTAGCTCCCCTGGGAGAAACGGCAGCTTCAGAGGGCAGATTATATGGTATACCATGGATTCCAGGTGAAATCCTTCCTCATATTTCCCCCAACATAGGTTCCACCTTCAAATCTGCAAGAATTTATCTGGACCATATTGGCAACCCTAGGATTACCAGCCTTCATGTGGGGCCTGGAAATCTTCTGCAATTACAACTAATTTTTAGGTGACAGGGGCCAGTTCCCCAGGGGAAAATGGCTGCTTTGGGGGGGGGGTAAGATCTATGGCCGTGTTGGCGAACCTATGGCACGCGTGCCACTTCCGGCACGCGTAGCCCTCTCTGCCGGCACGCGTGGTTCCTCCAAGCCGCTGGCCTTTCCAGCTCTGCCCCTCCCCGGATGGGGGAGGCTGTAGCCCAGGGGTGGGGAACCTCCGACATCACTGGCGGTGGCCCCCAGACTCTCCCACAGAAGCCGTTTTGAGAATCCGGATGGGGAAAATGTGCATCTGGAGAGTGGCAAATCCAAGGCAAAACCTCCCATGCATAAATGGCCTCTTTCTTTCTCTGTCTCCCTCTGTCCTTTTCTTTCCCTACTTTTCTTTCTCTCCCTCGCTCCATTTCTTTCTCCCTTTCTCTCTCTTTTTCTTTCTTTCTTTCTCTCCCTCCCTCCCTTCCCTTCTTTCCTTCCTTCCTTCTTTCCCTCCAGCGGCTTCTCCAGCGCCCTCTGGGTCTGTGCGGGCGGAGGGGCGTGCAGTCCTATTCCACCTTTGAAGTGCCCACAAGCCATCCTCCAAACACCTTTCCATTTGTCTTGATATGTAGAGAGAAAACACTAAGGAACTAGTTGCCAGTCTCCAGGTACTAGCTGGAGATCTGCTATTACAAGTGATCTCCAGCCAATAGACATCAGTTCCCCTGGAGAAAATGGCCACTTTGGCAATTGGACTCTATGGCACTGAAGTCCCTCCCCAAACCCCATCCTCCTCAGGCGTCACCCCAAAAACCTCCCACTCATGGCGAAGAGGAACTTGGCAACCCTAGCCTCTCCCTCTGGGCCCCCTCTGGGGGTGGTATTCAGGTTAAATTGCCGCATTGGCACTCGGCGATAAATAAGTGGATTTTCGGTTGCAGTTTGGGCACTCGGTCTCTAAAAGGTTCGCCATCACTGATCTATGGCATTATATTCCACTGAGATCCCTCCCCCACCAGCACTATCCTCCCCAGACTCCATCCCCATATCTCCAGGAATTTCCCAAGCCGAAGTTGTCATCCCTAAGTATAGGCCCATTGATGGCTATTGTGGCTAAATGGAACCTCCATGTTTGGAGGCAGTATACCTCTGAAGAAAGAGCTGCTGCCTTCATGCCTTGGCATGTGGGCTTCCCAAAACATTTGGTTAGCTGAGTATAAAATGCTGGGTTTGGTGGTCTAATCCAGTATAGCTCTTCTTATGAAATATGTACAGCAATCAAATTTTGCAGCTTCAACAGTCTGTGCTGGTATTTAAAAAAAACACACAATAAGAGGCGATTCAACACAAGTGCCGCATGAGACACTCCCTGACACCGCGGGCCCCAATCTACCACTGCTGTTCATCATTTGCTTCTGTGCAGGAGTCAAAGCAGCTAGTACATCTTCCCTACTTTTTCACCAGGCAGTTCGAAACCAGCATTGCCAAGAGCCAGTGTGGTGTAGTGGTTAAGAGTGGCGGACTCTAATCTGGAGAACCGGGTTGGTTTCCCCACTCCTACCCATGAAGACTGCTGGGTGACCTTGGGCTAGTCACAGTTCTCTCTGAACTCTCTCAGCCCCACTTACCTCACAAGGTGTCTGTTGTGGGGAGGGGAAGGTGATTGTAAGCTGGTTTGATTCTTCTTAAAGTTAGAGAAAGTCGGCATATAAAAACCAACTCTTCTTCTTCAACACATGAAGCTGCCTTATACTGAATCAGACTTTTGGTCCATCAAAGTCAGTATTGTCTACTCAGACCAGCAGTGGCTCTCCGGGGTCTCAAGGCAGAGGTCTTTCACATCACCTACTTGCCTAGTCCCTTTAACTGGAGATGCCAGGAATTGAACCTGGGACCTTCTGCATGCCAAGCAGAGACTCTACCACTGAGCCACAGCCCCTCCCTTCTTCTTTTTCGTCTTCTCATATGTGGAGCCTGGGGAGAGTATTGTTTGTGGTGAGCAAGGAACTCATCAGGGATGTGATGCCATAAAGTCTGTCCCCAGAAGCTGCCATTTTCTCCAGGGGGGAACTGACCTCTATAGTTAGGAGATCAGTTGTAATTCTAGGAGATCGCCAAGCCCCACCTGGAGGTTGGCGGCAACCCTACTTGAAACACAGCAGGAGGGCAGAGGCAGATCTGGACTATTTCTCCCCAGTCAAGCCTGGCCCTTTGGGACGGAGGTGAAAGATTTCCTTGTGTCCCTTGTAAGACTCACCCCCTCGCCCCATTTGGGAGAAGGAAGTCCAACGGCAGGTCTTCCTGTGGTCCATTCTCTCCCCACTCATGAACACATGAAGCTGCCTTCTGCTGAATCAAACCCTGGGTCCATCAAGGTCCATATTGTCTACTCAGACTGGCCGCGGTTCTCCAGGGTCGCAGGCAGAGGTCTGTCCCATCACCTCCTGTCTGGGCCTTTTTAAATGGAGATGCCGGGGATTGAACCTGGGGCCATCTGCATGCCAAGCAGAGGCTCTGCCTTCCTCTCTTGGGGAAAAAGCAGCCTGCCGGTTCTGCGGAGCAAAGGTTGAAGCTTCCGCCCTGCCGATAGTGAAAGACACACACATACAGCAAGAGACGAGGGCCGGATGCCATCGCTCTCCGCAAGAGGGTTTCTCCGCTTATCTAAGAGCAACCAGGAGGGCTTGCATTTCTTTTCTCAAATTGTGAAAACAGAGCATGGCGGCCAAAGAAGGCAAAGCCCCACTGCCCCCGAGCCATCTGGTGCCTTATCTTGCTGGGAGAAAAAAGTTGAAATGAATACCTAGCAGAGTTTACGTGTGCATATATACGTGTGCAAGGTTTAGCGCACCCACCTCCGCTGTTTCTGTAGAGCTCAGACTCCCTGCCCACATCACATCTGGATCTCTAGGAGAAACCAACGAAGGAAAAGATTATCCCCATGTCTCTGCCTATTGGTCTCCACAGAGTTTTATGGCCTTTTAAAGAGGGACCCCTTCTGGGTATAGTTTGGCAGGAAAGATCCCTTGGGTGCGAGCGACACTCCATGAGAATTTCGGCTTATATGGATGGTGTAGGGCAGGGGTGTCCAAACTTTTTTCAAAGAGAGCCAGATTTGATGAAGTGAACATGCGCGAGAGCCAACCATCTTGCCTGACATTCTTAATTAAATTAATTAAATGCAAATTAACTATTTTATGCAAAGCGTATTGCAAACGGCATACTTATTATGCCCATAACCACAGACTGCACCACAAAAACCATGGCTACGTTCCTTCCTTTCCCCCAAACCCCTTTAAGCTCACCGGACGCCCCCCAGCTTCTAAATCTCCAACCTGCCTTCTGTAGGGAGGGAGCAGGAACTCTTCCTTCCCCCCCCCCCACCGCTCATGTGCCTTTCTGGGACTGTCGACTCTCTCCCTTCAACCATGCCGGGGGTATTCTGTCCTCCCCTCATCTGAGCCAGGAAATAAACTGGTTTTCATTCTCCTGGAGTCCAAGATTCAAACACTCTGACATCTCCCGTGCAGGGAGGAAGGTGGAGTTTTTCTCCCCATGAGACCCAGCGTGGTGTAGTGGTTAAGAGCGGTGGTTTGGAGTGGTGGATTCTGATCTGGAGAACCGGGTTCGATTCCCCACTCCTCCACACTAGCGGCGGAGGCTGATCTGGTGAGCTGGATTTGTTTCTCCCGCTCCTACACGCGAAGCCAGCTGGGTGAACTTGGGCTAGTCACAGCTCTCTTAGCCTTAGTGGTAGAGAAAGTGGGCATATAAAAACCAACCCTTCTCTTCTTCTTTCCTTCTGACCTCTTTGCTCTCTGCTCGGGGCTTTGACCTCCGGAATGAACAGGGGTGTCCTCTGCAGACTCGGCCCCTTCTGAACGTGCCTCGTTTCCAAACACAATACATGCCAGGAGTCATTTATTTCCCCCACCCCATCCCTTCTTTCGAAGCAGCCACTTGCCTTGGAGAGAACCTGCTGGGGGGTCTGACTCCAAACACTCCCCGCCCCCAAATCCAGCCCCCTCTCCCCCTGCCTTTCCTTGACTCACAATCCCCCCACTCAAGACCCATCCGGTCTCTCCCCTCCTCCCTCCCACCCTGCAAATCTGGATCCCTCGCGAGGCCTCCGAAATGCAGGGAAGGGGCTGCATCTCCCCCCCACCCCATCCTTCTGCAGAGAGGAAGGAGGAAAGAGGAGAGCCAGACGGAGCAGCCCCCCCACTCCCAGGCTTTTCGGTGTTTGTGTGTGTGTGTGTGTGGGGATGTCTTTCCTCTCCCTGATTGGGGCCAGCCTCTGACCTCCCTTGCATTTCCCTTCCCCCCTCGCCACCTTTCCCACCCTCAAGTCCCCCCCAACCCATCCTCAGGATCCCCCTTGACCCACTCGGGAGGAGCTGCTGCTGCTTTTCCATGTGTCAGAACAACAAAGGTGCGGGCTCCAGGTAAGAAGCCTCTATAGGGTTTCAGACTCGCTGGCCTTCATTTCGGGGGGTGGGGCTGAGACAGCCAATCGAGGCGACCCTCCGCCCAAGCGTCGCCCCCTCGGTCGGGGATGCAAAGCACAGGCGCAGCCCCCACGCACCCCCTTTTCTCTCTCTGCAAAACAGGCTGGGGGGCCGTATTAAACCGGCCCAGGGGCCGCAATTGGCCCCCGGGCCGGACTTTGGACCTGACTAGTGTAGGGAGTTAAATCACCTGCCTGCCTGAAATTTGGGATGGGGGCTCGTAAGGTTGCCGCTTCAGGGGTGGTGAAATCCTGGAGATTTTGGGGGGTGGGAAGGTCAGGATTTGGGGAAGGGAGGGACCTTAGCAGGGTATAATGCCACCCTCTACCAGGTAGGGTTGGCAGCTCTGGGCTGGGAAATAACTGGAGATTTTGGGGGTGGAGCCTGAGGAGGGAGGGAGGGGTTTTGGAGGGGAGGGACTTCTGCAGGGTATAATGCCATAGAGTCCATAGGTGGCTTGGAGCAGTTGGACTCTGATCTGGAGAACCGGGTTTGATTCCCCAGTCCTCCACATGAGCGCCGGACTCTAATCTGGAGAACTGGATTTGTTCCCCCCTTCTACACACGTAGCCAGCTGGGTGACCTTGGACAAGTCACAGCTCTCTTAGAGCTCTCTCAGCCACACCTACTTCTCAGGGTGTCTGTTGTGGGGAGGGGAAGGCGATTATGAGCCGGTTTGATTCTTCCTTAAGTGGGAAAGAAAGTCGGCATATAAAAACCTACTCTCCTTCTTTGGCAGAGATCTATTTAGGATGCTGGGAAGGGAAGATCCTTCACAGGGCTCTGTGGAAGCCACCAGCCTATAAAAGGGAATTTTGTGCATGCTTATTAGGAAATGAATCCCCCAGTTTCCTGGCTCCACAGCTGGGCTGGACGGCCTCTGAGTCATTCAGGGCCACAAAGCTGCCCTCACCTCTTGCACCTTTCCCATGTGGGCAATCAGGCCGGCTCATTCCCACATTGCAAGGACGAAATGCCGGACTTTGTACACGCAATGCAAGCAAAAACGCAGCATGCTAACTGGGCCCTGCCGCGGGTCGGTGCCACCTACAAACGGCTGTGCTTTTCTCCAAGGAGCGATTGCTGGACAGCTAAGAGTGGGAGGGTTTTTCCCCCTGCTTTCAGTTTTTTTAAAAATTGGTTTTTTAAGAAGCAGCGTCAACAGGTATTTATCTGTACCTTACCCCCTGCTCTACGGACCAATGGAGGTAGGATTGCCAGCCTCCAGGTACTAGCTGGAGATCTCCTGCTATTGCAACTGATCTCCAGGTGACAGCGATCAGTTCCCCTGGAGAAAATGGCTGCTTTGGCAATTGGACTCTATGGCATTGAAGTCCCTCCCCTCCCCAAACCCTGCCCTCCTCAGGCTCCACCCCAGAAACCTCCCACTGTGGCAAAGAGGGACCTGGCAACCCTAATTACAACTGATCTCCAGCTGATAGAGATCAGTTCACCTGGAGAAAATGGCTGCTTTGGCAATTGGACTCTATGGCATTGAAGTCCCTCCCCAAACTCTGCCCTCCTCATGCTCCGCCCCCAAAACCTTGCCTAGTCCCTTTTACTGGAGATGCCGGGGGATTGAACCTGGGACCTTATGCATGCCCAGCAGATGCTCTACCACTGAGCAACGGCCCCTCCCCAATGAGGAGATGTTATAGAGTCCACCCTCCATGCCACAGATTTCACCCTCCAAAGCATCCATTTTCTCCAGGGGAACTCACCTCTGCAGTCTGGAGATGAGCTCAGCTGTAATTCCGGGGGTTCCCCAGGTCCCATCTGGAGGCTGGCATCCCTAGGCGGGTGGGTCTTGGGGAGGGACCTCAGAAAGGTATAATACCACAGATCCCACCCTCCAAAGCAGCCATTTTCTCCAGGGGAACTGATCTTGTTTGTCTGGAGATCAGTTGTAATCCCAAGAGATCTCCAGGCTCCAACTGCAGGTTGGCAACCCTAGTTGACGGGGGAGGGAAAGTTTTGGGGGAACAGGTGAGGCCTGAGGAACAGGTAAACAGAGAGGCTCCAGAGGATGTGAAAAATAACTTTATTTTCAAGCCTGCTGAATAGAGAATCCTAATAATTACAACAGTGACCCTTGAGACCAGCAATAATCTTGATAAAGCTCTATTTTCAATGGAGCCCTTGGGAAAACAGGCTCCTCTGGGCTGCCGCCGCCGTGGGTCGCCCCTGCCACCCCCAGACTCACAGAGTTCTCATGCGCTTTCGCCTACAGGTGGGCACAGCGGACATCTCCAGGAGACTGGGCGGATGTCCCAGGAACGGTCGTCTCTCCTCTCTTTTTGCAGCTTTCGCTCCCGGCCGCACCGCAGTCCGAGTCATCTCCCACCCCGTTCTGTCTCCTCCAAGTCCACCAAGTGGTGAGTCACGTCATAACCAGGGTTCGCAACTCATCAGCACTGGGCACCCTGGGATCCATCACTCCCACCCCCCTGCCCCGATCCGGAACATCCAACGCAGTTTCCGAGGGGTGAAGCCCACCTTGGCTCGGCTCTGGGAACAGACGGTCCTCTGAGGCTTAGCTCACCTCCGCAGCACCTTCAACTGGTTCACCCCTCTTGCCTTCAAGCAGTTTCCCCTGCCGAGTTCCCGTCGGCTGCCCTGGAAGGAAAAGTCGGGGGAAATGTTGAGTAGTGGCAGAGCAGCCTCTTGCTTAAGAAAATGGACCTGCTATTTATTTCAGGGGTCCCCACCCTTCTTGAGCCTGCAGGCTAGGGTTGCCAGTTCCAGGTTGGGAAATACCTGGAGATTTTGGGGGTGGAGCCCGAGGAGGGCGAGTAGGGTTGCCAGCCTCCAGGTAATAACAGAAGATCTCCTGCTATTACAACTGATCTCCAGCCGACAGAGATCAGTTCCCCTGGAGAAAATGGCCACTTTGGCAATTGGACTGTATGGCATTAAAGTCCCTCCCTTCCCCAAACCCCGTCCTCGTCAGGCTCCACCCGCCAGTGGCGAAGAGGGACGTGGCAACCCTACTTATGAACCAGCTGCAAAATACTCAAGTGGTAGGTAGCCATTTACTGGTAACTCCTACCTCACCCAACTATATGTACTAGGGATAGCCAGCTCCAGGATGGGAAATACCTGGAGATTTTTGGGGTAGAACCTGAGGAGAGTGGGGTTTGGGAAGGAGAGGGACTTCAATGCCATAAATTGCCAAAGCGGCCATTTTCTCCAAAACTGAACACAATATTTTAGGTGAGGTCTAACCAGAGCAGAGTAAAGCAATACCATCACTTCGCATGATATGGATGCCATACCTCTGTTGATACAGCCCAAGATCACATTTGCCTTTTTAGCTACCACATCACACTGCTGACTCTTATTCAGTGTTTGGTCTATTAAGACCCCAAGCTCCTTTTCACACACGCTACTGCTCAGACAAGTCTCCCCCATCCTATAATTATGCATTTGATTTTTCCTACCTAAATGCAGAACTTTATATTTATCTCTGTTGAAATGCATTTTATTAGTTTTAGCCCAATTCTCCAACCTGTCAAGATCATCCTGTATCCTGGCTCTGCCTTCTGTCCCAACTCAGAGTTGGCCACCCTTTATAGCCCTCTACCATGAGACATGGCAAGTCAGTTGCTTTGAGTGGGAGTTTGGGCATCAAGAAAAACGGCAGAGAAGGAGACCAGTGGAGACATCTGAGACGTGGGGCACGATCCACCAGGAGAGGCCCCACCGAACTGAACCAGAGCGGCACAAGAGCTCTGTGTGAGAAACCGAAGGGGCTGTGTTTGGATTTTCCAGCTCAGTCACCACTAGGTATTTTTGTAACGTCATCTCTCCCTTCTCCCCAATATTATCAGTTATAGAATAGCTGCAGTTATGGCTCTTAAATCCAAGAAGGTAAAGAGGAACAAAGTTAGCAAGATAACTTAAAATGCAGCCAAAAAAAGAGAGAGGTATTTTTAAAACTTCCTTCAAAGTCAACTTTTGAAACAAAATTCAGTTTCAGAGTCAAATTTCACATCTGAAACATGCAGGAAAACAGCCAGAACTGTTAGTCAAGCTGGCTATATGTCT
Organism: Euleptes europaea; assembly: GCF_029931775.1. Classification (NCBI taxonomy): domain Eukaryota; kingdom Metazoa; phylum Chordata; class Lepidosauria; order Squamata; family Sphaerodactylidae; genus Euleptes; species Euleptes europaea. The sequence continues at coordinate 136,418,569 of NC_079313.1, forward strand.
GACACACACAGACACAGGAAAGGCAAAAAATAAAAATAAAACAGGATTTAGGCCGTATTTGCTAAGTGGAACCTCCATGTTTAAAGGCAGTCTACTTCTGGAGCCAGTATCTGGTATTCCAACAAGAGGGGCTGGACACTGTCTTCATCCCCAGCTTGCGGGCTTCCCAGAAACATTCCTTTGGCTGTTGAAAACAGAATAGTCTGCTCCAGCCAAGCATTTCTTCTGCCTTTATAAATAGGGTTGCCAGGTCCCTCTTCACCATTGGCGGGAGATTTTGGGGATGGAGTCTGAGGAGGGCAGGTTTTGGGGAGGGACTTCAATGCCATAGAGTCCAGTTGCCAAAGCAGCCATTTTCTCCGGGTGAACTGATCTCTATCAGCTGGAGATCAGTTGCAATAGCAGGAGATCTTCTGTTATTACCTGGAGGTTGGCAACCCTAGTTATATAAAACATGTTCCGTGTCACGTCTGAAAGCGTCCAGAGTGATATCTCTCCCGTCAATAATTCTGGGCCTGCCCAGTTTGCCTTTCCAACAATCCACTCTAACAAGGCCGTGTGCGTAGGCATGGTCTTCTGCATCTCAGAGACACCAAGCCCTCTCCGTCTCCGCACGGGCCGGCTTCTGCTGCCGGACAAGCCACAGAGTTTCAGATTACACTTTCATCCGGTTGAAAGGAAACACTGCTGATTCTCAAACCCTGGAAGACTGAAGGAAAACCGACTTGGACCGATACGTTAATCTGTGTATCGGTCACAAAATATTTCCACGTCACTTATTAAAAAATCTTTAGACGGGCAGAGATTTGAGCAAGGCTAGCCTAAGGAACTGTGCCACCCAACGGCACCCTTGCAAGAACCGAGTGCTGCCCAGGAGATAGGGTTGCCAGCCTCCAGGTGGGCCCGGAGGTCTCCTGGAATTACACCTGAATGCCAGACAACAGAGATCCGTTCCCCTGGAGAAAGTGGGGGCGCTTTGGAAGGTAGACTTTATGGCATTATACCTTGCTGAGTTCCTTCCCCTATCCAAGCTCTGCCGTCCCCATGACTCCACCCAGAAATCTTCAGGAATATCCCAACTGGGAGTTGGCAACCCTAGGACTACTGTGTTGCTTCCATGTAGAGTTGCCAGCCTCCAGGTACTAGATGGAGTAGGGTTGCCAGGTCCCTCTTCACCACCGGCAAAAGGTTTCTGGGCGGAGCCTGAGAAGGGTGGGGTTTGGGGATGGGAGGGACTTCAATGCCATAGAGTCCAATGGCCAAAGGCGCCATTTTCTCCAGGGGAACTGATCTCTATCGGCTGGAGATCAGTTGTAATAGCAGGAGATCTCCAGCTATTACCTGTAGGTTAGAAGAAAAATAGGCTCTGTGCAGTATAGTATTGTAAGAAAGCAAAAACAGCACACAATAACAATGCAATATAAACATATTATAAGTGCAATAGTGAAAGGTGAATAAAGAACAAGCAATACACAATATATACAAATATACAAGAATACACAACAAAGTACAGACTAACAAGAAAGACCTTATTAACCAAGTAAAATATTGAACAATCCTATAATGCATAAATATTTTTCGTTTCAGGATATATGTTCCAAGATAAGTAATTTTTATAAGAATCAATAGAGACAGTCTGGGAACAAGGTCCACAGCAAGAACAGCCGGAGAAGATATGGACGTGTTGTCTAGATCAGTGTCCACGTTTCGCCAAAGGCTTCATCAGCTGATCATATTCTCAAAGGAAATAATAATGCACACAAGTCATATCCATATTAGGCACGAATTTCCAGCAGCCTGACAGGCTCTTCAGTAAGACCAATGTCAAGATGTATATCTTGCTATTACAACTGATCTCCAGCCGATAAGAGATCAATTCCCCTGGAGAAAATGGCCGCTTTGGCCATTGAACTCTATGGCATTGAAGTCCCTCCCCTCCCCGGACCCTGCCCTCCTCAGGCTGTGCCCCAAAAATCTCCCGCCAGTGGCGAAGAGGGACGTGGCAACCCTAGGCCTACCAGATTCAGTGGAGGAGCCTAGATTTCTTTGCTGCTTCAGGTGTGGCAGGTGGCCCTTGAATGAATGACTCTCTAAGTGCTCCTTGGTATACAGGCCATCACGATAAGTCAGGAGAGCACAATATGGTGGGCGTGTGGCCCAAACGGGCATCTGGCTTTCTACACAGCAGCCTCACCTGTGAGGACGGGGAGGGAAAACAGCTACTTCCTATCCCCTAGGGTTGCCAGCTCTGAGTCGAGGAATCCCTGGAGATTCCTGGGGAGGGGTGGGGAGGGACCTCAGTGGGGTGTAAGGCCAACAGAGTCCATCCTTCAAAGCAGCTGTTTTCTCCAAGGGAATGGATCTCTGTCCTCTGGAAATCAGCTGTAATTCCTGGAGATCTCCAGGCCCCACCTGGAGGTTGGCAACCCTGTGCAGCATCTTTGACCTTAGGAGCCGAATAAGATGGCACAAGGCTGGGCCTGCCAAAATCAGGAATCGGGGAACGAAGAGGTCTTTCTTTCTTTCTTTCTTTCTTTCTTTCTTTCTTTCTTTCTTTCTTTCTTTCTTTCTTTCTTTCTTTCTTTCTTTCTTTCTTTCTTTCCTTCCTTCTTTCCTTCCTTCTTTCTTTCCTTCCTTCCTTCCTTCTTTCCTTCCTTCTTTCCTTCCTTCCTTCTTTCTTTCCTTCCTTCTTTCCTTCCTTCCTTCCTTCCTTCCTTCCTTCCTTCCTTCCTTCCTTCCTTCCTTCCTTCCTTCCTTCCTTCCTTCCTTCTTTCCTTCTTTCTTTCCTTCTTTCTTTCCTTCTTTCCTTCTTTCTTTCCCGTCTCTGGTCTTTTATGCATGGCTGTTTCACTTTCCGTCACCCCTCCGGCGATTTCAGGTCTTTCTTTGGATTGTGCCTGCCCGTTTCCGACCGTCAAGAGGTCGCCTTCACTGCCCCCCAATGTTTCCCCGCGTTTTCACATTTGAGATAAAACAGATACCTCAAAACGCGGGCAAGATGTGGGAAAACGCAGGGGGGAGAGCGAGGCGACTTCTGACGGCCGGAAACGGCAGGCATAATCCAATCAAAGACCCGAAGTCATCGAAGGGGTGATGGCGAGTGAAACAGCCCTGCATAAAAGACCTACGCTGCCTCTTCAAGGGAACCTGACCAATTTGCCCTATGGTAGGGCCATAGCATACAAGTGGGAAAGCCCAGCTGGTCAGTTCTAGGACTCGGAATCTGTTCCTAGTGTTGCATGGTGCAAATGGAGCAAACTCACAGGTAAAGTGCATTTGAGCATGTACAGAGTTCTTTCCCCTCAGTCTAGGATGGCCAGATCTTCTAGTGTAAATGCCATGACTTCCAAATGGGCACGATTCCTTTTAGTGCAAAGAATAGCATGTTTTTTTATTTTTATTTATTTCATTTATACTCTTTCTCCCCAATGGGGACCCCAAATGGCTTACATCATTCTCCTCTCCTCCCTTTTAACCTCACAACCACCCTGAAGAAATGCGGTCTTTGGCTTAAACCTCCGCTAGCCAATTTCATCAAGTGGGTACTGGGGCTATCAGAAACGTGCGCCAGGTTGTGTGTGTGCGCATTCATCCCCTGTTGGGCATATGTGGTGGTGGAAAGAGCCATTAAGTCACAGCTGACTTATGACGACCCCGTAGGTGTTTCAAGGCAAGAGACGTTCAGGGTTGGTTTGCCATTGCCTGCCTCTGCATGGGCTGAGAGAGTTCTGAGAGAACTGTGACTGGCCCAAGGTCACCCAGCAGGCTTCATGTGGAGGAGTGGGGAATCCAACCTGTTTCTCCAGATTAGAGTCTGCCGCTCTTAAGTGCCTGTACTGATACATAACATTGCACTGATATAACAATGTACTTCTGAGAATATATAGAGTACCTTTCCATCACTGCTGGGTTCCCACTAGGGTTGCCAACCTCCAGGTACTAGCTGGAGATCTCCCGCTATTACAACTGATCTCCAGCCGACAGAGATCAGTTTGCCAGGAGAAAATGGCTGCTTGGGCCATTGGACTCTATGGCATGGAAGTCCCTCCCCTCCCCAAACCCCGCCCTTCCCAGGCTCCATCCCAAAAACCTCCCGCCGGTGGCGAAGAGGGACCTGGCAACCCTAGTTCCCACAACCAGCATTCACTTCCCTCGCATTAGTATAACTAGCTTCCAGGATGTGAACCCAGGCTACCGAGTGCTTTTTTTAATGTGTGGGCCCACATCCGTTTTCTGTACCACTGGAGATGTGCGTGTGCAAATGAGCAGAACATGCACTCCTGGGAATCCTCAGCTGAGGATTCTGAGCAAATGTTGTCTCTGCTGCATCTCTCCTTAAAGCATCACAAAAATGATGTGAGCAATACACTGTAAGGAAGAAACAGGCCACTGTTCAGAAAAGTAACCGGTCACACAAATGCCGTGATTCATAATACCACAGTCAAGCCTTGCTTATTAACTTCATTTGTAGCCCACCTTCCTCCCCAAGGGCCATCCAAAGCGGCTGACATCATTCTCCTCTCCTCTATTTTATCCACACAACCCCCCAGTGAGGGAGGTTAGGCTGAGAGCGTGTGACCTGCCCGAGGTCACCCAGCAAGTTTCCATGGCAAACTTGGGTCTCCCAGATCTTAGTCTTATACTCTAACCTCTACACCACACTGGCTCTCTGAAGAAGTGAGCTGTGACTCACGAAAGCTCATATGTGTTAGCCTTTAGAGTGTTACTGGACTCTTGTTCTTTTCCACTGCTGCAGACAGACTAACATGGCTAATTATCATGATGGCTCTCTACTTGTTTTGCAGTTAAATCAAAATTTCTACATTCAAAAGAGGGTGGAATTTGCATTAGAATATGGATGAATGAGCTTCATAGCAACACAGAGCTGGAAGGTACCTCAGGGGTCATCTAGTCCAACCCTCTGCACAATGCAGGAAATTCACAATTACCCCCCTCCACTCCCCCAGTGGCCACTGCTCTGTGCCCAGAGAAAGGCAAAAAGTATTTGGGAAATTCAGACAAAAGGTATTTGGGAAATTGCATTTACTGTGTCATGGAGACTCATTCCTTTTGTGATTTGTGGAGGCAATAGAGGGGAAAGAGAGCCATCATGAATGTAAGTGGTTAGGGCTAGGATCTGAGAGAACCAGGTTCAAATTCCCAGGCTGTCATGGAAACTTGCTGGGTGGCTTTTGGTAAGTCAAACGCTTTCAGTTTAATCTACCTCACAGGGTTGTTGTGAGGATACAATGGAGGTGAGGAGAACAATGTAAGCGGCTTTAGGTTCCCATAAGGGAGAAAAGTGGGGTATCGATAAAGTCAGTAAAAATAAACAAAGAGGGGGAAAGATGCTCACATTCAGACCCAGTCATTTAATATGCTGAAGGTTTCCTCCCTCCCCATTTTCAAGCCACAGGTCCGAGTGCAATGAGTGCACATGGTGGGTCTATGGTGGTAGCAAACCCCACTCCCTGGCCTATGCGCATACACTGGGAGGTAGGCACACCACCTATAGTGTAGGGGTTAAGAGCGGTGGTTTGGAGCGGTGGAGTCTGATCTGGAGAACTGGGTTTGATTCTCCACTCCTCCACTTGAGCGGCGGAGGCTAATCTGGTGAACTGGATTTGGTTCCCCCACTCCTACACATGAAGCCAGCTGGGTGACCTTGGGCTAGTCACAGCTCTCTCAGCCCCACCTACCTCACAAGGTGTCTGTTGTGGGAAGGGGAAGGAAAAGGTGATTGTAAGCCAGTTTGAGTCTCCCTTAAGTGGTACAGAAAGTCAGCATATAAAAACCAGCTCTTCTTCTTCTTCTTCTTCTTCTTCTTCTTTTTTGCAGGTATAAGGGTTCAGGCGCAGGCTTTCTCTGCATGACCTGGAACTTTGAAAAAACAAGGCTGCTATTTGCATAGAGAGAACCATGTGCAGTTACATTGGTACATGCAAAAGTTGCATACCTTCCATTGAAGAAGAGTTTGTTTTTATATGCCAACTTTCTCTACCACTTAAGGAAGAATCAAACCAGCTTACAATCACCTTCCTTTCCCCTCCCCACAACAGACACCCTGTGAGGTAGGTGCAGCTGAGAGAGCTCTAAGAGAGCTATGACTTGCCCAAGGTCACCCAGCTGGCTTCATGTGTAGGAGAAGGGAAACAAATCCTATTCACCAGATTAGCCTCCGCCGCTCATGTGGAGGAGCGGGGAATCAAACTTGGTTCTCCAGATCAGAGTCCACTTCTCCAAACCATCGCTCTTAACCACTACACCACGCTGGCTCTCAACACATGTAGGTAAAGGCAAAGTCCAGTCACAGAGGACTGGGAGTTTAAGACAAGATTCAGAATATAGATTCTTTGATTAATAGGGTTGCCAGGTCCCTCTTCACAACTGGCGGGAGGTTTTTGGGGCGGAGCCTGAGGAGGACGGGGTTTGGGGAGGGGAGGGCACTTCAATGCCATAGAGTCCAATTGCCAAAGCAGCCATTGTCTCCAGGTGAACTGATCTCTATCGGCTGGAGATCAGTTGTAATAGCAGGAGATCTCCAGCTAGTACCTGGAGGTTGGCAACCCTGTTGATTAACTACGAAACCACCACATCAGCTTCAGTAGAATGGGAACATCAGTGACCTTCCCTGAGCCATAGGAGTGCAGAGAAATTTTATTATAAACCGTTTCATTCATATTTCAAAAAACGAGGACAGCTGGAAACCCGCACGGAAGCCACACATTCCAACTGGAAACTCTTTCCCCAGTCTGATGAGCATCTGATGAGCATGTTTCAATAGTAGGAGGAAATGCATTCTGCGCGTCCTCTGAGACACAACAAAGTTTGTTTCAGGACTGAAGAATGAGGCCTGGTTCTTTTTAAGACTCAGCTAGAAATCGAAAGGTCAGTGGTGCAAACGCACAAAATAAGTACCAACTCTGCTGGCGAGGTCTTCTTCCCTTGCAGGCTAATTTACCCTCTCCTGGGGAACCCTAAACTTAGCATCATAGAGTTGGAAGGGACCACTAGAGTCATCTAGTCCAACCTCCTACACAATGCAGGAAATTCACAACTACCTCCCCCCCACACCCCCAGTGACCCCTACTCCATGACCAGAAGATGGACAAGATGCCCTCCCTCTCATCATCTGCCTAAGGTCACAGAATCAGCATTGCTGACAGATGGCCATCTAACCTCTGTTTAAAAACCTCCAGGGAAGGAGAGCTGACCACCTCCCGAGGAAGCCTGGCCCACTGAGGAACCGCTCTAACTTGGAAAATTCTTCCTAATGTCTAGATGGAAACTCTTTGGATTTAATTTCAACCCACTGGTTCTGTTCCGACCTTCTGGGGCAACAGAAAACAACTTGGCAGCCTCCTCTATGTGACAGCCCTTCAAATATTTGAAGATGGTTATCATATCCCCTCTCAGCCTTCTCCTCTTCAGGCAAAATATACCCAGCTTCTTCAACCTTTCCTCATAGGACTTGGTCTTAAGACCCCCCACCATCTTTGTTGCCCTCCTCCCAGATATGCACTCTCAGCCAAGTGGCGGTCAGGAGATTCACACTGATCTACTTTGTTTGAACAACCTTCCCAACAGCTAAGAGAAAGTCCAGGGCTTCCTCTGAATTAGGCTTTGGGGCAGGAAGTTATTGTGAGCGCCAGGCTCTGGCCCAGAACTCAGGAAGCGAGGCTAGGCTGGAGTGACTCTGAGCATGCACCAATTACCTTTTCCTCGCCTCCAAGTCGCTGCATGCAGCTCCCTGCAGAGCTAGGATTACCAAGTAGGGTTAACCAGATTACAGGAGAGCTACATTCGAGATCAGTAGCATGGTGTAGTGGTTAAGAGCAGTGGTTTGGAGCAGCGGACTCTAATCTGGTGAACCGGGTTTGATTCCCCACTCCTACACACGCAGCCAGCTGGGTGACCTTGGGCTAGTCGCAGCTCTCTTAAAGCTCTCTCAACCCCACCTACCTCACACGGTGTCTGTCGTGGGGAGGGGAAGGGAAGGCGATTGTAAGCCAGTTTGATTCTTCCTTAAGTGGTAGAGAAAGTCAGCATGTAAAAACCAACTCTTCTTCGGGACCAACGAGATTTTCAGGGCAAAATCACAGAATCATAGAGTTGGTAGGGACCACCGGGGTCATCTAGTCCAACCCCCTGCACATTGCAGGAAATTCACAACTACCTCCCTCCCACACACCCAGTGACTCCCTACTCCATGCCCAGAAGATGTCCAAGATGCCCCCCCTCTCATGAACTGCCCAAGGTCATAGAATCAGCATTGCTAGCCTCTGCAAGTATAAGATTCTGAGGGTCAAGAGAGCTTTGATTCCCGAAAGCTCATACCCTAAAGATGTTATTGGTCTCTAAGGCGCTATGGGACTCAAATCGAGCTGTCCTAGTGCGGACTGACGGATTACAGGATGCAGAACAGAGGCACGCCTGACCCGTGGCCCCCTCACTTGGCAGAAACAGCACCCCGGGCGACCCCCGGTCCAGAGACTCACCCCCTTCCTCTGGTTGCTGAGACAAAAGGTGCAGATGCTCCGGGGCTGCTTGGCCTCTCTTTCCCCTTTGGAGCCGTAGATGGCCCTGAAGCAGGGCTGCCCGTCCTCGCAGCCTTCGCCCAGGAGCAGGACGTTGGCCAGGTGGGAGATGTAGCTGGAGGCCAGGCGCAAGGTCTCGATTTTGGACAGCTTCCTGTCGACGGGCTCGGTGGGGATGAGGGTGCGCAGGGCCGTGAAGGCCGTGTTGACGCTCTGGGTCCGGTCCCGCTCGCGGGCGTTGGCCGCCTGCCGCTGCTTGACCACCCCCACCTGGCCCGGCTTCCGGGGCGACTCGGGGCCCCCCTCGAAGCAGCCGTAGGACCGGTCGGAGGCGTCGCTCTCGCTGCGGTTCTCCTCGTCCTCCTCCGACATGAGGCTCAGGTCAGGGTAGAGCACATGGGCGGCCACCGGTCTCAGCATGGCGAAGGCCATGGCGACGGCCTCCCACCCCCAAAGGCCCAGCCTAGGGGTGTTCGGAGAGTCCAGGCCCTGAGCTGCACAGCCCCTCCCCAGAAGACTTTGCAAGGAGGATGGAGAGCTTGATGCAGATGGACAGCAGCTCCACGCCTCCACCTCTGGCCGCTCCAGAGGCGGGACAGCTCACAGCTGCGGCTCTCGCCTGCTCTCTTCCAGTGTCAAGGAGCAAAGCTCTGGTGGGACCGGCAAAGGATCCTCCTGCATATAAGGCCCTGGGCGGGGCCAGGATCTTGGAGCAGAATCCCAGCCAGCCAATGAGGCCGGAGATGCTGCTCCGGCCTCGGGAATCAAATGGCACCAGAGAATCCAGGCGGCTGCTCTGTTTTCCTGCAGGTCTTGCGTTTTTTATGAAGCTGGTGGATGACAGGGGAAGCAGGGGAAGGGGCAGATTTCTGGAGGCCAGACACCGTGCAAAGAGTGATCCCGGCAGGGGCAGCCGGTGGGAAGGGATCCAGGTCCGGCTGTGTGCCTGGATGCCTCTGGGAGAATATTAGGCTGGATCAAAGGGAGGGTCCCCTGTGGGGGGTGTGTGTGTGTGCTTACTTTGGAGAGGGTGCCAGAGGCAGAGGTAACGTGCTGCCGAGTTGCTGAACTGAGACCGGAGAAGGCGGCAGGGCAAGAGGAGGGGGCACATGATACAGTTCTCTCACCCAAACTAAGCTGTGCTCAGTTTGCAGAACCTGCCTAGAAGAGGGGAAGCCCCAGGAAAGCTACCTTTGAGCTTCCCAAAGGAATTGCAAGATGCAAACGGAGACAATAAATGACCAAAAATAACTCTCTGCCATAGCTATCTTTTTAAAAAAAGGCAACTCTGCTTTTGTGTTCTCCTGGAAAACAGATCTTTTGCATTCTCCTGATAAGAGCAGATGCATGCAACGGCAGGACTGTAAATCCTGATCCCCCCCCCCCCTGGTTTCCAAACAGCTTCTGGAAAGGGTGAAGTGGACAGAGATGTAGCAGAGGGGTGCTTCAACACTACCCCCAACCTCTTTAGCAACTCTCCATAGCCAATGCTTTTCTCCGTGAGATACCAGAATAAAGAGCTGTCCTCGGGAACACACACGTTGAACGTTGTATTTATTTATTTGTTTGTTTGTTTTTTATTTGTTTTTCATATTTGTAGTTTCCCCCCTCCCCAGCAAGCCAGCTCAGGGCGGATAACATCATTTTAAAAACTTGACAAAAATATAATAACATCAACAATAACACTGTCAATAAATTCAGCCCATAAAACCATAATCAGAGATGGCGTATCAATCCCACGCCAACGTAAGAGCCCACACAGGCGGCTGCCCCTCGACCAAGCCATTTCAAATACATGAAGAGGGTGAGGTGGGGAGGCCAGTACAGATTGGATTTGCAGCTGCCCTCAGTTGTAGGCCTGGTGGAAAAGCTCTGTCTTACAGGACCTGCGGAACAGAAGAAGGAGGAGAAGGAGGAGGAGAAGGAGAAGAATTGGTTTTTATATGCCGACTTTCTATGCCTTTATGGAGAATCAAGCCAGCTTACAATCACCTTCTCTTCCCCTCTCCACAACAGACACCCAGTGAGGTAAGTGGGGCTAAGAGAGTTCAGACAGAACTGTGACATACTGAATCAGACTATATGTCTATCAAGGGTCAGTATTGTCTACTCAGACTGGCAGCAGCTCTCTAGGATCTCAAGCAAAGAAAGATCTTTCACATCACCTATTGCCGGATCCTTTAACTGGAGATGCAAAGGATTGAGCCTGGGACCTCCTGCATGCCAAGCAGATGACATCTGGAGGCTGGCATCCCCAGCCAGCCAAATTGCTAGACGCTGATTTCCAGTATATAACATCCAGTAGATCAGATCTCCATTTAGGGTCGCCAGGTCCCTCTTTGCTACCGGCGGGAGGTTTTTGGGGCGGAGCCTGAGGAGGGCGGGGTTTGGGGAGGGAGGGACTTCAATGTCATAGAATCCAATTGCCAAAGTGGCCATTTTCTCCAGCTGAACTGATCTCTATTGGCTGGAGATCAGTTGTAATAGCAGGAGATCTCCAGCTAGTACCTGGAAGCTGGCAACCCTATCTCCATTAGATCAGATCACGGCAGAACATGTTCCTGGAGGTTGAAGGGAAGAACCTGTGCTTCAAATTGGGCCTGATCCACTGGGTCATCCTCCAGCACAGGCTCTCCCTTGAAAGGAATGAGAGCTCTGCAAAGAGCTCTCTTCTGGCATCCGTCCCCAGCATCTGGAACCCAAAGGTACACTGTTTCTAAACATGGAGGTTCCATTTAGTCATCACTGTGAATAGCTGTTGATTGGCCTTGCCTTCTCTTGCCTTCTTTTCCAGGATTAGGGGCAGTTATGCCTCTTTGAATCGGTTGTGTGGGAGCTCGGGCTGGAGAATGCTGTTGCAGCCATCCTGCTTGTGGGCTTCCTGGAGGCCCCTGGTTGGCCACTGTGTGGACAGACTGCTGGACTTGATGGGCCTTGGTCTGATCCAGCCAGGCTTTTGCCAGATCCCTCTTCGCCACTGGCAGGAGGTTTTTGGGGCGGTGCCTGAGGAGAGCGGAGTTTGGGGAGGGGAGGGACTTTATGCCGTAGAGTCCAATTGCCCAAAGCGGCCATATTCTCCAGGTGAACTGATCTATATCGGCTGGAGATCAGCTGTAATAGCAGGAGGTCTCCAGCTATTACCTGGAGGTTGGCAATCCTACTCTTCTTACATTCTGAGGTTCAAAGCCATAGAACATAAAGACATTTTTAGATCGTAAGCTCTTGAATGGGGACGTCTTTTTAAAAGAAACAAATTTTGCACAGGATCAAGTTGTAATAGAGAGCCAGCTTGGTGTTGTGGTTAAGAGCGGTGGTTTGGAGAGGTGGACTCTGATCTGGTGAACTGGGTTGGTTTCCCCACTCCTACACATGAAGCCAGCTAGGTGACCTTGGGCAAGTTACAGCTCTGTTAGAGCTCTCTCAGCCCCACCTACCTCACAGGGTCTCTGTTGTGGGGAGGGGAAGGGAAAGTGATTGTAAGCCGCTTTGATTCTGCCTTAAGTGATAGAGAAAGCCAGCAATATAAAAAACTCCTCCTCCTCCTCCTCCTCCTCCTCCTTCTTTTTTGGAGGTCTTTAAGCAGAGGCTGGGTGGCCATCTGTCAGATGCGCTATGATTGTGGGATCCTGCATGGCAGGGGGAGGGTTGGGGTCACTGGGGATTTGGGGGGAGGTAATTGTTAATTTCCTGCATTGTGCAGGGGGTTGGACTAGATGACCCTGGTGGTCCCTTCCAACTCTATTCTTCTTCTTCTTCTTCTTCTTCCTTAATCGATAATATTGTTCCCACGTTTACAGTCTTTTTAAAATCCCTGTTGCAATTAATATCCCTTTATCTGTCCTGAATTTCTCTCCGCCTGCTTGCAAAATCTCCACTATGCTTCTCTATTTTCTAACTTCCTCCCAAGTTGCTTGGCAGATCTCCGTCTTTTCCCTTCCTAGCATCTAAGTTACACCTTATGACTTTCTCAAGAGCCCGCTTTTCTGGCATCAGGCCCATCCAGGCCACGGTGCCGCCTGCCTCGCACTGCCGGCCTCCGAGGAAGGAAACGGTGAGGATCTTTGGGCCTGCTTTCTTTGGCCACTTGCCCTCTTCAAGGACACTCCCAGAGGAGTCCTAGGGGGCGGGGGGAGAAAGAGGGGCTGAGGTGAGAAAGCAAGAGGGAGAGGGGAGCACATATCTCCAGTAGAGAGGAGCAGACGGGAAAGGAAATCTCTGAGCAATAACTCATCATCTCAGGAAGCCAGAAGCAGGCAAAACCCTCCCTCTGAGCGAGAGCCGAAGGAGATGCTTTGACCTCTTCCAGCCGTAGGTAAGCTCCAGCCGGTGAATTCGCCTCTGCTCCGGCTGGAATGGATCCGGTGAACCCCCAGTGAATTCGGAGGCCTCCGACTCTCACTCTCTGCTTGCAAGACAAGAATCTGTTCTTTCCAAGGCAGGCAGACAATTAAAAAGAACAACACTCACCTTCCTCCCGAGGAAAGAGGAAACTAATTTATGCTCAGCTTTCATTCCGGCTGAACTGAAAGAGAAGAGCCATGCCCCTTGGGAAAAAAATAATACAAACAGGCAATTGACAGGGCAAAAAATTCTGCACGGCGTTGGGTTGCCAACTCTGGCCTGGGAAATTCCTAAAGATTGGGGGTGGGGCATGTCTGTGGAAAGAAGAATTTGGGGACGGATTTCTTAAGGTCCCAGGTTCAATCCCCGGCATCTCCAGTTCAAGGAACTAGACAAGTAGGTGATGTGGAAGACCCCTGCCTGAGACCCTGGAGAGCCGCTGCTGGTCTGAGTAGACAATACTGACTTTGGTGGACCGAGGGTCTGATTCAGTATAAGGCAGCTTCATGGGGATAGGCCATGGCTCAGTGGTAGAGCCTCTGCTTGGCATGCAGAAGGTCCCAGGTTCCATCCCCGGCATCTCCAGTTCAAGGAACTAGACAAGTAGGTGATGTGGAAGACCCCTGCCTGAGACCCTGGAGAGCTGCTGCCGGTCTGAGTAGACAATACTGACTTTGATGGACCGAGGGTCTGATTCAGTATAAGGCAGCTTCATGTGTTCGTGTGTTCACAACAGAATCTATAGCATACCAGAGAGTTTACAGAGCCATGTAAGACCATTAACTCCAGACCTGAAATTTTTCAAACTTGCTTCTCTTTTTCAAAACGTTCTTGAACACGTGAAGCTGCCATATACTGAATCAGCTCCTTGGTCCATCAAAGTCAGTTTTGTGTACTCAGACTGGCAGCGGCTCTCCAGGGTCTCAGGCAGGGGTCTTTCCCATCACCTCCTTGCCTAGTCCCTTTAACTGGAGATGCTGGGGATTGAACCTGGGACCTTCTGCATGCCAAGCAGATTCTGTAACCCTGAGCCATGGCCCCTCCTTCATGGGAAGGAGCAGTTTATAGTAAAAAGATAGGTGGGTAGGGTTGCCAGCCTCTAGATAGGGCCTGGAGATCTCCCACTATTATTAGTGATCCCCAAATGACAGAGACCTAGGGATGCCAGCCTCCAGGAGATCAGTTCCCCTGGAGAAAATGGATGCTTTGGAGGGTGGACTTTATGGCATTGTATCTACGGTTGCCAGGTCCCTCTTTGCCACCGGTGGGAGGTTTTTGGGGCAGAGCCTGAGGAGGGCGGGGTTTGGGGAGGGGAGGGACTTCAGTGCCATAGAGTCCAATCGCCAGAGCGGCCATTTTCTCCAGGTGAACTGATCTCTATCGGCTGGAGATCAGTTGTAATAGCAGGAGATCTCCAGCTAATACCTGGAGGTTGGCAGCCCTAATTGTACCCCCCTGAGGTCCCTGCCCTTTCCAGCCTCTCCCCATAACTCCAGGAGTTTCCTAACCTGGATCTGGCAACCCTACCCCTCCCATCCCCTGCCGGTGGCCACCGGGATCCTGGCAACCCTGGTTGACCTTTCCTCCCCCACCATCTCTCCCCTGCAATGGCTACCCCATTTCCAGGGCTCCAGGCAGGGCCAGCCTGCCCACTAGGCAGATCTAGGAAATGGCAGTTAGTCTGTGGTAGAACAGTTAGATGGGAGCCCAGCAGCACATTAAGAGACCAACACGATTTTCAGAGTATAAGGTAGGGCGCTTTCACACATCCTGAATAATGCACTTTCAATCCACTTTCAGTGCACTTTAATGACCGTATGCAAGGGTCATTTATGCAAGGTCAGTTTTGATGCTTGTTCAAAGCACTTTTTAAAAATGCGACCTTTAAAAGGCCTATTCACGGTCCTGGCATAAAAGGAGAAATTCCACCCACCCCCCGCTTGCCTGCTCCTTCGTTCCTTCCATTAGCTACCGCCGTTTGCATAGCTAACGGGAGGCTGTGATTTTGCGTGCTTCCTTGAGAGGATTCTTCGAGGCAGGGGCGGAGCAAACAAAAAAGGTCGCGTTAAAGGAGCTCTTGAGAAATGCGAAGCAGGTATGCGCCGGGTTCGCAGTCACTTCCTGAATGACAGTTCAGCGTGAAAAACTCAAAAAAATATGCGGGGCACTTCAGCCTGGAACGCTCTGCTAATTACCAGGCATAAATGGCCAAGGGGATTTCGATGTTTCATACAGTAAAATACAGCTGCAAAGCACATCGAAAGTGGAAAGAAAGAGCATTATTCAGCATGTGTGAAACTGCCCAAAGTTTCCGACAAAGGGAGCTTCGAATCTCAAAAGCTTATACCCTGAAAATCTTGTGGGTTTCTAAGGGCTCCTGGACTCGAATCTGTTCTACAGCTACCACTATTGCTTCCAGGTTATTCCCCAGAGGGGATGTCATTGCAGAAGCAATCCCAATGAGTTTTTTTTTTTAATTTAATGTTTATTTTATTTTTCACTTTTCAATTTGGAGTGGCAGCGGGCAACAGGAACTCGGGTCAGGGGATTCCCCGCCCTGACCAGGATCCTTCTCTCAGGTTGTGCTGTTATGTGTGTCTGAGCGTTTATACGTTTTATCCGAAGTTTAAACATTTTACATACGATTACATTTTGAATGCTTTTGAACCTCTTGACATTTTAATGTTGAAATGGTGTGACGTTTGCCGCCTCGGGGACCCTATTTGGGCGGAAAAGTGGCACTGAAATGTCTGACATAAAATAAAATAAATTAACCAGCCGCCGTGCCAGGAAAACTTCCACTGCCGATAGCCACACAGTAAGGCCCCGTTAAAGAGAAAGAACGTCTGCAAGCACCACTCCAGCGTGGTGTCGTGGTTAAGAGTGGTGGTTTGGAGCGGTGGACTCTGATCTGGAGAACCGGGTTTGATTCCCCACTCCTCCACGAGAGGCGGAGGCTAACCTGTTGAACTGGATTTGTTTCGCTGCTCCTGCACACGAAGCCAGCTGGGTGACCTTGGGCCAGTCACACTCTCTCAGCCCCACCTACCTCGCAGGGTGTCTGTTGTGGGGAGGGGAAGGGGAGGCGATTGTAAATCGGTTTGAGTCTCCCTTAAGTGGTAGAGACGGTCGGCATATAAAAACCAACTCTTCTTCCTCTTCCTCTTCTTCTTCTAAGAAAGCTCCTGCAGTTCCAGCCGACTCCACATCAAACCCCACCGCTGACTTATTTTCAGTGAAAGGCTGTCGGCGTGTCTGCGGGGCTGTGTGGGTTCTGCGCACTGCTTTTTAACTGGTGCTCCCCCTCCCTTGATTAGCAGCATGCTTACAACCATGTGCGTTCAAGCCCCATTACCCCCGCACAAGCGTTTGGCCTGACGCCCGCTGGAGGAGCCGGTCGATTCGGCCGTCTCCAAAGTGGCCACCTCTGAGCAAACAGCGGGGAGAGGCACAGTGTGCTGGCACTCATGTTCAGTGAATCAAGGCAGCGGCTGTTGCCACAGGCTGCGCCGGGGCTGAAGTGGCCAAGTTGGAGGTTAAAAACATCCCCTTTCTCTTCCCCACAGGGTGTCAGGAGACGGCGCAGAGACGGACCGTTTTCCCTTTTCTGCTCATTTGCCAACCCAGTGCCTGTAAACCAGAATTAAAGTCATGCTGCGGAGTGGAGTTTGTGTCTGTCGAAGGGCGGTAAAGCAGAAGGAATTTCTGCCTGGAGGAACCCAAAGGGGAAACAGAGAGGACAAGGCAAAACGTGTGCGCATTTATAGTTTGGTAAAGGAGCGGTGAGGGTGTGGATTAGGTTTGCCAACCTCCAGGTACTAATCAAAAAACGGCTTGCAAGTGCTTAATCAGGAGTGTGGAATTCAAAATATAGCACAAGACAATTGTTTCTAAAATGAAGAAACCAAACAATAGCAACTATACTAATACAGATATATAATGGAAACATTCAATAACCACAATTCTGGAGCAAAGAAATGTATATCACAATTGGTCTAAGTAAGACCCCAGCTCTCAGCATAAGGCTTTACAATACAAAATATAAGCCAAAATGCTCAGTCCTTATTCAGTCCGTATTAATAATTTCATTATAATAATTTCATAAAGTGCATCAGTAAACCACGGAAACAGGATGTAGAGCAATGGAGATCCGGTATAATTCCATTTCGTGTAGACTTTTTCAAGCCTTCAATCTTTCCGTGCACTGTTCAATCAATGCATGAAGGAGTGTACCTTTCCTATGTATCTGGACGGCAAAGTAGGACGTCTCACGAAATGGAATTATACCGGATCTCCATTGCTCTACATCCTGTTTCCGTGGTTTACTGATGCACTTTATGAAATTATTATAATAATGGCCACTTTGGCAATTGGACTCTATGTCACTGAAATCCCTCCCCAAGCCCCGCCCTCCTCAGGCTCCACCCCAAAAATCTCCCACCAGTAGGAGGGTGGGGTATGGGGAGGGGCTTCTATGCCATAGAGTCCAATTGCCAAAGTGGCTATTTTCTCCAGGGGAACTGATCTCTGTCGGCTGGAGGTCAGTTGTAATAGCAGGAGATCTCCAGCTAGTACCTGGAGGTTGGCAACCCTATCATGAGCGCCAGTGTCATTTTGCGCAACAGCCCAACATTCCCACCATCTGGCCCGAAGAGGTTTTCTGGGACTCGCGAGTGACGATGCTGAGCTTCGCTTCGCTCCACCCCAACTCGGGTTCCCCGTTTCGGGTGCCGGTTCTCCCGGTCTCATTCCAGGCTTGTTTTCGAAGGGGTCTCTTAAGAGGGGCCCCCTGCTGGGCTGAGGCTGGGCCAGGCTAGGAAGGGGCCTGACGTTCCTGACAGCCCCAAGACGGATAAGCTGACTCTGTGTATTCAGGTGCAGCTTCTGCGGAGCACGTGGGTGCCATCTGAAGGGAAAGAGGCCCTCCAGAGAGCGCGGGACGCTTGGCAAGCCTCTCACAACTAGGGTTGCCAACCTCCAGGTGGTGAGAACAAAAGACACCTCTGTATATATATCAACAGATGAGAAATTAAATACAGGAATACAGCTGTAAACTTATGCCAACTATATTATGGCTATATTTTTCCAATATGTGGTAATATTTGGTGTTGGTGGATATTACCACATATTGGAAAAATATAGCCATAATATAGTTGGCATACGTTTACAGCTGTATTCCTGTATTTAACCTCCAGGTGGTGGCTGGAGATCTCCCGCTATTACAACTGATCTCCGGGCGACAGAGATCAGTTCCCCTGGAGGTAAGGTTGCCAACCTCCAGGCCTGTTTGTCATCTGATCAATGAACATATTGCTGTAAAAGAAATAATATTAGATAGAAATATTTATATGTTTACCTGTTAATCATATTGGGCGAAATTGTATTATACAACTATTGTGGATGTTTCTTGTATTTATGGTTTATTGGGGGATGAATCATTAGAATATAATTGCAAATATTAAATACATGGTTTCTGTGTGAATTTTGGTTCAACTACTATATGCACAGAAGTGGCTATCTTTTACCAATTTCCAGGTGGTAGCTGGAGATCTCCTGTAATTATAAGGTTGCCAAGTGCCAGGTGGTGGCAGGCAAACACCAGCCAATCCACTTGGCTGCCCGCCGACCAGCTGAGTAGGTGTCATGCGTGAATTAGCCTCAACTCCTAACTGGGTCTCAGGCTCTTTAACTTCAGAGGGTAGCCATGTTGCAGAAGATCTAGATGCAAGTCCAGTAGCACCTTGAGAGCCAGCGTGGCATAGTAGTTAAGAGCGGTGGATTCTAATCTGTAGAACCGGGTTCGATTCCCCACTCCTCCACATGAAACCTGCTGGGTGGGTGACCTTGGGCCAGTCACAGTTCTCTCATGAACACATGAACACATGAAACTGCCTTATACTGAATCGGACCCTTGGCCCATCAAAGTCAGTTCTGTCTACTCAGACCCGCTGCAGCCCTCCAGGGTCTCAGGTGGAGGTCTTTCGCATCACCTACTTGCCTGGTCCCTTTAACTGGAGATGCCGGGGATTGAACCTGGGACCTTCTGCATGCCAAGCAGATGCTCTACCACTGAGCCATGGCCCCTGTCCAAACTCTCTCAGCCCCACCTACCTCCGTCTCTTGTGGGGGGTAAGGGAAGGTGATTGTAAGCCACTTTGAGACTCCTTAAAGGTAAAAAAAGTCAGCATATAAAAACCTCCTCCTCCTCGTCCTCCTCCTCCTCCTTCATCATCATCATTTTTGGGACATGAGCTTTCAAGAGTCAAAACTCCCTTTGTCAGGGACAAGGATCTGAATTCAAGGGCTAGGCTTGGTAAGCATGGCGTTATTGCGAACAGGAAGCCATATACAAAGAGGAAGTTATATGCCCCCCCCCCCCAAAAAAAACCTTGTACAGATAGGCTTGCAAAGAAATATATGTTTTTGCTATGCATAGTGAAAACCTTGTTTGGGTGGGCCCTGCTTGCCACCATACCCTGTGGGTGCTTTTCCGTTTCAGCATATTCTTCTTTTGCCTACAAGATCTGTCCTGCCTATTTGTCTCCTGTCAAAAGCCGGGTAGGATGAGATCAGAGGCACAAACAGTAGCTTGGAAAACCAGCCAGCGGGGTCCGCAGAGTCAACAGTAATGACTCCCCCTACCCCCCCACACCCACTTCGTGCCCCCCACATGGGGACCTTTTAGCCAGGAGATGATCCTTAAGAATAAGTAAATAAACACGGAGCAGATGGCAAGGGACGGGCTGGGCCGCTATTCCCAGTTCCCTGGGGCTCCGTTACACCTCTGGCAGCCGAGGCAAATGGATTCCAGACCCTGCCGTGCTAAACCCCGGCCACATGTGGCCACCAGGACACTGCTTGCCTGACCTCCTTGAACCATATTAAAGGAGCACGGTCTTACCCGGGCGCTGCCAGTCCCCCTTTCCCCTTTACAAGCCTGGCTTTGCCCTTTGGCTCTCCCTTTGATGGCCCATGCCAGAGATTAACGCTGCACTGGGGGCAAGACCTCTTCCAGAGGGTCTTCCAGTCTTTCGCACCATGATACTCCGGAGCAGGGGGGCTGCCCGGTCAACATTTCCAAATAAGGGACCCTTCGGCGCTCTGGTTGATTACCCTAGGAAAGCATAGAATCACAGAGTTGGAAGGGTCCACAGAGGCCATCTAGTCTGACCCCCTGCTCAGTGCAGGATTGGCCTGGAGCAGGGCTTCTTCAACTTTTTCCACTCGCGACCCCTTTTCACCTGAGAAATTTTTACGCAACCCAAGGTATATAGGTATATAAAATAGGTATACAAATCAAACGTTTACTGATAATAAATCATAAAGAATTTTATTTTTAAATTACTTTCCCCCCGCAACCCCCCACATTCAGTTACACGACCCCATATGGGGTTGCGACCCACAGTTTAAGAAGCTTTGGCCTACAGCATCCCTGACAAGTGTTTCTCCAGCCTCTGCTTGAAGACTGCCAGTGAGGGGGAGCTCACCACCTCCCTGGGTAGCTGATTCCACTGCTCGAACAACTCTCATTGAAAAAAATATATTTTCCTAATATCCAGCTCGTACCTTTCAGCCCATAATTTAAACCCACCACTGTGAGTCCTATCCTCTGCTGCCAACAGGAAGCGCTCCCTGCCCTCCTCCCTGCCAGCGTAGTGTAGTGGTTAAGAGCGGCGGATTCTACTCTGGTGAACTGGGTTGGTTTCCTCACTCTTCCACATGAAGCCTGCTGGGTGACCTTGGGCTAGTCAAAAGTGGGGTGCAATGCCATAGAGTCATAAGAACACAAGAAAAGCCAAGATCAGACCAAGGCCCATCAAGTCCAGCAGTCTGTTCACACAGTGGCCAACCAGGTGCCTCTAGGAAGCCCACAAGCAAGACAACTGCAGCAGCACCATCCTGCCTGTGTTCCACAGCACCTCACATAACAGGCCTGCTCCTCTGATCCTGGAGAGGATAGGTATGCATCATGACTAGTATCCCTTTTGACTAGTGGCCATGAATACCCTTCTTCTCCATGAACATGTCCACTCCCCTCTTAAAGCCTTCCAACTTGGCAGCCATCACCACATCCTGGGGCAGGGAGTTCCACAAGTTAACTATGCGTTGTGTGAAGAAATACTTCCTTTTGACTGTTTTGAATCTCTCACCCTCCAGCTTCAGCAGATGACCCCGCATTCTAGTATTATGAGAGTCCATTCTCCAAAGCAGCCATTTTGCCAAGGGGAACTGATCTCTGTAGCCTGTAATTCTGGGGTGGGGGCATCCCCGGGTCCCAGCTGGAAGCTGGCATCCCTATGTGAACTACGGCACAGCGGTCATCTAGCCGCTGGCCTCTCCAAAATGTACATACATCACAGGCAGCTGCTGCAAACTGTGAAGTCAAAAGAGGAAACCGAAGCATGTGGGATCCTTTACATTGGGGGCCCACAGAGATGGTGCGTGTGTCTGTCTGTGAGCCGGCCGGGTGATTAACATGTCTCATTTCTAGCCCACGCCAATGAGGCCGTGTCTTGACTGAACGGGAAATATCAGATGCCGGGAGTCTGCTCAGTTCTCCTCTTGGGATGGAGGCGGCGAGAGCCCCTTCTCGCCGAGCAGGCTGAGGTTGCTGTGTGAAAAGTGACGTGTCAAATGCAGACTGGCCCCGCATCCACTTTTGACTGGAAACCGGATCCCAGCTTGGAAACTATTTAGGAAGAAGCACCAAACTCCTTCCTAAATAGGATTACGCTGTGGGATGGCGGGTCTTTCCTGGCTGGCCTTGTGGTTCTTCTTTTAACATCTCTTTCAGGGTCCCACATCTGCAGACACCTGTTTTGCAACAGAACAAAAGAGGTATTGTGAGCGCCGAATAATGCATTACCCACAAACCTGTGTCATTGAAGCCCCGACGGCTGCTTTGTATTTGTTTCTTTTGCCCATTTCTCTGTCCCCAACATGGTGCCTGTTGGGTCCACTTGGAGGGCAGAGTCCCCTGAACGCAGGGGTACGAAGCTTATTTTGGGTGTAGAGCTTTTCACGTGTCCTCAGGTTTTTGAAGCTGGATTCACAAATAAGAAACTTGGGAGTGCAAACAAGAAACCGAGAACCATCTTCAATCTAATGTTTCAAACTGAAGTTGCTTCTATACAGGGACAATTCCCCTGAAGAGGCTGTGGCTCAGTGGTAGAGCATCTGCTTGGCTTGCAAGTCCTGGGTTCAACCCCCGGCATCTCCAGTGGAAAGGACCAGGCAGTAATTGATGGGAAAGACCTCCACCTGAGACCCTGCAGAGCCACTGCCAGTCTGAGCAGACAATGCTGACCTTGGTGGACCAAGGGTCTCATGCAGTATAAGGCCGCTTCATGTCTTTGGGGAGGGGCTGTGGCTCAATGGTAGAGCATCTGCTTGGCATGCAGAAGGTCTCAGGTTCAATCCCCTGGCATCTCCAGTTCAAACAGGACCATGCAGTAGGTGACGTGAAAGACTTCTGAGACCCCGGAGAGCAGCTGCCGGTCTGAGTAGATAATACTGACTTTGATGGACCGAGGGTCTGACTCAGTATAAGGCAGCTTCATGTGTTTGGGGAGGGACCGTGGCTCAGTGGTAGAGCATCTGTTCAGCATGCAGAAAGTCCCAGGTTCAATCCCCAGCATCTCCAGTGGAAAGGACCAGGCAGTGAATGATGTGAAAAATCTCAGCCTAAGACCCTGGAGAGCTGCTGCCAGTCTGAGTAGACAATGCTGACTTTGATGGACCAAGGGTCTGGTTCAGTAGAAGGCAGGTTCATGTGTTCATGTTTCCATCATGGATGGCCTCCCTTCCGCTCCCTCCTTTTCTCTTTTCCATCTGATCTTCTACAGGGGAGCCTGATTGCTTCCCCAGGGCTGGTTGCAACCCTGTGTGCAGATAGCTTCATCTTAGAAGCTAGTGATTTAAATGAGGATTGAATTTTTCCTTGTATATTTTATTGTCATGCCTCGTGGTGCAGAGTGGTAAGCTGCAGTACTGCAATCAAAAGCTCTGCTCACGACCTGAGTTTGATCCCGAAGGACGTCGGTTTCAGGTAGCCGGCTCAAGGTTGACTCAGCCTTCCATCCTTCCGAGGTGGGTAAAATGAGTACCCAGCTTGCTGGGGGTAAAGGGAAGATGACTGAGGAAGGCAATGGCAAACCACCCCGTAAACAAAAGTCTGCCTAGAAAATGTTGGGATGTGACATCACCCCATGGGTCAAGAATGACCTGGTGCTTGCACAGGGGACCTTTACCTTTATAATGTTTTTACCCGATGTTAGCCGCCCTGAGCCCGGCTTCGGCTGTCTAACGGTAAATACATAAAATAAATTCCCATTGTCACTTCAGACACTTTCACAGCAGCAATGGAGCCCCTCTTATCCCATTCCGAGTGCAAATTCTCTGTCTCTCATATAGTCTCACCTGTGGAGCGCTGATCTCACCCCTCACCCCTCGCAGGTAGATTGCCCATTCAGGAGAGCATCCTCTGCCTCTCCTTAAGAAGCACTAACGCTCGTATCTCCAGTCCTTGTTGACTCACAGGTAACACTAGAGGCAGGAGCATTGCGACAGAGCCATTCCCAGTCATCAGATGGTCAAACTCATGGGAATGCCTGTACCATCATGAAGACAAAATGCTTCAACTTGCAATTCAAACTGTACATATGCCGTTTTGATTGCTGTATCAATTTAGTCATCAGTGCCATTATTTTTTCTACTATCTTGTTACTTGGCATGGTAAAGGTAAAGGTCCGACTGTGGAATGCTCTGCCTCGGGGAGGGGGGAGTCCCAGTCTTTGGAGGTCTTCAAGCAGAGGTTGGATGGCCATCTGTCAGGAGTGCTTTGATTGTGGGATCCTGCATGGCAGGGGGTTGGACTGGATGGCCCTTGTGGTCTCTTCCAACCTTGTGTGATTTTGTCCCCTATGCAAGCACCGGGTCCTTCCTGACCCATGGGGTGATGTCATATCCCAACATTTACTAGGCACACTTTGTTTACAGGGTGTTTTGCCAGTGCCTTCCCCAGTCGTCTTCCCTTTACCCCCAGCAAGCTGGGTCCTCATTTTACCCACCTCGGAAGGATGGAAGGCTGAGTCAACCTTGAGCTGGCTACCTGAAACAAACGTCTGTAGGGACTGAACTCAGGTTGTGAGCAGAGCTTGGACTACAGTACTGCAGCTTACCACTCTGCACCACGGGGCTCTTCCACTTGGCATGAGTCCCCCTTATTTTACCTACCTGGAAAATGGCAACCTTAACGTTTACACGTCTAAAATCCAAAAGGATATTGCATGATGCATTTAAAAAACACACAAACTCTCTATTTGCTTGGATCTTTTGTTAATCAGCACTTTACAGTTAAGCAAAGTTAAGACGGGTCAAGTGTTAGACAGTCCTCACAACATACCCACCCCCAGAAGATGACTGTGGGGGGCATACAGCCCATGGGGGGAATGCAGCACTTCCATTTCAGCTGAGGGACCCTCTCACCTGCTCACCTCCCCAAAACCTACCCCGCGCCTCCTTCGGAGCGTTCCCGTTTACCCAGCCCGGCCTGCAGCCCTCCGAGCCGATCCGGCCTGTCCCAGGAGCCAACCTGGAAAGCATTACACGCCTGTCTTTCGAGGAAGTCTGTCCCAGTTCCGGACCTGGGGATGCCGGTGAGCCACGCCAGATTAAGCAAGAGAGGCGATCCCACAAAGAGTCTTTGTTCCTCTCCCGGAACAAATGGATTGGAGGCAGCTGAGGTCGTTTGTCAGTCGGCGTTACCGGAGCCCTTTGCAGGTCAGGCAGAGAGGAGGGAGACAGGTGGACAGATGGGCAGGCTGACAGAGCAGAGATAAATAACCCTGCACTCTCCTCCTCCTCGCCCCATGGAAATTCAGCCGGCCTTGCCTGATTGGAAGTCATGCCCTATTGAGATTATTTGGGGCAGGGATGGGGTTATTTGGGGTCAGAGGACCGCTGGCTGTGTTGGCAAAGAGAGGGACGGGGCACCACCGTCGCTGAGAGCGCATTGATGGACTTTTCAGGTTTGCCAGGTCACCTCTTCGCCATGGGCGGGAGGCTTGGTGGGCGGAGACTGAGGAGGGCGAGGTTTGGAGAGGGACTTCAATGCCGTAGAGTCCCATTGCCGAAGTGGCCATTTTCTCCAGGGGAACTGATCTCTATGGGCTGGAGACCAGTTGTAACAGCAGGAGATCTCCATCTACCGCCTGGAGGTTAAGCAAAATATTCACCAACAATACTGTACAATGAATGCTAGACAAAACTAACAGTCAAGGGCTCAAAGGTCCTGGGACAACCCGTTCAAACAAAACTTGCCAACGTGTTGCAAAGTGGTTTACTGTGAAACAACAACCAACTCAACAAATGTGTGATGTGAAACACGTACTCAGCTGTGTTTAAACAAACCAACATTCAGACATACATGAACAGAATCTTCTTAAAGGTATCTGTTGTGTATGTACATAGTTGGCAGACAGGCTGGGGAACGGAGGAGCTTGAGTCTTGGACGAAGGATCCTAAACCCTGCACACGCGATTGGCCCCCTGCCGGCGAACGCCATTGGTCCTAAGCCGGCACGCGCCATTGGTACCCCGGGGTTGCTACCTGTGATAGGGGGAGTGGACGCGGGCGGCCAGGGTAGCATATAAGCGGGGCCATTTCCATTCTATTCCTTGGCTCCACCATCAACCAAAAGGGAGACTGCAGCCAAGAAATTAGAAGGAGATTGAGACTGGAAAGGGCAGCCATGAAGGAGCTAGAAAAGATTTTGAAGTGTAAGGGTGTGACTCGACTCTGGCCACCAAGACTAGATTAATTCATGCCATCATATTCCCTATTACTATGTATGGGTGTGAAAGCTGGACAATGAAGAAAGCTGATAGGAAGAAAATAGATTCCTTTGAAATGTGGTGTTGGAGGAGAGCGTGACGGATTCCCTGGACTGCCAAAAAAACAAATCAGTGGGTTATAGATCAAATCAAGCCTGAACTGACCCTAGAAGCTAAAATGACTAAACTGAGGCTGTCGTATTTTGGTCACGTCATGAGACGACAAGAGTCACTGGAAAAGACCGTCATGATAGGAAAAGTTGAGGGCAGCAGGAAAAGAGGAAGACCCAACAAGAGATGGATTGACTCAATAAAGCAAGCCACAGCCTTCAATTTGCAAGATCTGAGCAAGGCTGTCAAAGATAGGACATTTTGGAGGACTTTCATTCATAGGGTCGCCATGAGTCGGAAGCGACTTGATGGCACTTAACACACACACATTTCCACTGTATGCCCAGTTCTGTTCTTCACTACAATAAAGCGTTGCTGTTGGAACTCCGTCTCGACCTCGTGTGTCCTCCCCACGCGGACTTAACAGTATCTACATTCTTTTTTTTTTTTACCAATTTAACATTTCAGCCTTGTTGGCTGATGTTCTAATCATATACTTTCTTCGCAGTCTTCATATGTCAATGGAAAATAACAGCCTGGAATCTCCTCCAATAAATTATGACAGCATGGGAGTGTTTTCCGGATTAGCAACCACGCTTTCACCACAACAAAAGTGGCTTCTTCAGCCAATATTAAAATGAGAATAACAGTCTCACAATCTCATATAGCAGTTGGTATTGTAGTTTATAATTATATAATTGAAATGTCTCGTAGTGAACATAGGTGGTTATTTTCTAAGTGAATTTCGTAAGGATCTTTAGGAGCCGCAACGGCTGCTCTCTCCTTAGAGACCTTCAAACGGCTGCTTGCTTACAGTGTACTCAATGGGAATCAGGTGTTAAGTTATACCGGTAAGCCGGAAACCGGCCTCCGGAATCAAATTAAAGATATATGCCAAGCAACAATCATATGGACCCAAATTTGTTGTCAAGGAGATTAGCTATGCCCCGTCATTTTATTTAAATGAAGCAAGATAAATCAAGCTCATTGCTCAAACCAAAAGGAGAAATAGAATTTAAAAGGTGTATATAGCAGGAGTTGTAATAGCAGGAGATCTCCAGCTAGTAGCTGGAGGTTAGTAAACCATGGTTAGCCTGCTGTACATTAATTAGCAAACAAAGACAGCAGTAACAGTGCAACAATGTATTAGTTTGTAACACTAGTGGTATTTATATCATATCCACCATAGGTTACATAAATCCAAGAAATATTTAAAGTATATACATTGATATACAAGTCCAACCAAGGACAATATGCTGATAATGTGTTCAATATGTACAATGACAATTTGAATAAAA
The DNA here is from genome assembly GCF_029931775.1 of Euleptes europaea. Taxonomy (NCBI): domain Eukaryota; kingdom Metazoa; phylum Chordata; class Lepidosauria; order Squamata; family Sphaerodactylidae; genus Euleptes; species Euleptes europaea. The sequence continues at coordinate 136,445,689 of NC_079313.1, forward strand.
TTATATTAATAATAATAATTCAGCCCTTTTAACAAACCATTTTGTTGAACAAAAACATTCTGAAAATGACATGCGTTTTTTTGTACTATGGGTTTACCATGACCATCCATATGATCATAGAGATGTGCAGAAAGTGCTACTCCAGAATGAAATGCGCTTCATATACCTATTTAACACCCTTGCCCCTAATGGGTTGAATAATGAATTTGATTTGTCTTGCTTTCTATAGTTGTATTATACACTGTCTTTAAATCTTACAGTTCATGCTACCTAGTTTCATCATGTGACCCTGGGTTCTAAATATGCTTGACTATCTAACTTGGATATAGAAGGTTCTGCAGCCCTTTCTTTGGGGAGCTAAAAATTGCAAAAAAAAGGAAAGAGAAAAGAAAAAAAATATTATTGAAGAAATTACTTGTTAAAAAAGCTAAAAAAAAATTCCCTTTATGTGATATTTGTCCAATTTTTTATTAATTTTTTAATAGTAACTTAGCAAATACAAAATGGAGGCTAGAAGTACGTTGTAATATTTGTATGAATTTTATAGGCTGATGAAGCTCTGCTTTGGTGAAAGCGCTAGAGAATATCCGGAATAGCGTTTCCTCCTTCTTTGGATTCCTTTCGGACTTCGTGCCAACTAATTGATATTATTGACCACATTTGGATTAGAAGATTACTTGCCTGGAACTGATTATTGGACCCTGCTATTAGGCTTGTGATTATTATTGTAAATATTGTATATAATTGTACACCTCGTGGTTTTTTTCACTGTTAGCACGTTGTTTAATGAATTGTTGAATATACTGAGTTGTGCCAGTCTTTTTTCCTTAGCTTTTTGTTACTAGTATTGTCGGTATTTCCTACAGCTACCTGGTAGTTGGCAACCCTAGCCACGGCCCCTCCATGGCGGAGTTGTTGTCAGGACTACAAGAGGGTGCATGCCATGAGCAGGAGTGCGCGACAGATTTCTACAAATGCTTTTATGCGTTTATCATTATTATTAGACTGGGCATGGGAGCTGGGCCAATCCTGTTAAATGACCATCTGGGCATTCCTTTTGGGAAACCACCGGCACAATCTTTGCCCTGACCAGGTGCAGAAGCCCTGGTTCTTCCTCAAAAGGACATTAACGCAACCTGCTGAGCTGTTGGTGGAATCCTTAAGACTGGATGTTGCTGTTTTCTCTCTTCCGATGACAGCTTTTGCCTCTTCCTGGGGGGGGGGGGTGACCAGCAAGGGGGCATCCACTGCAAGAATTCCTTCACAAACAGTTCCGCTTGCAGCCCCCCCTTTCCTCTCTCCCGATCTTTGCAAAAGGAAACTTTTTAGCACGCCACAATTCTTCCAGCCCAATTTATAAGCCTTCAGGGAGCGGCTGTCCAGGGCCTTCCCCTCCGCAAGTACCCGCAACGTTTCCTCCGGGCCTGGGGGATGCTTTGATGCCACAGGGGCAGGCCGGCAGCCTCCGCTGTTCAAGGGAAGGAGCCGAACAGTCTCCCCCCTGCCTTCTCTTCCGCTCTCCGAGGGCTGCTTAAGGAAATGCCTCTCTTGCAAGCTGGAGGCCAATCTGGGAGCAGGCCCTAAGGTTGCCAGGTCCCCCGGCCACTGGCGGCGAAGGGGGAGGGTTGCCAGATGCCGGTTGGGAAATTCCTGGAGATTTGGGGGATGGAGCTGGGGGAGAACGGGTTCCACCTGGAGGCTGGCATCCCTAGGAACACCAGGGGTTCATGCATTCTCCTACAGCGGCTGGTGTTTAATATCTCATTCATATATTCATTCATTCATTGAGCCGGTTGGTCTCATTCATAATGACCCAAGGACATGTTGGATCAGCCCCAGAACAATCATTCAGTATCTGTTTGTCAGGAAGGGCAAAAGGGTAGGCATGTTAGTCTATTCTAGCCAAACAAAACAGCCATCACCAGCCCCTTCTAACATTCAACATTTGATTGAGCACAATTATAGACAGCTTTAAATTTGTGGAGGAGAGGTCCATCAGTGTCTTCTAGCCAAGATGACTAAAGTGAACCACCCCAGCCAGGGGCAGTCAACCTTGCAAATTCAGTGCTAGGAGGGAGCATCAGGGGCTTGGCCTTTAGGCTCTGTTTGATGGCCCTCCGAGGCTAGGGATGTCAACTAAAAGGTAACGATAGATCCCTGTGCAAGCACCAGGTCATTACTGACCCATGGGGTGGCATCACATCCCGACGTTTACTAGGCAGACTGTGCTTATGGGGAGGTTTGCCATTCCTTTCCCCAGTCGTCTTCACTTTACCCCCAGCAAGATGGGTACTAATTTTACCGACCTCGGAAGGATGGACGGCTGAGTTGACCTTGAGCCGGCTGGCTGAAACCGACTTCCATCGGGATCGAACTCAAGTCGTGAGCAGAGCTGGGACTGCAGTACCGCAGCTTACCTTTCTGTGCCACAGGGCTCCTTAGGATGCCAACTATGCCCTGGGAAATTCCTGGAGATTTGGGGGTGGAGTCTGGAGAGGACAGGGACCTCAGTGGTGTATAATGCTATACAGCCCCCCCCCCCCAAGGAAGCCATTTTTTCCAAGGGAACTGATCTCTGTAGTCTGGAGATCAGCTGTAATAGTGGGAGATCTCCAGGCTCCAACTGGAGAGGGGCAACTCTATCTAGGGCAGCTGGTTGGGTGCTGTGTGAAACAGGATGCTGGACTAGATGGACCACTGGTCAGATCCAGCAGGGCTCCGATGTTCTTAGGAACATTCAGACATAATCTTATGCCTGCAATATCCAGGCAGTATTCCCTCCCCCACCCCTCGGATTCCATATAGACATGACTCTGCAGATGGATCTGGTGGCTCATTGTTCTGCTTGGTTAAGGGGAGACACGATAGAGGTCCATAAAATTACGCATGGTATGGAGAGAGTGGACAGGGAGAAGCTTTTCTCCCTCTCCCTAGAACGTGGGGTCATCTGCTGACGCTGGAGGGTGAGAGATTCAAAACAGATAAAAAGAAGTATTTCCTCACACAACACATAGTTAAATTGTGGAACTCCCTGCCCCAGGATGTGGTGATGGCTGCCAACTTGGAAGGCTTTAAGAGGGGAGGGGGCATGTTCATGGAGGGGAGGGCTATTCGTGGCTATTAGTAAAAATGGATACTCGTCATGATGCATACCTATTTTATCCAGGATCAGAGGAGCATGCCTGTTACATTAGGTGCTGGGGAACACAGGCAGGATAATAATGCTGCTGCAGTCGTCTTTTTTGTGGGCTTCCTAGAGGCACCTGGTTGGCCACTGTGGGAACAGACTACTGGACTTGAAGGGCCTTGGTCTGGTCCAGCAGGGTCTTTCGAGCATGTTCTTATGTTCTACTCCTGTGATTTCCATCACTTCTACTTGGGATCAGGGCACGTGCTCATCACTTCTGTCTCCACAGCTTCTCTTCCTGCCGCTGCTCCAGGACAGCAGAAGGGAGTCCAGTGTCCCCTGCTGGCTCTTAGCTATTGCTGCTTCTCTAGATTCCTTCATCCCGCCGGAGCCAGGGTCACGCATAAGACCACGGGTCCTCCTCTCGGGTCAATTGTACGATGCCCAGTGGAGCGAAATGATGATGGTGATGATGAAGAAGAATTGGTTTTTATATGCCGACTTTCCCACTTAAGGGAGAATCAAACTGGCTTACACTTGCCTTCCCTTCCCCTCCCCACAACAGACACCCTGTGAGGTAGGTGGGGCTGAGAAGGCTCAAAGAGAGCTGTGACTAGCCCAAGGTCACCCAGCTGGTTTCATGTGTAGGAGAGAGGAAACCAACTCAGTTCACCAGATTAGCCTCCACTGCTCATGTGGAGGAGTGGGGAATCGAACCTGGTTCTCCAGATTAAAGTCCACCGCTCCAAACCACAGCTCTTAACCACTACACCACGCTGGCTCTCACTGCAAGTGCAGTGAGTGTGTTTCTCATCACTGAGATCTCCACTCTGTCCTGCTGATACAACCAGGATTAACTGTTAGCCATAACTGCACCAGGGAGAGGAAACAACCATCTTGCCTGACTGCAGGGAGGCATTAGAGCCAAGCAAAGCATCTGAAAGGTGGCTCAGCATTAGAGCATCTGCTTGGCCTGCAGAAGGTCCCGGGTTCAATCCCCACCTCCAGTTAAAGGATCTGGCCGTAGGTGATGTGAAAGACCTCCACCTGAAACCCTGGAGAGCTGCTGCCAGTCACAGTAGACAATACTGACAATTCCAAGACCACGGTTACACAACCCGGATAACCTACAAGAACCAATACTGACCTCGATGGACAAAGGGTCTGATTGAGTATGAGGCAGCTTCATGTGTTCATAGAACAGCCTCTGCTTTGCATGCAGAAGTTCCCAGGTTCAATACCCATCAGACAGAAGGCAGTAGGTGATGTGAAAGACCTCTGTCCGAGACCCTAGAGATCCGCTGCCAGTCTAAGTAGACAATACTGATCTTGATGGGCCAAGGGTCAGATTCAGAATCATAGAGTTGGAAGGGACCACCAGATTCATCTAGTCCAACCCCAGCTCTGTCAGAAAGTTCTTCCTAATGTTTAGCCAAAAACTCTTTTGATTTAATTTCAACCCATTTGTTCATGTCTGACCTTCTGGGGCAACAGAAAACAACTCTGCACCATCCTCTCTATGACAGCCCTTCAAGTATTTGAAGATGGTTAAGAACATAAGAAAGGCCCTGCTGGATCAGACCAAGGCCCATCGAGTCCAGCACAGTGGCCAACCAGGTGCCTCTAGGAAGCCCACAAACAAGACGACTGCAGCAGCATTTATCCTGCCTGTGTTCCACAGCACCTAATATATTTGGCATGCTAATCTGATCCTGGAGAGAATAGGTATGCATCATGACGAGTATCCATTTGGGCTAGTAGCCATGGATAGCCCTCTCCTCCATGAACATGTCCACTCCTCTCTTCAAGCCTTCCAAGTCGGCAGCCATCACCCCAGGCTGGGAGTGTGTGACTGGCCCAAGGTCATCCAGCAAGTTTCCATGGCAGAGTAGGCTTAGTAAAGGTAAAGGTCTCCTGTGCAAGCACCGGGTCATTCCTGACCCATGGGTGACGTCACATCCCGACGTTTACTAGGCAGACTTTCCTTACGGGGTGGTTTGCCAGTGCCTTCCCCAGTCTCATCTTCCCTTTACCCCCAGCAAGCTGGGTATTCAGTTGACCAACCTTGGAAGGATGGGGATGGAAGGCTGAGTCAACCTTGAGCCGGCTACCTGAAACCGACTTCCGTTGGGATCGAACTCAGGTCGTGAGCAGAACTTTTGACTGCAGTACTGCAGCTTAACACTCTGTGCCACTGAGCTCTTAGCAGGCTTAATACAAACAAGCAAATGGGGTTTGGGTCGTAAAGGGCACATGCACAGAGACGTAGCCCAGAGGAATTATCCAGTTTAGTCAATGTAAACTGTCACGCATTACTGGCAGATGGCCAATCTATCTGTCTTGCAGCTGTCTGAAGAGATTCAAGTGAATAAATTATCCACTGAAGAGGACAATTTGCAAACAAGAAATTAGGAGAACCATCTCATGGCTTCCTGTCTCAAAAATCTGCGGGATGAAGGCGACACCTCCTGGCTGCTTCTGTCAGAAAGGATTTTTCAACAACCCAGCCAGGATGTTTAGTTGCTGTGTGTGTGAAGTGTCGTAAAGCTGCAACCGACGTATGGCAGCGCAGGAGGGTTTTCAAGGCAAGAGACTAACAGAGGTAGTTTGCCATTGCCTGCCTCAGCATAGCAACCCTGGCATTCTTTGGTGGTCCCCCATCCAAATACTAACTAGGACCGACCCTACTTAGCTTCTGGGATCTAAGGAAACCAGGCTAGCCTGGGCCATCTGGGTCAGGGATTCTGGCTCCTCGGTATGCTTACAGCACCTCTGCTTTTCTTTAGCAAAGGACTGTCTAATCATTGGCATTGTAACTCACATGATGCATCCATTAAACATCTCTTTTGGCTGAGTCCAGTGATTAATTTTTTTCTGGAAAGAAGTTATTATTCATATCAATTTTACATTAGAATGTCCAATTATTTTTGAGGATGCGTGATGTATTTTTAAACTATCTGCCTGTCTCTTGGAGGCTAAACTGATGGTCAACAAAAATGGACCCACCAGGCCCTTAGTACAGCTACAAGACTCATTTTACAATACTGGAAAGATAAAATCCCAAATCTGGTAAACCAATGGACGGAGGATTTTAGAATTCTATCAATATTTTAACACAGGGCATATAGATGGCATAAGAACATAAGAAAGGCCATGCGGGATCAGACCAAGGCCCATCGAGTCCAGCAGTCTGTTCACACAGAGGCCAACCAGGCGCCTCCAGGAAGTCCACAAACAAGACGACTGCAGCAGCATTTATCCTGCCTGTGTTCCACAGCACCCAATATAATAGGCATGCTCCTCTGATCCTGGAGAGAATAGGGATGCATAACTAGAATCCATTTTGACTAGCAGCCATGGATAGCCCTCTCTCCTCCATGAACATGTCCACTCCCCTCTTAAAGCTTTCCAGGTTGGCAGCCATCAACCACATCCCGGGGCAGGGAGTTCCACAATTTAACTACGGTACACGTTGTGTGAAAAAATACTTCCTTTTCTCTGTTTTGAATCTCTGAACCTCCAGCTTCAGCAGATGACCCCCCCCCCCGTCCTACTATTACGATGGCAATTGCATATGGACATATTTTTAGATATTTGGAAACCATTTATAGGAACTTATGTGTATATCTGCCACCACTGTGGTTATAGTTCTGTCTTTATGTATATCTTGTTGACATTCTGCTGGGTAGACAGTCCTAAGCTAGAAGGACCAGTGGAAGTGACCTGAGACCTTAGGCCAGTCACACACTCTCAGCCCTGACACCAGCAAGTATTTGGTTTGGAGGCCTCCATGGAATACCAGGGGTATGACGCAGAGGCAGGTCATGGCAAACCACCTCTGAATGTCTCTTGCCTTGAAAACCCTACTGGGTAGCCATAGGTCAGCTGTGACTTGATAGCAAAAAGGGTTTTTAAAAAAAGGCCCTGACCTGGATGGCCCAGGCTAGCCCGATCCCGTCAGATCTTAGGAAGCTAAGCAGGGTCAGTCCTGGTTAGCACTTGGATGGGAGACCACCGAGGAACTCCAGGGTTGCTACGCAGAGGCAGGCAATGGCTAACCACCTCTGTTCATCTGTTCTGATCTGGATGGCCCAGGCTAGCCCAATCTTATTGGATCTCAGAAGCTAAGCAGGATTGGTCCTTGTTAGTACTTGGATGGGAGACCATCGAGGAAGTCCAGGGTTGCTATGCAGAGCCAGGCAATGGCAAGCCACCTCTGTTCACCTCTTGCCTTGATAACCTGACAGGTTTGCCACAGGCTGGCTGCAACCTGATGCCCCTTTATACCACACTGAAGTAAGGGGGTATTTTACAAAAGTTCCCAGCAGTTCTAAATCACACAAGAAATCACAGACATCATCTTTTCACCTCTTCCTTGGTTTCTGGCTGGCTGCAGATGAAAGATTTAGACACAGCCCATTGGTGGGAGAGAGACCCAGGGCGGGGAGGGAGAAGAAGAAACCTGCGGAAGAGGAACTGTAACTGGGAGACAAGGAAGTTGGTTTACGTTTATTTCATTTATACCCCAGTTTTCTCCCCAATGGTGAGCCAAAGTGGCTTACATCATTCTCCATTTTATCCTCCCAACAACAACCCTGCGAGGTAGATTAGGCTGAGAGTGTGTGACTGGCCCAAGGTCACCCAGAAAGCTTCCATGAGAGCAGAGGGTTGTCCTTCCACACACACACACACACAGCAAACCACAGCTGATACTAAACATTATTTTATGTAAACCTCTTTGCCAAGGCAGCTCTTCAAAATATCTTGTAAGAATACAGAAATGCAGTAAAAATATATATGTATAAAACTTTTTTAAAGTACATGCAGATAAGGTTACAGAAGCCAGAACAAAGGATCAATGATGACCCGCAGCTAAATTATGACATAAAACTCAAGTGAGGTGTCTTTTTGGAAGGGGCCACCACTGAAGAGGCCCTGCTGATCTTGGTTCCTTGGTTGCCTCCTGCCATTTAACCAGCGCTTCCCCAAGTGGCTCAGATAGAGAGGCAGGCTTTTCAGGGTGCTTCAGGCCCCTGTGGAAGACAAACATGCCCATCTCAACTTGACCTACATGGGGGATTGTGTTACGGGGACAGGGAGGGGGTCATGGGAGAACACAGACACCCCATGGTCTCTCAGCACCAAGAGGAGAGGCTGCCAGGTGGAGAATCGGAGTGACACCGCAACACCCTCCCCACCCTTTTTAGGAAAGTGCCTCTCTTCAGATAGGCTTTGTCCATGCGATCTGAAGAGAGTGGATTCATTATCCCATATGTTGTTGGAATGCCCCCAATACAATTCTTATCGTGATCAATGGATTACTCTCTTAATCAAATTACCTGCCACTGTAACAAAATATAAAACAGTCCCCTTTTTGCTGGCGGATAGAGGCCCAAGAACAACATTGGCGGCAGCCAAGGATCTCCCCACCATATTTTCCTTAAAGAAATAAAGGCTCCCTTTTACTGTTCAGGAGCATTTGATCAAGAGAGCTTGAAAGAAGGAAAGGGAAAAGGAAAGGGCCTCTGACAGACAGCTGATAGTTTGGGCTGGCCCGCCCTCTCCGGTCTTCACCAGTCCCATCGTTGCAGGGGAAACTAACACCTTTGCACAAAGACCCCGTTCATATAATAACTCTCACCCTGTTTCACGTCTAAAGGCTAAGAGCGATGCCTGTTTGCAAATTCTATCAAGGCGTTTCCACCCGAGTTAACTCTTTCGTCCAATGTCCGATCTCAAGCTGATAACAAACCAACAGGCCCACCTCGACAGAGAACCGACAGATGCCCAGCCGTCCTTTCCCCGAGATAACTGCACGTCACCTTCTTACACGAAGCAGGTCTAGCGGGCAGGAGGGTACGAGGACGACCGGCCCCCTGCATGGATGGAAGCGGAGGACAAACGCCTCATTGCAGGAAGTCCAGGAAGGAAAGGAGAATGCCCCAGGCAGGTTCGAGGTTTCTAGTTGTCCCAAAGTTGCCATGGAACAAGCCCCTAATCTCCTGTTAAGGAATGAATATCTCAACATGCAGCCACTTACAATTCTTTTGTTATTTTTATATTTTTCCAATGCCTTATGTGCCTTTAAAGACCAGTTCACAAAAAAATCTTCTGAAGGTCTGCTGACGATAGCTGACCTATAGGATTCCTCTTTGCACAGTTCATGCTATTTGTCCACCGTGGTGGTTGAACATGGGCTGATGCAATAGTAATTATGAAAAGCAACCGGTTATGCCTTGTTTCGCTGGTTTTTTGCTTCCTCAGATAATTACAGTTCCATCCGATCACAGTTTTGTGATTCAAAGTTCCATTTGAGGAAACCTATAGGTCAGCTATCATCAGCAGACCTTCAGAAGATGCATTGCAATACGACACTGTGAAGCATGACGTCGGTATAATTTCTCTTTGAGGACTGGAAGAGTGAGATCTTGTGGACAATTTATCAATCTTGTCTTTGTTGTTAAAGTGTTTGTGAATCGTGTTATGAAAGTTTTTGTGAACTGGTATTTAAAGGCACATAAGGCATTGGAAAAATATAAAAATAACAAAATAATTGTAAGTGGCTGCGTGTTGAGATATTCATTCCTTAACAGGAGATTAGCCAGCTCTTATATACAGCACGCTCTTACTTAATGGAACAAGCCCCTGGCAGGGCCCCCCCACTATCGCAGGTCGGGTAGAGACGAGCCCAAATAGGTGCGCAAGTCACTGATAGTTGACCGGATGATTTTTGCCGGGATGGTCTCCTTGTTGAGGCGTTTGTACGCCTCGTAGCGGTGACACCCGCCAAAGGAGTAGAAATAGTCACCCCCCTGGCTGCCTTTGATCCAGAGGACGTCTATTGGGGGCACTCGATCAGCTTCCTCCTGGCAGGGAGAGAAAGAGAGAGGGGGCAGGGGTGGATAAATCACAAAGTTTCTGGGCCTATTTCCCAATGACACCCATCATAAGTACATAAGAAAGGTCATGCTGGATCAGACCAAGGCCCATCAAGTCCAACAGCCTGTTCACGCAGTGGCCAACAAGGTGCCTCTAGGAAGCCCAAACAAGACGACTGCAGCAGCACCATCCTGCCTGTGTTCCTTTACAGCACCCAATACAATAGGCCTGCTCCTCCGATCCTGGAGAGAATAGGTATGCATCATGACTAGTATCCATCTTGACTAGCAGCCATGGACATGTCCACTCCCCTCTTAAATCCTTCCAAGTTTGCTGCCATCACCACATCCTGGGGGAGTTCCACAGTTTAAGTGTTGTGTGAAGAAATATTTCCTTTTATCCGTTTTGAATCTCTCACCCTCCAGCTTCAGCAGATGACCCACATTCTGGTATTATGAGAGAGGGAGAAAAGCTTCTCCCTGTCCACTCTCTCTCTACCATGCATACGGTAATTTAATAGACCTCTGTCATGTCTCCCCTTAACTGCCTTCTTTCCAAGCTAAGCAACCCTAAGCGTTTTAACCGCTCCTCATAGGGCAGTTGCTCTAGCCCCCTGATCATTTTGGTTGCTCTTTTTTGCACTTTCTCAATATCTGTAATATCCTTTTTTAGGTGTGGTGACCAGAACTGTACAGAGTATTCCAATGTGGTCTCACCAAAGATTTGTACAAGAGCAGTAGGATAGTAGCAGTTTCATTCTCTATTCCTCGTCTGGATGTGAATTCTTGCACTATTCCCCACCCCCACCCCGTTCTGTTAGCGCCTTGCGGAAAATGGAGCTAAGGTAACAGGTTTCTCACGCCCTTCATAACTCACATTCTACATCTGCTAATGGAAAATGCCATGGAGTCACTGCCGACTTGTGGGGACCACATAGGATTTTCGAGGTGAGAGATGAATGGAGGTGCTCTGCCATTGCCTGCCTCTGCGTAGCGACCCTGGACTTCCTCGGGGAAGTCTCCCATCCAGGTACTAACCCGGGTCGACCCTTCTTAGCTTCTGAGATCTGATAAGATCAGGCTACTGGGTCATCCATATCAGGAAAGAGACACACAGAGGTGGTTTGCCGTCGCCAGCCTCTGCATAGCGACCCCAGGCTTCTTTGGTGGTCTCCCATCCAAGGACTAACCTGGGCTGACCCTCCTTAGAAGAAGAGTCGGTTTTTATATACTGACTTTCTCTACCACTTAAGGCAGAATCAAACCGGCTTACCATCACCTTCCTTTCCCCTCCGCACAACGGACACCCTGGGAGGTAGGTGGGGCTGAGAGAGTGCAACAAGCCCAAGGTCACCCAGCTGGCTTCATGTGGATTAGTGTCTGCTGCTCACGAGGAGTGGGGAATCAAACCCTGTTCTCCAGATCAGAGCCCACCACTCCAAACCACCGCTCTTAACCACTACACCACGCTGGCTTAGCATCTGAGATTCGATGAGGCTGGGCTAGCGTGGGCCATCCAGGTGAGGCCAGTTATTTTACTGAAGCTAAATGAGTCTAGGCATCAAATGAGAAACCTCATTGGAGCCCTGCATGTGTGCCCCTGACAAAAAGGCAGGGCAGAGACGTGGTAAAAACACACCACCTGCGATGTTTGCAGAGCTGCCTGAGACAACAGAGCCTAGACTTCAGGGTGTCCCCAACCAACGCTTCAGAAGACCAACCCTGCTGGCTGCCTGGTTCTATCACATGCTAAGCAGCAGGACAATAATGCATAACATGGGGAAGGATTCCCCACTCCTTCACATGAGCAGCGGAGGCTAATCTGGTGAACTGGGTTTGAGTCCCCACTCCTCCACAATAAGCCAGCAGGGGGACCTTGGGCAAGTCCCAGCCCTCTTAGAGCTCTCTCAGCCCCACCTACCCCACAGGGTGTCTGTTGTGGGGAGGGGAAAGGTGATTGTAAGCTGGCTTGGTTCTTCCTTAAGTGGGAGAAAGTCGGCATATAAAAGCCAACTCTTCTTCTTCTGAGCCAGCGTGGTGTAGTAATTAGTATCAGTGGTTCGGAGCAGTGGACTCTGATCTGGAGAACCGGGTTCGATTCCCCGCTCCGCCACATGAGTGGCAGACTCTAATCTGGAGAACCAGCTTGGTTTCCCCACTCCTCCCCATGACGCCTGCTAGGTGACTTTGGGCCAGTCACAGCACCTACCTCACAGGGTGTCCGCTGCAAGGAGATGAAGGCGATTGTAAGCCGGCTTGATTCTTCCTTAAGTGGGAGAAAAGAGCAAGAGTCCAGCAGCACCTTAAAGACTAACAAAAAATATTTTCTGGCAGGGTATGAGCTTTAAGGTGCTCCTGGACTCTTGCTCTTTTTCTACTACTGCAGACAGACTAACACGGCTACCCACTGTGAATTAAGCGGGTGTCAGGCTGCTATCTCGGTTTCGTTATTGCCTCTGTCTCTGTGCTGTATTGTCTGCCCCCCAAGGTCGCATGCCTAAGCCTAAGCCTGGGAACTCAGCTCCTGGGAAACTGTATTCCTGCGTGTAATCTCCCGCCTTTCCTGCCTTATAATATCTCCCAGCTAGTGAGCCTTTCATAGCTGTCATTTTATTCGTTTGCACTGTATGCCTATTTGATCAGTAAAATCCACCTGTTTGGACTCTATACGACTTTGTGGTGATTTCTGGTTCTGTGGGCCAAGGGCTGACATTATGACAGCTATCTCACATCTTCACCGTTCTCCTAGCCAGGCTGGAGCCCAGGGGGGTTCGCCTGCCACTTGGATGGGAGCTGTGCAGCTCTCCAGGTGATCTACTACCCTGGAGCCCTTCTCAGAGGACCCTACTCTGTTACAGGACTTAATTGCTGAACTTTTCCGGACGAACCGAGAGGTTTGCCGCTTGAGGGGACTGGTACACGCGCAGTGGCAATCTCTTACAGGACGTCTCTGGATGTTAACATCGGAGGATACTGATGCTCGTTTAGATCTTCAGGACTTGGATCAATTACTGGACGATGCCCGATTGGCGACTGAGGATTTACAAATATTAACTGGACTTCTGGATAATCTTATTTCTCGACAAACTCTTTCTACCATGGCGGGAGCCCCACCGGAGGGTTTTTCCCTGATCCCGGATGCGGCCAGCTGCCAGGCTGAGGCCAAGCGAGTCGCTATTAGCACCGCTCTTCTCCTTGTGGAATGTACAAAGGACACCCCGGTAGCCACCTTGGCTCAAGTTTTGACCCCGACGTTTGGAGCCGAGGCATCCGCACTGGCGGTTCGAGTACAACCTCTGCTGGGCGGGGAACCTGACCCCATACTCTTGCTCCTCGAGACAGAACTTTTGCCGCGCATTACGGCAGAGGCTGCCTTAAGACTTGAGAACGCCAAAGTTCTTGCGGATCAGCAAGCCGCCGAAGCGGCTAGGGTCGCAAGAGAGAGAGAGGCGGCGGAAGCAGCCAGGGCAGCTGCAGCAAGGAATCAGGCGAACGTGGATACGCGCCCCAAGGACTATGTACTGGGACTATCAGGTCTCACCTTTTCCCCGGCGTTTGTCCCGTCGCGTACGACCCAACGCGCACGCCGTTTGGCTGACCGACGTCGAGACTCAGATGAGTCTGAAGACGAGGATTTATATGGGGATAGCTCTCAATGGGCCACGAGCTTCCGAACCAGTAAGCCTCATCTTACTGGGGGCCCAAGTGAGGAGGTTCATCTTTTACGAGCCCAGAATCGGGAGCTCTCCGACCGTGTGGATCAACTCCAAGAAGTAATGGAACTTATGCTTCACGAGAACAGGCAATTACAACAAACCCTGATAGCTCAGAGACAGCCCGTTCCGATACCGGGTCAGGCGGTACCCGTACAACCACCCGCTAATGTGCCTGCTCCACCCTTACCTCCTGGAGCTCCTGTTGCTCCTCCGCTCCGACCACCCGTGCAACCACCTGCTAATGTGCCTGCTCCACCCTTGCCTCCTGGAGCTCCTGTTGCTCCTCCGCCCGGACCACCCGTGCAACCGGGTCAGCCCGCGCCCGGCCCTTGGAAGCAACTCAAATTGAGGACTACGTATGACGGATCTCTTGAGACTTTGCCTTGTTTCTTGCATCAAGTGGACAGTTATATGCGAGAACAAGGTCAACTTTTCCCCACGGAAGATAGCCGGGTGCGGTACGTAGCTTCCCTCCTGACAGGCAAAGCGGCTGACTGGATGGTCCTCCAGTTTGACACCCGCTCTCGTGCGATTCGTTCCCTCAACAACTTCATGACTGCCCTGAGAAGGAGGTTTGAGGACCCCTTCCTGGGAGAAAGAGCCAAAACGGAACTTTTACAATTAAAACAAGGCTCTGCTACAGTTCGGGAATTTGCCGATGAATTTCAGCGACTGGCAAGTAAAATTGTAGGTTGGCCCGAGACCACCCTAATCCATCATTTCAGGGAAGCCTTGCATCCTGACATTCTGAACTGGTCTTACATGCGGGGCGATCCCGATACCCTCGAAGGCTGGATCCTATTAGCCGAGGAAGTGGAAAGCCGCCGCCGCTTTATTTCTCTCGTCCGTCAAAAGCACAAGGAGAAGGGCACCCAAAAGCCTCAACCCAAGGCACCACTGCTCGTCCCACGAAATCCCCCACGTCCGCTCCAGGAACGTGAAGTCCGATTTCAGAGGGGTGCCTGTCTTACATGCGGAGAAATGGGCCACTTTGCAGCCGTTTGCCCACGCCGCCAGGAATTATTTCGTCCCAGCACGACAACCCGCGCCCGAGGTCGTCCACCACGCAGAGGCACCGCGGCCACCCGCAGCGCAGCTCCGGGAAGGCCCACACCCTCTGCACTCCATGCCGGGGACCCAGCCTCCCTGCCTGCTTCCAACGACCCCGCCGGGTCTCGGATTACAAGTGCCCCATTGGGGGACAGCTTTCCCTCTTCGGATGAGGAAAACCCTTGGATTTCTCCAGCCTTAAACCTGGAATCTCCCCTCGACTTGTCAAAAAACGGCTCCGGTCTGTGGTGAATGGAGCATCTCCACAGACCTCTCAGGATCTTCCTATCAAACCGAATGCTCCTACCAAAATCAAAGAAGTGGACTCCACCGTCTACGTAGATGCAGTTTTACAACAACTTAACGGAGGTCCACAAATCCCCGTCAAAGCACTAATTGACTCCGGTTGCTGTCGCACTCTCATAAGCGAAGCCACGTTTGCTGCCCTCAGAGCCGACTCAGAGGCTTTACCCGCCCCCGTCCAATTTGCTCAAATGGACGGGAGCCAATTCCAGGGGGGTCCAGTTGATCATCGCACCATAGGGGTGGCAATGGGAATTGGTTCCCACTGGGAACAAATAGACTTCACTATAGCCCCTATCCGATTTGAAGTGGTCTTGGGAATTAACTGGATTAAAGGACATAGTCCCAGTATTGATTGGGAAACAGACACTATTTCTTTCGCTAGTCCCACCTGCGACCAGCATCGGCAAAACTTTGCTCTGCCATTTCCGCCCGTTCCAGCGTTAACCTCTACTGCCCCAGTACCACCGGCTCTACCCGCTGTATACCGGGACTTTGAAGATGTCTTCGACCTTAAGGAATGTGATGCCTTACCCCCCCACCGGGCCTCAGACTGTGCGATTGAAGTAGTAAAGGACTGCACATTAACCAAAAGTAAGATTTACCCTATGAGCGCTTCCGAGCGCACTGTCCTCCGGGACTTTTTGGACAAAAACCTCGCCAGAGGGTTCATTCGCCCTTCGAATGCCCCAAACTCGGCCCCCGCGTTTTTCGTCCGGAAAAAAGAGGGCGACCTTCGCCTGTGCATTGACTTCAGAAAGCTCAATGCGGTTACCCAGACCAACGCCTATCCTATCCCATTAATATCGGATATTTTGGGACAATTACAGGAAGGCCGTGTGTTCTCTAAATTAGACTTGGTGGAAGCCTACTACCGAGTCCGTATCCGCGAAGGAGATGAACACCTCACTGCCTTCTCTAGCTGTTTCGGAATGTATGAATTCCTTGTAATGCCGTTCGGATTAAAAGGGGCCCCGGGGGTCTTCATGCAACTCATCAATGAAATCCTACATGACCTTCTATATCGTGGGGTGGTGGTCTACTTAGATGACATTCTCATTTATTCGAAAACTATGGACGAGCATGTGACTCTGGTCAGAGAAGTTCTACAACGCCTGCGTAACCATCAACTGTTCGCTAAACTAGCTAAGTGTGAATTTCACCAAAGCAAACTCACGTTTTTGGGATACATCATCTCCCACCAAGGTCTTCGCATGGACCCCGCCAAAGTCCAAGCCGTCCTCGATTGGACTCCCCCCACCAACCGTAAGCAAGTACAGCAATTTCTGGGATTTGCAAACTTCTATCGGGGATTCATCCCTAACTTCGCCCAAGTGGCTCTACCCATTACGGACCTGCTGAAAACTAAAGGAAAAGTAAGCTCGGCTGCCTTGCCCTCCGCAAAGATCCTATGGACTGAGCAATGCCAAGCCGCCTTTCTGGCCCTCAAACGCCTCTTCACTTCGGAGCCGGTGCTACGGCACCCAGACCCAAATCAAATGTTCATTGTGCAAGTCGATGCTTCCGATGTAGCCATGGGAGGGGCTCTCCTCCAGCAAGGACCGGACGGTCTTCTTCACCCTTGCGCTTACTTTTCGAAAAAATTTGCGCACGCTCAATTAAACTGGCCCATCTGGGAGAAAGAGGCCTCTGCAGTTCATCATGCACTGACTTTATGGCGGCAATTCTTGGAAGGGTCTAAAATACCCTTTGAAGTTTGGACCGATCACAAAAATCTAGCTGCCCTCACGGGGTCCCATAAGCTATCGGCGAAACAACAACGGTGGGCGGAGTTCTTTGCTCAGTTCCGTTTCACCCTGAAGCACGTCCCTGGGAAGCAGAACGTTCTCGCGGATGCCCTCTCCCGTTTACCACAATATCCGGTAAAACTCGAAAGACCCACCAACTCTCTGTTCACCCCTATGCAACGTGGGGCCCTACCTATGCTGGCTGTGCAAACCCGATCCCAGCATCAACACACCTCGCAAGCTCCGCCAGCCCAACCGGCTGTCCAGCCGCCACCGCAACAGACCGGATTTCCCGCCCCTCCTACCCCTCCGACCGCTCAGCCGCCTGCAGTCTGCGCGCCGCCACACGTAAGCACTAGCCCTATAACTATTTCTCAGATCTCCAGAACCGACGGGGGGGCTCCCTCCAAACTCCCCATCTCCGAATCCTTTTTAACTGTCCTTCGGGACCAGTGCCTTTTAGAACGTTCCGCTCATACCCTACCTCCTGGTGTTTTGGAACAAGGGGGGTCCTGGTACAAAGACTCAAAATTGTATGTACCCAAAGCTCTCCGGAAGGACGTTTTACATTTAGCTCATGGAGCCAAAACAGCTGGGCACTTTGGGTTTCTGAAGACCCTTCACTTATTGCGCAGACAGTTCTGGTGGGGGGGAATGCGTTCCGACATTGACTCCTTCATCCGCAGCTGTCCCGTTTGTGCCGCTGCGAAACGATCGCAGGGCAAACCCCCGGGACTGCTACAGCCTCTTGAAACGCCCAGCAAACCTTGGGAAGTGATCGCTATGGACTTCATGACTGATCTCCCTCTCAGTGGGGGTAAAACTGTGTTGTGGGTTGTTACTGATTTGTTTTCTAAGCAAATACATTTGATTCCATGTGCAGGGATCCCCTCTGCTCAGAAACTAGCCCGCCTCTTCGTGACGCATATATTTCGTTTACATTCGTTTCCGCGTAAAATAATTTGTGACCGCGGAAGTGGTTTCGTTTCTAAGTTTTGGAAAGCTTTCCTCAAGTTGGTGGGGGTGGAACAGGGATTGTCTAGTGCATACCATCCTCAAACTGATGGTCAAACTGAACGTGTCAATGCTGTACTCGAATGTTATTTGCGTTGTTATGTTAACTACCACCAGGATAACTGGGTGGAACTGCTACCTTTAGCAGAATATGCCTACAATAATGCCATGCATCATTCCACAGGTTTTAGCCCGTTTTTTGCTGTGTATGGACAAGATTTCAGTCCCATCGTTCCTACAGATGATGTAGAGGGGGAGGGGAACCCCGACATTGCCTCCTGGGCACACGCCCTCCGTACCACTTGGCCCTGGCTCGTTAGCAACCTCGACCGGGCCAAACGTAAATACAAAGCGCAAGCTGACAAACATCGCTCCCCCGGGGGTGATCTGCAAGTGGGTGCTTTGGTTTACCTTTCCACCAAAAACCTCCGGTCCACCCAACCGTGCCATAAACTCAGCGCCAAATTCATTGGCCCTTTCCCCATTACTCGGGTCATAAACCCTGTCACAGTGGAACTGGCTCTCCCCAAATCTTTGAGGCGTGTGCATCCTGTTTTCCACATAAGCCTCCTCAAACCCCATGTTGCTTCTCCACGGTGGCATCCGGACCCACCGCCTGCGCAACCCATCATGGTGGGGGGGGAAGAACACTTCGAAGTCTCCAAGATCCTTGACTCCCGTATTCACCATGGTACTCTCCAGTATCTAGTTCGTTGGAAACATTTCCCCCCTGCCTATGACGAATGGGTGCGCGCACAGGATGTCTCCGCCCCCGACCTCATTGACGCCTTTCACATTGCTTACCCGAACAGGCCAGCCCCCTTGCGAACTGGGAGGGGGCCTTGAGGGGAGCAGAATGTCAGGCTGCTATCTCGGTTTCGTTATTGCCTCTGTCTCTGTGCTGTATTGTCTGCCCCCCAAGGTCGCATGCCTAAGCCTAAGCCTGGGAACTCAGCTCCTGGGAAACTGTATTCCTGCGTGTAATCTCCCGCCTTTCCTGCCTTATAATATCTCCCAGCTAGTGAGCCTTTCATAGCTGTCATTTTATTCGTTTGCACTGTATGCCTATTTGATCAGTAAAATCCACCTGTTTGGACTCTATACGACTTTGTGGTGATTTCTGGTTCTGTGGGCCAAGGGCTGACAGCGGGAGAGAAAGTCGGCATATAAAAACCAATTCTTCTTGTGCAGGGGGTTGGACTAGATGACCTTGAAGGCCCCTTCCACCGCGACGCTTCCACGAACGCTGCCTCCAGCCAGGGGTCTGGGGCAGAAGGCGAGCCCTCCTTACCTGGACGGTCCGCATGAGGCTCTCCACTTTGCCGGCGTCCAGGACGGGCGGGATGGGCCGGATGAGGACCCCCATGGGCACCTGGTGGGTGTCGGGGATGCCCTGCGAGTGGATGCTGCGGGCGCCGCCCTCCTCCATCGCCGCGCTGCAGACCCACCGCCGCCCAGCCACCAACCCCGGGCTGAGCCTCCGCATCCTCGGAGAGGGGTCTACCTGTCCGGGGAGGCCCGCCCGGACCGCACCATCGCCGGAGCGACGGGGGGGGGGTGCTGATGGAGAAACACTTCCAAGTGTCCCCCCCCCCCCAAAAAAAAGACCTCGCCTTGCCTTTGCGTCCGGGGTGGGCGCTGGCTGCGATCCGGCGCCTCGATGCCAGGCGGGGGGGGGGTCCGAAGCTGTCGGGGCCCCCTGGGCGAGAGGAGCTTCCCCCCCCCCCGGGCTGCTCTCTTGCAAAGGCCCGGGCCGGTGACTCACGGGCGGGCGCGCGCTTGCAAACGGCTTTGCCCGGGGCGGCCGCTTCCTTTGCAGTCAGCGTGAGACTGCAGAAAAGCCGGTGGGGCAACCGGCTGGGCAGGGAGGGCCCCGCTTGGGCTGGGCTGGCGAGGAGACGGGAAGAGAAAGGAAACTGAAAAGGGGGGAAAGGGCAAGAGTCCAGGAGCACCTTAAAGACTCACAAAAATATTTTCTGGCAGGGTCTGAGCTTTCGTGAGCCACAGCTCACTTCTTCAGATACAGCTAGAATGGGAATCCATCTGTCTTTAAGTAGAGGAGAGTGATTGGTTCTCGTAGGTTATCCGGGCTGTGTGACCGTGGTCTTGGTATTTTCTTTCCTGACGTTTCGCCAGCAGCTGTGGCAGGCATCTTCAGAGGAGTCACACTGAAGGACAGGGTCTCTCAATGTCAAGTGTGTAGGAAGAGTCATATATAGTCAGAAAGGGGTTGGGTTTGAGCTGAGTACTGTCCTGCAAAAGTAATGTGCTTATCATTGTCCTGTAAGTATCAAGATAATGTGCTAATGAGGGTATGGTATGTTAATATGGAACCACTGTATCCTGAAGTGATCTGTTAATGTGTGTAATCCAAAGCTAATCTGCATGGCTATTGTTGACTGTAGTCTTTGTTAGTCTGGAGGAGAGTGAATTCAGACAAGCTTTAGTATGTAAATGTTAACAGTATGTACATGTGAATAGCAGGCGTGATGGGATGAGGTGTAGTATGCAGGAGAGTCTGTGATGTCCAGGGGAGAGAGGGGTGTGGAGAAATCAGCATTGGTGATGAGCCATGAATGCAAGGTCTTCATTCAGCCCAGGTAAATGCATTGACTTTAGTTTGAATATCAACTGTAATTCGGCAGTTTCTCTGTTGATATTCAAACTAAAGTCAGTGCATTTACCTGGGCTGAATGAAGACCTTGCATTCATGGCTCATTACCAATGCTGATTTCTCCACACCCCTCTCTCCCCTGGACATCACAGACTCTTCTGCATACCACACCTCATCCCATCACGCCTGCTATTCACATGTACATACTGTTAACATTTACATACTAATGCTTGTCTGAATTCACTCTCCTCTACTTAAAGACAGATGGATTCACATTCTAGCTGTATCTGAAGAAGTGAGCTGTGGCTCATGAAAGCTCATACCCTGCCAGAAAATATTTTTGTTAGTCTTTAAGGTGCTACTGGACTCTTGCTCTTTTCTACTACTGCAGGCAGACTAACGCGGCTACCCACTGTGAATTATCTTAAAAGGGGGGAGTAACTCCTACGTCCCTTCCTCTTCAGCGTGGTGTAGTGGTTAAGAGCGGTGGATGCTAACCTGGAGGACCGGGTTGGTTTCCCCGCTCCTCCACAGGGTGGACAGGGAGAAGCTTTTCGCCCTCTCTCTTAATGCCAAACGCGGGGTCGTCTGTTGAAACGTGTTGGGTATTCAATGTGAGTTCCATTTCTGCCAAGGCAGTTAAAGGGTTAACTTGTTTATATTGTTGCAGGAAAACGGGTTCGGGTGGGGGGGGACCCAAGATCGTTATCAAGGAAACAGTTTTATTTGCAGCTGCTGACTCAGAGGCCCTAATGGGCATAAATCTCTGATTCCCGATCATACTGGGGAAGAGATATTTATCCAAATTCAAGTTATGACGATACATCAACAAGTTATGCGTATCTGATTGTATTACAGACAGAAAGGCGACTCAGTACAGTTGCAGTTTCGTCCAGTTTCTCCTATCATTGTTTATCGTTCACTCTGACACTCCATGACTCTTAGCCCAGTTACCCAGTGCACAGAGCAAGCTTGTAGCTAGGCAGAAATTCCTTCCCCGGCAGTCTGGAAGCCAATTATTACCGGGAGATCTCTGGGGTACTGTCACAATATCAACAGTTTAGATCCGTGTTGGCGAACCTATGGCACGGGTGCCACTTCCGGCACGCGTAGCCCTTTCTGCCGGCACGCACTGTTCCTCCAAGCCGCTGGCCTTTCCGGCTCTGCCCCACCCCGGATGGGGGAGGCTGTAGCCCAGGGGTGGGGAACCTCCGACATCATTGGCGGTGGCCCCGGACTCTCCCACAGAAGCTGCCGCCATTGCCGCCGCTGGAGCGTGCGCGGCCAGCCAGGCGGGTGGGAGAGCGGGGAACAGATGCCGAGCACTCACACTCGGCATGGCCGGCGGCTTCTCCGGCGCCCTCTGGGCCTGTGCGGGCGGAGGGGCATGGCTGGTCGGTGGGTGCGAAGGAGGAGCCCTCTGCCCCACCCTGCTCGCCTCTCACAAGCCTGCCGCCGAGCCCCACCGAGTGGCAAATCCAAGGCAAAACCTCCCATGCATAAATGGCCTCTTTCTTTTTCTGTCTCCCTCTGTCCTTTTCTTTCTCTCCCTTGCTCCATTTCTTTCTCCCTTTCTCTCTCTTTTTCTTTCTTTCTCTCCCTCCCTCCCTTCCCTTTCCCCCTCCCTTCCCTTCTTCCCTTCCTTCCTTCCTTCTTTCCCTCCAGCGGCTTCTCCGGCACCCTCTGGGTCTGTGCGGGCGGAGGGGCGTGTAGTCCTATTCCACCTTTGAAGTGCCCACAAGCTATCTCCAAACACCTTTCCATTTGTCTTGATATGTAGAGAGAAAACACTAAGGAACTAGTTGCCAATCTCCAGGTACTAGCTGGAGATCTGCTATTACAGGTGATCTCCAACCAATAGAGATCAGTTCCCCTGGAAAAAATTGCCACTTTGGCAATTGGACTCTATGGCACTGAAGTCCTTCCCCAAACCCCACCCTCCTCAGGCGCCACCCCAAAAACCTCCCACTCATGGCGAAGAGGAACTTGGCAACCCTAGCCTCTCCCTCTGGGCCCCCTCTGGGGGTGGTATTCAGGTTAAATTGCCGCATTGGCACTCGGCGATAAATAAGTGGGTTTTTGGTTGCAGTTTGGGCACTCGGTCTCTAAAAGGTTCGCCATCACTGGTTTAGATAGTCTCAAGATGATGATGAGAGAACAGATGTCAGTAGTCTATTGGCTAGCAAATCGCTATTGCAAATGTGCCAAAAGTCATGGAGTCAGAATTGTCTTTATTGCCCTGTTCCTTTGTTAAGGTTGTAAAAGTTGAGGGCAGGATGCGCAGTAACAGTTTGAATCTCAAAGATGCAAGATGCTTGTTTCAACTCTCTTGAGCTGGGACACAAACAAAGAGATTTAAGCCATAGTACCTGCTAGAATCTCTAGCAAGTTTTATAGGGAACTAGATAGTAAAGATTGTTATTTGTTTTCATCCCATGTAACCTACCCTGTTTAGGAAAGTGAAGGATTTTTGTTTGATTAAGAGAAAGTCTTTGACTGTTTTTATTGTGTGCTCTGACCTGACTCTTTCTAACCACAATCACAATTCCATGGGCCTCAACATCCAACAAAACTGGAGGGTGAGAGATTCAAAACATATAAAAGGAAGGATTTATTCACACAACACATAAATTGTGGAACTCCCTGCCCCAGGATGTGGTGATGGCTTCCAACTTTAAAAGGGGAGTGGACATGTTCATGGAGGAGAGGGCCATCCATTGCTAATAGTAAAAATAGATACAAGTCATGATGCATACCTATTCTCTCCAGGGTCAGAGGAGCATGCTTATTATCTTAGGTGCTTTGGAACCCATACATGAGAATGCTGCTGCTGCAGTCGTCTTGTTTGGGGGCTTCCTTGAGGCACCTGGTTGGCCACTTTGTGAACAGACTGCTGGACTTGATGGGCCTGGGTCTGATCCAGCAGGGACTTTCTGATGTTCTTATGTTTACAACTAAGCCACAGCCCTGCCCCAATTGCTACCCCATTCTGGCAGGATCCAGACTCAGGCAAATAAAACACCTCTTTTGCAAGTATATCTGTGCAGGCTCTTTTGGATGGTTTGGGCAGTTGGAAAATGAAGCATGACATAATGGTTAAGAGTAGCAGACTCTAATCTGGAGAACCGGGTTTGATTCCCCACTCCTCCACATGAAGCCTGCTGGGTGACCTTGGGTTAGTCACAGCTCTCTGAGAGCTCTCTTAGCTTAAAATATGTATAAAGTAGTCCTCACAGAAAAAGTAAGGGAGGAGATTTGGAACAGAAGAAGAAGAATCAAACTGGCTTTCTATCACCTTCCCCTCCCCACAACAGTCACCCTGTGAAGTAGGCAGGGCTGAGAAAGCTCTAAGAGAGCTGTGACTAGTCCATGGTCACCCAGCTGGCTTTGTGTGGAGGAGTGGGGAAAACAAATCCAGTTCACCAGATTAGATTCCACCGCTCATGTGGAGGAGTGGGGAATCAAACCCGGTTCTCCAGATCAGAGTCCACCGCTCCAAACCACTGCTCTTCACCACTACACCATGCCATGCTGGCTCCTCAAGTATAGGAGTGATTGCCTGTCGTTGCTCAGAATCCCACCCCATACTGGATTCTACCCTTCGTTCCTTCCAGCATCCTCATCCCCAAGAACAGTTTAAAATATGTATAAAGTAGTCCTTGGAGGAAAAGTAATGGAGGATGTTCAGAACTGGGGGTGGACAGAAGGTTAAGTGGCTTCCCAACTCTGGCTGCTACAAAATCTGTCCCTCTTTTAAATGTACCCGTCTCAGCACCCCTCTTGCCTGTTTTTCCTTCCTCTTTGGCCTAGTTATGGTTGATTTTTAGTTCCTGAATATTTTGTGCCTGCTATTTTTTAAGGCTTCGAAAGCATTAGTCGATCAAATGTCATCTTTGTACACAGCCCGGATAACCTACGAGAACCAATGAACTCTGACCGTGAAAGCCTTCGACAATATGTCATCTTCTATCTTCGTTCTTTTTCCAAAGAACGAGGCAGACCGATCAAACCAGGTCTGCTCCTTTCATAACATCGCCCTGTTCAGTTCTTCTCCCTACAGTCACAGATCATCCATTGCTGGGAGGAGAGGGGCCGTCCCTCTGGAGGTTTCCACAATTGCATAAGCGGTTTAGTGAAAGATGACAAGTACTTATGCAAACTACAAAAATCCCTCCCCGCAGGGATGTGGCTACACAGGTTAGGGTAAATGAAGTCTATCATTGGCTGTTAGCCATGACAGCTAAATAGAGCCTCCATGCTCAGAGGCAGTATACCTCTGGATACTAGTTGCATGACGGACAGCAAGGAAGGCCTGTGGCCCACATACCCTGCTTGAGGGTCTACCCAAGGGCATCTGTCTGGCTCCCGTTGGAAACAAGATGCTAGACTAAGCGAACTCTTGGTCTGATTTGGGAAGGCTCTTTTACGTTCTTAAAGCAAAGCTAAAGTATAGAGAGGCTTGTCGAAGGCTTTCACGGTCAGAGTTCATTGGTTCTTGTAGGTTATCCGAGCTGTGTAACCGTGGTCTTGGAATTTTCTTTCCTGACGTTTCGCCAGCAGCTGTGGCAGGCATCTTCAGAGTAGTAACACTCTACTTCAGAGTAGTAACACTCTACTTCAGAGTAGTAACACTCTACTCTAACAGTGTTCCTCCTCTGAAGATGCCGGCCACAGCTGCTGGCGAAACGTCAGGAAAGAAAATTCCAAGACCACGGTTACACAGCCCGGATAACCTACAAGAACCAATATAGAGAGGCTTATTCTAGTGAGAGACAGTGGTGTAGAGCAGGGGTCCCCAACACATACACATGAAGCTGCCTAATAATGAATCAGACCCTTGGTCCATCAAAGTCAGTATTGTCTACTCAGACCGGCAGTGGCTCTCCAGGGTCTCAGGCTGAGGTCTTTCCCATCACCTACTTGCCTAGTCCCTTTAACTGGAGATGCCGGGGATGGAACCTGGGACCTTCTGCATGCCAAGCAGAGGCTCTGCCACTGAGCCACAGCCCCTCCCCACAGACACCTTTTCTGGTGCCCACCAAACGTTTTTAGAAAATGGGTGGGCCATGAGGGGCTTTTGCCCAGCAAGGCTTCTGATCGGCCACTGGAGATTTGAATTGGCTCTGCAAATTTTTTAAAAAATGTTCCTTTAGCAGCAGCTGCCTCCACAGCCCCCATGTTGTCTCACAATGCCAAAGGTGCCCACAGGATCAAAAGGTCGGGGACCCCCATTGTAGCTTCTTGTAAACATCTTGTCCCTGCTGGTGACTCTCCTGCCGTGAGGCGCGTGTTTCCAGCGCGGCTTCTGCAACTTGGGTTGCTCCTCTCTCCCCTCTGCTCACCCTCACAGAGACGACGACACCCACCACATAGCCGAAGGAAGGCTCTTTAATATCCCTGAATTACATTACAATACTGCAGGTAGTTTTGTTTGAGGAGATTTGTGTCTCTCCCTGCGATCTGTCCAGTCTAATACTTGGCAGGAGGGGGTGGGGAAATCAAACTTTATCATGCACAGAAAATTATTGCGGTACTACAGTATTGTCACCGAAGCGGAACTGGGTACCTTTCCTGACCCCAGCGTGACTACAGATGAGCGCATGGGCGTGTCCCCACTGAGAAAAATCTCCCAGCGCCCCTGCCCAAATTCTTCTGTAACTCAATGGTCATTTATGCATGGGAATTTTGCCTGAGGTTCACCACTGGCTGGACCCACACTTTCCAGCTGGGAATCTGTGCACCAGCAGTCTCCAAGCTCCAATCATGTCCCCGCCCTCTTTAAATGCTGCTTTGTAACTGGCTTACTTTGCAGTGCTCACTGTGAGAGAAAATTCTGCCCATTTGCTGCATAAAAAAGCATTTTAAAAGCAAAGAGCAAAAAACAGAGCAATCTGAAAGGAAAGGGGGGGAGAAATGCAAGCCTCGCTTTTAAAAAGCCTATATTTTGCTCAGAAAGAGCTCCCTGGAAGTGTTTGAATCCCCTCTTGTTTACACATGAACACATGAAGCTGCCTTATACTGAATCAGACCCTTGGTCTATCATGTCTACTCAGACCGGCAGAGGCTCTCCATGGTCTCAGGCGGAGGTCTTTCACATCACCTACCTGCCTAGTCTCTTTAACTGGAGATGCCGGGGATTGAACCTGGGACCTTCTGCATGCAAAGCAGAGGCTCTACCACTGAGTCACGGCCCTACCCCACACTGCTTTGTGATTGGCTGTGAGAGAAAGCCAGCATCCTGCAGCCCGTGCTTTGCCTCCTGCACAAAGATTTCAGCTGGGCTGAGCTCAGGGGAGAGGGAAGAGTCGGGTTAACAGAGGAACGGGAAGTCCCAGGATTGAGAAGGTGCAGAAAAGAGCAACCAAAATGATTAGGGGACTAGAGCAACTGTCCTATGGGGAGCAGTTAAGACGCTTAGGGCTGTTTAGCTTGGAAAGAAGGCGGCTGAGGGGAGACATGATAGAGGTCTATAAAATTATGAATGGTTTGGAGAGAGTGGACAGGGAGAAGTTTTTCTCCCTCATAATACGAGAACGCGGGGTCATCTGCTGAAGCTGGAGGGTGAGAGAGTCAAAACAGATAAAAGGAAATATTTTTTCACACAATGCATAGTTAAATTGTGGAACTCCCTGCCCCAGGATGTGGTGATGGCTGCCAGCTTGGAGGGCTTTAAGAGGGGAGTGGACATATTCATGGAGGAGAGGGGTATTCATGGCTATTAGTTAGAATGGATACTAGCCATGATGCATATCTATTCTCTCCAGGATCAGAGGAGCATGCCTATTATTATTAGGTCCCTTGGACCACAGGCAGGATGGTGCTGCTGCAGTCGTCTTATTTGTGGCTTCCTAGAGGCACCTGGTTGGCCACTGTGTGAACAGACTGCTGGACTTGATGGGCCTGGGTCTGATTCAGCAGGGCCTTTCTTATGTTCTTATGATTGGTGAGGGATGGCAGCGAGGTCATCTCGAATGGAGGGAAAACCCGTGCATAACTCCAAGGAACAACCGAGTCATACAGGGGGCGAACGTGAGTCCCAGACTGCCCATGCATAAATGACCAATGACACAAATGAGGAAACGTTCAGTGGGGAATGAGATCCCCTGTATGTAACACTGCCTGAAACATGTGTGATAGAAGAACCCATACGTAAAAATGTGAAAGCATATGGCAGGTTTATATAAGACCGTTCTTCACACAACGCATAGTTAAATTGTGGAACTCCCTGCCCCAGGATGTGGTGATGGCTGCCAACTTGGAAGGCTTTAAGAGGGGAGTGGACATGTTCATGGAGGAGAGGGCTATCCATGGCTACTAGTCAAAATGGATACAAGTCATGATGCATATTCCAGGATCAGAGGAGCGTTCCTATTATATTAGGGTACTGTGGAGCGCAGGCAGGATGCTGCTGCTGCAGTGGTCTTGTTTGTGGGCTTCCTAGAGGCGCCTGGTTGGCCACTGTGTGAACAGACTGCTGGACTTGATGGACCTCAGTCTGATCCAGCAGGGCCTTTCTTATGTTCTTAACATAGCAATATGCTGACTCCTTGAGACGCTCTTTTGAAATCAACTTCCAATTGTTCCCATACATCTGCTTAGCATTGTGGTGAACACCTATGTAGGGTTACCAGATCCCCCCTGGCCACCAGCAGGGGGTGGGGTAGGGTTGCCAGCCCCAGGTTTGGAAACTCCTGGCGATTTGGGGATTGAACTGGGGGAGGACAGGACCTTGATGGGGTACAACACTATAGAGTCCACCCTCCAAAGCAGCCATTTTCTCCAGGAGAACTGATCTCTGAAGCCTGAAGAGCAGTTGTAACCCTGGAAGACCTCCAGGCCCCACCTGGAGGTTGGCAACCCTACTTGTCAGAAGGAGGCGTGCATGTAGAGAGGCAGCAGGCAGCATCTTCTGTGAGAGGATTATTTTGAGCACCCTGGGATTGTTTTCATGAATTTTGTGCCAACCTTAGAGTTCTCTCACAGACACCCAGTGTGCCCTGATGGACAACTTGGGCCTCCTGGCTCCAGAGGTTTTACCTGAAGATATGTGGGGCTAGGGGGGGCTTCTGCCAGATGCATTAACTTCTTGTGTGCATGAAACCATGAATAATACAAAAATCCAGCGGGCACCTTAAAGACTTATTAATAATAATAATTGTTTTGCTGGCAAGCCGCAACTGACTCATGGCAACCTCAGGACCACAGGGTTTTCGAGGCAAGAGAAGAACAGAGGTGGCTTGCCATTGCCTGCCTCTGCATGGCAACCCTGGACTTCCTTGGTGGTCTCCCATCCAAGTGTTAAGCTGGGCCAACCCTGCTTAGCCTCCGAGATGTGACAAGATCAGGCCAGCCTGGGCCATCCAAGTCAGGGCAGAGAAGAACAGAGGTGGTTTGTCATCACTTGCCTCTGCATAGCAACCTTGGGCTTCCTTGGTGGTCTCCCATCCAGGTACTGACCATGGCTGACCCCTGCTTAGCTTCCAAGCTCTGATGATATCAGGCTTGTCAGGGATACTCAGGGAGACCTTAACAAATAAAATGGCTTATTTCAATATGGGATTTTGTGGATCACTGCCCACTTTGTCAGATAAATATGTGATGAAAAATCATACTGGGGAAATTTGGGGGAGCAGTTGGGAGGGGGAAGAGTCAAATATTTACAAAAATCTATTTTCACATATCTGACAAATTGGGGTTTGACCCACAAAAGAAGAGTTGGTTTTAATATGCCAATTTTCTCTACCTCTTAAGGAGAATCAAAGCGGCTTACCATCTTCTTCCCTTCCTCTCCCCACAAGAGATACACCTTGTGAGGTAGGTGGGGCTGAGAGAGTTTGGAGAGAACTGTGACTAGCTCAAAGTCACCCAGCTGGCTACATGTGGTGGTGAGGAATCGAACCCGGTTCACCAGATTAGAGTCCGCCGCTCATGTGGTGGTGAGGAATCAAACCCGGTTCACCAGATTAGAGTCTGCCGTTCAAGGGGAGGAGTGGGGAAACCAACCTGGTTCTCCAGATTAGAGTCCGACGCTCCTAACCACTACACCACGCTGGCTCTTACACTGAAATAAATGTTGTTGGTCTTTAAGGTGCCACTAGATTGTTGTTTGATTTTGCTATGACAGATGGACACGACGACCCCTTTGGAATCGTGAATGGCTTTTCTCTCATGTATTGGAGGGTCCAGACTGATGTCAATGTGTGTGTTGCTGTAGTGCTCGCCAGACATTTGGTGAACTTCAGATGGTGAGGAGAGTCAGAGCTTCAGAGAAATGCGGTACCTGGAGCTTCCCACACGATTGTCCAGCTTCCTACAAGACTGAAATCAGAGGTAGAAAATCAGAGGTGTCAGAGGCGATGTCCCCAAGAGCGTTGTGGGTACCTTCTTTCCTAGAGGTTTATGCATGTCCCCGGAAGACACGACCCCATTAACCAAAGGTAGTGCTGGCACCGGCACCGTGAAGCAGAGATGAATCGGCGAGCCAGGATGGATGCATTTGGAGAGTTGCATAGAAATAGCTGGCCCCCTCCCTTTGCCTGGAATCACAACTTTGGGAACCGCTGAGGAAGACGAGGCAGGACAACCTGGCCTTGAAAGAGCTGATCCAGATTTGCACAGTGCAGAACCCAGTCTGTTCAGAGGAGACGCCAAACAGGCCTTTCCCCACACGGCTTTGACTCATTCCTCTAGAATGCAGAGTTACGCTGTCTTCATCCTTTCATCACGCTGGCAAACAGTATTTATAAATATCATTGAATATTATCCCCTCCTGATTCTAGACGTCTTAGGCTAATAATTCCCAAAGGCTTTTGTTTCCAGTCAAACAAACACATGAAGCTGCTTTATACTGAATCAGTCCCTTGGTCTATCAAAGTCAATATTGTCTACTCAGGCTGAGACCGTCACCGTACAACTGGAGATGCCAGGGATTGAACCTGGGACATTCTGCATTCCAAGCAGATGCTCTGCCACTGAGCCACAGCCCCTCCCCAATGTAGCTGCCTTAGATCCGACTATCAGTCCATGAAGGTCAGTATTGTCTACTCAGACTGGCAGCAATTCTCTGTAGTCTCAGGCAGAGGTCTTTCCCATCACCTGCAACCTTATCCTTACTGGAGCTGCTGGGGATTGAACCTGGGACCTTCTTCATGCCAAGCAGATGCTCACCCATTGAACCTCAGCCCCTCCCCAAGCAGACCTTGGTCTATCAAAGTATTGTCTACTCAGACAGACAGTGGCTCTCCGGGGTCTTAGGCAGAGGTCTTTCAGGTCACCTACTGCCTGGTCCTTTTTTAACTGGAGATGCTGGGGATTGAACCTGGGACCTTCAGCATGCCAAACAGAGGTGGTGCCGTGCCACTGAGCCACAGCCCCTCCTGCTGTCCCTTCCCCACGTGCAGTGATTTTGCAGGGCACATTTGCTTCAAGAACTACGAGATGCATCAGTCCTGCTGATGCAGCATTACCGCTGAAGTTAAGCAGCCCGGATCTTGATTGGAGACCATCTGGCAAGGTGAGGGATATAAATGCAATCAAACATGTCAAGTTTCTAGGAGACCAGGGCAAAGGCCTATTTGGTAAATCCCTTTTAGGCAAGGCTACCTTCTGGAAATGTCTCAAGGCAAAGTAATTTTTAAAAGCCGTTTTGTTTGGGTATTGGAATCTTTAGTGGAGACCCCGGAGAACCACTGCTGGTCTGAATAGACAGTAGTGGCCTTGATGGACTGATGTTCTGATTCAGTATAAGCCAACTCCATGTGTTCACATGTTCAACTAGGTATGCTATACACATAGGCCCCCTGCTCACAGACTCATGAGTGTGTGGGGAGTCCATGGGTGGAGGTAGGAATCCACTCCCGCTATTCTCATTATAAATCTGACATGAACATGCGAACAATCTAATGTGCTTACAGTGGGGGTTGCTTAAACCCATGCTGGCTACATATGGTCCATCTGCCTGTCGTAGGGTTGCCAACTTCAGGTGGGGAAATTCCTGGAGATTTGGAGGCAAAGGCCAGAGAGGAGAAGAAGAGTTGGTTTTTATACCCCGATCATTTTGCAAGACCTGAGCAAGGCTGTTAAAAGATTGAACGTTTTGGAGGACATTGATTCATAGGGTAGCCATGAGTCGGAAGTGACTTGACGGCACTTAACACACCAACCCAGTTCACCAGATTAGAATCCACCACTCATTTGGAGGAGTGGGGAATCAAACCCGGTTCTCCAGATTAGAGTCCACGTTGGCTTGGGGTTTGGGGAGGGAGAGATCTCAGTGAGGTGTAATGCCATAGAGTGTCAGGAGCAGGCCATGGGGATGGTATGCGGTAGTGTGATTGTGCTGCTTCCAGGTGCTGTTGTGCTGTTCTGTCCAAGGCCAGTCTATGCCCCATGTTTAGTCTTCATAGATTCCCATACTGTGGGAATTGCCAAGTACTTCTTCCTGCCTCTGGGAGGGGGGTTGCCTGGGTTACCAGTTATCTCCTTTTGCTCTTCCATACATGCTGTGTACCTTGCCTTTGCCCCTTACTAGTGTCCTTTTGAATATGGCTTCTGAAATCTGTCAATTCTAACCAATGAAACTGCTTTCGTGGATTTGCCGTCTGCTGAAATCTGTTTATGGGTTTGCCGCAGGGCTAGAGCTTACATAGAGTACATCTTCTATGGGCTTCCTAGAGGCACCTGGTTGGCCACTGTGGGAACAGACTGCTGGACTTGATGGGCCTTGGTCTGATCTAGCATGGCCTTTATTGTGTTGTGTTCAAAGCAGCTGTTTTCTCCAGGGGAACTGATCTCTGCAGTCTGGAGAGCAGTTTTAATTCTGGGAGATCTCTAGGCCCCACCTGGAGGTTGGCAAACCTAGGCTGCCGGTATCTGGCATTGGACCTATATGGGCTGTGCCACTTCTGGGTTTCCTGCATGGCACATAAGAGTGTCCAGGGGAAAATGGGACCTGCACTTTCCCTAGGGACCCCTCATGTTTTTCAGGGCACCAAACGTGAGATCTGCCATACAGAATAATTGAAGAAAATGAACATATGTCATTTCCTCTGCTACTGCTATTTAGAGGATGGTGGCAGGAAGGGGTCATGTTAGAACTAAATGTCACCCATTGACCACCGGTAATCCTACTCAGCTCCCCTTTTGGCTTCTGGGATTTCACACCCACAGACTTAGGGTTGCCAGCTCCAGGTTGGGAAATTCCTGGAGATTTTGGGGTAGGTCCAGAGGAGGGCCGGGTTCGGGGAAGGGAAGGAACTCAGTAGGGTATAGTGCCATCGATTATGCCCTCTGAAGCTACCATTTTCGCCAGGGGAACTGATCTCCATCATCTGGAAACCAGTTATAACTCCAGGAGATCTCCAGGCCCCATCTGGTGTAGTGGTTAAGAGCGGTGGTTTGGAATGGTGGACTCTGATCTGGAGAACCGGGTCTGATTCCCCTCACCTCCACACGAGTGGTGGACTCTACTCTAGTGAACCGGGTTGGTTTCCCCACTCCTCCACATGAAGCCAGCTGGGTGACCTTGGGCTAGTCACAGTTCTCTCAGCCCCACCTGCCTCACAGGGTGTCTGTTGGGGAGGGGAAGGGAAAGTGATTGTAAGCTGGTTTGATTCTGCCTTAAATGGTAGAGAAAGTTGGCATGCAAAAACCAACTCTTCTTTTTCTTCTTCTGGAGGTTGGCAACCCTATTCTGTACGCTTCTACTTATTCCATCACAGATTGTGCTGGTCCCCCTTTCCCCCCCAGCTTCCCCATTCATAAAAAATCCCAGCACCTTGTGTCAAACATAATATATCCACCCCCTTCCTCGCTTCCAAGGACCAATTTGTTTAGGAAATTATCCTCCCCACCCTCAATCCCCCCATATCTGGCCCTAGTTGCATGAAAGCCCCTCCCCATCCCCCTCTTACAACCCCCCCACCTCACTTCAAACAGTTTCACAGCTTATGTGTTTGCCCCCCTACTTCAAAAGAGCTTTGCTTCCCTAAGGGCTTAGGCTGGAAGAATTTTGTTCCTCCCATGAAACGGGGGGAGAAAGAGCAGCACTAAATAAATAGCTTAATAAATTAAATAATAAATACACCCAGAGTTTTCCAAAAGAGAGAGAGAGAGAGAGATGGCTCCTTCCCTTTCTTCCTCTCTTACTCAGTCATCCTGAAGATGTTCCGCTGCTCCCCTGGTGAGAACAAGCCAAAAGGCCTCTTAAAGAAAGCCTTCTTGCTCGATCGAGGACAGGAGTTATTGCTATTGGAAAAGGAAGGGGGAACGAGGAAGGTGGGAATGGGTCACAGAAGGCGATGAAGCCTACGAAACGATCCATGGTGGACGTCTTCCGAAGATCCTCTTGAATTCCAAGAAGGGCGCATTAACGGCAAGTTCATATCAGACTTTTGCCCAAAGATGCCCCTCTCAGTACCAAAATGGCTTACACGTGGTTAGTCAAGTCTCTCTGAAGTAGGGGTGCCAACTCCAGGTTGGGAAATTTCTGAAGATTTGGGGGTGGAGCCAGGGGAAGGTGGGACATTGTTGCCAGGTCCAACTTTGCCACCGGTGGGAGGTTTTTGGGACGGAGCCTGAGGAGGGTGGGGTTTGGGGAGGGGAAGGACTTCGATGCCATAGAGTCCAATTGCCAAAGCAGCCATTTCCTCCAGGGGAACTGATCTCTGTCGGCTGGAGATCAGCTGTAATAGCAGGAGATCTCCAGCTAGTACCTGGAGGTTGGCAACCCTATGGGACATGAGCAGAGTATAATGCCAGAGAGCCTGAGGAGGGTGGGGCACCAGCGGAGTATAAAGCCAGAGAGAGGCCACTGTTGTCCGGAGATCAGTTGTAATCCCAGGAGCTCTCCGGGCTCCACCTGGAGGTTGGCAACCCTACTCTGAAGCCTCACCTCCAAGACCACCTCTGCCCCCCCCCCCCGAGGACAATGGCTTGCTGTCTACTTCACCCCTCCTTCCCTGGTAGGGTTGCCAGGTCCCTTTTCGCCACTGGCGGGAGGGTTTGGGAGCGGAGCCTGAGGAAGGTGGGGTTTGGGGAAGAGAGAGACTTCAACGCCCTAGAGACCAGTGGCCAAAGCGGCCATTTTTCCCCAGGTGAACGGATCTCGATCGGCTGGAGATCAGCTGTACTAGCCGGAGCTCTCCAGCTAGTTCCCGGAGGCTGGCAACCCTATTCCCTGGCTGTGCCCATGGGGAGAGCCCGCCTCAGTTTTCCCCGGCGCAGGCGTGCTCCTCGGCGCCCTTGAAGCAGGCCGACTCGTAGTGCTTGTTGAGGTACGACTTGAGGGCGAAGCTCTTCTCGCACTGCCGGCACTTGTAGTGCTTGAAGGCGGAGTGCGTCTGCATGTGGGCCCGCAGGTTGGAGCGGTCGGCGAAGGCCTTCCCGCAGTGGGAGCAGCCGAAGGGCTTCTCGCCCGTGTGGGAGCGCATGTGTCCCTGCAGGAGCCAGGGGCGGCTGAAGGCCTTGCCGCACACGTCGCACTTGTGCTTGAGGTTGTGGGTCAGGACGTGCATGGCCAGGGCGGGCATGGAGACGTAGGCCTTGCTGCAGGTGGGGCACTTGCGGGCCATCTTGCTGTCGAGGCTGCGGTGCGTCTGCTTGTGCCGGCTGAGGTTGGAGGAGGTGGCGTAGGTCTTGCCGCACTCGCTGCAGGAGTGGCGGTGGCCGCCGCGCCGCTGGTCCGCACTGCGCCGCCGCGACCGTCCGTCCGTGATGAAGAAGGCGTCCATCGAGTAGCTTTCCGTGACGGCCGCCTCGCCGTTGAAGTAGTGGGCCGAGAGGCTGGACTGGGGGCTCTCGGGGTCGCTGTAGTCCTCGTGGATGGGGGTGTAAAGGGGGTCCGAAGAGGGCGACCGGAGGCCTCGTTTCTTTTCATTTTTGTAGCCCGACGATGTGAGGCAGGCTTGGAGGTATCCTGGGAGAGGGACATACATAGATTGCAAATTATCCATTTGACAAAGGGGATGGACATACACAGGTCTTTTATGCACGGCTGTTTCATTCACCGTCACCCCTCTGATGACTTTGGGTCTTTGTTAAGAACATAAGAAAAGCCCTGCTGGATCAGACCAAGGCCCATCAAGTCCAGCAGTCTGTTCACACAACCAGTGGCCAACCAGGTGCCTCTAGGAAGCCCACAAACAAGATGACTGCAGCAGCAGCATCCTGCCTGTGTTCCAAAGCACCCAATACAATAGGCATGCTCCTCTAATCCTGAAGAGAATAGGTATGCATCATGGCTAATATCCATTTTTATTAGCCATGGATAGCCCTCTCCCCCATGAACATAAGAGTCATAGAGTTGGAAGGGACCACCAGCGTCATCTAGTCCAACCCCCAGCACAATGCAAGAAATTCACAATACAGGAAATTCGCTCCCCACACACACACACAGTGACCCCTACGCCATGCCCAGAAGATGGTAACAAAAACCATCCATGATCTCTGGCCAATCTGGCCTGGAGGGAAATTGCTTCCTGACCCAAAGTGGTGATCGGCATTTCCATGGGCATGCAAAAAAGGGCCATGAGAGCCAAACACTGGTGCAACCCTTCCTGCCCTCCTTCTCACGATCTGCCTAAGTTCACAGAATCAGCACTGCTGACAGATCTATCCTCTGCTTTAAAAACTCCAGGGAAGGAGAGTCTACCACCTCCCAAGGAAACCTATTCTACTGAGGAACCGCTCTGTCAGAAAATGCTTCCTAATGCTATCTGTGGAACCCACTGACTCACTCATGGGAGTGAACAACGTTCCAGAGCCAGGAGGCTAGAGGGGCTGGAGCAGTGAACTTAGACCACAGAGATCCAGGTTCAAATCCTGGGTGAACTTGCTCTACTCTAACCTGATCCACTTCGGGATAGGAGTGAAATGAATAATATTACTTTCCCAACACAGAGATGAAATTCAGTACAGGTGTACTGCAACCAGAGTAATCACCCACTTAAGGACATTGTAGACAATCCTATGCGTTTCAGTAGATTAATCTATTAATCTTGGAGGAGTGGTTTAAGGAAATTGAAATTGTTGAAGACTTTCAATTCCTTGGCTCCGCCATCAACCAAAAGGGAGACTGCAGCCAAGAAACCAGAAGGAGATTGAGACTGGGAAGGGCAGCCATGAAGGACCTAGAAAAAATCTGAAGGGTAAGGATGTGTCCCTGGCCACCAAGATTAAGTTAATTCATGCCATCGTATTCCCTATTACTATATATGGGTGTGAAAGCTGGACAATGAAGAAAATAGATTCCTTTGAAATGTGGTGTTGGAGGAGAGGGTTACAGATACCGTGGACTGCCAAAAAAAACAAATCAGTGGGTTCTAGATCAAAGCAAGCCTGAACTGACCCTAGAAGCTAAAATGACTAAACTGAAGTGATTGTATTTTGGTCACATTATGAGAAGACAAGAGTCACCGGAGAAGACAGTCATGCTAGGAAAAGTTGAGGGCAGCAGGAAAAGAGGGAGACCCAACAAGAGATGGATTGACTCAATAAAGGAAGCCACGGCCCTCAATTTGCAAGACCTGAGCAAGGCAAGTAAGGATAGGACGTTTTGGAGGACATTTGCTCAGCAAACAAAGGACTGTCTTGATCATGCATGAGGCCACAGATGCGCACCTCCCTCCTTCTCTGGGGAAATAAGATGAGCCAAAGTGGAAAGGAGCCCCCCCCCCCTTTCTCAAGCCTTTCCCTCCGTCTTGTCCAATTTCTTCCTGCCTGGAGAAAGGAAAGGCAGAGGGGAAGAGAGGGGTGGCCTCATTACCTGTTCACTTCTGCCTCTCTAAAGAATTAAATATTGACAGCTGCCAAATAGCCCAAGAGTTGGTGAAATGGAAATGGGTCATAGAATCATAGAATTGTTGAGTTGGAAGGGACCACCAGGGTCATCTAGTCCAACCCTCTACACAATGCAGGAAATTCACAGCTACCTCCCCCCCACACCCCTGGTGACCCCCACTCCATGCCCAGAAGATGGCCAAAATTCCCTCCCTCTCATGATCTGCCTATGGTCACAGAATCAGCATTGCTGACAGATGGCCATCTAGCCTCTGCTTAAAAACCTCCAGGGAAGGAGAGCTCACCACCTCCCGAGGAAGCCTATTCCACTGAGGAACCGCTCTGACTGTTAGAAAGTACTTCTTAATGTCTAGATGGAAACTGTTTTGATTTAATTTCAACCCGTTGGTTCTGGTCTGACCTTCTGGGGCAACAGAAAACAACTCAGCACCATCCTCTATATGACAGCCCTTCAAGTACTTGAAAATGGTTATCATGTCCCTTCTCAGTCTTCTTCTCTCCAGACTAAACATACCCAGCTCCTTCAACCTTTCCTCATAGGACTTGCTGTCCAGACCCCTCGCCATCTTTGTTGCCCTCCTCTGGACACACTCCAGCTTGCCATAACCATGCTGCAGGGCCATGAAAAGGGCTCCAGCTGAGGGCTGCACCCAAATGTCCATCTTTGGGGGCACCGAAGCCCCTGTGAGCGAGCGCTCAGTGATTTGGATCCTGGATCTTGGGATAACAATGTCTTTACTGTCAGTGTAAATAGGGAGAGAGGGACATTCACAGAGGACGGGACTATCCTTGGATCAGACTATGGTGACTAAAGGGAACCTCCAGATTCAGAGGCAGTCAACCTCTGAAAATCAGTGCCAGGAGGCAACATCAGGGGAAGGCCTTGGCTTCTTTGCCCTGTTGTTGGCCCTCCAGAGGAAGTGGTTGGCCGCTGTGTGAAACAAGATGCTGGACTAAATGGACCGCTGGTCAGATCCAGCAGGGCTCTTCTGATGTTCTTGTGAGGAAGATCCTCAGTCTATTCTCTATTGCACTTTTGGAAATCCACCAGTAGATGGAACCCTTATGCAAAAGAAAGGTGGTATCAGGAAGGCAAGCATGCGGAACTGCCTTTCCCTATCACCAGTATTTGAACATGATGAATTCAGCCAGTCAAGGCTTAAAAAAAGAAACTGATTCTGCATATACTGAATTCGATATAACTAAAAGGGAACGCTCTAGCAAGAATGGCATTTAACTATCAGTTCAGATACCTTTATTGGCATATCCAACATTCATCCAAGTACAGTAAGGACATAACTTACTAAACGGAAGAGCGAATTGCCATCACACCACAATTTATATGATTTTAGGGTCCTGGTTATTAAGAATATAGTTAAGAAGAACCGTTTGTTCCAGCATCCCATGGATAAAGGGGGCTTTCCAGATGTGTTCCACACCTCACAGGCAGAGCCATATCCATCTGTTGTCAGTTGTCCCCAGGTAGTCAAAGGTAGACTGTCTCTGAAGAGCGAGGTTCCATTTAACTGACATGGCTAATAGAGATTAATACACCTATCTTCCATGAATTTGCCTAATGTATCTATATGTTATTCATAGAATCATAGAATTGGAAGGGGCCATACAGGCCACCTAGTCCAACCCCCTGCTTAATTCAGAATCAGCCTAAAGCATCCCTGACAAGTGTTTGTCCAGCCTCTGCTTAAAGACTGCCAGAGAGGGGGAGCTCACCACCTCCCTAGGTAGCTGATTCCATTGTCAAACAACTCTTACTGTAAAAAAACTTCCCCCTAATATCCTAATTCCCTAATAATATATTATTGATTGAGTGCCTTTTATCCTGCCCTTCCATCAAGGAGCTCAGGATGGGGTACACCATTCTCCCTTCCTCCATTTGAACCTCACAACTCTCCTGCAAGGTAGGCTATGCTGAGGGAGAATGACCAGACCACGGTCACTCAGCAAGCTGAGTCTTCACCCCCAATCTACCTACTGCATAATCCTGGCTGTGATCCCTTTCAAAAGCTCTCAGAGCCACTGGCCAGTATCATACTGTGGAATTCGTTAATTAATTACTTAATTAACTCAACTGATATCCTTCCTCAAAGGCTCTTGCAGAAATCTCCTTGGGAATAGGAATAATAACCACCCAATGAACAAATCCTGTAACTGTGAATCCCTTAAATTAATTATGCACTGGCTGCAATTTTTTTGTTTATCTGTCCTGGTGAGGGTTGCCAAGCTCCAGGTTGGGCCAGTCGATCTCCAGGAATTGCAACGGATCTCCAGAGCACAGAGATCTGTTCCCCTGGAGAAAACGGCTGCTTTGGAGGGTGGACTCGATCGCATTATTACCTACTGAGTTCCCTCCCCTCCCCAAACCCTGCCTTCCCCGGGTTCCACCCCCGTACCCAAATCTCCAGGAATTCCTAGACCTAGAATTGGCAACCATTGCCCTGGCCTTTCCCCTAGTCGGCTTCATTGGGTGACCCTGAGTTCCAGCGTTATGGCTAATAATCTTTCAAATAGCGGTTGAATTGAACATCTGTCCGATGGCCAGATTCTGTGCTAAACTGCACTCACCATAGAAAACGGACAGGCTCTAGTTTTGAAGCTGCCTTATATTGAATCAGACCTTTGGTCCATCAAAATCAGTATTGTCTACTCAGACTGGCAGCCACTCTCCAGGGTCTCAGGTGGAGGTCTTTCACATCACCTACTGGAGAGCCAGCATGGTGTAGTGGTTAAGAACGGTGGTTTGGAGTCTGATCTGGAGTCTGATCTGGAGAACCAGGTTTGAATCCCCACTCCTCCACATGAGCGGCAGAGGCTAATCTGGTGAACTGGATTTGTTTCCCCACTCCTACACACGAAGCCAGCTGGGTGACTTTGGGCTAGTCACAGCTCTCTCAGCCCCACCTACCTCACAGCTTGTCTGTTGTGGGGAGGGGAAGGGAAGGTGATTGTAAGCCGGTTTGATTCTTCCTTAAGTGGCAGAGAAAGTCGGCGTATAAAAACCAACTCTTCTTCTACTCAACTAGTCCATTTAACTGGAGATGCTGGGGGTTGAACCTGGGACCCTCTGCATGCCAAGCAGGTGCTCTACCACTAAGCCACGGCCCCTCCCCTACGTGTTCAACTCTTAATGATGTCAGGAAATTGATGCCTGCCTTTTGGGGGCTTGTTCCAGAAACAGTCATCTGTGCTTTGTGGAGGAAAATCGGGGGGGGGGGATCCCTGCCATTCAGCCTAGTGAAACTACAGATGGCATTCAGTTGGCAAGCATAAGGTTTGGTCCCCAAAATAAAGGGATTTTTTTCAATAGGCAGCTAAATTAGGACATTTGTTTATTTGAGCTAGATTTGAATCCAGTAGCATTCTAGAGATCAACAAGATTTTCAGGTTAGGAGTCAATGCTTCGTAGGTTCTCAGGAACAAGTTACCGGAAGGTCTTGGGCCTTTTATGCATGGCTGTTTCCCTCGCGGTCACCCCTCCCACGACTTCAGGTCTTTGTTGTGATTATGCATGCCATTTCCGACCGTCACAGTTCGCTCCGCTCTCCCCCTGCGTTTCCCCGTGTTTTGCCCACGTTTTCAAATTCGAGATAGAAACAGGTCTCTGAAAATGCGAGCAAAATGCAATGGGGGGAGTGAGGCGGCCTCTGCATAATCACCACAAAGACCCGAAGTCATCAGCGGGGTGACTGCGAGGGAAACAGCCATGCATAAAAGACCTTGATATCTTTCCCTATGCTCTTTCCTAGTTATTTATTTTATTATTTATTTACATAATTCATTTGTAGGGTTGCCAGGCCCCTCTTCGCCACCGGCGGGAGGTTTTTGGGACGGAGCCTGATGAGAACGGGGTTTCGGGAGGGGCGGGACTTCAATTGCCGAAGTGGCCATTTTCTCCAGGTGAACTGATCTCTATCGGCTGGAGATCAGTTGTAATAGCGGGAGATCTCCAGCTAGTACCTGGAGGTTGGCAACCCTATTTCCAGGGCATGAGCTTTCGAGAGTCAATGCTCCCTTCGTCAGATATCAGAGGGAGAACTCTTGCAGAAGTAGGAAGACCTTAAAATCTGACAACCCGGGAAGAGGACGGTAAGGGCTGTATTTTGAACGTTGAGCACCAGAGCTCTCTACCGAATAATAGATGCCTCCTCCAGGTCCCTTACACCCTGCTGCAATATTGATTTTATTCGGAGCACCCAGTGCTGAAGGATTCTTCCCCCCCCCCTTGCATTTCTGTCACACTCAAGATGCAATCCTCTGCTTGGGACGGAGAAATCGTTTCTTTGAAAACCTGCCTTGAATTCCTGGCATGTATAAAACGCACCAGGGCATAACTGA
This sequence comes from Euleptes europaea, assembly GCF_029931775.1. NCBI lineage: Eukaryota > Metazoa > Chordata > Lepidosauria > Squamata > Sphaerodactylidae > Euleptes > Euleptes europaea. Next base: position 136,487,289 of record NC_079313.1, read on the forward strand.
CATCCCCCCATCCCCCCTCCCGCCCCCCACAGCTCTCTCTTCCATATCTGTGATGCACAGTTTCCCTCCTTCCGTTCTCCCCTCTCCTCCGCCTCTCCTTGTTTACCAAGGGCAGTCACACGCTCTGCGCGGAAAAATGCACCGCTCAGCAATTTTTCACACTTTCTCCGGAGCGCACAGCAAGGTTATTGCCAGAAGGAGAACCAAAACGAACCCTCCCCCCTTTTTCCTTCAGCTTCCCTCTCACACCAAACGCTTGCAAACTATTTCATGCAAGAGGATGAAAAGCAAACAGTGGGGTGGGGGGGGGGGAAAGGAATATTTCAGGATTTAATTTCAGGTTCTCCTGGAACGACCACAGAATCCAAATTCGTTTATCCACTGTGGCGTGCAGAACAGTAATCCATTGGGAGGAGGGGGAAAGAGGTTCGTTCAGGGTACCTCGCACCAGGTATGACATTGGGCTGGGGCTGGGTTGGCTACATGGTGGTAGGAAGGCCCTCTAGCCAAGCTCAGGAGTGCTTGAAGGGTCAATAAGGACATGAAAACATGAGAAGAGCCCTGCTGGATCAGACCAGGGGTCCATCTAGTCACACAGTGGACAACCAGTTCCTCTGGAGGACCAACAACAGGGCACAGAGGCCGAGGCCTTCATAAGAACATAAACAGAACCCTGCTGGATCAGACCAGTGGTTCATCTAGTCTAGCTTCCTGTTTAGCACTGTGACGAACCGATTCCTCTGGAGGGCCAACAAAAGGGTGTGGAGGCCAAGACCTTCATAAGAACATCAGAAGAGCCCTGCTGGATCAGACCAGTGAGGGTCCATCTAGTCCAGCATCCCGTCTCACACAGTGGCCCACCAGTTCCTCTCAAGGGCCAACCACAGGGCAAAAGAGGCCGAGGCCTTCCCCCATTGTTGACTCCTGGTGCTGGGATTCAGAGGTTGACTGCCTCTGAATGTGGAGGTGCGGGGAATGGCTGAGCCCCCTCTGACCGACTGCAGCTGGCTAAGGTTTCGCCTGAAGGTCACTCCTGGCCCTGCTCTCTGGAACCCTTCACGGGAAGGGCAGTGAGAGAACCTGGAACCTGATTTGTGCAGAGCACATACTCACGCTGGGGCAGATTCGTGGCAGAGGGCAAGTGGAGCCACCTGGGCCCCGTAGACACGTGAATACACAAATCTGCTTTCTACTGAATCAGACCTTTGGTCCATCAAGGTCAGCATTGTCTACTCAGGCTGGCAGCAGCTCTCTAGGGTCTCAGGTGGAGGTCTTTCAAATCCCCTGCACCTAGGGTTGCCAGGTTGTTGTGCTTCACCTGTGCAAGATTTGCAATTGTGTGGCTGGGGGTGCGCGACGTGTGCATGCTCAACCCATGCAACACGCTGACATCACTTCCAGGTTTACCCGAAAGAAATACGGGCGCTCTATCCATCTCCACCAAAACTCTATAGAGTATAGGTAAGCCCGGAAGTAACGTTGGCGCATCGTGTAGGTCGTCTGCGTGTTGGTCGCACGCCTCCCCCCCCCGCCCGGTCTTCTTTTGCACGCCAACCAGCTGAGGGGTGGCGGGCAGCCTGGTGGATTGGCGGGCTTTTGCCTGCCCCCATTGGGCAGTTGGCAAGCCTACCTGCACCTCGTCCTTTTTAATTGGAGATGCCAGGGATTGAACCGGGGTCCTTCCCCTTGCAAAGCAGGTGCCCTACCCCTGAGCCACTACCACTCCCTGTAGCGTTGGCAAGGGTTGTTCAGCTGGTACCCAGGATGCAGCTAACAGTGATAACATTATCATTGTCACTGAAGTCTGGATCCAAGCCGTGTGGCTCCTGAAGCAATACAAGCAACATCAACATGCTCCAGAGGTGTTGTAACATCCCATTCTGTCACTGGCCACTTCTGGATGCTATGGAGAAGGGTCTCAGGTAGAGATACACTAATATAACTGTGGAAGAAGAAGAGTTGGTTTTTATACCTGCTTTTCTCTACCATAAGGAGTCTCAAAGCAGCTTATAATTACATTTCCCTCTCTCACACACATCAGACTACAGAGATCAGCTCCCCTGGAGGAGAAGGAGAAGGAGAAGGAGAAGAGTTGGTTTTTATATGCCGACTTGCTCTAGCCAGCGTGGTACAGTGGTTAAGAGTGGTGGACGCTAATCTGGAGAACCGGGTTTGATTTCCCACTTCTCCACATGAGCGGTGGATGCTAATCTGGTGAACTGGATTTGTTTCCCCTCTCCTACACACGAAGCCAGCTGGGTGATCTTGGGCTAGTCACAGCTCTGTTAGAGCTCTCTCAGCCCCACCTACCTCTGTTGTGCGGAAGGGAAGGTGATTGTAACCTGGTTCGAGTCTCCCTTAAGTGGTAGAGAAAGTTGGAATATAAAAACCAACTCTTCTGCTTCTTCTTTGGAGTCTCAAACTGGCTTACAATCACCTTCCCTTCCCCTCCCCGCAACAGACACCCTGGGAGGTAGGTGGGGCTGAAAGAGCTCTTAATAGAACTGTGACTTGCCCAAGGTCACCCAGCTGGCTTCATGTGCAGGAGTGGGGAAACCAACCCGGTTCACCAAATTAGCCTCCATTGCTCACGTGGAGGAGTAGGGACTCAAACCCGGTTCTCCAGATCAGAATCCACTGCTCCTAACCACTACACCATGCTGGCTCTCTGTAAGAGGAAGGAGTATTTCTCACTGGCTTTCGTTTCTCAAGGACATCCAGTTTCCCTTTGACAAAGAACATGCAAAGTCATGGGGTTTGTTTTTTTGTTTGTTTTGCTTGGGTCAGCTTTCCTAGCAGAGGAAGAAGAGCCTCAAAGCCCCAGACAACTATTTTCAAATTGAAAAGGGGAGGGGGTAAAAAGGAGGGGGAACGTTGTCTAGCAGCAGTGCCGGGGGCTCCCCTGGGGATACCTGGTCATGCCTACTTGAGGTTGATTGCATTTCCTGTGAACATGCTAAAGCTGCTGATTTGGGGCTTCATCAAGATTCCCTTTCTTTGGACTTCTCCGCATCCTCAGTTGACTCCTGATTTTCATGGCAGTCAATCCACAAGCATCAAAACAGGCTTGCGTACTCGATGCATTTTGACACACTCATCCCTGTTGAAAAGCTCTATGATCATGATGCTAGCTAGCAGGAAAGGTCCAGACCTGACACTGTGCTGGTAGCTTTCGAATTTGCAGTGGGAAGGAAGGAAGGAAGACCCCTCTACCTTTTAGCTAATGCTAGCTCAGAAAAGCCTTGATCTGGATGGCCCAGGCTAGCCCGATCTCACGAGATCTTGGAAACAAATCAGGGTCAGCCGTAGTTAGCCCTTGGAATGGGACAACGCCAAGGAATTCCAGGGTTGCTCCACAGAAACAGGCAATGGCAAACCACCTCTGTCCATCTCTTGTCTGGAAAACCCTATGGGGTTGCCATAAGTCGGCTGTGACGACACGGCTATTTTCTACCACCACCACATTGGAAACATCTGAGCATGTTTTCTGGATCAGAACAACAAGTCAGAATTACCCTGGGCATGTAAGAAAGGGCCACGAGAGACGAACACTGGCTCATCCCTGCCTGCCCTCCCTCTCATGATCTGCCTAAATTCACAGAATCAGCTTTGCTGACAGATGGCCATCTAGCCTCTGCTTATAAACCTCCAAAGAAGGAGAGCCCGCCACCTCCCGAGGAAGCCTGTTCCACTGAGGAACCGCTCTGTTAGAAAATTCTTCCTAATGTCTAGACGGAAACTCTTTTTATTTAATTTCAACCCGCTGGTTCTGGCCCGACCATTGAGTAAATTTAGATAAGCATGCATGTAACTCAAACATCAATTTTTTTTTGAAATACTGGTGGAAATAAGATGCCATTATTAATAAGAAAGAGCTGTCATTTATTGTTAGGGAAAACATTTTTCTTTAATTTGGTTATTCCTAATTAGAGTTGCCCAACAGAACTAAAAGCTCCTCCATAAGAAGAACATTCTCTTGAGTCTCTGCCCCAGAGGTCTTCAACCTTTTTGAGCCTTTGTGGGCAAACCACAAAATGTCTGTCCCAAGAGAAGAAGAAGAAGAGTTGGTTTTTATATGCCAACTTTCTCTACCACTTAAGGAAGAATTAAACCAGCTCACAATCACCTTCCCTTCCCCTCCCCACAACAGACACCCTGCGAGGTAGGTGGGGCTGTGAGAGCTCAAAGAGACCCGTGACTAGCCCAAGGTCACCCAGCTGGCTTCGTGTGTAGGAGTGGGGAAGCCAACATGGTTCACCAGATTAGCCTCCGCCGCTCATGTGGAGGAGTGGGGAATCGAACCTGGCTCTCCAGATTAGAGTCCTCCGCTCCTAACCATCGCTCTTAACCACTACACCATGCTGGCTCTCAAGAGGCGGAGGCAGGTGCTCAGAGGAAGCACAAGTGCTGGGGAGAAGAGAGGGGATTTAATAAATGCACTGAGAAAGAGGAGTGGTAGAGAAAAAAACCCAGTGCTGTGGTTGCAGCTGCCACGGAAATTTTTCTTCTGCCCAGATCTCCAGTGGCCAATCAGAAGCCCTGCTGGGCAAGTGGGAGAGACAGGAACATGAAGCTGCCTGGCAGCAGCTCTCCAGAGTCTCAGGCAGAGGACTTTCACATCACCTATTGTCTGGTCCTTTAGCTGGAGATGCCAGGGATTGAACCTGGGACCTTCTGCATGCCAAGCCGATGCTCTGCCACTGAGCCACCGGCCCCTCCTGCGAGGCTTCCCGTTCACAGCAACAGAGGAAGCAATTGCATAAGTGCAAAGTTTGCAAATACATTGAATTTCCTGCTCCTTGGAGAAGAACGGGGAGGCTCCAGGGAGACCCCCAGGCTGTTAAGGGAGGAGAGGGGGAGGGCCACAGAACAGCTCTGCCTAATCAGGGCAATGCAGCTGCATGCATGGATGGTTGTGACTGACGAGGGGGTGGGCCAATGGAGAAAGGCCCTGCCTTTTGCACAGGGGGAGGGGAGAGATTCCCGTCTTCCCCAGCACTCTCCCCTGGGGGAAGCAATCCATATGGTCATGCTGCTTCCCTTTCCCATCGATCTGCCTGTCCCCCCACCGCCCCCACAGCCAGAGACAAGAGGAAGAGCTGTTGCTGGTCAATGCAGTCTTTGTTCTGCATCGGTTCTACTAGGGATGAATCAACTCCTGAGTTTCCTTCTTCTGTCAACAATTCCCTGGCAAGCCTGCCTGGTCAGTTCCCTTGAGAACGAGTGGGTAGCTCACTTCCATCGGAATTGATTTATTTACATCCTTTATACCCCCACTGTTATCCCCAAAGTGGCCTACATCATTCTCTTCTCCATTTCATCCTTACAACAACCCTGTGAGGTAGGTTACACACATAGAATCATAGAGTTGGAAGGGTCATAGAGGCCATCTAGTCCAAGCCCCCGCTTAATGCAGGATCAGCCTAGAGCATCCCTGAGAAGTGATTGTCCAGCCTCTGTTTGAAGACTGTCAGTGAGGGGAGAGCTCACCACCTCTCTAGGTAGCTGATTCCACTGTCAAGCAACACTTACTGTTAAAAGGTTTTCCTAATATCCAGCCGGTACCTTTCCGCCCACAATTTAAACCCATTATTGAATGCCCTATCCTCTGCTGCCAACAGGAACAGCTCCCTGCCCTCATACATGAACACATGAAGCTGCCTTGTACTGAATCAGACCCTTGGTCCAACAAAGTCACTATTTACTCAGACCAGCAGCGGCTCTCCAGGGTCTCCAGCAGAGGTCTTTCATATCACCTACTTACCTAGTCCTTTTAACTGGAGATGCCGGGGATTTAATCTGGGAAGTTCTGCATGCCAAGCAGATGCTCTTAAAAAGGTTAGGCTGAGAGTATGTGACTGGCCCACCCTGCCATGGGAAATGATAAGAGAGAGCAGATATTCCACGTGCCTTCCTCCTCGTCTTCTTCTCCCCATACCCCCAATTCATTCTCAGGGCTAGGCTTGCTCCCAGACACCAGAGGTGTAGGAAGCGATAGGCAACGCCTGGTTCTATTGCTTTTTGGAGCCATGCAGTAGTGGCTCCCAAAGATTGTCTCCCACTTCAAAAAGTCTGAGAGCTGTTAATCTCAGGTCATTTGTGCATGGGTACTTTCACTCACGTTCGCCCTGGTCTGTCTCGGTTGTTCCTTGGAGTTATGCATGAGTTTCCTGTCCATTCCAGATGACCTCGCTGCCAGCCCTTGCAATGTCCGGGTCTTCCCATTCCTCTGTTAACCTGACTCTTCCTTCTTTCCTGAGCTCAACCTGGGTGAAATCCCCATGCATAAGGCAAAGCGCAGGACACACAAGCTTATTTCTCTCACAGCCAGTTACAAAGCAGCATGTCCAGAGGCAGGGATTCAAATACTTCCTGCTTCATCAGAGCGCTTTCTGAGCAGAAGAAAGGCTTTTTAAAACTCAGGCTTGGATTCCCCCCCCCCCTTCTTTTCAGATTGCTCCTTGTTGTTCTTAAAATGCTTTTTTATGCGGCAATTGGGTTTGGGTGGGAGGGAACTTTTCTCTCACTACAGCCAATTACAAAGCAGCATTTCAAGGGGCGGTGATTCGAATACTTCCTGATTTGAGCTTGGAGACTGCTGGTGCATAGACTCCCAACAGGAAAGTGTGGGCCCAGCGAGCAACAAACCTCCGGTAAAACTCCCATGCATAAACGACCTCAGTCTACTTTTCATAGGCCTGGATGGCCCAGGCTAGCCCAGTCTCATAAGATGTTGGAAGCTAAGCAGGGTGGACCCTGGTTTGTACTTGGATGAGAGACCTCCAAGGAAGACTGGGGTTGCTAAGCAGAGGCAAACAATGGAAAATCACCTCTGTTCATCTGACTAACCTGATCTCATCCGATCTCGAAAGCTAAGCAGGGTCATCCCTGGTTTGTCTTTAGATGGGAGACCACCGAGGAAGTCCAGGGTTGCTCCGCAAAGAAAGGCAAAGCCAAACCACCTCTGTTCATCTGCCTGGATCTGGATGCCCCAGGCTAGCCCAATCTCATCAGATCTCGGAAGCTAAGCAGGGTCAACCCTGGTTAGTCTGGATGGGAGACTACCAAGGAACACTAGGGAAGTGACTCAGAGGCAGGCAATGGCAAACAACCACCTTTGAAGTCTCTCGCCTTGAAAACCCTACGGGGTCGTCATAAGTCATCTGCAACCTGACAGTACTTTCCACTACACCCTCTTATGAGGACAGTAAAGAACATAAGCAGAGCCCTGCAGGGTTGGGCCAGAGAGGTCTCCCTAGTCCAGCCCAGTGTTCTTTCCAACAGCAACCAAGAAGTTCAAACTCATGTTTGGATTGTTGTTGTTTTTCTGGTAAGTTGGTGCATGACATTTGTATGGCTTAAATCATGCTTTTATTTAGAGTAAGTTGTTTGGACTGTTTGCAGGGTGGTGACATTAATAATGTTATAAACAAGGAGGGTGACGTGTACCCCTATAACCTGTGAAGCCTTGGACATCTGGTCTTGCACAGTCAATGTGCACCACATGGCCAGCTCTCTCAAAGGAGGCTCTTGAGACCAAACATGGACCCACAGAGGAGGTGGGGAAAAGCCCCGATCCCGAAAGACAGCGCCTGGTCTTCACTTAAAAAACAGTAAAGGTAGTCCCCTGTGCAAGCACCGGGTCATTACTGACCCATGGAGTGACTTCACATCATGATGTTTACTGGGCAGACTGTGTTTACAGGGTGGTTTGACATTGCCTTCTCCAGTCGTCTACACTTTACCCCCAGCAAGCCGGGTGCTCATTTTACCGACCTTGGAAGGATGGAAGGCTGAGTTGACCTTGATCCTGCTACCTGAAACCGACTTCCATCGGGATCAAACTCAGGTTGCGAGCAGAGCTTTTGACTGCAGTACCATAGCTTACCTCTCTGCACCATGAGGCTCCCTGGTCTTCACTTACCCTCATTTAAACTAGGTCTGCTATGAATCATATTGTGGCACTCACAACTTGAGGTATAAAAGGTTGGATTTTTTCACACATTTGATATATATCCCTGTGCATGGATTTTAAGTGCACTACTGGCAATTGGGAGGTGATTTTTTTAAAAAAGAATTTGACTTGTAGTTGAGCTTGCTTGGATGAGTCACCCTGGCAGAGGACTCCACTGTGTTTTTGTTTCATACTATTCCTCTGCCACCCCCACTGAAGTTCACTTTCTGAATTGACCCAAACACCTGGAACTTCCTTCCTTCCTTCCTTCCTTCCTTCCTTCCTTCCTTCCTTCCTTCCTTCCTTCCTTCCTTCCTTCCTTCCTTCCTTCCTTCCTTCCTTCCTTCCTCCCTTTCCCCACCCTTCTCCTCGAGGAGCTCCCAAAGCAGCTTACATCATTCTCCTCACCTCTATTATGTCCTCACAACAACCTTGTGAGGTTGGTTAGGCTGAGCGTGTGTGACTGGCCCAAGGTCACCCAGCATGCTTCTGTAACAGAATGGGGATTTGAACCTGGGTTTTCCAGTTCCTAGTCTGGCACTTTAACCACTACACCAAGCTGGCTCTTCCTTCCTTCCTTCTTTCCTTCCTTCCTTCCTTTTTCCAACACTTCCTTCCTTCCTCCGACACTTTCTTGCAAACAAGCAGGTTTCATCAGATTACAAGTACATGCCAAGGGAGATTGAGAATGACTTCCAGGAATCCCCCCCTTCCCATCTTCTGAAGCCATAGCTGACAGACTTCAAGTCTTCATACTTCTACTCCAGTGCCTCCAGCGGTGGAGTGTGATCTAGAGAACCCGGTTTGATCCCCCACTCCTCCACATGAGCGGCAGAGGCTAATCTGGTGAACTGGGTTGATTTCTCCACTCCTACACACGAAGCCAGCTGGGTCACCTTGGGCTAGTCACAGCTGTCTTAGAGCTCTCTCAGTCCCACCTACCTCACTGGCTGTCTGTTGTGGGGAGGGGAAGGGAAGGAGATTGTAAGCTGGTTTGATTCTTCCTTAAGTGGTAAAGAAAGCCGGCATATAAAAACCAGCTCTTCTTCTTCCCCCCTCCCCTCAAATATTCAGATTTCCCCAAAACCTCATAACAGATAACGTTGGTTAGGGTATGCTGAGCATAGTGATTGGCTGTCTGGGATGTACTATTTATTTAAAACGAAGCACCACAGAACATGTGGCATTAATAAAACCACATGGTAGTGGAGGAAAGTGCCATCAAGTAGCAGCCAATTTATGGTGATCACATAGGGACCACCATAATAGAGGCAGTTTGCCATTTCCTGCCTCTGCCAAGCAACCCTGGACTTCCTTGGTGGTCTCCCATCCACTACTACTAACCAGGGCTGACCCTGCTTAGCTTCCCAGATCTGACAAGAGTGGGCTAGCCTGGGCTATCCAGATCAGGGCAGACAGGCAGAGGTGGTTTGCCCTTGCCCGTCTCTGCATAGCAACCCTAGACTTCCTTGATGGTCTCCCCTCCAAGTCCTAACCAGGGCTGACCCTGCTTAGCTTCAGAAATCTGACTAGCCCAGGCCATTCAGCTCAGGGATAATAACAGCATGTGCAGGAGGTCCTCAAAGATGTTTCTTTGAGCTCATCTTAAATTTGATTTAAAATATTCAGCAGATTTATGGTGTAGAGATCAATGGGCAGCCATTTGCCGCATCATCTAACTGGAAGATCCGGGACCTGAGGCCAAGCAAGATTCTAGCACAGCAGCACCTTAAAGACCAACAAGATTTCCAGCATATAACCTTTCCAAAGTCAACACTCCCTTCATCAGATACTAAGACTGTTGGTTCTTGCAAGCTTATACCTTGGAGATCTTGTTGGTCTCTGGTGCTGCTGGACTGTGCTCTACCACAGACCGACATGGCCACGCACCTGAAACTAGGATTAGAGACTGGGCACTGGGGAGAAACAACTTGAGAAGGCCAGGGCCTTCCACCCTGCTTGGGAGTGTCCAGGGGCTGTCCGCTTTGGGAATCAGAATGCTACTGGGATAGAACAGCCCTTGGTCCCATCCATCAATACAATCCACCTGTTCATATATTGATGTATACAGTGCAATCTTCATACACTGAGCACATGAATACATGAAGATGCCTTCTACTGAATCAGAGCCTTGGTCCATCAAAGTCAGTATTGTCTATTCAGACCGGCAGCGGCTCTCCAGGGTCTCAGGTAGAGGTACACTAATATAACTGTGGAAGAAGACGAGTTGGTTTTTATACCTGCTTTTCTCTACTGTAAGGAGTCTCAAAGCAGCTTACAATTACCTTTCCCTCTCTCACACACATCAGACTACAGAGATCAGCTCCCCTGGAGGAAATGGAGGAGGAGGAGGAGGAGGAGGAGGAGGAGGAGGAGGAGGAGGAGATGAAGAAGAAGAGTTGGTTTTTGTATGCTGGCTTTTTCTACCTTTTTAAGGAGAATCAAACTGGCTTACAATTGCCTTCCCTTCCCCTCTCCACAACAGACACCCTGTGAGGTAGGTGGGGCTGAGAGAGTTCAAAGAGAACTGTGACTAGCTCAAGGTCACCAAGCAGGCTTCATGTGGAGGAGTGAAGAATCAAACCTGGTTCTCCAAGATTCCACCGCTCTTAACCACTATACCATGCCGGCTCTCTACCATTGCATGATACCTAGCTTCCGAGATCTAACATAAGAACATAAGAAAGGCCCTGCTGGATCAGACCCAGGCCCATCAAGTCCAGCAGTCTGTTTACACAGGGGCCAACCAGGTGCCTCTACGAAGCCCCCAAATGAAATGACTGCAGCAGCAGCACCCTACTTGTGCTCCACAGCACCTAATATATTTGGCATGCTCCTCTGATCCTGGAGAGAATAGATACGCATCATGACTACTATCAATTTTTACTAATAGCCATGAATACTCCTCTCTTCCATGAACATGTCCACTCCCCTCTTAAAGCCTTCCCAGTTGGCAGCCATCTCTACATCCTAGGGCAGGGAGTTCCACAATTTAACTGCGCATTGTGTGAAGAAATACTTCCTTTTATCAGTATTGAATCTCTCACCCTCCAGCTTCAGCAGATGACCCCGCGTTCTAGTATTATGAGAGAGGGGGAAAAGCCTGTCCACTCTCTCCATATCATGCATAATTTTATAGACCTCTATCATGTCTCCCCTTAATCTGATGAGATCAGGCCAGCCTGGGTTATCCAGGTCAGGGCAGAGACGAAACAGAGGAGGTTTGCCATTGCCTGCCTTTGTGTCCCGACCTTGAGCTTCCTTGGTGATCTCCTGTCCGCGTACTAACCAGGGCTGACCCTGCTTAGCCTTGGAAATCTGAAGAGATTCAGTTAGTCGGGGCCATCCAGGTCAGAGCGTGGAAACAGATATGCGCAAGCAAACGCTTCGCCCACCAGCCCACACACAAATGCACACGGGAGACAAACTTCCAAAATGTTGCCGTGCCCTACTTGCAAAGAAGTTATATGAATGAATCCCCCCCACACACAAAACCCTCCACAATCCATCAGATCTACTAAGAAGCTGGACTGGGAGGGTGGTGAGACGGGCTCAAAACAGGCATGGGGGGCATTGTTGCTTTTTGTCAAGAGAGGGTAGAAGTGAATGGCAGGGGAGAAAAGCTTACTGTGGATGGCAGAGAAGAGCAGAGGGAGGGGGAGGTCCCCACTCCCCTTGGGTAGAGATGAGAGATTGTGAGAGTCTGCGTCCACATTAGGGTTCAGTCAGTGGTTTTGGACTGGAGGCTGAAAGGCATAGATGTACCATAGATTCGGTTTTGAGTGTATGTTTGTCTGTCTGTCTGCTCTCTCTCTCTCTCATATCTGTGAGAGAGACAGACAAACAGAGTCAGAGAGAGGCAGAAAGAGGGGGATGGCTTTAAAAAGGTATCCATAATAGTAGGATTTCTGGAGGAGTCCCAGATGATGATGAAGAAGAAGAAGAAGAGGAGGAGGAGGAGGTTTTTATATGCCTACTTTCCCCTCTACTTAAGGCAGAATCAAACCGCCTTACAATCACCTTCCTTTCCCCTCCCCACAACAGACACCCTGTGCTGTAGGTGGGGCCGAGAGAGCTCTAACATAGCTGTGACTAGGCCAGGGTCACCCAGCTGGCTTCGTGTGCAGGAGTGGGGAAACAAATCCAGTCCCCCAGATTAGCCTCCGCCGCTCATGTGGAGGAGTGGGGGGGGGGGGAATCAAACCCGGTTCTCCAGCTCAGAGTCCACCGCTCCAAACCACCGCTCTTAACCACGACACCACGCTGGCTCCAACCCATGTCCATCCCTTGCAGGCAGGACAAAAGAAGCCTGCCGTGCGAGTCTGTCCGGTGCCCCAGGACGATTCTTTTGTTTCTGTTGGAGTCCCAGATTTTCTCGATTTCCTTCCCCCGCAAAGAAACGGGCTGGATCCTCGGGAACTCCCTGTGCGGGAAACGGAGCCCCGTTTGTGCTGCAAACGCCGGTCCCAGGTCCTCTTTCTCTCCCCCCGACCCTCCGCCGCCCCACTCCTCCTCCGCTCTCTGCTCCCCTGATGTCGCGACCCTCACTTTCGCCCACCACCAGATCCCGGGAGCTGAGAGCGCATCCAAACTCCTTCCCGGCGGATCAGGGCCCCTCCCCGGTCCTACGCTAGACCTGGATATGACAGCGGACCGCGGTTCACAAGGGGATACCGAGGGGGGCCGTGGCTCAGCGGCAGAGCCTCCGCTTGGCATGCAGAAGGTCCCCGGTTCTATCCCCGGCATCTCCAGTCAAAGGGACTAGCAAGCAGGTGATGGGAAAGACCCCCTGCCTGAGACCCTGGAGAGCCGCTGCCGGTCCGAGTAGACAAGACTGACTTTCATGGAGCAAGGGTCTGGTTCAGTATAAGGCAGCTTGACGTCTTCCTGTGCTGTTACTCCCTGCCTGAGGTCCAGGAGACCGCACCTGTCGGGGAAGCGTGCGGGGGGAGGCGGGGAGGCGCAGGTGAAAGGATCCCGGGGGCGGGGGAGGCGCCGGTGAAAGGATCCTGCCAGTGCCAGCATCCGATCCGCCGCGCAGAGACAGGAGAGCGCCCGGGATAGTTGCCGAAAACTGGGAAGGGCGATCGACACCCGCCGCTCCCATACTGGATCAGGGAAGAGCTGCGTCCCTCCTTCCTGTTCTCCGGATTAATACCCTCGCCACCCACGCACCCACCCACACAAAACCCCACACCCCTTTCATAAGATCATAAGAAAAGCCACGCTGGATCAGACCCAGGCCCATCAAGTCCACCAGTCCGTTCTCGCAGTGGCCAACCAGGGGCCTCTAGGAAGTTCCCATACAAGACAATGATCATGACCAGTATCATGACTAGTAGCCATGGACAGCCCTCTCCTCCATGGACATGCCCACTCCCCTCTTAAAGCCTTCCGAGTTGGCAGCCATCACCACCTCCTGGGGCAGGGAGTTCCCCCATCACCTCCACCGGCCTCCTCGGACTTCCTCCACCCCCCACCCACCCCAAGCCCTTCGCCTTACCATCCTCCACCCCGGGGTCTTTGGCCTCCAAGGGCCCCTCCAGCGGGTCGTACGAAGTTTCCAGGGGGTGGTAAGTGGGGGCCGGGCCTGGCTGGAAAGCGTCGGCCTTGATCTTCTTGACCAGGAAGGAGCGCGGCATGGTGCGGACGGGGCGGCGGCGATCAGCACCTCGGACAGCTCCCCGCCGGCGCGCTCGGCCTCCCTCCCTCGCTCGCTCGCTCTCTCCGGTGGGGAGCCAGAGGAGGCGAGAAGGCAGAGGGGCTGGGGGGGGGGGCAGGAGGAGGAGGAGGAAAGGGGGAGGGAAAAGCGGGTGGGCGAGTGGAGGGGGGGGGACTGCTAAGGAATAGCTGAGGTCAGCAGCGCGCTCCCACCCCCCTCCCCTGTCTTTATATGGGACGCAGGCTGGGGGAGGGGGGGCGAGATCAGGTGGAGCGGCTCAGCCCTTTAATCCATCAACTGTCCCCCCAGGACCATCAGCACGTGAGCGGGCAGAGCCTTGCGAGGGGAAGGGGGAGAGAAAGATAGTGAAAGAAGGGGGTTGGGGCGATGGGGGAGAGAGAAAGTGAGAGGGGGGGAAGCAGACAAGAGGAATTGGTTTGGCAGGACTGGCGGGGGGGGTGTGGATTGTGGAAGGAAGGGAGGGAGGGGAGATTTTTGTCGCCCATCTGGTTCACGCTGCAACACGCACGCCCCATTAGAGAGCCCGGGGTCTGAGCCCATCAACACTCCCCCCCCCCAACATTATCCCTCCCCCCCCAACACGCACCGAACATATAACCCACAAGTGCCAGCCGATTTAGCACGAGGAGATTTTGTTGGCATGACAAAGTGTAGAGGACGGAGATAAATAGAGGGTGGGGGGAGCGCGAGAGAGCCTGGCTTTAGAAGTTTTCTCTGCACGCACCCAACACCCCCCTCCCAACCCCGGGATTCGGGGGTGAGCAGAGGTCAAGGGAGCCAAAGGGGACGAGCCCTAGATTCCCCCCCCCATCAACCTCAGGAGACGCCTCTTTTGGAAGAGCTCCGCTCCCCACCCCCCTTCCCTCTTCTAGTGGGAGCTACAAAATTCCTATCCAAGCAGGGAATTCCCCCAACCCTTCTCACTCTCCCCCCATTCCCTCCTCCCCTGGAGTAAAATTGCGCCTCCGACAATTTGTTCCCCTCCACCCTGAAGGTAGATTAACTCTTGCCTGCCCCCCCCCCTCACTGTGTCCAGCCAAAGGCAGAACAATGGAGACACGTGTCTGAGGAAGAGGAGGGGAGGGCGGATGGGGAGAGGGGCGAAATCTATCTCCATCCCCCCCCTCTCTTGGGTTCCTTTGTCTTGGTGCAAACCCGGGGTGGTTTAAGACCCAGAGAATTAACGGAGAAGCTGGATTCAGAGCGAAGGGAGGAGATGCCCCCCACATCTGATTCCCTAGGTCAGGGGAGAATAAACACTGACCTTTGTAGAATCCCAAAGAAGAGGGCAGAGTTTTGGTTTGCTGAAATTATTTTTGATGAACAGGGGAAAACCCCAATGGCACCTTGTAATACACCCCCCTAAACAATTTAACCTAGGGATGCAACCCCACAAGAAGTTCTGTTGTAGAAGCTTAATTAAAATGAGTAGGAAGTGGGTGGTGGGTCGGAGGCCCCCCATTTTCTCACCCTTAACAGAACCCAAAAATTTTGTACCTTTACCTTTATCTGCCCCCCAGACGCTGGGCTTGTCAACAACAGCGTTCACAGGAGATGAAGGGGTTAACTCGATTTCAGTCTGCTGGATTTGAACTGCAAGATTGCCCACATATTTTGGTGGGGTTTCCTCCTGCCAATCTTGACCTTGACAATTGTCAGATGTTATGGGGCAAATCGGGGTCCAGCCTTCCCACTCTGTCCTCCGGCAAAGAGCTCTTATCCACCCGGAGGCCAAGTTTTTGGAATTGCACCCCCCCCCAAGTTTACTGATGGGGTTTTTGGATGGTTCTCATTATGTTGTTCTGGGCCAAGGTGCCTGTTGGTTGGAATGGCTCCCTCTGAAATCCTCCATGCCTTGCCAGGGCGGCAATGAAATGAAATCTGCCTTGCGCTTAGCAGGAGTGTTACTTTTATTGCTACTGGGGGAAAGAAAAAATATTTGCTTGTTGGGTCTTCTTGGTCTGTTGCACCAAGAGTCAGCAGTGGCTCCCCCAAGCCTTTAGAAGGTTAAAGGGGGGAGGTTTAACCTTTTTGAGCTCTTCCCCCTTGAGTTTGTCATTTCATGTTTCAAGGTAGGTAGAAAGGGCAAATGGGGTGGTGGCATTTACAGCAGGGAGAGAGGCTGGTGAAGCTCAGCTCCAAGCCAGCGTGGTGTAGTGGTTAAGAGCAGTGGTTTGGAGTAGTGGACTGTGATCTGGAGAACAGGGTTCGATTCCCCACTCCTCCACATGAGTGGCGGAGGCTAATCTGGTGAACCGGGTTGGTTTCCCCACTCCTCCACACGAAGCCACCTGGGTGACCTTGGGCTAGTCACAGTTCTCTTAAGAGCTCTCTCAGCCTCACCTACCTCACAGGGTGTCTGTTGTGGTGAGGGGAAGGGAAGGTGATTGTAAGCCAGTTTGATTCTGCCTTAAGTGGTAGAGAAAGTTGGCATATAAAAACTAACTCTTCCCCAGCTTGCTTTTTTCCCATCCGGTCTGTGCTCTCTCTTCCTCCTCCAAATCACAACTTGACCCCCCCCCCCAAAAAAAACCCTCACGGCTCCCATTACAACACATGGCCTGCGAGGACAACCTGCGCTCCTTATGACATCACGGCCCATCTGTCTCCCCAGCAAGGAACCGTGACATCACACCCTTTGCAAGTTCAAGGCGAATCCGTCCTGCTGGAACAAGCAGAACCCCCTTGACTTCCCTTCCAGGTTTTGCCAAAGCAAAAAAATAAAATAAAAAATAAATAAAAGGCTTTCCAACCCACTGCTTCTCATTCCTCTTGTCTCCAAATACCCCCCCCCCCATGCTATTTTTCTGTTGCATGCTTAGAAGGCGCCTTTCCCCCAAGCCCTTGCGGGGGAACTTTTCCCTCTGCCCTTATTTCATAATACGTGAGTGGTTTCTTCTTTCCTTTCTGGAAGGCACAAGCGCCAAGCAGGAGGATTACTCACGCCCTACTTGCGCTGGGCCGGCTTGCCCAGTGTGATATTTGCACTCTCTCTTTCTCTCCGTCTTACGGCCTGTAGTGTAATGAGCGAGGTAATTAAGTGTAAAAGACAAGGTGGGCCTGGGGAAGGGGTGGGTGTGGGAGAGAGGGAGGGGGGGAAGGGGAGGGAATAGGCCCCCCTCTTTTCAGAAGCAGGAGACTGAGATAATATATGCTAATAACCGGCAATCAGAGCTCCGGAGTGACATTAAGGGGGCCGCCTGCCATAAGCCCCTCGGTGCCCCCCCTCCGCACGCACAAAGCACCCCCCCTTTCCATGCACACAAACACACACACACACACACACAAAAAGACAGAGGGGAGAGAACAGGAAGAAGAATGCACGCTCTTTCTTCCAGGCTGAAAAAGAAAAACAATGATCTTAAAATTCGTGGCTTTTTGGACAGCTGTATGGAAATAGTCTTCCTTCTCTCTGGCTGAGACTGATTACCTCCCCACCCCATATGGAATTTGAGGGGGGCAGGGAAGGGAGGAGGAGGGGAGAGGAGGGAGAAAGAGGCATGTGGCATTCAGGAAGAAGAGATACAGGGAGGGGGCTACCCAGGTCACGCAGGGTGGTTGTGGTGGAAAGGGCTGTCAACTAGCAGCTGACTTACAGCGACCCTGTAGGGTTTTCAAGGCCAGAGACATTCAGAGGTGGCTTGCCATTGCCTGCCTCTGGGTAGCAACTCTGGACTTCCTGGGTGAACACATGAAGCTGCCTTATACTCTCAGTATTGACAGAAGAAGAAGAAGAAGGAAGTAGTAGTAGTAGTAGTTATATGCCAACTTTCTCTACCACTTAAGGAAGAATCAAACTGAGAGCCAGCATGGTGTAATGGTTAAGAGTGGTGGTTTGGATCGTTCGTCTCTAATCTGGAGAACCAGGTTTGATTCCCCATCCCTCCACATGAGCAACGGACTCTAATCTGGTGAACCAGATTGGTTTCCCCACTCCTACACATGAAGCCTACTGGGTGATCTTGGGCTAGTCACAACTCCCTTAGCGCTCTCACAGTCCCACCTACCTCACAGGGGGTCTGTTGTGGGTTGGGGAAGGGAAGGTGATTGTAAGCCGGTTTGATTCTTCTTTAAGTGGTAGAGAAAGTCAGCATATAAAAACCAACTCTTCTTCTTGCAATCTCCTTCCCTTCCTCTCTCCACGACAGATACCTTGTGAGGTAGGTAGGGCTGAGAGAGTTCAGAGAGAACTGTGGCTAGCCCAAGGTCACCCAGCTGGCTTCATGTGTAGGAGTGGGGAAACCAACCCGGTTCACCAGATTAGAATACGCCGCTCATGTGGAAGAGTGGGGAATCAAACCCAGTTCTCCTGATTAGAGTCCTAATTAATCACTACACCACGCTGGCTTTGGCACTTTGCCAAAGAAATGGAACAGAAGCAAAGAGGAGGGTCCCTCCACTGGAGGGGTGCTTCTCCCGTTCCCTGGCAGCAGTTGGTGGACTAAGCATCACAGGTTCTTGGTGGGCCCTCTGCCAGCGGTGGAACTCAACATGTAGCTCTGATCCGAGATTAGAGTTGCTAATTCCAGGTTGGTAAAATCCTGGAGATTTGGGGGCAGAGCATGGAGAGGATGGAGTCGGAGAGGGCATGTGAAGCCATAGAGTCCATCCTCCACAGTCACCATTTCCTCCAGGGGAATTGATCTCCATTGTCTGGAGAGGAGGCGTAATTCCAGGAGATCTCCAGGTCCCAGCTGGAGGTTGGCACCGCTACTCCCAATAGCTGCTGAAGGCCTTGAAGCCCCTCACCCTCTAACACATAAGATCATTTACCCATTTAGTAGGTCCACAAAACCCCCTGTTTCCCCACCTCACATTATCAGCTGTGGGTGGCCACAGGTGGGGAAATTTAGGCAGGATAGGGAAGGGGGCAGCTAGACATGCTGAGCCTCCTTTTCCATAGCATGTGTATGTGTTAAGTGCCATCAAGTTGTTTCCGACTCATGGCGACCCTATGAATCAATGTCCTCCAAAATGTCCTATCCTTGATAGCCTTGCTCAGGTCTTGCAAATTGAGGTCTGTGGCTTCCTTTATTGAGTCAATCCATCTCTTGTTGGGTCTTCCTCTTTTCCTGCTTCCCTCAACTTTTCCTAGCATGATTGTCTTTTCCAGGGACTCTTGTCTTCTCATCATGTGACCAAAATATGATAGCCTCATTTTAGTCATTTTAGCTTCTAGGCTCAGTTCAGGCTTGATTTGATCTAAAACCCACTGATTTTTTTTTTTTTGGCAGTCCATGGAATCCGTAACACTCTCCTCCAACACCACATTTCAAAGGAATTTACTTTCTTCCTATCCGCTTTCTTCACTGTCCAGCTTTCACACCCATACATAGTAATAGGGAATATGATGGCATGAATTAACCTGATCTTGGTGGCCCGTGACACATCCTTACACTTCAGAATCTTTTCTAGCTCCTTCAAGGCTGCTCTTCCCAGTCTCAATCTCCTTCTGATTTTTTGGCTGCAGTCTTCCTTTTGGTTGATGTTGGAGCCAAGGAATAGAAAGTCTTCAACAATTTCAGTTTCCTCATTGGCAACCTTAAAGTTGTGTGATTCCATAGCATAGATCTCTTTGTTTTTATATTATGTCTAGCTTGGGCCTGACCTCAGGGCTGTGGCTCCATTGTAAAATATCTGCTTGGCATGCAGAAGGGCCCAGGTTCATTCCCTGGCATCTCCATTCAAAAGAACTAGGTAGTAGGCACTGTGCAAGACCTCTGTTTGAGACCCTGGTGAGCTGCTGCCAGTCTTACTAGACAATACTGACCTCGAT
The DNA here is from genome assembly GCF_029931775.1 of Euleptes europaea. Taxonomy (NCBI): domain Eukaryota; kingdom Metazoa; phylum Chordata; class Lepidosauria; order Squamata; family Sphaerodactylidae; genus Euleptes; species Euleptes europaea. Next base: position 136,506,702 of record NC_079313.1, read on the forward strand.
GGCTCAAAGGTCTGATTCAGAATAAGGCAGCTTCGTGTGTTCATCTGGCACGCAGAAGGTCCCAGGTTCAATGCCAGGTATCTCCTGATGAAAGGACCAGGTCATTAAAAACATAAGAGCATAAGAAAGGCCATGCTGGATCGTACCAAGGCCCATCAAGTCCAGCAGCCTGTTCAGTAGCCAACCAGGTTCCTCTAGGAAGCCCACAAACAAGACAACTGCAACAGCATTGTCCTGCCTGCGTTCCACAGCACCTCATATAACAGGCATGCTCCTCTGATCCTGGAGAGAATAGGTATGCCTCATGACTAGTATCCGTTTTGACTAGTAGCCAAGAATCACCCTCTGCTCCATAAGAACATAAGAAAGGCCATGCTGGATCAGACCAAGGCCCACCAGGTCCAGCAGCCAGTTCACACAGTGGCCAACCAGGTGCCTCTAAGAAGCCCACAAACAAGACAATTGCAGCAGCGTTATCCTGCCTGTGTTCCACAGCACCTCATATAATAGGCCTACTCCTCTGATACTGGAGGGAATAGGGATGCATCATGACTAGTATCCATTTTGACTAGTAGCCATGGATAGCCCTCTCCTCCATGAACATGTCCACTCCCCTCTTAAAGCCTTCCAAGTTGGCAGCCTTCCCACATCCTGGGTCAGGGAGTTCCACAATTTAACTATTGGTGCTGCACAAGACCTCCACCTAAGACCCTGGAGAGCTGCTGCCAGTCAGAGTCGACGATACAGACCTTGATGGGCCGAGGGTCTAACTGAGCAGGAGGCAGAGCTCCGTGTGCATTCACCTCCAGGTAAATGGCCTCAGGGTTGTTAACTTCAAAGCAAATACAAATGATGGCCAGATTGAGTGACGCTTTGGAGAAGGCTATGCTGGACAGCCCCGAAACATACCCCAAGGCTGGCAGTGCCAGCAGGACTCAGCGGGCAGACAAGCTTACCACGGATATTGATGGGGCACCTGCCGGTCTTTCTCCGGCACTGACACTTCGCTGCCCATGAATCACTCTGGCGACGGGTCCCAAGCCTTGGCAGCTCGGTTGGCGGGGGCAAAGCTTACAGGTGGCGCATTCACACCCTCAGATGCTGGCTCTGTTCTCATGGGGCACACTACACCTGGCGCCCGTTGCCAGCTTTCCGTTTGCCAGACCGCTGGCCTTGATTTAACACAGTCTGAGAGGGGCACGGCGCGGTCCAGGGGTGCCGTTTCCCCATAAAGCTTCCAGCTGGAGCCGAGTCGTGAAACGGAACAGCCAAAAGAAAAGGAAAAATGGACCCTCAGAAAGAGCGGAGGCTGTTCCTTCTTGCCGGGACTGGAGGGGACAGCTGAAGACTGTGGCAGGGGAATTGTCCCCCAATCTCAAGAGCTAAATTGTTGCCGCTCATCAGAGGCGGGTGGGTTCAGAAAACACCTTGCGTGGCCCTCAGCTTCTGACTGCCAGCCGATACCAGCTGCTCAGATGGAAAGCACAGTCACTCTTCAGTGGGGACATAGTATTCCCCTTAATCAGCAAGAGTTACAGGTTGGCTTAATGCCTAGAAGTAGCTTTTCTTTCCCTCTTTGCGAGCTTCGTGCCGCTTGCTGAGCAGTCCCCGAACTTTCATCCCGATGCGTCACCTGCCGCAAATGCCCTTGGCTGAAATGTGGTGTCGCGGAATGCCCTTGAACAGTCTAACGCTCAGGCTAAAGCTATCAGTCAGGGTCAAACATTACAGGATGCTGAGTGCACGTAACTGGAGCTTCAGACGTGTGATTTGGCGGCAAAAAGCAACCGCGGGGAGGGGGGATCAATATGGATCAGGCCCATGGCATGCAGGGAAAAAACCCTGTGCCATTCTTTGGCCCCTCTGGGCCTCTGAGCCATTTCTTTGATTAAAACCTCCCCGCCAAGCTGCTTAAGTCTTGGTAAGCAGTAGAGTTGCCAATCTCCAGGTGGGACCCAGAGTTAGGGAATTACAAATTGGGAAAATGTGCACCACAATTTTAAAAGGATGTAGACAAGGTGGAACGTGTCCTGAGGAGGGCAACAAAGATGGTGAGGGGTCTGGAGACCAAGTCCTATGAGGAAAGGTTAAAGGAGTTGGGTACGTTTAGCCTGAAGAGGAGAAGACTGAGAGGGGATATGAGAACCATCTTCAAGTACTTGAGGGGCTGTCATAGAGAGGATGGTGCCGAGTTGTTTTCTGTTGCCCCAGAAGGTCGGACCAGAACCAACGGTTTGAAATTAAATCAAGAGTTTCCGCCTAGACATTGGGAACAATTTTCTAACAGTTATAGTGGTTCCTCAGTGGAACAGGCTTCCTCGGGAGGTGGGAAGTGCTCCCTCCCTGGAGGTTTTTAAGCAGAGGCTAGATGGCCATCTGTCAACAATGCTGGTTCTATGACCTTAGGCAGATCATGAGAGGGAGGGCATCTTGGCCATCTTCTGGGCATGGAGTAGGGGTAACTGTGTGTGTGTGTGGGGGAAGGTAGTTGTGAATTTCCTGCACTGTGCATGGGGTTGGACTAGACGACCCTGGTGGTCCCTTCCAACTCTATGATTCTATGATTCTACAACTATCTCCGGACAACAGAGATCAGTTCCCCAAGAAAAAATATCTGCCTACCCTAGCAGGCAGACAGAAGAGGAGTCCTCATCCCCCCCCACACACACACCAGGGTCAGAAGCAGTCCAAGGGAGCCTGTTTTGATCAGGGCATTTGGATGTCCCCCCACCCAGGCAACAATTCACAACTGTAAATGTGTCGGAAATTTTCTAGGCCAAGGCATTAACCTCAGTGTTTAGGTTTGTGAAACAGGAATCACAGGTTATTTATGCCTGGGAGTTTTACCTGAGGTTCGTTGCTCGCTGGGCCCACACTTTCCTGTTGGGAGTCTATGCACCAGCAGTCTCCAAGCTCGAATCAGGAAGTATTTGAATCCCTGCCCCTTGAAATGCTGCTTCGTAATTGGCTGTAGTGAGAGAAGAGTTCCCTCCCCCCCCAACCCAACTGCCACATAAAAAGAAGTATTTTAAGAACATAAAACAAAAAATGGAGCATGTAACGGAGTGCATGTTTACCTCCTGACATTTTTTAAAACACAAGAGCAGGGGGCGAATAGAAAGCTAGGGTTGCCATGTCTCTCTTCGCCACCAGTGGGAGGTTTTTGGAGTGGAGCCTGAGAAGGGCAGGATTTGGGGAGGGGAGGGACTTCAATGCCATAGAGTCCAATTGCCAAAGTGGCCATTTCCTCCAGGTGAACTGATCTTTATCGGCTGGAGATCAATTGTAATAGCAGGAGATCTCCAGCCACCACCTGGAGGTTGGCAGCCCTAGGCTACCCTCTTGAAACGATCTTCACAGAAAGCAGTAGAACTTTCTATTCCAAACTCAGAGTTGAAACATCTAAATACGATGGACATGTATTGTTTTGAAATATTTGTTTTTGCGACGTAATACCGTGCGAGCTATAAGGGCCCCCCTCCTCTTCCCCACAATTGAGAGAGATCACTCGCCCGGCTTCCCACACCAAGAGGGCTGTTAACTGGTGTCCGTTTCTAATAAAGCCTTAATCCTCTGGCTTGCCCACGGCTGGCAATGGAGCCCTGCGGGTTTGCCTTTATAGGATCTCTGTGGAGACCCTCGTGGCTACCTTTCAGTGAGCCCCCCACTGCCCAAGGATTTCTGTTTCTCACCACAAGGTGGAAAAACGGAGCCCACCCAGCTCGCCCTCCCTTCTGAAAAGTCACAGGGGAGGGGCTCTAGCCCTGGCCAATCCAAGGGATCGATCTCGCAAAGAGGCAATCACCCCTCCAGGACAGGTAACCCCCCAAATCACACTCCATAGAGGCAATCAAGGGCCCCCCAGCAGAAACCCCCCCCCCGAACCAGAAGAGGAGGCGCGGGTGCCGAGCGGAGGGAGACTCACGCCACACTGCCGCACTGACTCAACTCCAGGTGAGGGTGGCAACGGGCAGAAAAAGGCAGAACGCACACTCCCGCAGAGGCGAGCGGGCACACCCCCCCGGCAGAACAGGCAAAAGCCCCCCTTTGGCTTCCCACACACACATGCAGAGTCTGCTTCCCCCCCACACACACACATGAGAAAAGGTATAGAGAAAAACCGCAAAAATCAAACTGTGTGGATGTCTTCCAGCAGGAGCAGGGAGGAGAAGTAAATCCAATCCAATCCTATTCCCGTAAGCAGGATCTCTCAGGAGCAGCACAGCCAAAATGGAAGGAAATGAATACAGACTCGGGACGGGATGGGAGTTTTTATACTCTTCTCCTGGCCAATTCAAAAGGGCCAGAAGAAGACCCAGCTTGGCCACCATTGGCCGCAGGAGACTGCTGATTCGGGGATGCCGAATTTGCCTAAATTTATTCAGCATCCGCCTGAACTTGCTGAATTTGGCTCATCGTTTTCCCACCATTTTTTTTACTTTGGCTCTATCCAAACTGGAAACCACCGAATCGGGGAAAATTCGGCTGTTTTTCATGTCGGGTGGAACCGAATCGACAGCCCTAAGCCAAACATCACCCAGCAAGCTTCATGGGGAGGAGTGGGGAATCAAACCCGGTTCTCCAGATCAGAGTCCACCGTTCCAAACTGCTCCAAACCACTGCTGTTAACCACTACACCACGCTGACTGCCAGCTAAGCTTCTGAGACATGACAAGGTTGAGCTAGCCCGGGTCAGGGCAGACGAACAGGGGTAGTTTGCCATTGCTCGTCTCTGTGTAACAACCCTGGACTGCCTCTGTGGTCTCCTATCCAAGTACTAACCAGGGCTGACCTTGCTTAGCTTCAGAGATCTGACACGATCCGGCCAGCCTGGGCCATTTATGTCAGGGCACATTTACTAACAAACAAAGCCCTGCTGGGGAGAAACAGACCAAGGTCACACAGCCAGGCCTTACCTTGATGGATCCCAGAAGTTTAGCTCTGGTCCCTGGTCCAAGGCAGAACTAGACTGAGAAAGGGCTAGGGTTGCCACCCTTCAGGTATGGCCTTACAACTCATCTCCACACTACAAGGATCAGTTCCCCTGGAGGAAATGGATGCTGTGGAAGGTTGACTTTGTGGCATTATACCCTGCTGAGCAACTCCCCCTCCCCAGACCTCTTCCAAGGCTCCACCCCCAAATCTGTAGGGATTTCCCAACCCAGAGGTGGCAACCCTAGGGAAGTCGTACTGCCAGCAGATGTGGTCCAAATGTGAGTTTAGGATAGTTGTTTACCTAACAGCATTTGGGGAGGGGGATATAGCTCAGTGGTAGAGCCTCTGTTTGGCATACATAAAGTCCCAGGTTCAATCCCTGACATCTCCAGTTAAAAAAAGACCAGGTGATGTTAAAGACCTTCACCTGAGACCCTGGAGAGCTGCACCAGTCTGAGTAGAAGAAAGAGGAGGAGGAGGAGGAGAGTTGGTTGTTATATGCCTATTTTCTCTACCTTTTAAGGAGAATCAAACGAGCTTACAATCACCTTCCCTTCCTTTCCCCACCACAGACACCTTGTGAGGTAGGTGGGGCTGAGAGAGTTCCGAGAGAACTGTGACTAGCCCAAGATCAGCCAGTGGGCTTCATGTGGAGGAGTGGGGAAACTAACCTGGTTCACCAGATTAGAGTCCACTGCTCTTAACTACTGGCTCTCAGTATTGACTTTGGCGGACCAATGGTCTGATTCAGTACAAGATAGCTTCATGTGTTCATTTATTAGCAGCTTCTACATCGAAAATGCTCAAGACGGCTAATAATATCAATAAATCAAGACATTGAGAGCTATGGACATAAACTAATACAGAGAGAGATTGGTATAGCCCAATAAAAAGGTCCCCTGTGCAAGCACCGGATCATTCCTTACCCACGGGGTGACGCCACATCCTGACATTTACTAGGCAGACTTTGGGGGTTACAGCATTATGTATTCCCAGCGATGTATTAAGAGTTTGAAACTGTTATAAAAAATACTGTTCGCACTTTGTTTGGCCCTTTTAGCTGTGAAGACGTCTTCCAACAATTTTTTAGCCATGGCATCCAAAAAACCCTTTAAAGCCTGTTATAAAAAATGTTTTTTATAACATTTTCAAACTCTTAATACATCGCTGGGAATACATAATGCGGTAACCCCCTTTGTTCACGGGGTGTTTTGTCCGTGCCTTCCCCAGTCATCTTCCCTTTATCCTCAGCAAACTGGGTACTCATTTTACTGACCTTGGAAGGATGAAAGGCTGAGTCAATCTTGAGCCGGCTACCTGAAACCACTTCCGTCGGGATCGAACTCAAGTCGTGAGCAGAGCTTTTGACTGCAGTACTGCAGCTTGCCACTTTGCGCCACGGGGCTCCTAGCCCAATACAATACTTTAATTGTGTGCGTGTGTGTGCAGGTATATATGCTTGTATGTATATAATATATAGTCCAAGCAAAGCAACCAGAAAACAATTTTGAAAACCCAGCAGGTTAAAAGAAGGGCACCTGCAAAAATAAATAAATAAATAAAATTAAAAATGCACCGTTAACATAATGAAAAAAGTTTTCACTGTGTGAAAACGGAACGTGTCAATGTACCAGAGAATTTCCAAGGGGCTCTTCTTCTTCCCAGATTCCCATCTTAATTAACTGGATTATTATTGTGATCAATCAAGCTCTTGGCTGTGGCTTCCCCGGCTCAGATCTGCTCCAAGAAGCAGTTTTCGTGCAAATGAAAAAATCTGCGAAAGGACAAGGGGGGAATAGATGAACTCCTGCCTGTTCACAGCATTGACCTTGGGACAAAAGCAGGCACTACTGACAAGCAGTTTTTTGGACAAGGCCTTGCTCCGCCTTCCCTTTGTCATAGGGTTCCCAACCTCCAGGTGGGGCCTGGAGATCTCCTGGAATTACAATTGATCTCCAGATGACAGAGATCAGTTCCCCTGGAGAAAATGGCTGCTTCGGAGGATGGACTCTATGGCATTATACCCTGCGGAGCTCTGCCCCTCCCCAAGTCCTGCTCTCCCCAAGTTCCACCCCACAAATCTTTAGACATTTCCCAACCCAGAGTTGGCAATTCAAGTCCAGTATCACCCATAGGCCATTTTTTCATGGTAATTAGCAGTGCGTTCCAGGCTGAATTGCCCCACATACTTTTTGGATTTTGCACGCTGAACCGTCATTCCGGAAATGACTGCGAAGCCGGCACATACCTGCTTCGCATTACTAAAGAGACCATTTAACGCGACCTTTGGTGTTTGCCATGAAGAATCCCCTCAAGGAACAATGCAAAACAACAGAGGCACGTTTGCTATGCATAAGCTAATGACTATGCAAACAGGAACAAAGGAGCAGGTGAGTGGGGGGAGTGAAACTTCTCCTTTTGCGTCAGGACCGTGAAAAGGCATTTTTGAAGTCGAATTTTAAAAAATTGACCATGCAAAAATGGCCTTAGGAAAATTTATACCCTGCGAAATTTTGTCTGTCTCTAAGGTGCTACCATACTCGAATTTTGTTCCACACCTAAGTAATCCAAATCCTATGATGTTTTCTCCAGGCACTGGCATTCAGAGGTTTTCTGCCCCTGAATGTAGAGGTTCCCTTGAGTCACCATGGCTAGCAGCCACTGATAGACTTCTCCTCCATGAATCCATCCCTGTGTTAAACACATCTATGCCTGTGGCCATCACTACATCCAGACCAATGGTTTGGCAACCCTGCATTTGCAAAGAGTGGGGGGGGGGAGTATTTAAAAAGCAATACAGGAGAAAATGTAATGTGGATTTTGACCCTTAATTAGTTTGCTGAATTGAAAAGATTTTAAAGATACTAGCATTTAGGGTTGCCAGGTCCCTCTTTTTTGGTGCGGAGCCAGAAGAGGGCGGGGCTTGGGGAGGGAAAATACTTCAATGCCATAGAGTCCAATGGCCAAAGCGGCCATTTTCTCCAGGTGAACTGATCTCTATCGGCTGGAGATCAGTTGTAATAGCAGGAGATCGCCAGCTAGTACCTGGAAGTTGGCAGCCCTACTAGTATTGCTGTTGGTATTTCAGCATTCTGTTAAAATCTTACTTTCTGGCTGATGAGTATTACCAAATGCAGGATCAGAAAAGCATGCCTATTGCATTAGGTGCTGTGGAACACAGGCAGGACAATGCTGCTGCAGTTTGTGGGCTTCGTAGAGGCACCAGGTTGGCCACTGTGTGAACAGACTGCTGGACTTGATGGGCCCTGGTCTGATCCAGCAGGGCCTTTCTTATGTTCTTATGAAGCATACCTATTCTCTTCAGGATCAGAGGAGCATGCCTATTATGTTAGGTGCTGTAGAACACAAGTAGGATAATGCTGCTGCAGTCATCTTGTTTGGGGCTTCCTAGAGCCACCTGGTTGGCCGCTGTGTGAACAGACTGCTGGACTTGATGGGCCTGGGTCTGATCCAGCAGGGCCTTTCTGATGTTCTTATGTAACCCTGTTCTTTTCTCAAAATAATTTTGCTCTCTTGCAGCAATGATGGTATACAGAAACCATGCATCAACTCTCTTTACTGCCCCCCCCCATCCCTTGGGGAGCCGTCCTGTGCAAACAGATGGATGGAAGGCAAAAAGAAGGCGGGGAGGAGGGAGAGAAGCGTCCAAGGAGGAGTGTGCCAAGGGTGGGGGGAGAGAACATGTTTTTTTTTCCTCTGAACCCCTCGCAAGGGGGGATGGGGGGATCTCTGCCTTGCAGCCTGCCTGCTCCCTTATCACTGGGAACAGGCCTGGAGCCTGCGGTCGCCCGCCTTCCCCCCACCACCCCATTCACATCTGAACAATAGCCGGTTGGCTGGTGGAGGTGCAAAGATTAATTGCCTGGAGAACCGGCGTGCGAGGAGATCCGGCTGCCATGTGCAGGGTGGGGGTTGGTGGGGGGGGGAGGCATAATGAAGTGTGCAAAAAGTTAATTTGATCTTCAAGGCACCCCGTCCGTCAAAAGGGCCAACGGCAAGAGGCCTCCTTTGTGGTGCGAATTGAAAGGGGTTCCACTTGTGGAGAAGAGATGGAGGGGAAGAGGGGAGCCTGCCTTGAAAGGAGGGAAGGCGGAGCTGGGCTGAACAGGAGGGTCACCCACTAGCTGAAGGTTTCCATCTGTGTGGGTGCTTGGTAGGTAGGGTTGCTAGCCTCCAGGTACTAGCTGGAGATCTCCTGCTATTACAACTGATCTCCACTGGATAGAGGAGGAGGAGGAGAAGAGTTGGTTTTTATATGCTGACTTTCTCTACCACTTAAGGCAGAATCAACGCGGCTTACAATCACCTTCCCTTCCCCTCCCCACAACAGACACCCTGTGAGGTAGGTGGGGCTGATCTCCGGCTAGTACAACTGATCTCCAGCCGATAGAGATCAGTTCACCTGGAGAAAATGGCCGCTTTGGCAATTGGACTCTATGGCATGGAAGTCCCTCCCCTCTCCAAACCCCACACTCCTCAGGCTCTGCCCCCAAAAACTTCCCATCGGTGGCGAAGAGGGACCTGGCAACCCTATCGGTAGGGTTGTCAGCTCCATGTGAGGAAATTCCTGAAGACTTGGGGGCGAAGAGGATGGCCAATTTACATAGGGTTGCCAACCTCCAGGTGGTGGCTGGAGATCTCTTGCAATTACAACTGATCTCCAGGTGACAGAGATCAGTTCCCCTGGAGAAAATGGCCACTTTGGATGGTAAACTCAATGGCATTCATTGAAGTCCCTCCCCAAACCCCGCCCTCCTCAGGCTCCACCCCAAAAATCTCCAAGTATTTCCCAACCTGGAGCTGGAAACCCTATGCAGCAGCCATTGTGTAGCTGTGCTCTCCAACCTGTGCCAGCATTACAAAAAGGCCCGCTACTCAAAAAGATTGGGCACTATGATTTTTTTTTAAAAAAATGGTTCACTGCTTCTGTGCGTGGAGGTTTCATCTGCCTGGCATAACTAATAGTGGTGGGTTGTCCTATCCTCCTTCACATTTCCTCTGAAATCTGTTTTCTCTCTTCTTTTTTGCGTGGCACTCTGCTCGTCTCTCGGTGGGCTCCAAGATCAATAGCTCAATATCTTCTTTGGGCTAAGAATGCAGCTTGCTAGAATGGAATTAGCAGCCTTGTGCAAAAACGTTCCCGCTTCCAGCAATGTGGTTGCACTAACATCTCGAGACGTGTGTGTGTGTGTGTGTGTGAGCCCAATTAAGTGTCTTGATTGGGTTGAGCTGCTTGTGACTCCCGTGCTATTCCTTCCATTTGCCTGGGAGACAAGAAGAAGAAGAAGAAGAAGAAGAAGAAGAGTTGGTTTTTATATGCCAACTTTCTCTACCACTTAAGGCAGAATCAAACCGGCTTACAATCACCTCCCCTTCTCCTTCCCACAACAGACAACCCTGTGAGGTAGGTGGGGCTGAGAGAGCTCGAACAGAGGGGAAACAAATCCAGTTCACCAGATTAGCCTCCAGCTCCGCCGCTCATGTGGAATACGCTTACCTGGAGGGGATGGCACACACAGCTGCTCTTTGAATGCCGAAACCTGTTTCCCTTTCCTTTCCTTCCCCACTCCCTGATCCCAAGAGGAGAAGGGCATACCAGCAGGTAATTGAGAACCGCCCTGTCAAGGGACCAGGGATAAGGAATCAATATTAAAAGCTGCATCGGTGGCGCTCGAGAGACACAAACATGTATCCGAAGTTCCCTGCCTGGCCTTCAAAGCTGGAGGCAAGATAAGAACATTTGAAGGGAAGGAGGGAACCTGGACGATTGACTACGAGGAGGCCTCAGACACAGGGCCTGTGGTCTCCGAGGGAGGAGAGGGAGATGTGGAGTTACTTCTGCAGCTCTCAATTTCCCAAGCACAGCAGGGACAGCGTGCAGAGGAAATTGATCCGCTGATCAATGCCAGGAGGGAAGGAAGAGAGGAAAGGGAAAGGAAAGTAAACAGGGGAAAGTGAGATTTCAGAACAGCCAAATCAGGTGGGATCAATGATCAGTCTCGCTCAGACTCCTGCTTCTGAGAACTGCTAATATAAGATGCCAAAAAGCAAGAGGAGGGGCTGTGGCGCAGTGGTAAAGCATCTGCTTGGCATGCAGAATGTCCCAGGTTCAATCCCCGGCATCTCCAGTTAAAGGAACTAGGCAAGTAGATAATGTGAAAGACCTCAGCCTGAGACCCTGGAGGGCTGCTGCCGGTCTGAGTAGACCAAGGGTCTGATTCTGAGTAGTTCCCATAAGAACATAAGAAAGGTCATGCTGGATCAGACCAAAGCCCATCAAGTCCAGAAGTCTGTTCACACAGTGGCCAACCAGGTGCCTTTAGCAAGCCCCCAAACAAGATGACTGCAGCAGCATTGTCCTGCCCGTGTTCCACAGCACCTCACATAACAGGCATGCTCCTCTGATCCTGGACAGAATAGGTATGCATCATGAATAGTAGCCATTTTGACTAGTAGCCATGGATAGCCCTCTCCTCCATGAACATGTCCACTCTCCTCTGAAAGCCTTCCAAGTTATAAGAACATAAGAAAGGCCCTGCTGGACCAGACCCAGGCCCATCAAGTCCAGCAGTCTGTTCACACAATGGCCAACCAGGTGCCTTTAGGAAGCCCCCAAACAAGATGATTGCTGCAGCATTATCTTGCCTGTGTTCTACAGCACCTCATATAGGCCTGCTCCTCTGATCCTGGAGAGAACAGGTATGCATCATGAATAGTAGCCATTTTGACTAGTAGCCATGGATAGCCCTCTCCTCCATGAACGTGTCATCTCCTTTCTTAAAGCCTCCCAAGTTGGCAGAGGGTGGGCTCTTTGGCATCACATCCCCGCTGAATTCCCTCCCCTCCTCTCCCCTCCCCAAACCCCACCCTCCCCAGGCTCCACCCCCAAACATCCAGGAATTTCCCAACCTGAAGTTGGCAACCCCGTTGCCCACACTGACCATGCCAGAGGATTATCAGCTGCTGCGTAGCTTATTTCTTGAAATCTCCGAGCTGTTTTCAGAGCCAGGACCGCCAAGTGGACGCCTGCCGGATAGATCAGGCCCCTGAGACCGATGCATCTAGCCCCCGACAGCCCTACTGAATTTTAAGCACAACCTAATTTAAAAATAAAATTGCTCTTTGTTTCGTTTGTAAGGAAAAGGGGTAACAAGATGCTGTGTTTTCTGCATAAATATTGTTTATACTGGTAGTGGGGAGAGAAGTAAAGTTCCATGCACTGGATTATTAGGAAAGGGACTGAAAATAAAAGTTGATTTCTTAATGTCCTTGTATAGAACACTAATGTGGCCTCATTTGTACAGTTCAGGTCCCCCACCCCATCTCAAAAATGATACTGAATATTGCATTTTATTTTTGTTTAAAACATTTGTTACCTGCCTTTCTACCTAGCAGAACGCAAAGCTTACAGTGGCTTTCACTGGCTTACAGTGTAAATAAAGGGGAATGAAACCCAACCTAAAAACAAAAGCTGGGAACCCGAGGTTGGGTGAGAGGAAGATTTACATAAGTCTATGTAGAAATATTACAAATATAATTTATTAGAAGCGCTTTGCAAAATTTAAAATTCTTTAAAAGCATTAAAATAGCACAATGGCAAAACTTAGGTTGATATCTATAACCACAAACCCAAACACGTTTCGACCTCTAGGGCCTTCATCAGTGGTTAGTTAAAACCTTTTCTTAAGTCTGCACACATTTATAGAAATACAATGATGTAAACAAATGCAAATACAAACAGTTTAAAACCCAACCAGGTAAGTGAATACGTTGTAAAGTTTATTCTCAATTATTCAAACAACTGGTATATTGGGTTGTTGTTGTAGTACTGGTTAGTATAAGTCTCCCGTATATTTTGTGTGCAGATATCAACCTGGTGAAGCAATGTCTTTGTATAGAACACTAATGTGGCCTCATTTGTACAGTTTGGGTCCCCTACCCCATCTCAAAATGGATACTGGATATTTTATTTTATTTTTGTTTAAAACATTTGTTACCTGCCTTTCTACCTAGCAGAACTCAAGGCTTACAGGGGCTTTCACTGGCTTACAGTGTAAATAAAACCACAATTGTTTTTTTGTTTTTTTAAACACATAAAAGCCCACAATTTAAAATCTCCAATTAGGACCGCCAATACATAAAAACGAAATCAGTCAAATGCATTCCGAAATAAAACCGTCTTCAGCTGCCTCCTGAAGATCGAAAGTCTGAGCAGACAATACCGACCTTGATGGAGCAAGGGTCTGATTCAGTACCAGCCAACTTCATGTGTCATGTGTGCGACCCTGGGTTTGATCCCAAAAAGATCTTATTGTATTGTTTTCACACACATTTCAAGGGGGCAAAGGACTGCTGCTAGCCTGAGGGCTGTTTAGCTTGAAAAGAAGGCAGTTAAGGGGAGACATGATAGAGGTCTATAATGCATGGTGTGGAGAGGGTGGACAGGGAGCAGCTTTTCTCCCTCTCTCATAATACTAGAATGTGGGGTCATCTGCTGAAGCTGGAAGGTTAGCAATTCAAAACAGATAAAAGGAAGCATTTCTTCACACAATGCATAGTTAAATTGTGGAACTCCCTGCCCCAGGATGTGGTGATGGCTGCCAACTTGGAAGGCTTGAAGAGGGGAGTGGACATGATCATGGAGGAGGGCTATCCATGGCTACTGGTCAAAATGGATACCAGTCATGATGCATCCCCATTCTCTCCAGGATCAGAGGAGCAGGCCTATTATATGAGGTGCTGTGAAACACAGGCAGGCTGGTGCTGCTGCAGTCGTCTTGTTTGTGGGCTTCCTCGAGGCACCTGGTTGGCCACTGTGTGAACAGACAGCTGGACTTGATGGGCCTGGCTCTGATCCAGCATGTCCTTTCTTATCTTCTTATGTCCTTAGGGGGGGTACATTTGGAGCCTCCTCCCATCCCTTTGGCTAGACAGTGCAGATAACAGAGTGGCCCTTGAGTGGAGAGGGGCTGTGGCTCAGTGGCAGATTCTCTGCTTTCCATGCAGAAGGTCCCAGTTTCAATCCCCAGCTTCTCCAGTTGAAAAGAGTAGGTAGTAGGTGATTTGAAAGGCCTCCGCCTGAGACCCTGGACAGCCGCTACCAGTCTTAGTAGTCAACACTGACCCTGATGGACCTAGGGTTTGATTCAGCATAAGGCATCTTCATGCCTTCTTTTATGAAAGGGCCGTGGCTCAGTGGTAGAGCCTCTGCTTGGCATGCAGAAGGTCCCAGATTCAATTCCTGGCATCTCCAGTCAAAAGAAGATGAAATTTGGCCCCAAAGGCAGTGCTGAAGAGCCTTATCTGAATCAGGGCCACTGGGAAGCAGGGTTAAATCCTTCCCTCTTCACATGTCATTCAAAGATCCCACCTGAGTAGGGTTGCCAACCTCCATGTGGTGGCTGGAGACCTCCTGATATTACAGCTGATCTCCGGCCAATGGAGATGAGTTCCCCTGGAGAAAAGGGCTGCTTTGGAAGGTGGAATCTATGGCATGATACCCCACTGAATTTCTTCCCCTCCCCAAACTCCACCCTTCTCTAGCTCCACCCCCCAAATGTTCAGGTATTTCCCAACCCAGAGCTGGAAACCCTCATAGCAAGTGACATGAAAGACCTCTCTCTGAGATCCTGGAGAGCCACTGCCAGTCAGAGTAGGCAATACTGACCTTGATGGACCAAGGGTCTAATTCAGTAGAAGGCAGCTTCATTGGGGAGAGGCCATGACTCAGTGGTATACCGTCTGTGTGGCATGCAGAAGATCCCAGGTTCAATCCCTGTCATCTCCAGTTAGAAGAGTTGGTTTTGATATGCCGACTTTCTCTACCACTTCAGGGAGAATCAAACCGGCTTACAATCACCTCCCCACAACAGACACCCTGTGAGGTAGCTGTGGCTGAGAGAGCTCTAAGAGAGCTGTGACTAGCCCAGGTCACCCAGGTGGCTTCGTGTAGAGGAGTGGGGAAACCAACCCAGTTCACCAGATTAGAGTCTGCCGCTCATGTGGAGGAGAGGGGAATCAAACCCGGTTCTCCAGATCAGAGTCCACAGCTCCAAACCACCATTCTTAACCACTACACCACGCTGGACCAGGCAGTAGATTATGTGAAAGACCTCTCTCTGAGACCCGGGAGAGCCGCTGCCTGTCAGAGTAAGCGATACTGACCATGATGGGCCAAGGATCTGATTCAGCATACGGTGTGGAAATACAGAAGCTCGCCATCCACGTTGGAGAGGCCAGAGGGCCTGGTGGTGGAGGGATGGAGGGAAAGAGCAGCTGGCAAGAGCCATAGAGTGGAGGGGAGGGTCTCTCCCTCCCCAGTCCCCCTCTGCAGTTCCAGAGCTGCACCCTCCGATCTGGCATGTACAGCTGGCTGGACTTGGCCAGCTGCATGCCTGCAACACAGCGCCAACATGAAGTGCTTTGCATCTCAATGCCGCCTTCTGCAGCGGCACAAAGGAAGCCAAATCGGCATTTTATTAGCTTGGAGTTAATTATCCCCCCTCCCCGTCCCATCTCTCCTCACACACAACACACACACACACACAACACACACACACACACCATCCTGAGGAAGACCCCTGGTGGCCAGAGGCAGAATAGCATCAAAATGTACACAATGGCTGGTGGAGTTCAGCGTCTAGTTCACCAGCATTAGTCCATTGGTAGCCAAGAAAATATTTTGAAGTGTAAGGATGTGTCACTGGCCACCAAGACTAGATTAATTCATGCCATCGTATTCCCTATTACTATGTATGGGTGTGAACGCTGAACAGTGAAGAATGCTGATAGGAAGAAAATAGATTCCTTTGAAATGAGGTGTTGGAGGAGAGGGTTACGGATACCCTGGACTGCCAAAAAAAACACAAATCATTGGGTTATAGATCAAATCAAGCCTGAACTGACCCTAGAAGCTAAAATGACTAAACGAGGCTATCATATTTTGGTCACATTATGAGAAGACAAGAGCCACTGGAAAAGATAGTCATGCTAGGAAAAGTTGAGGGCAGCAGGAAAAGAGGAAGACCCAACAAGAGATGGATTGACTCAATAAAGGAAGCCACAGCCTTCAGTTTGCAAGATCTGAGCAAGGCTGTCAAAGACAGGACATTTTGGAGGACTTTCATTCATAGGGTCGCCATGAGTTGGAAGCGACTTGACGGCACTTAACACACACACACACAACCAAGCAAAACAGAAGTCCAGCAGACCCTTAAAGACTAACCCCTTTTATGCACTGGGTCGGAAGATGCAGGCTCTGTTTCGCAAAATCTCATCCTGCAGCAAATGTTGTTAGTCGTGAAAGAACTACTGAACTTTGGTTGTGTTTTGGGAGATTTCAGAAATCATAGAATCATAGAGTTGGAAGGGACCACCAGGGTCATCTAGTCCAACCCCCTGCACAATGCAGGAAATTCCAAACTACCACCCACCCACACTCCCAGTGACCCACACCTTCATGCCCAGAAGATGGCCAAGACACCCACCCTCTCATGAACTGCCTAAGGTCATAGAACCAGCATTTGTGACAGATGGCCATCTAGCCTCTTCTTAAAAACCTCCAGGGAAGGAGAGCTCACCACCTCCTGCACCACTGAGGAACTGCTCTGACTGTTAGAAAGTTCTTCCTAATGTCTAGACGGAAACTCTTTTGATTGAATTTCAACCTGTTGGTTCTGGTCCGACCTTCTGCCCTCTACCTTTAAGTAGTCTCAAACCGGCTTCCCTTCCTCTCCCCACAACAGACACCTTGTGAGGTAGGTGGGCTGAGAAAGTCCAGAGAGAACTGTGACTAGCCCAAGGTCACCCAGCAGGCTTCACGTAGAGGAGTGGGGAATCGAACCTTGTTCTCCAGATTAGAGTCTGTTGCTCATTTGGAGGAGTGGGGAATCGAACCTTGTTCTCCAGATTAGAGTCTGTTGCTCATTTGGAGGAGTGGGGAACCAAACCTGGTTCTTCAGATTAGAGTCTGTCGCTCATGTAGAAGAGTGGGGAATCGAACACAGTCCTCCAGATTAGAGTCTGCCACTCATGTGGAGGAGTAGGGAATCGAACCCAGCTCTCCAGATTAGAGTCTGCTGCTCATGTGGAGGAGCAGGGAATCGAACTTGGTTCTCCATATTAGAGTCCACCACTCTTAACCACTACACCATGTTGCCTCTCAACAGTACAGGATTCTGTTTCACGCAGGAGGAGGAAAAAATACATCAAAGGGCACGTCTGGTCTATCTTGTCTACTATCCTCTTTCCAAGAGTGGTTGTAACATCAGACTGATCTTGGGGGCAGAAGTCCAGGGGCCCAACCCATGGGCTTGGGGGGGGGGCAGGCTGTAGATTGGCATTCGAAGCATGCGTAGCCCTCTTGGGGGAGCATAAGACCACCCGACGAGATATGCTGGGGAAACTCACACGCCATCTGGGAAAGGAGGAGACTTCTCTTTTGCCTGTCCCTTGCTCCTGGTATTCAGGCCCATGCTGCCTCTGACAATGGAGGTTCTATTCAGCTATTACTGTGCACAGGAGCCGGAGACGAGCAAGCAAGTGCCAACCCAGGGCTGATCAGAAGAGAGGAAGTGGCAGTAGGGAGGGAGGGGCTGTGGCTCAGTGGTAGAGCATCTGCTTGGCATGCAGAAGGTCCCAGGTTGCATCTCCAGTTAAAGGGACTAGGCAAGTAGGTGATGTGAAAGACCCCTGCCTGAGACCCTGGAGAACGGATGTTGGTCTGAGTAGACAATACTGACTTTGATGGACCGAGGGTCTGATTCCGTATGAGGCAGCTTCATGTGTTCAACTCAGTTTTGGGACATTCCTGGAGATTTTGGGATGGAGCCTGGGGAGGGCAGAGTTTAGGGAGGAGAGAGACTTCAGCGGGGTACAATACCATAGAGGCCACCCTCCAAAGCAGCCATTTTCCCCAGAGGAACGGATCTTTGTCGCCAGAGATCGTAGTCATTCTGGGAGATCTCCAGCCCCGTTTGGAGATTGGCAACCCTCGGTGGCAACCACATCAAGGCTCCTGCTTGTTGCATGCATGAGATCAGCTGTGGGTATCCCACTCCCCTCTAGGGTTGCCAGGTCCCTCTTCGCCAGCTAGTACCTGGAGGTTGGCAACCCTACTCCACTCCCTTTGGCCTCCCTGGGGAGGCAGGGGCTGCCAGGCGAAGGCCCCTCGTTGCCTCTCTGGGGCTTCTTCTTGAGCACCGGCGCTCCTTCAGGGCTCGGGGTTCTTTGTCCTGCCTGGCAAGCTGCCTGGATGGGTAAGTGGGTCACCCGGCCACTCCTTGGCCAGCCCTGCGGGCTCTCCCCTCCTGATTGATGACACAGACAATGGGGATGACACCCCACTGCCAAGCGGTGATTAAGCGCAGGGTGGGTGTATTTCCTGCACAGCCTGGAAGAACAGCTTTTTTGGGAGGGGGGGGGATTGCAAGCAGCTGCAAAATAGGGAGGGGGGGCAACCTGTCCAGGCCCTGTTTTCAGTGAGGGGGTAGTCTTGCCAATCTCCAGGAGTGGCCTGGAAATTTCCCGCAATTAGAACTGACCTCCAGACTATGGAGATCAGCTCCCCTGGAGGAAATGGGAGCTTTGAAGGGTGGACTCCATGGCATTTAGGGTTGCCAACTTCCAGGTGGCACCTGGAGATCTCCCGCTTGGGTGGCCAACTCCCAGGTACTAGCTGGTAATCTCCTGGTATTACAACTGATCCCCAGCTGATAGAGATCCATTCTCCTGGAGAAAATGGCCGCTTTGGCAACTGGACTCTATGGCATTGAAGTCCCCCCTCCCCAAACCCCGCCCTCCTCAGGCTCCGCCCCAAAAACCTCCGATCTCCAGAGGCCCCCAGAAGACCTGCTGGGCAAAAGCCTCACCTGGCTCCACCGACTTTCTAAAAATGCTTGGTGGGCACCAGAAATCACTGAAACTGACTCACATAGCTACCCCCGGAATGGGCATGGTCTCCCATAAAAGGTTTTAAAGCCCTCCCCTAGTCTCCCCGAAGAGGCAAAGATGCTGGAAAACAAACTGTCCGTGGGATTCAAGAAATGTTGCTTACGTGCCCTTCAAATCTCACAGATCAGCATTCATGTCCCCAGTTTCTAATCTCCGCTGTAACCCATGCATACCACAGCCAAAGAAATCTCAGTATCTGTTTCCGAACGGTGTTCTGGGGAATCCTGAAGATTCCCAGGGGTTGCTCAGCGAGATAATCAGCAATGGCCGATGAGCTTCCTCAAAGGACATGCTACCATCTTCCGCTACCTATATAAGTCGCAACTGATTTACGGCGACCCCAGCAAGGGGCTTTCAAGGAAAGTGAGACGCACAGGTGGCTGGTCCTTGCCTTCCTCTGCAGAGCCTTCCTTGGTGGTCTCCCATCCAAGTACTGACCCTGCTTTGCTTACCAGAGCTGATGAGATCGGGCTAGAAGATGAAGAAGAGTTGGTTTTTATATGCCGACTTGCTTTACCACTTAAAGAAGAATCAAACTGGCTTACAATCGCCTTCCCTTCTCTCTCCCCACAACAGACACCCTGTGAGGTAGGCGGGACTGAGAAAGTGTGACTAGCCCAAGGTCACCCGGCTGGCTTCATATGTACGAGTGGGGAAACCAACCTGGTTTGCTGAAGCCAGACTGTTGGGAATCCGCTGAACAGGAGAGTAGAAGGAGGGTCTTTGGAGCTGCGTCGCCATCTGGTGGAGTCCAGCTGCATTGCCTGGAAGCAATTCTACGTCCCCCCCACCACCTTATGCTGTGGCAATCTAGGTCAATACCCTCTGCTGCTGTGATGGGTAACAACACCCCCGGGTTCCACACAGAGTGTTTCTCAGCCCTTGCCACTTGAGACAGAGCCAGCGTGGTGTAGTGGTTAGGAGCGGTGGACTCTAATCTGGAGAACCGGGTTCGATGCCACGCTCCTCCACATGAGCGGTGGACTCTAGGGTTCTCCAGATTAGAGTCCACCACTCAGGTGGAGGAGTGGGGAATCACACCTGGTTCTCCAGACTAGAGTCCACCACTCTTAACCACTACACCACTGGCTTATACCATAGATTCTCAAGGAAATCCCTCCCCAAATTCAACCGCCCCCCAAAATCTCCAGGAATTCCCTATGTCAGAGTTGTCAACATGAAGAAGGAGGAGGAGGAGGAGGCTTGGTTTTTATGCGCCAACTTTCTCTGCCACTTAAAGAAGAATCAAGCCGGCTTACAATCACCTTCCCTTCCCCTCCCCACAAGGTAAGTGGGGCTGAGAGAGTGTGACTAGCCCAAGGTCACCCAGCAGGCTTCATAGGTAGGAGTGGGGAAACAAATCCAGTTCACCAAATTAGAATCCGCCGCTCATGTGGCGGAGCGGGGAATCAAACCCGGTTCTCCAGCTCGTAATTTCCCTCTCGAGATGGGTTGCTGTAATTCGGAGCACTTCTGCACAAGAAGACCATTTCCCACGCTGCATTGAAGTGACTTTATTCGTGCCTCCACATGTTTTGGATTCTTTCTTTTCTTTTCTGTATGTGTCTACAATTAACGATTTATTGACTGATGTTGGATTCCTGGCACAAGGCAAAGGGAAACAGCAGTTGCCAACAACAGAACTAGTTCGTACTGTCCAAGGAGTATAAGATCAGATTAATTTTCCTCTATAGTTACCAATGATGAACTGAACATCTCAAACCCTGTCCTTGCAAGTGTAACCTGAGCATGTGCAGAGTTTTACTACAGGATCAGAGTTTCTTTTTGAAGCATCTTACATCCTTAGAAACAGTTCGGATGCTTTTTCCTGCATGCGTGTAGTCGAAATGTAGTTTGGTTTTGTCAAAAGGCAGTGTGTGTAAAGGACATTTTCAAGCCTGCGGATCGGCCCACTCCACCGGCTTCCCAAGCTGAGAAAAACCAAGAAAGCCCCACAGAATCTAGCCAAGGGTGCACCTCATCCACATGTGCCTCCAGGCAGATGTTTTTGCAACCAACTCACAAATCAGGGAGAAAGCCTGAGCCAGAGGCCTCACATGACCCTGATCCACAGTGAGGAAGCCCACCTCCAGGGCCGATTGGGGGATGCCGTTGAAAGGCAGGACACGGTGAATTTTGATATTCCATTTTTATCATTGGCGGGAGAGAGGGGAGGATGATATCCGACGTTCTTTCTCAAGCACTGAAACGTCCTCAGCTGTCTCTTGGCCCCAGAGGAAAAGTGTTCCTTGGCCCTAGGTGCTCTCTGTTGCTCCAAGATGCAGCCATGCCCCAAGACTGCCAGAGGAGGGGGAACCAGAAAGACCGAAATATCTCCACACTGATGTGTGCTGTGCAGTTCCAGAAGGCAAATGGCCTCAAATTACAGGAAGGCGGGTTTCGGCTGAACATTAGGAGAAACGTCATGACAGAGAGAGGCGTTGCAGTCCAACAGTGGAACCCGCAAGCGGGGGTTGAGTTGGCTCTCCTTCACTTGAACTCTTCAATCAGAGACTGGGCAGCCACCCGACAGGTAGCTTCGACCAGCCTGCATCAAGCAAGGGGCTGGACTAGATGACCTCTAAGACACTCTACGGTCCCTGCGGCCCACCCTGCTCCACTCTTTGTGTCCCACCCTGCTCTCGGAGGCTGCTTGGTCCCTTCCGGCTGTAGTGACACTTGCTCTTGGCGGCTGGGCCTCTCTTCGGGCGCTTGATGGATTCTGCAGGAATGCATTCTGCAGGAATGCATTCTGCAGGAAATCTCCTGTCCGGGAGTTGAGTGTTTGGCCGATGGATGCTGCCCTCCCAAGTTTACACAAACAATATTAGCCTGCTGTAATAAGGCATCAAAACCAAACAAGCTATTATATCAGGTCTCTGTTTGTATATGTGCATTTGGAAGATTGTGTATTATTTATTGTATATTTTTGTATACGTGGTATGGATGTTTATATATATTTTTAGTGAATCCTGATGAAGAACCTATCGAAACAGGTGACTACCGGATCCCCGTCTTTGTGAAGGGTTCACAGGAACCACGTTCCTTGGTGGAAACTTATGCACCACGTATGAAGGTCCAGCTACAAGTCCGGAACAACTGGGATGTATTATCTGTACTCATTCCCAGGAGAGGATGTTCTCTGGACTCTAATTATGTGTTGGATGCTTTTTCAAGCACTGATAATCAAATTGGATTTATATGACATGATTTTGTTAGTTCTATAGTTGACTTTGTGTGTATACTAACACTATAAGAATTGTGACACACTCTAGTATGCATTAGAATATACTTTTGATGAACTAATCTGGATCTGTATGATATTATTTGTTAGCACACACAGTCCATACTGCTGGTGTTTGGGCTTGGCCTCCCAAGTTTGACATGCGTGGGGTGAGTTGCTGCATGCCACCACCAAAGGGGTTGTGGGGGTCAGAAGGCATCTGTCCATCATCAAATACTAGAAAAAAACGTCCTACTGACTAGCCAAGACGACCATCATTGGACTTCTGCTCAGTCTTGGCTACTGTATCCGTGGGACACGAGCTTCTATATGACGTAGACGATGAGCTCGTTCGGCCAAGCCTCCCATGACGGTCCCTGCCTCTTTCCGATGTCATGCCGGGCACCGAAAGTTGCAGAAATCAGCGGACCTGAATAGGCTGTAGACGTTGACGAGGGGGAACATGACCACGGCTCCCAGCAGCGACCCCAGCTGCTCCACCGCTCCGTACCACACAAGGGCGCTGTGGCTGTGGCTCCGGAGGATCATCCCGGTCATGACTTTGACATAGCTGAGGGTCCCGGTGAAGAGAATCCAGCAGACGACCTGTTGGTACCAAAAGGGGATGCACGTGAACGTATGGATGTGACAGGGTTGCCAATCTCCAGGTGGGGGATGGAGATCTCCCAGAATTACCATTCTTTCCCATCTTTCAGGATGGACAAAAGGAAACACTCCTTTACACAAGGAGTGATTAAAATGTAGAATTCGCTGGCAAAGAATGTAGGGATGGCCACAGGCATAGACAGCTTTAAAAGGGGATTAGACAGATTCAAGGAGGAGAGGAGGGGCCATGGCTCAGAGGTAGAGCATCTGCTTGGCATGCAGAAGATCCCAGGTTCAGTCCCCAGCATCTCCAGTTAATGGGGCCAGGCAAGTAGGTGATGTGAAAGACCTCTACCTGAGACCCTGGAGAGTGGTTGCCGGTCTGAGTAGACAATACTGACTTTGATGGACCAAGGGTCTGATTCAGTATACAGCAGCTTCATGTGACAATGTGTATATCAGTGGCTACTCGCCATGGTGCCTAAAGAGAACCTCCACATTTAGAGGCAGTTAACCTCTGAACCCCAGAACCAGGAGGCAATATCAGGGGAAGGCCTCAGCATCTATGCCGTGTTGTTGGTCTTCCAGAATAACTGGTTGGCTACTGTGTGCTACAGGATGATACACTAGATGGACCACCGGTCTGATCCAGCAGGGCTCTTCTGATGTTCTTATGAAGGTCTCAGTCTCTATGCTATGGTTGCCAACCTCCAGACACTAACTGGAGATCTCCTGATGTTATAACTGATCTCCAGCCAACAGAGATCCGTTCACCTGGAGAAAATGGCCACTTTGGCAATTAGATTCTATGGCATTGAAGTCCCTCCCCTCCCCAAACCCCACCCTCCTCAGGCTCCACCCCAAACCCTCCCACTGGTGGCAAAGAGGGACCTGGCAACCCTACTCATGCCAAAAAAATCGGTCACTAGGCTTGCTGCATTTGTTTTTAAAAAGAGAATAACAGCTGCGGGGTCCTGATTCCGATTGGGGCCTCAGGGCCAAGAGCCTTTCTCGACTGTTCATTTTCCTGATATGCAAATCTGCTATTTGACCCACAGAGGAAAGCATGGGAGAAACCTCACGGTTCATCTCCACCCTCATGATGTAAACAGCATCTGCAAGGTAGATGGGAATCCAGATCAGTTAAAGGGCTTGGAGGAAAGAGATAAGCACTCTTCTCTCCCTGAACCCAATCTGAAGAAGAGGAAGAGTTGGTTTTTATACTCTTATTTTCTCTATCTTTTTAAGGAGGCTCAACCAGCTTACCATCGCCTTCCCTCCCCCTCCCCACAACAGGCACCATGTGAGGCAGGTGGGGCTGAGAGAGTTCTGAGAGAACTGTGACTAGCCCGAGGTCACCCAGCTTGGCTTCATGTGTAGGAGTGGAGAAACCAACCCGGTCCTCCAGATGAGAGTCCACCACTCTTAACCACTGGCTCTGAATCAGGCAGCTACCCTGAAGACGGAAACCAACTCGTGTCTATTTTACGCGACATTTTTTTTCTTTTGCAAATGCAGCCTCCAGGATTGCTTCAGCAAGCAATCTTCTCCAATAGGGCTGCCGACAGGCCCAGAGAGTAACATCCTGTCCCTTCAATAGAAGTCCAATGCGTGGAAATGAACCACAGAGGTAAATAACACAGGAAGAAAGTAGATTCCTTTGAAATGTGGTGTTGGAGGAAAGTGTTACGGATACCCTGGACCGCCAAAAAAACAAATCAAACGGGTTATAGATCAAACCAAGCCTGAACTGACCCTAGAAGCTAAAATGACTCAATTGAGGTGATTGTATTTTGGTCACATTATGAGAAGGCAAGAGTCACTGGAAAAGACAATCATGCTAGGAAAAGTTGAGGGCAGCAGGAAAAGAGGAAGACCCAACAGGAGATGGATTGACTCTATAAAGGAAGCCACGGCCCTCAGTTTGCAAGACCTGAGAAAGGCTGTTAAAGATAGGATGCCACATTGATTCATAGGGTCGCCATGAGTCGGAAGCGACTTGACAGCACTTAACACACACACACACACACACACACACAGTTCTAATAAAGGGGAAGGGTTTTTTGTCCTCCCTGCAGTTTGCAACCTTATCCCCTGGCCATTTTCTTGCTGGGGTAAAGAACTGTTTCTAACCCAGCTACGGAAACCTTAGATGTATCTGTATTTCCCCCCCCCCCCCAACTTGGATAAAAGCAGTTCAGAGGTAGTTTTTTTTCAACTATAAAAAATGGCAGCGGAGAGGATGAACGTAGGGTTGCCAGCCTCCAGGTAGTAGCTGGAGATCTCCTGCTATTACAACTGATCTCCAGCCGATAGAGATCAGTTCCCCTGGAGAAAATGGCCCGCCGATAGCGAAGAGGGACCTGGCAACCCTAGGTGAATGCTATCCTTCTCCGTTCCCACACTTTTTTTGTTCCTTGGTAAAACAATCCAGGCAGCTAAACGGGCAAAAGAAAAAAGCCCTTTAAAATAAACACAAAAGAACAAAGTGTCCTTGTGTGAGAGAGAAACTAGCATGAGTCTGAGGTCAGATTTGAGGAATAAACAGTCTTAAGAGACCAAAAGTCAATAAGATTTGCCCTCCTTCAAAAGTAAATTAATCATCAGATCGTTCTGGATCAAACAGTGTGTTCATATCATTTGAATACCTTCGGCTACCTTCTGCTCTGAATCAAGGCTTAACAAGGGCAGATTTTAGAGCAACGAAATCCCCAGAAGGCTTTCTCAGCTTCCCCAGACCCTGAAAATCAACATTCTTCGCCGTTAAAGTGTGACAGACTCCCATGTGAAATTACTGGACTAGAATTGATCAGTTGGGTTAATTGAATTACCAAGGGTGAGCCATGTTAGTCTGTCATAAAAAAATAAATAAAACAAAAGTTCAGCAGCCCCTTAAAAGTTAATAACATTTCTTTCGATAAATGCTCATTTTCTTCCCCCCAAGCACTTCCCCTCTGCTCAAATCAAGCGGTTTACATTTTGCATTGTACCTCCGCATCCTGAATTCCTTCTTTGTAACACCCCCACCCCTATACCTTCTGAATGGAATATATGGGTTTGGGGATCTCCATTCCTATTCGCGCCTGATGAAGTGATCTTTGACTCTCGAAAGCTCATACGTGGGAAAAAGGTTTGGTCTCGAAGATGCTACTGGACTCGAATCTAGCTGTTCGACCGCAGACCAACACTGCCACCCTCTGAAACGACTTATGTCAAGTGGGCTGCGACTCACAAAAGCTCATATTGAAATACAGGCTGCTAGTCTTTAAGGTAGGGTTGCCAACCTCCAGGTAATAGCTGGAGATCTCCTGCTATTACAATTGATCTTCAGCCGACAGAGATTTGTTCACCTGGAGAAAATGGCCGCTTTGGCCATTGGACTCTATGGCACTGAAGTCCCTCCCCTCCCCTCCCCAAACCCTGCCCTCCTCAAGCTCCGCCCCCAAAAACGCAAGAATAATTCTGATAGCAGCCCCTTTGGGAGCTCCAAATTTATCCTAGGAATTGTACAATTAAGCCCTTGTGGCTGATGAAGCTACTTCGTGTAGCGAAAGCGCTGGAATACTTCCGGAGCCGCGTTACCACCTATCTCTCCGCTGCCTGAAGAACTTGAAACTGACCAGAATGCAACTATATGCTTCACATGAACTTTTGTATAATTATTAGCATTTGCCTATGGTTTGGCAATCTTCGCTTTGTAACCTTGGTTGCTTAGCCTCGCTTGTTTGTTTGTTTATTTTTGCTGCACCTTTGCAATACAGTGATAGTTCTGCTATCCACATTTCTTGCCATCCTTGTTAACTGCTTGTTCATTTGTTTGCCTACTACTGTCTCATTTGACCAATACTTTTTACAGTAGAGTGAGTTATTTGTATAGATAACCTCCAGGTAATAGCTGGAGATCTCCTGCTATTACAATTGATCTTCAGCCGACAGAGATTTGTTCACCTGGAGAAAATGGCCGCTTTGGCCATTGGACTCTATGGCATTGAAGTCCCTCCCCTCCCCAAACCCTGCCCTCCTCAAGCTCCGCCCCCAAAAACCTCCTGCCAGTGGTGAAGAGGGACCTGGCAACCATACTTTAAGGGCCATCGGACTTTATTTTAACTGTATTAACCAGGGTTCCAAGAGAGATTACTTTTACAGCCAGACCTGGTATTCAGCTGATTATCATAGCTGGGTAACCCCTGATCACAGCTGTTGGGAGCAGATACTGTGTTCATCTGGTATATATTTGAGTTTTCAACAGAATCATAGATACTCCACATGAGCGGCAGACTCTAATTTGGTGAACTGGGTTGGTTTCCCCACTCCTACACATGAAGCCTGCTGGGTGACCTTGGGCTAGTCACACAGCTCTCTCAGCCCCACCTACCTCACAAGGTGTCTGCTGTGGTGAGGGGAAGGGAAGGTGATTGTAAGCGGGCTTGATTCTTCCTTCAGTGGTAGAGAAAGTTGGCATATAAAAACCAACTCTTCTTCTTCTTCAACCCCCTGCACAAGGCAGGAAATTTACAACTACCTCCCCCAAACACACACCCAGTGACCCCTACTCCATGCCCAGAAGATGGCAAAAAAAAAACAAAAAACCCTCGAGGATCCCTAGACAATCTGGCCTGGAGGAAAATTGCTTCCTGACCCCATGCCACCAATAAGAACATAAGAGGAGCTCTACTGGATCGGACTAACAGTGCATCTAGTCCAGCATTCTGTCTCACACAGAGGCCAACCAGTCCCCCTGGAGGCCCAACAAGCAGGGTATAGAGGCCGAAGCTTTCACCTGATGTTGCCTCCTGGCACTGGCATTCAAAGCTTGACTGCCTCTGAACATGGAAGTTCCCTTCAGTCACCATGGCTAGTAGCCACCGATAGACCTGTCCTCCATGAATTGGTGCAATCTCCTTTTAAAGCGGTCTATGCCTGTGGCCATCCCTGCATCCTCGGGCAGCGAATTCCATCCTCTGCCATTTTTGGAAGCCGCTCTCTGAATCAGAAAGCAGCAGAGAACTGAGTGAGTCAGGAAGCCGCCGGAGTTCGGAGGGCCAAATACTTACAATGATGGCGTCCCCCCACTCTGAGCGCTGGAGCAACGGACACGGGCTCATGGCCGCCATCGCCATGTTGTAGGCTCCAAACGCAGTCCCGGTCAGTGCTACGGTCCCCAGGATGGGGAGAGACCTGCGTGGGAAAGCAAACGCAGGAAGGTGGGTTTGATTGTTCACCTTCTACTGTTTCTAGGTATTCAGTTACAGCACAGTCGTGCCTCTGTTGACTCAAATGGTTTTAACTGTTGACTTAAATGGTTTTAACTATAATTTCCTCTCTTCAGGGAACTCTGCAAACTATAACGCTGAATTTTCTGCAGCCCTCTCACCAAAATTATTGTTGATTGGGTAAACTGGGTGAGATTACCACTGCCTTCGATGCATCATAAACTCAAAATGGGCTTTCAATGGTTTAAGGTAACTTGGCATCTGCTGACTCCTGAAACTGAGTATCTGGAACAGACAATTAGTTGTGATATTTTATAAGTGAAAAACTCTGCAAAAGTATCAAGAATATGTTCTGACCCTGGAGTTCCTCAGTGGTCTCCCAACGAATTACTAACCAGGGTCAACTATGCTTAGCTTCCAAGTTCAGGCTAGCCTGGGCCATCTAGGTCAAGGTAGACAAAAAGAGGTGGTTTGTCATTGAGTGCATCTGTGTAGCAACCCATCCAGAATGACCCAAGAATGTCCAATTCTTGGGTCATTTACGCATGGTCGCTGTAGCCTCCTTTATTCCCCGTTTCAGCCAGGATCAAAGTAGCCCGGGTTGGGGGAAACTGTATGCATTGGCTGGAATGATCAGGGACGAAACTGTGTGCTGATGGAGGCATGAATACAGAAAAGCCGTCTCCCAAGTTCAAATCAAGTCCCACCCCTTTAAATGCTGCTCTGTAATTGGCTCACCTCGTGAGAGAAGACTTCCTTCCCCCCAAACCCGACTGCCGCATAAAAAAGCATTTTAAGAACAACAACAACAACAACAAAAACCCGGAGCAATCTGAAAGAAGGGGGGGGGGGAGAGAGAAATCCAAGCCTCGGTTTTAAAAAAAGCCTTTCTTTTGCTCAGAAAGAGCTCCGAGGTAGCAGGAAGCACTTGAATCCCTGCCTCTTCGTGATTGGCTGTGAGAGAAGCCAATCTAGGGTTGCCAACTACCAGGTAATAGCTGGAGATCTCCTGCTATTATAACTGATCTCCAGCCGATAGAGATCAGTTCACCTGGAGAAAATGGCCGATTTGACAATTGGACTCTATGGCATTGAAGTCCCTCCCCTCCCCAAACCCTGCCCTCCTCAGGCTCCACCCCCAAAACCTCCTGCCGGTTGCGAAAAGGGACCTGGCAACCCTAAGCCAATCTTCTGTTCTTCCCCTGTTTGGCTCTTTGCATGCTGCGTTGAAGAGGGGTTTGGAAAAGGGTGAGGCGAAGCTCAACCCAAGAAAGCTGTATACTCGCTCAGTGAATCCGGAATGAGCCGGTCCACGGTTTAATTCGGGCAAGAAGAGTTATGGGAAAAGCCGGGTTCGTTTTGCGTTGAAGCAGCTTTGAGCTTCCAAGGAATGAGGTAACGTGCATACCCAAAGATTTGATCCTGGCTGAAATAGGGAATAAAGGAGGGTTAAATGACCATGCATAAAACACCTTGGTGGTCTCCCATCCAAGTACTAACCAGGGTCGATCCTGCTTAGCTTCTGAGATCTGATGAGACTAAGCTAGCCTGGGCCATCCACATCAAGGCATAGAGCACACACCTAAAGAACATGAAAGATGCCTTGAGGAGCAGGAGAAGAAAGAGAAGAAGAGTTGTTTTTATATGCCAATTTCCCTACCACTTAAGGAAGAGACAAACCAGCTTACATTTGCCTTCCCTTCTTGTCCCCCCAACAGGCACCTTGTGAGGTAGGTGGGGCTGAGAAAGCTCTAAGAGAGCTGTGACTAGCCCTAAGTCACCCAGCTGGTTTCATGTGGAGGAGTGGGGAAACCAGTTCACCAGATTAGCCTCCGCCGTTTATGTGGAGGAGTGGGAAATCAAACCCAGTTCTCCAGATCAGACTCCACCGCTCCAAGGAAGGCATGTACCTGCTAGGCAGAAAGGTAGCAATGGTGCACGCAAGAGGATTGGCCACGGAGCTCAGCGTTGCCGCTAGGTGGTAAGCCATGTTGCTGTATGGCAAACAGGAGTAGCTTTGCACCGAGGGCAAGATGCCATTGGTCAGTGCATTCGCCCAGGCGACGAGGAAATAGACGAAGGCAAACTTGGCCCAGGAATAGGTGATCTTCTCCGGATCTGCATTGTCCACACTTTTGGCGGAGCTTGTCTTTTGTCCATCCGCAAGAGAGTTTGTGAAGACCCCTAACTCCATGGATCCTTGTCTGTCCACGGGGATTTTCTGGACCGAGTTGAGGGTGACGTTGCTGGTGCAGAGGTTCTGCTCGGAGAGTTCCCACACCTTGGGGAGCCGGTTGAGGAAGAAGAAGGCCACGAGGCAGGAAAACATCATGGCGGACAGGACAATGAAGAAGACGAGGCTGGAGAAGTTGGCAGGGGAATATTGGGTTGTCATGTGGAAGTCAACGTCTGCTGCGGTCACGTTGCTGAGAGTCTCTTTGGCGGCGGCTGTGTCGTTCTGTGGCATTGTTACGTTGACGCAGCTAGAAACTCCCGAGCCCTGGGCCAAAGCAAAGAGGGCAGGGATCAGCCCGCTCAGGCCTTCGCCGATGAAAAAAGTGGGGACGTATCGAGGGTGGAGGCGCACCATGAAAGGCAGGAAAGTGACGGAAGAGGTACAGTCCACCAGGGACAGGACAAAGGTGAGGACCAAGAATGCCGTGCTGTGTCGGTTTCCGGCCACAAACGTGGTGCGGTCCCACAAGAAGGCCAACAGGAAGCAGGCCACAGTTCCCATGGAGACCACGGCGCAGATGACGGGCACCTCGCCCAGCAGGTGGGGCTTCCATTTGTGCATCAGGGTGACGAAGAGCGGCCCGACGTTGGCCAGCTGGATGATGATGATCAGGTAGGATGGGAGGTACCAGCCTTCGGGGAGCTGATTCACCAGCAGGGGGAGTTCTACCCAGACGCCGTTGATGGCCATCCAAGAACCGGTCCCAAAGATGCAGGCCAGGAAGTGGGTGAGAAGCGCCATCGCTCTCCAGGGGACCAATCAGAGCAGAGGAGGCTAATTCCTGTCGGAGGAGAGAGGGGGAGTGAGGGGTAGGGTTGCCAACCTCCAGGTGGTACCTTTCACAAACAAAAACAAACCCTATGCTGCGGTAACTCAGTTGTGTAACAAGATCAGCACGTGGGCTCCACTTAATAATAAAGCATGATATATTCACAATTCATTAGTGTTCATTTACTCATAACTAATATATACATACAATCATTACATAGTGCTGAATCACACAATATATGCAATACTGAGTTCAATTCTTCTTAGAAACAATGATCAAACTGAAACTGAATGAAAGTTCAACATAAAAGGCGCGAAGCGACCACCTTTCCACAGCACGAAATGGATGGTAATAAACAGGCTGTGTGTCGAGGGGAGAAGAAGAATGCGACGTGGAGCCTTCCGGGTTCACGGGGATCACTGTCTATGCGGCACAACGCGCCTCCCGGAGGACGGGAGCTCCCGGAAAACTCCCAATAGGGAACATCACAGTATGCAGAAAAGGTGTATATTAGCAATATGAAGTCCAACTTAAATGCCACCCTAGGTTGGTGCATATTTCAATACTTCATCAGTATGTTGGTCTTCCTTCTTATGAATTTTATGTTTAACTTCTACATGGGAAACTGCCCACAAATTGAACACATGAAGCTGCCTTATACTGAACCAGACCCTTGGTCCATCAAAGTCAGTATTGTCTACTCAGACAGGCAGCGGCTCTCCAGGGTCTCAGGCTGAGGTCTTTCACATCACCTACTTGCCTAGTCCCTTCAACTGCAGATGCCGGGGATTGAACCTGGGACCTTCTGAATGCCAAGCAGATGCTGTACCACTGAGCCACAGCCCCTCCCCATCATAAACACATCATAAACACGTTATACTGAATCAGGCCCTTGGTCCATCAAAGTCAGTATTGTCTTTTCAGACTGATAGCAGTTCTCCAGGGTCTCGGGCGGAGGTCTATTCACATCACCTACCTGCCCAGTCCCTTTAACTGGAGATGCCGGGGATTGAACCTGGCACCTTCTGCATGCCAAGCAGATGCTCTACCACTGAGCCATGGCCCCTCCCCAACTGATCTCCAGGTGGCAGAGATCAAATTCATCTAGAGAAAATGGCCACTTTGGCAATTGGACTCTATGGCATTGAAGTCCCTCCCCTCTCAAAACTCTGCCCTCAGGCTCCACCCCCAAAATATCCAGGTATTTCCCAACCCGGAGCTGGCAACCTGTGAGGGGACAAGAACAAGGGTGGCCTCTCTGCAGTTCTTGCCAGGCCAGCCATCTGGGGAGACTAGGGTTGCCAACCTCCCTGTGGGGCCTGGAGAACTCCCAGAATGACAGCTGATCTCCAGACAAGAGATCAGTTCCCCTGGAGAAAATGGCAGCTGTGGGGTGGGGGGAGCTCAGTAGGGATGTGTAATGTCATACAGTCCACCCTCCAAAGCAGTCATTTCTTCCAGGGGGACTGATCTCTCTAGTCTAGACATCAGGTGTAATCCTGGGAGATCTCCAGGCCCCACCTGGAGGTTAGCAACCCTACCTGATCTCCATTTTTCAAATTCCCAGGCTCAGGGCCCAGAATGACCATGAGGTGAGGACGGGGCCTTGAGTTCTGCTCTTGGAAAGTCCAGAGCATGCTTCAGAACATGCGCAAAGGCAGCCGTGCTCAAAGGAGCATACAGGGAGACTGGGGGGGGGGGGGGGGTTACTGCACTTTGTATTCCCAGAGATGTATTAAGATATTGTTGGATAACCTACAAGAACCAATGTATTGAGAGTTTGAAAATGTTATAAAAAACATCGCTTTAAAAGGGTTTTTGGAATGGCACGGCTAAAAAATGGTTGGAAGAAGTCTTCACAGCTAAAGGGGCCAAACAAAGTGCGAACAGTATTTTTTATAACGTTTTCAAACTCTTAATACATCGGTGGGAATACAAGTGCGGTAACCACCACACAGAGGCATTTCTCTGCCTTCCCTTTCATGTCACCCTCTCTCGCACTCCATGCCCGCCTGGCGACGGCATCCTGGCTAGGGATGGCCGCGGCTCTCCCCTCCCACACTCAGAGATGGGTCCTCACTAGGGTTGCCAACCTCCAGGTAGTAGCCGGAGATCTCCGGCTATTATAATTGATCTCCAGCTGACAGAGATCAGCTCACCTGGAGAAAATGGCCGCGTTGGCAATTGGACTCTATGGCATTGAAGCCCCTCCCCTCCCCAAACCCCACCCTCCTCAGGCCACGCCCCAAAAACCTCCCGCCAGTGGTGAAGAGGGACCTGGCAGCCCTAGTCCTCACTGGCCTTGAGGGTTACTTGCATCGTGGGGCAACTGATGTCCTTCTGGGCGTCCTGTTCTGTGATGGTGCTCGACTGTCTTCTGCAATGTCTGCTGGGGCTAAGCAGAGTCGAGGAACTCACTTTCGCACCGGCACGCCTTTACGTCTGAAAGAAGCACTGGTTTATTCCCTGGAGAGGCACAGTCTTTCATGGCAGGCTCCCATAGCAGGGAAAGGGATCGCCAGTCCAAGGGAGCGTGGCCAGAGCTCCACACACCACCCAAAAACCTCGGCGGCTATTTTTTCATTAATTCAGGGAAGTCCTGTTTAAATACCTGGCCATTTGTCAGCAGCTCCGCCTTGAAACTGGAGTTGCAGAAGCCCAAGGGCTACCCTTGGCTCTAGGAGGAAGAAACACTCCACAGAGAGATGTGGGAGTTGTCAAACTGGTTGGGCCAGGTGCTTTGTCATGGCTAGGGTTGCCAGGTCCTTCTTCGCCACCAGCAGGTGGTTTTGGGGGCGGAGGGTTACCCTGGAGAGCCGCCGCCAGTCTGAGTAGACAATACTGACTTCGATGGACCAAGGGTGTGATTCAGTATAACGCAGCTTCATGTCTTCATGAGCCAGCGTGGTGTAGTGGTTAAGAGCGGTGGTTTGGAGCGGTGGACTCTGGTCTGGAGAACCGGGTTCGATTCCCCACTCCTCCATACGAGCGGCGGAGGCTAATCTGGTGAAAGGGATTTGTTTCCCCACTCCTCCACATGAAGCCAGCTGGGTGACCTTGGGCTAGTCACAGCTCTCTGAGCCCCACCTACCTCACGGGGCATCTGTTGTGGGGAGGAAAAGGGAGGATTTTAAGCAGAGGCTAGATGGCCATCTGACAGTAATGCTGATTCTATCACCTTAGGCAGATGATGAGAGGGGGGGCATCTTGGCCATCTTCTGGGCATGGAGTAGAGGTCACTGGGTGTGTGGAGGGGAGGTAGTTGTGAATTTCCTGCATTTTTGCAGGGGGTTGGACTAGGTGACCTTTGAGGTCCCTTTCAGCTCTATGAGACTGTGTTCCACTGCACACCTTTATTTATTTATTTACTTCATTTATACTCTGCTTTTCTCCCCAATGGGGGCCCTAAGTGGCTCACAACACTCTCCCCTTCTGCATTCTTTCATCACAACAACAACCCTGTGAGGTAGGTTAGACTGAGAATGTGTGACTGGCACAGGACCACCCAGTGGGCATCTGTGGCAGAGTGGGGATTCATACGCGGATCTCCCAGATCTGACACTCTAACCACTACAACATGCTGACTGAAAAATAGCACCCTGTGATTGTTCAGATGCAGACCGGGAGCGACCAGTTCATTGTCTGAACCCGTGGGGACATTTTTAATCCTAGTAGGGAAAATAATGACCCTTGGGACTGTTTGGGGTCTGGAAAATTGTGCCAGGGTGAAGCCTGAAGCCCTTTCTTCCCTTGCACTACAAATCCAAACTGGGTCCCTGTGGAGTGAGAAGGATAAATTTCCAGCAGCCCCCGTCTAGCAAAAGGCAACGAGAATTGTTTAAAAGTGTAACTTCTAGTTTGGCTGGGATGTCCAATCCAATAACTTCCAGGTTTGTCTGAGTGGGGAAACTTTGTTCACCGATGAAGAAGGAAATATTGGGAAATCTAATCCTGACCACAGTGATTCATGCTGACTTATTTTCTCTCTCTCCTAAAAACAAGGAAATGCAAACAAAGAAAAGATTAATGAAAAAGACAATGGCACCGTGACATAAACTGTAGTATCAACCACTAATCTGGCTTGCTGAGAATCTCGGGTTTCATTGTCACTTACGAAAAGAAAGAAAGAAAGAAAGAAAGAAAGAAAGAAAGAAAGAAAGAAAGAAAGAAAGAAAGAAAGAAAGAAAGAAAGAAAGAAAGAAAGAAAGAAAGAAAGAAAGATGTCTAGCCCTTTGGGCTGAATAGATAGTATCAAATGTGAGTAGGCCTATGTGGGGTTGCCAACTGCCAGGTGGGTCCTGGAATTCTCCCAGAATTTATACCTGATTTTCAGACTACAGAGATCAGTTTCCCTGGAGGAAATTGCTGCTTTTTGTAGGAAGGGCAAGGAGTGACGGAGGGCATGTGGCCGAGATTGACAGCAGTGGGGTTGCCAACTCTGGGTTGGGAAATTCCTGGAGACTTGGAGGTAGAGCCTGAAGGCAGAGGAGTTTGGGGAGGGGGAGGGATCTCAGTCTGAATTGTAGGTAGGATGATAAACAAACAAATAAATAAATGTATAAATAAATACATAGCTGTCTAGATTGTCTCAGCGGTCATACTGGCTTTAATTGTGGAAAGCCAACAAAGGTCGTTTATGCCTGGGAGTTTTACCTGAGGTTCGTCGCTGGATGGACCCACACCTTCCTATTGGGAATCTCTGCACCAGCAGCCTCCAAGCTCAAATCAAGTCCCGCCCCTTGAAACACTGCTTTGTAATTGGCTGACTTGTAGTGCTTACTGTGAGAAAAAATTCCACCACCCCCCAAACCCAATTGCCACACAAAAAAGCTTTTTAAGAACAAACAAACAAAAACAGAGCAATCTGAAAGGGGGGAGAAATCCAAGCCTTGGTTTTAAAAAACCTTTCTGCTGCTCAGAAAGAGCTCCCAGGAAGCAGGAAGCATTTGAATCCCCGCCACTGGATAAGCTGCTTTGTAACTGGCTGTGAGAGAAACCAAGCTTGCAAGCCCCAAGCTTCGCCTTGTGCTTGGGGATTTCTCCCGGGCTTTGCTCAGGGGAGAGGGAACAGTCAGGTTAACAGAGGAATGGAAAGATCCAGACATTGCGAGGGCTGGCAGCGAGGTCATCTCTAAATGGAGGGAAAACTCGTGCAGAGCTCCAAGGAACAACCGATTCAGACCAGGGGCGAAGGTGAGTGAAAGTACCCATGCATAAACCACCACTGAATCAAACTGGGATAGAAAAGGGTTTGTGAAAACTGTTGACGGGGTGACATCTAGTGGCCATCAGGGAGAAAAGCTATGACTTCTCCAGAAAGACTTCTCTGGCTCCCTGTGCGAGGGGCATCCCTTGAGGGGGGCTGCCCTAGAAAGCTGCCTACTGGACTTGGTGGTCCCGCTGGCCCCCATCTTCTTCACCTTTTCCTCTCCCCATCCAGCATGGTGTGGTGGTTAAGGGTGGTGAACTCTGATCTGGAGAACCGGGTTCGATTCCCCACTCCTCCACATGAAGCCTACTGGGTGACCCTGGGCCAGTCACAGTTCTCTTAGAACTCTCTCAGCCCCACCTACCTAACAAAATGCCTGTTGTGGGGAGAGGAAGTGAATGCGAATGTAAACAGCTTTGAGATTCATTAAGGTAGAGAAAATAAGTGTATAAAAACCTGCTCTTCTTCCCCAGTCCCTTTCCAAATAATCCCCAGCCCGGAGTTTGCCTTTTTCACTGCAGCGGCCCCCTGAGCTGACACTGTGTTGCCAGATATGTGGGGTTGCCAACCTCCAGGTGGTGCCTAGAGATCTCCCAGAATTATAGTTAGTCTCCAGGTCACAGAGATCTGTTCCCCTGGAGAAACCAGCTGCTTTGGAGGATAGAATCTATGGCATTGTACCCCAAACCCATCTCTCCCCAGGCTCCCAAAATCTCAAGGGCTTTCCCAAACTAGAGTTGGCAACCACACGAGATGTGAATGCACCACAGGTACTATGGTATAGCAACTAAGGTGTTGGATTTGGATCGGGAAGACCACCATCCAATTCCCAGCTCAGGCACCAAACTCACTGGGTGATCCTGGGTAGTCATAAGAACATAAGAAAGGACATGCTGGATCGACCAAGGCCCATCAAGTCCAGCAGACTATTCACACACTGGCCAACCAGGTGCCTCTAGGAAGCCCCCAAACAAGACGACTGCAGCAGCATTTATCCTGCCTGTGTTCCACAGCACCTCATATAATGGGCATGCTCCTCTGATCCTGGAGAGAATAGGTATGCATCGTGACTAGTATCCATTTTGACTAGTAGCCATGAATAGCCCTCTCCTCCATGAACATGTCCACTCCCATCTTCAAGCCTTCTAAGCTGGCAGACATAACCACATCCTGGGGCAGGGAGTTCCACAAGTCAACGATGGGTCACAATTTAACCATAGTCACTGGGGGTTACCGTATTATGTATTCCCAGTGATGTAGTAAGAGTTTGAAAATGTTATAAAAAACATCGTTTTAAAAGGGTTTTTGGATGCAACGGCTAATAAATGGTTGGAAGACGTCTTTACAGGGGGCCAAACCAAGTGCGAACAGTATTTTTTATAACATTTTCAAACTCTTAATACATCAGTGGGAATACATAGAAAGTGCGAACAGTATTTTTTATAACATTTTCAAACTCTTAATACATTGCTGGAATACATAATGTGGTAATCCCCCTAGTCTCTCAATTTAATTGGCTTCACCGTGTTGTTGGAAGAGGCAGCCAGGCATATACTTTGAACTCTTTCCAGGAAGGGGCTGGAATAAAGCATTAACAAATAATGACATGTTTCTGCCGCAAGGGCTTCGACGGGTGTGTGTCCAGAATTAACTGCAATTCTCTCCTTTGCATGAGTGCTGTGTCCATATGTAGACTTTGGTGTAAATGCATTCACCCAATCTGCATGCTGGTAGAGGCCACATTGGGGGGGGGGGAAATAATACTGGACCACCTGCTTTGGGGATGTAAAGATTACTGAAATAATATATGATGAGATTTGAAGTACACTCCACATATAGGGTAAAAAGGTAAAGGTCCCCTGTGCAAGCACCGGGTCATTCCTGACCCATGGGGTGACGTCACATCCCGACGTTTCCTAAGCAGACTTTGTTTTACGGGGTGGTTTGCCAGTGCCTTCTCCAGTCATCTTCCCTTTACCCCCAGCAAGCCAGGTACTCATTTTACCGACCTCAGAAGGATGGAAGGCTGAGTCAACCTTGAGCCGGCTACCTGAAACTGACTTCATTCGGGATCGAACTCAGGTTGAAGGAAGTGTAAATTTTCAATTTGTTTGATTTAATCCTAGCATGTTAGTCATTCACAAGATATATGAAGAATATGAGAGCACCAAAGTTATAAAGGCACAAGTTTATAAGATAATATCATTTTACTAAAATATATGGGAGCAATTAATACTTGTAAGCTGTAGTTATCTATATAAGCCAGTAGGGAGCAGTATATCCTAACAAAAGTTTACTTCTGCTAAAACTTCTGAACAGGTGTCTATGACATCAGTGACTGGTACAGGGAGATACTGATAAGCAAGCTGGTGAGCTAACTGGTAAATTGAGCTGAGGGGGTGGACTCATCACGGGGCTATACAGACTGCATCATGAAATTTGATCAAACAAAGACTTCGAAATTGTATAAAAACTGAGATGGGAAGCGTGACATTTTGGAAGAGTCTTATTTCTGGCCACGAGGCTAACTTTTCCCTGCTAGCAAAAATAAATTTACCTCTTGCTTCTAAACCTGAGTTGTCTCCGTTCTTGGTTGAATCTGGCCAAAGAGCGGGGTGGCTTGTTTGCATCCATCATGAGCAGAGCTTGGACTGCAGTACTGCAGCTTACCACTCTGCACCACAGGGCTCTTGTACATATAGGGTAGCCAGCTTTTAAACTGGTCCCTTTAGCTGCCCCTTTAATAGCCAGTGTGGTGTAGTGGTCAGAATGCTGGAATCCCCGCTCTGCCACAAACCATTCTCGCTGGTGATTGTGGGTCAGTTGCTCTCTCCCAGCCCGGCCTACCTCACAGGGCTGTTGTGAGATCAAAACGGAGGACTGTGTGTCTGATTTGGATCTGGGAGATGCCAGTTCGACTCCCCGCTCTGCCACGGAAGCTTGCCGCATGACTTTGGGCAAGTCTCACGCTCTCAGCCTGCACTACCTCACATAGGGCTGCCAACCTCCAGGTACTAGCTGGAGATCTCCTGCAATTACAACTGATCTCCAGCCTATAGAGATCCGTTCACCTGGAGAAAATGGCCGAATTGGCAATTGGGCTCTATGGCATTGAAGTCCCTCCGCTCCCCAAACCCCACCCTCCTCAGGCTCTGCCCCAAAAACCTCCCGCCGGTGGCGAAAAGGGACCTGGCAACCCTAACCTCACAGGGCTGTTGTGAGGATAAAATGGAGAATGGTGTACACTGCTTTGGGTTCCCATTGGAGAGAAAGGCAGGGTGTAAATGAAGCAAATAATACAGAATATCAATTTGGTCTGCAACCAGTGATCAGCTGGCGTTATTCAACATCATGCCGAAAAAAATATGTACCTGCTCATTTTCTTGCATTAAACTTTCATGGAAGAGATGAGACTTTTCCCACTATCCAGTTCACACCCTTATCTATAAATGCCTAATATATAACAAGCCCTTTGCTGCTGCCAGGGGTGGCATTGGGCCCCACCTAAAGGGGGGGAAGAGGAGGAGAAGAAGAGTAGGTTTTTATATGCCAACTTTCTTTACCACTTAAGGAAGACTCAAACCGGCTTACAGTCACCTTCCCTTCCCCTCCCCACAACAGACACCCTGTGAGGTAGGTGGGGCTGAGAGAGCTGCGACTCGTCCAAGGTCACCCAGCAGACTTCACATGGAGGAGTGGGGAAACCAACCCGGTTCACCAGATGAGCCTCCGCCGCTCATGTGGAGGAGTGGGGAATCGATCCCAGTTCTCCAGATCAGAGACCACCGCTCTTAACCACTACACCACAAGGCCCTGAGAGCGGGCTGTTGCATTCTGGAGAGACAGCCGCTGCACAGACACCAACTCAGAGCTGGATTTAACTCTTCCACCATACATGGTTTTGCTAACTGAAACTAACCCCCATGCACTATTTGCCACAGAAATAAAACAGACAGGCATCTCTGCTTGTCTCCTTACCTTCTCACAACTAACAACTTCCTTGGTAGCACCAGTTTCCCATCCATCCTGCCCTCATCCAAAACACAGATTTAAATTCACAAATCTCCTGGAATCTCATTGGGTTCTGGCCTTTAACTGCCTTTAAAAGGGGACAGACATGTATTCATGGGGAGAATACGACTGTTATCAAGAGCGGTGGCTAAATGGATCCTCCCTGTTCAGAGGCAGTATACATGAGTACCAAAGGGGGGGGCAATGATTTCATGGCCTGCTTGTGAGCTTTCTGGGAACGGAAAGCCGAGCTAGATGGGCCCTTCTCTGGTCTAGCAAGCCCATTTTTCTGTTCTTCAATTTTACCAGTAGGGCAGAGTAAAACTCTGACTGACGATGCCAGAGGTTCAAATAGGTCCTATAATTCCTCCGCAAGCACTGTCTTCATGGTAATAAATACCACAGTCTCCCAGAGCTCAGCAAGAACATGCTCATTTTAAACCACATTTTGTTTCTTTTGCAACTGCAGCCTCCAAAATTGCTTTCTCAACAAGGAAGTCGAGGGAGGGAAGGAGGGAAACGCTAACCCTTTTTTACCTAGCCATTTTCTCGCTCGCCCTGGGCTGCTTTGATTTGTCTTGGGAGAAGAGGGGGGAATTTGCGCATCTGTAAGTTTTCGCCCAAAGGAGTACAAGCAGCTTGGGGTGGCTTTTCCAGCAAGAAAAACACTAAGAGAGGAACATTTTAAAGGTTCCCTGTCTCCCAAATTATTCTCCACCTTGATAAAGCAATTCTGGCAGCGAAAGTTTGCAAAAGAAAAAAAATGGAAGAAATTGTCTCATGTAGTTGAGCTAGGGTTACCAATCTCCAGGCAAAGCCTGGAGTTCTCCTGGAATTCAAACTGATATCCAGGCTACAGTGATCAGTTCCCTAGGAGACAATGGCTGCTTTGGAGGAGGGACTCTTTGGTATACCATAGAGTCTGTCTAGGAGAAACTGAAGTCCCTCCCCGGGTACCACTTCCAAATCTCCAAGAATTTCCCAAGCCAGAGTTGGCAGGCCTACATTGAGTCCTATCTGGCCCAATTTAAATGTGACACTGGGAAGGCAAAGCACTGTGGGACATCTTACAGGCTCAGGGTCTTCTTTAAACTGAGCTGCAATAGGGGAAAAGGCTTGCACGCATGCTTAGTGGGCATGCCAGCTAGGGTTGCCAACCTCCAGCTGGTGACTGGAGATCTCCTGTGATTACAACCAAGCTCCGAGTGAGAGAGATCAGTTCACCTGGAGAAAATGGCTGTTTTGGAGGGTGGGCTCTATGGCATTGAAGTCCCTCCCTTCCACAAACCCCACCTTCCCCAGGCTCCACCCTAGGGTTGCCAACCTCCAGGTGGAGGCTGGAGATCTCCAGTTATTACAACTGATCTCCAGGCAACAGGGATCAGTTCCCCTGGAGAGAATGGCCACTCTGGCAATTGGACTCTATGGCATTGAAGTCTCTCCCCCCTCCAAACCCCACCCTCCTCAGGCTCCACCCCCAAAATCCCCAGGTATTTCCCAACCAAGGGGTGGCCACTATGTGAACAGACTGCTGGATTTGATGGACCTTGGTCTGATCCAGCGTGGCTTTTCTGATGTTCTTATGTTCTTACTCCATCCCCAAAATCTCCAGGTATTTCCCAACTTGGAGTTGGCATCCCTAAGGTATGCAAGAGTTATGGGTCTCCAACACACAAACTAAACACGCACAGCTGCTTTGGGTGTCCTGTGGCACAGAAACAGTGCCAACTTAATCTCTGCCGCGCCAGCATCACATTCTTCATCGCTGGAGGTTTTAAAGTACAGATTCTATGACCTT
This sequence comes from Euleptes europaea, assembly GCF_029931775.1. NCBI lineage: Eukaryota > Metazoa > Chordata > Lepidosauria > Squamata > Sphaerodactylidae > Euleptes > Euleptes europaea. The sequence continues at coordinate 136,548,673 of NC_079313.1, forward strand.
ATGCAGATGATGAGAGGGAGGGCATCTTGGCTATCTTCTGGGCATGATGTAGAGGTCACTGGGGGTGTGGGGGGGAGACAGTTGTGAATTTCCTGCATTGTGCAGGGGGTTGGACTAGATGACCCTGGTGGTCCCTTCCAACTCTATGATTCTATGAGATTGGATACCTACAAGTTGGGGATATTACAGCTGCAGCTGTTGAACTGACGAAAAGCTGGACTAGATGGCCCTGGTGACCCCTTCCAACTCAGAGATTAAATAAATCGAATAATTAAAATCAGAGGCCTTCTTCATCTGACCCTTGTCTGCTCCAGGGGACCCCAGAGCGGACCAGAAGGAGTCTCTTTTGTTGTTGTTGTTCCAGCCGGCTTTTGAGAGCTGAAAGGGGAGAGCTCTCTAGAGAGTCCGGTGGGGTGCTTGTCACCCCTGACTTTGTCTGGCGTTCCCTTTCTTAGCCCAAGGAGCACAAAAGAGGCAGGCTGAGGCCGTGCGGCTGGTCGGGACGGCTCTTTCCAAATCAATTTGGCTGCTGGGCCGGGGGGGTGGTGGTGTCGAGAGTCAGACAAAAGGGGGGAACTAATCCATGCGGAAAGGCCTCCCCCCGCCTCGCCCGGGTCACAACCCCCCTCCCTGACACGTGCCGCATGGCGTGTCTGCGGCGAAGCAACATGAAATGTCTGCCCCCCACCCACCCATCCCCGGTGATCTGTGGGCGGCAGCTGAGGTGTCCCCCTCGAACCCGGAACAGATGTGAGCCCGAGTCCCCAGGCGCGGGCAAGCGACATTTGGCAGCTGAGGGGTATCTGGAAGCATGACCAGCCGCTGGCTTCAGGCGGGGGGGGGGCACGTGGACAGGGCCAGGGGGGTGACGGAATCGCGCACACCCTCCCGCTAGGCACATGCTTTTGATGTACGCCCTTCGACAGCTGAAAAGAGGCACGTGCTGAGCCAGGCAGGCCATTGTCCCAGGGTGAAAAGCAAACAGCAGTGTTGCCTAGCAGGCTTCTGTCTGTAGGGCCCCTGGGACGTAAACTGTCTTATATTGGTGCAGACGGACCGCTGGTCCATCGCACCCAGGACAGTCTAGTCCATCTGGCAGTGGCTGTCTGAGGTCTCGGGGACAAATCACAAACTACATTACTACTGGGGTCCCCAATATGGTTAGGGTTGCCAGGTTCGTCTTCACCACCAGTGGGAGGTTTTGGGGCAGAGCCTGAGGAGAGCGGGGTTTGGGGAGGGGAGGGACTTCAATGCCATAGAGCCCAATTGCCAAAGCGGCCATTTCTCCAGGGGAACATAAGAACGTAAGAAAAGCCCTGCTGGATCACACGAAGGCCCATCAAGTCCAGCAGTCTGTTCACACCGTGGCCAACCAGGTGCCTCTAGGACAGTGATGGCGAACCTTTTAGAGACCGAGTGCCCAAACTGCAACCAATAACCCACTTATTTATCGCCGAGTGCCAATGCGGCAATTTAACCTGAATACCACCCCCAGAGGGGGCCCAGAGGGAGAGGCTAGGGTTGCCAAGTTCCTCTTCGCCATGAGTGGGAGGTTTTTGGGGTGGCGCCTGAGGAGGGCGGGGTTTGGGGAAGGACTTCAGTGCCATAGAGTCCAATTGCCAAAGTGGCAATTTTTTCCAGGGGAACTGATCTCTATTGGTTGGAGATCACCTGTAATAGCAGATCTCCAGCTAGTACCTGGAGATTGGCAACTAGTTCCTTAGTGTTTTCTCTCTACATATCAAGACAAATGGAAAGGTGTTTGGAGGATAGCTTGTGGGCACTTCAAAGGTGGAATAGGACTGCACGCCCCTCCGCCCGCACAGACCCAGAGGGTGCCGGAGAAGCCGCTGGAGGGAAAGAAGGAAGGAAGGAAGGAAAGAAGGGGAGGGGGAAAGGGAAGGAAGGGAGGGAGAGAAAGAAAGAAAAAGAGAGAGAAAGGGAGAAAGAAATGGAGCAAGGGAGAGAAAGAAAAGGACAGAGGGAGACAGAAAAAGAAAGAGGCCATTTATGCATGGGAGGTTTTGCCTTGGATTTGCCACTCGGTGGGGCGCGGCGGCAGGCTTGTGAGAGGCGAGCAGGGTGGGGCAGAGGGCGCCTCCTTCGCACCCACCGACCAGCCACGCCCCTCCACCCGCACAGGCCCAGAGGGCGCCGGAGAAGCCGCCGGCCATGCCGAGTGTGAGCGCTCGGCTTCTGTTCCCCGCTCTCCCACCCGCCTGGCTGGCCGCGCACGCTGCAGCGGCGGCAATGGCGGCAGCTTCTGTGGGAGAGTCCGGGGGCCACCGCCAATCATGTCGGAGGTTCCCCACCCCTGGGCTACAGCCTCCCCCATCCGGGGTGGGGCAGGCCCGGAAAGGCCAGCGGCTTGGAGGAACCGTGCGTGCCGGCAGAAAGGGCTACGCGTGCCGGAAGTGGCACCCGTGCCATAGGTTCGCCAACACGGCTCTAGGAAGTCCCCAAACAAGACGACTGCAGCAGCATTGTCCTGAATATGTTCTACAGCACCTCATATAATAGGCATGCTCCTCTGATCCTGGAGAGAGTAGGTATGCATCATGACTAGTATCCATTTTAACTAGTAGCCCTCTCCTCCATGAACATGTCCACTCCCCTCTTAAAGCCTTCCAAGTTGGCAGCCATCACCACATCTTGGGGCAGGGAGTTCCACAATGTAACTGTGCGTTGTGTGAAAAAAAACTTCCTGTTATCTGTTTTGAATCTCACCCTCCAGCTTCAGCAGATGACCCCGCGTTCTGGTATTATGAGAGAGGGAGAAAAGCTTCTCCCTGTCCACTCTCTCCAAACCATGCATAGTTTTATAGACCTCTATCATGTCTCCCCTATAGACCTCTATCATGTCTCCCCGCCTTCTTTCCAAGCTAAACAGCCCTAAGGAACTGATCTCTATGGGCTGGAGATCAGTTCTAACAGCAGGAGATCTCCAGCTAGTACCTGGAGGTTTGGAAATCAGTACAAGAGTGAAAACAATTTAAACAAAGTGCAAAAATTCTTTATAAGCTACTACATGTAATTCAAGACAACACAAGACAAAATGTACATCAAAGACCCACAAAAGACCATATATACAAACCCATGTGTACAAAGTTGTTTTTCAAAGTTGTCCCAATTATGAGTACAAAATCTTCTTATTGAAGGCAGATATCATGTAGCAAAATAGAGGCCATCAGTTTATGGAGGATACGGCCGTTTCAAATCCTTAGCTTATTAAGCAATTCTTCTTTAGTCCTTCCTATATTATAAAAGATGTGCAATTGCAATTATACTGTATTAATCCTAAATTTTACAAAATATAACTAGTATAATAAAATACTTACATTCAATATCCTGCATATCTTTCTACATATTCCATTATCACAATGTAGGTTACATTAGATGTCCCACAAGGGGTACAGAGCAAGTTCATGTCCCACTCCGGGTAAGGATACAAAGTGTAGCGATTCCCACCATAAAATTTACTAATAGTTAAATAGCTAACCGGTGTGTGTGAAGCGAAGCGAATTGGTAAAGGAACGAAGTTGGAAAGAGAAGTCAGAATCAGTTCGTTTAAATTCCTTGACTTCTAAGCAAAAATTACAGGCAAGACATTTGTGACATTTAAAATGCCCCCGAATTTTATTGCTGCTTTATGTCCAACTTCGTTCCTTTACCAATTGCGATACTAAATTCTGTGTATATTGCCTTTTGTGCCCCTGTGGAAAAATTTACACTGGATCTAGCACTAGATCAATTAAAACTCGAATCCTGCAACACAGGTCGAGAATACGCGCACGCGTGTTAACAGCTCCGGTAGTAGAACATTTCCTCCAATTCCGGCATAGCGAGAACGATCTTCGCTGTTTTGTAATTTGGAAACTGAATGCGAAAAGATTTGATAGACAAGACAAGGAAAGGATATTGAGACAGAAGGAGGCTTATTTTATTCATCTTTTGAATTCCATGGCCCCTTCTGGATTGAACTTTGAAAACGATCTATCGTGCTATATTTAAATGTGCGAATGTCCCTTTAAGAATGAACCGTCCGGACCTCCTTCTCACAGCAGATGCATACAGTTGAGCTTCGCTTCACACACCGGTTAGCTATTTAACTATTAGTAAATTTTATGGTGAGAATCGCTACACTTTGTATCCTTACCCGGAGTGGGACGTGAACTTGCTCTGTACCCCTTGTGGGACATCTGATGTAACCTACATTGTGATAATGGAATACGTAGAAAGATATGCAGGATATTGAATGCAAGTATTTTATTATACTAGTTATATTTTGTAAAATTTAGGATTAATACAGTATAATTGCAATTGCACATCTTTTTTATTGTTTCTTTTTATACAAATTTCAATTATATATTTCTTATTCTACATACAATGTTTGTATAACATACTTTTCTCATTCCCTCCCATCCCCCTCCCTAGCCCCACTCCTTCTCCTTATAATTTTTAGTCTCTTGTCCCCAGCCACGGGCACAAAGTCTGGATCTTCCACTGAATGTCTTTTCTTCCTTCCACTGATATCCACTCTAAGTAGGTCTTCCATCTACTCATGATTTCCCTGCTCTTGTCTTCTGGCGCATCATCTCGACGATATCCGACTGTATAAATTCAAACAGATAGTTGTGCCAGATTTCTATAGTCCATTTACTTTTATCCTTCCAACGCAGAGCTATTACTGTTTTGCTTGCTAATAGCATAGCCTTGAGTATGGCCTGATCTCTCTTATTTACCCCAGAGTTCCCTGTTGTGCTCATTAACATTCGCTTAAAATCTATGGTTAAGGATACTTTACATATTCTCCTTATAATTTCTAATATTTGTGTCCAAAAGTCCCTAACCTCTGGGCATTCCCACCACATGTGGGAGAACCAACCTTTAGATTGTCTACAGTGCCAACACATGGGGCTTAGTCCTGGAAACATATTCGCTAATTGCGCTGGTGTTTTGAACCATTTTGTAAAATTTTTATGTTCCAATTCATTGAATTTAATCACTTTTATTTCCTCTAGTCCTTTCATAATTTTACATGCTGTATTTTCTGATATCTGACCTTCCTTACTCCAAGTTTTTTGTAAATATGTTATTGTCTTATCTTTATTTGAAATCATTTTCCTGTAGATTTTTCCTGCCAATCCTTGTTTTGATTTTTGCATTTCTTTATATATTTCTTCCATTGGTTCCTCTGACCATATTTCCCCTTTTTCGTTAATCATTTTAACCCTTCTTTAAATGCAATTTAAATGCAAATTAAATTAAAATGCAATTGCACATCTTTTATAATATAGGAAGGACTGAAGAAGAATTGCTTAATAAGCTAAGGATTTGAAACAGCCGTATCCTCCATAAACTGATGGCCTCTATTTTGCTATATGATATCTGTCTTCAATAAGAAGATTTTGTACTCATAATTGGGACAACTTTGAAAAACAACTTTGTACATATGAATTTGTATATATGGTCTTTTGTGGGTCTTTGATGTACATTTTGTCTTGTGGTGTCTTGAATTACATGTAGTAGCTTATAAAGAATTTTTGCACTTTGTTTAAATTGTTTTCGCTCCTGTACTGATTTCCAAATCCCTTGATACTTGTACAGTGGTGTCTATTTCGTTCTCCCAGTACCTGGAGGTTGGCAACCCTAAACATGGTGCCCGCCGACACCTTTTCTTGCACCTGCCAAGCATTTTTAGGAAGTGGATGGGGTAGGGTCTGCAAAGCGGTATAGCCAGCACTTTTCCAGTTAAGCCATATGTCCTTCATCTCACCTGGACCACAGGAGCATCCCCTTTGCTGCACTGTCCACGACCGGCCAGATCTCCTCCTCCTGCATCCTCTTGATTCTTTTATCTAGCCTTAGATCCTCCCGTCACCTTTGCCCCGCCTGTCTCCTTCAGGCCCAACCAGACCTTTTCTCTCTCTCACCATCCCTCCAGGTCTAGCACAACCTGCACCAAAGCACCATGCCGGTGCAAATCTTTCGGGATTTATGTTTAAGCAGGGCCGGCTGGGTGTGGGGGGTACATTAAAAAAAACAGGTGTTCGTTGCCAAAGCCTGGAATTGGATGCCTGGAATATCCTTCCCGCCTTCACTCCAGGTGCACTCAAGAACTCCCTAGATAAGATTGAATTCACCTGCAGCTGTGGAAAAAATAACACACCCCCATGAGCAAATAATAGGGGGGGGGTAATGGATCATGGCCAGCATCACCAGGTGATGCAGGTACAGCTACCACCTGTATTTGAACTCATTGTCACCAGATGTGCTCATATGGCTACAGGGTTAGGTGGCTTTAAAGGGGGAATTGGACCAATTTATTTTGCGGTAGGCCTTTCTTGATGAAATGGAACTTCCAGCTTCAGAGGCAGTCTGCCTTGAATGTCGGTTGCTAAGGATCAAATAGCAAGGGAGAGTGACTGCCTGCCTGCCTGCGTGCGGGCTACCCAGAGACATCTGGCTGGCCACTGTCGGAAATCAAATACTGGGCTTAAATGGACTGTCGGTCTGCTCAAGCAGAGATATTGTCCTGTTTTTAAGAGGGATGCAATAGAGTTCGAATCTCCACTTCACCCTGGATGTTTCTGGATGATCTTGGGCCAGTCAGACCCTACCTTGCAGCGTTGTTGTATGATAAAATGGAAGAGAGGAAATGTAAGCCACATAGGAAGTCACAGCCTTTACTTCAGGGCCCACACATTGGGGGCTGGTGTGACCCTATCCTCCCATATCTGGCCTTTTCTGGACATACTTGGACTAGCATGCAGAGCTAAGGGACCATGCAGAGTGCCCACACCACAGGTGACCAAGGATGGGAGTGACCCAGACACTATCCCCAGAAGTATAGTGTCCAGATCACGTGAAGTGATGGTATCGCTTTACTCTGCTCTGGTTAGACCTCACCTAGAGTACTGTGTTCAGTTTTGGGCACCACAATTTAAGAAAGATGTAGACAAGCTGGAATGTGTCCAGAGAAGGGCAACAAAGACGGTGAGGGGTCTGCAGACCAAGTCCTAATTAAAGTTGAAGGAGCTGAGTATGTTTAGCCTGAAGAGGAGAAGACTGAGAGGGGATATAATAACCATCTTCAAGTACTTGAAAGGCTGTCATATAGAGGATGGTGCCAAGTTGTTTTCTGTTGCCCAAGAAAGTTGGAACACAACCAACGGGCTGAAATTAAATCAGAAGAGTTTCCATCTAGACATTAGGAAGAATTTTCTAACAGTCAGAGCGGTTCCTCAGTGGAACAGGCTTCCTCGGGAGGTGGTGAGCTCTGGCCATCCATCAGCAATGCTGATTCTGTGACCTTAGGCAGATGATGAGAGGGAGAGCATCTTGGCCATCTTCTGGTCACTGGGGGTGTGAGGGGGGGAGGTAGTTGTGAATTTCCTGCATTGTGCAGGGGGTTGGACTAGATGACCCTGGTGGTCCCTTCCAACTCTATGATTCTGTGATCAAGCTGTATGGAGCCAGCAGGACTCTGCAGCTGGCAAGCATCAATATGGGTCCTGACAAGGAAGTGAACTGGAATCCATCTTGGATGTGGTTGCACAGCGAGAGGACAGCACTGACCTCTGGACTCGCCTGCTCCCCCACTCTGAGCACACCCTCAGAAGAACTGCTCTCATTCAGACAATGGACAGGACATTGGAACGCTTGCATAACCATCAATGAGGCTGTCCTATCAAGATCTGCCTGACGACCCGAGCAAGAGGACAATGGCGCTCCCCTGTCACTCCTTGCATTCCTTCCCTGGGATCACCTGGGACCAGGCTAATCCCATCACCCATCGCCCCTTCCTTTCTCCCTACACTACCCCTCCACTTGAGGAGCAATCTACCTTTGTGCCCCAAGACCACCTGCCTGGTGAGTCCCCCTGCCTCAGGGCGGATTTTCACTATAAGTATTGCCACCCTCACAGTGGCCATTTGCTAAGCATTTTACTGGATCCAAGCATTTTGCCCTGTGCTATTGGTGCAGTCTATCTTTTCCTTTGCTGACTCCTGGCTGCAGCCATTCTCCTTGGAACATCTTCCTGCACATTGGATGGTAGCTATGATTTCCAATTGCCCTATCCCTATTAGGAATGTGTGTGTGTGTGTTTGATTTTTTTTTCTTGCTTTCTCTCTGTGTGTACCCCCTGTATTCTCCTTAATAAAGACCACCTGTATTACTGTTTAATTTGCTTCCTGCATCGTTTATTCCTTTGGTTTGCTCATCCCTCGTTAAACACAGGTCAAAGAACTCGCTTTAAAATAAGCGTCGCGTTAGTGCTCAAATTTGTCTCCAATAAGCTATTTCCCCCATTAAATATTGGAGACCCCCAGCATTCCCCGTAACACTGGGTCCATGCCATATCCCCATGGCAGTGTGTGTGTGTTAAGTGCCGTCAAGCCGCTTCCAACTCATGGCGGCCCTATGAATCAACGTCCTCCAAAGCGTCCTATCCTTAACAGCCTTGCTCAGGTCTTGCAAACTGAGGGCCGTGGCTTCCTTTATAGAGCCAATCCATCTCTTGTTGGGTCTTCCTCTTTTCCTGATGCCCTCAACTTTTCCTAGCATGACGGTCTTTTCCAGTGACTCTTGTCTTCTCATAATGTGACCAAAGTACGACAGTCTCAGTTGAGTCATTTTGGCTTCTAGGGTCAGTTCAGGCTATAACCTACTGATCTGGGGTTTTTTTTTGGTGGTCCAGGGTATCTGTAACACTCTCCTCCAACACCACATTTCAAAGAAATCTAGAAAAAGCAGCGCTGGTTTTTATATGCCGACTTTGGCTGTTACCGCATTTGTATTCCCAGCAATGTATTAAGAGTTTGAAAATGTTATAAAAAATACTGTTCGCACTTTCTATGTATTCCCACCGATGTATTAAGAGTTTGAAAACATTATAAAAAATTCTGTTCGCACTTTGTTTGGTCCCTTTAGCTGTGAAGACGTCTTCCAACCATTTATAAGCCGTGGTATCCAAAAACCCTTTTAAAGCAATGTTTTTTATAACATTTTCAAACTCTTAATACATTGCTGGGAATACAAAGTGCGGTAACCCCCTCGTCTACCACTTAAGGCAGAATCAAACTAACTTACAATCACCTTCCCTTCCCCTCCCCACAACAAACACCTTGTGAGGTAGGTGGGGCTAAGAGAGCTCTATCAGAGCTGTGACTAGCCCAAGGTCACCCAGCTGGCTTCACATGTAGGAGTGGGGAAACCAACCCAGTTTACCAGATTAGTCTCTGCTGCTCATGTGGAGGAGTGGGGAATCAAACCCGGTTCTCCAGATCAGAGTCCGCCACTCCAAACCACCGCTCTTAACCACTATACCACGCTGGCTCTCTACTTTCTTCCTATCAGCTTTCTTCATTGTCCACCCCATGGCAGAGATCCATGAAATGATGGGTATACCTTGCTTGGGGAGACCAAATACCTGGAAGCAGCCCTTGGGGGATTCCCTGAGACGTTTGACTGTAGGAAACAGGACCCGAAAAGTATGAAGGGGAGCTTGGGTCTAATCCAGCAGCTAAACTCTGTCGAAGCCTGACAGCCTGTACTGTGAATCATCGGGGAGGGAGATGACCCCCTTCCTCCTCGGCTCAAACAGTACCCCCGCTTAAGCTCCTTCCCGTCAGCAGCAAGGATGACACGCCGGTGCCTCCTTTGTGTGGGCCCTGATTCTTTCCCGAGTGACACACACAGGCAAACCACATGTTCCTGAAACTGGAATCAGAGGCTGCAAAGGGCTCAGCGGCCGATGCCCGGGTACCGGGAAGCATCCTTGCCCCTTGCCGAAAGCATTCGGTTATCTAGAGGCAAAGGTCTAGCCCACACGCGTATGCACACCCTTGCCTCCAGAGGTTGCCGGAACTGGAGGTTTGGAGCTAAGTAAACACACAGTGTGGAAATGGCTTCTTGGAATCCAGCTGGCTAACCTATTGCAGGCAAGCACAAACACGGCAGCTTTTGAAAGTTTCAAAGAGACGCATGGAGAATATTTTCCCTACTTCTGAAATCCCCAAATGCTCCTTCCCACTATTTACCCAATCATGCAAGACAGGAAGGTATTTGCTTGAGTGCTGACAGCAACAATCACTGAAGAAGCTTCGCGTTGCCAGGAAGGACACCTTAGTCTGATCCAGCAGGGCCTTTCTTATGTTCTTAGACGTGGCCAGCCCTCCGAAGGGTCTCGGGTGCCATTTTTCACCCACCCCCACCCCACCGCCCGCCTGGCTTATTTCATACAATCATAGAGTTGGAAGGGACCACTAGGGTCATCTAGTCCAACCCCCTGCACAATGCAGGAAATTCAAAACTACCTCCCCCCCCCTCAAACACCCCAGTGACCCCCTACATGCCCAGAAGATGCCCAAGACGCCCTCCCTCTTATCATCTGCCTAAGGTGATAGAATTAGCATTGCTGACAGATGGCCATCTAGCCTCTGCTTAAAAACCTCCAGGGAAGGAGAGCTCACCACCTCCTGAGGAAGCCTGTTCTATTGAGGAACCACTTTGTTAGACAATTCTTCCTACTGTCTAGATAGAAACTCTTTTGATTTAATTTTAACCCGTTGTGAAATGGACTCTGTACTGTTATTGATGACTACATCTATAGATTTAGAGTCCAGTAGCACCTTAAAGACTAACAAAAATATTTTCTGGCAGGGTATGAGCTTTCGTGAGCCACAGCTCACTTCTTCAGAAGTGAAGAAGAAGTGAGCTGTGGCTCACGAAAGCTCATACCCTGCCAGAAAATATTTTTGTTAGTCTTTAAGGTGCTACTGGACTCTTGCTCTTTTCTGCTACTGCAGACAGACTAACACGGCTACCCACTGTGAATTAGATACATCTATAGATTGTATACTTGATTGACAAGCATGTGTGTGTTAAGTGTTTAATACTTCCTTTTGTTTGTTCTGAATCTCTCCCCCTCCAGCTTCAGCAGATGACCCTGCGTTCTGGTATTATGAGAGAGGGAGAAAAAACTTCTCCCTGTCCCCTCTCTCCAAACCATGCCTCATTTGATAGATTTGGAGTAACCACATTTATACACAGAGGGGCCTGTTCGGGCTTACCACCTGGAGGTTGGCAACCCTACTGAAGACGGCGACCCCCTCCCCTCTCCGCCTTCTCCCCTCCCGGCTTCAATTTGCATCCGATTTCCATGCCGATGCGGCGAGTCAAGTTGAAAGCGGGCCGGCCAGCATCTCCAGTTCGGCCGGAGCGGTGGGGCGGCCTGGGGGTGGGGGTAGGCACCCCACTCCGCCATCTATTGTGGCCGGATCTGCCTTCCTGGGGTGTGGGGTGTGGGGGAGTCTTTGTATCCCTTGGGATAGGGTGGCCACCTCTGGTTTGGGAGACACCTGGAGGTTTTGCAGGGCGGAGCCTGAGGAGGGCGGGGTTTGGGGTGGAGAGGGGCTTCAGTGCCATAGAGTCCCATTGCCAAAGCGGCCCTTTTCTCCAGGGGGACTGGTTATCGGCTGGAGATCCATTGTAATAGCGGGAGATCTCCAGCTAGTACCTGGAGGTCGGCAACCCTAAGCCACTACACCACCCTGGCTGTCAACACGCATGATAAAACATACATGATAAAAACCACATTTTAAGACCATTAAAATCAGCCACCCCAAAACATGCATCATTAGAACAATTCAAAAACAGTTAATATACTTGCAAAGCATAAAAACAGCAATTAAAACATAGGATAGAAAGGAGGGTTGGGAAGACTGCGGGATACAAATCTTTTCTATCAGTCCATTCGGTTAATGCATGCTGACCCTGACTTGGATAGCCCAGGTCAGATCTCGGAAACTAAGCAGGGTTGGTCCCGGCTGGTATTTGGATGAGAAGGAATACCAGGGTTGTGACGTGGAGGCAGGCAATGGCAAACCTCCTCCAAATATCTCTTGCTTTGAAAACCCTATGGGGGTCGCCATAAATCAGCTGCCGCTTGACGGCACTTTTTACCACCACCAAATACATGCTGATGGGCCTTCCGAAAGATCCAGCCCCGGTGAACTTCAGCTGGAGAAAGGCCTTCTTTGCTGATTCATGCTGCTGCAGCTACGGGCAATTCACATTTTAAATGGCTGCTTCACCAGTTGCAAGAAGCAGGGATTTTCTTACCTGGTGTTTGCAAGGCAGTTACATTCCCGGACAGCCAGATAACATCCTCTCTGACGCCTGTGCTTGCTGCAAAGACTTCGGCTGGTTGTTTTAAATTTCTGGGTGGAATCATAGAGTTGGAAGGGACCATCAGGGTCATCTAGTCCAACCCCCTGCACAATGCAGGAAATTCACAGCTACCTCCTCCACACACCCCAGTGACCCCCGCTCCATGCCCAGAAGATGGCCAAGGTGCCCTCCCTCTCATCAGCTGCCTAAGGTCATAGAATCAGCATTGCTGACAGATGGCCATCTAGCCTCTGCTTAAAAACCTCCAGGGAAGGAGAGCTCACCACCTCCCAAGGAAGCCTGTTCCACTGAGGAGCCGCTCTGTTAGAAAATTCTTCCTAATGTCTAGACGGAAACTGTTTCCGGTGCCAGCGTACCGGGCCCAACCAGGATAGGAAGCCTCCTAACCAGCGTCTCCTCCCCCCGGCCTCCTGCGCAGGTGTGGCCACTCTACACCGTGGCCTGCGCCATGGAGAGGCTGCACCAGCGGAGGGGCACAGCGCTCAGCCGCCGGTGGGACTGGCCTCGCCGCCAGCGTAAGTGCGTGTAAATCCGTGATTACATGCACGTATGCTGGTGGCGAGGTCATGCCGCCTCCTAAGAGGTTTCGGCTGGAAACCTCAGGAATGCACAGTTAAAAGCAATTTCCAGACTGGCAGCAGCTCTCCAGGTTCCTACACAGAGGTCTTTTACATTACCTGCTACCTGATCCCTTTAACTGGGGATTGATCCTGGGACCTTCTGCGTGCCAAGCAGATGCTAAGCCACAACCCCTCCCCAAAACCTTGGTTTTGAAATAGATTATTGCTGATCGAGATTAAGAAGGTGAATTCCAGGACGTTTTCAAATATGCTACAACTCCAGCCAGAATAGTTCTGGCAAGAACCTGGAAACAAACTCATATACCCGAAACAGAAGACTGGAAAGAAAAACTGTTGGAATATGCCAGTATGGCTAAGATGACTTTCGAGTTAAATTTAAAGTTTAGTGAATCTACAGAGCAATTTGATGATAAGTGGGCGTCATTCTATACTTATATGAATTGCAACTAATTGAACGAAGTATGCTGGCTTAACCTTCTATAATAGGCTAAGTTTTATTTTATATGTTTTAACTAACTGTTAAGTAAATTCCGGATTTTCACATAATAGAACATTAACATGACACAAGTAGAATAACTGAACGATATTTTGCAATTATTTTTAACGCAGAAAATGTTTTATAATATATCGCAAATGACCAATAATTTTTTGTTGTTTACAACTGAGTTTATTTTATAATGTTGAATTGTTTTTATAAATATAACGTTTTACCCCTCCCTTTTTTTTCCTGTACCCCTCCAACTATATAAATAAAAATCTTATAAAAAAAAAAGAGAGAGATTAAGAAGGTGGTTTGGGGCTGAAAAGGTTATAATGTCATGAGAGCAAAGATAGATACTGTGAGTGTAGGAGACATTGTGATTCAGTGGCAGAATGTAATCTTTGCCTGCAGAAGGCCACAGGTTCAATCCCCAGAATCTCCAGTAAACAGGGTCACCAGCTCTGGGTTAGGAAATACCTGGAGATTTTGGGGGCGGAGCCTGAGGAGGGTGGGGTTTAGGGAGGGGAGGGGCTTCAGTGGGGTATGATGCCATAGAGTCCACCTTCCAAAGCGGCCATTTTCTACCAGTGAACTGACCTCTGTTGCCTGGAGATCTGTTGTAATCCCAGGGGATCTCCAGCAGCTACCTGGAGGTTGGCAACCCCTCCAGTAACGGGTTTTGGTGTAAAGGAAAAGCCTTGATGAGTCTGTCCCTGTCTCCAGAAGGCCTGCAGTAGCTAAAGTGCCAGAAGAGTCTTGGGGACTCAATCAAATCCCCAATCATCCATGTATTTCATTGGGTGACCATGGGCCAACCTTGCTCTTGCTGCCTCAGCTACCTCACAGGGTTGTTGTGAAGATAACACAGGGGAAGGGTCAACCAGGTTTTCCACCCAGAGCTCCTCAGAGGATGGGTGGGATAAAACCATTAGATAGAGTATAGAGCCGGGTCCCTAACCGTATTGAGCCTGTGGGCACCTCTGGACTTCTGACTGTGGGAGGCACAGCCACAAAATGGATGCCACAGGAGGCGGGGCCAGGCGCAAAATGGCTACCGCCAGAGGCGGAGCCAGGCACAAAATGGCTGCCACAGCTTACCTTCAACATCCTTGTGATGCGGCAGCTGCGGCCAAAGCACTGTTTTTAAAAACCTGCACAGCCAATCAAAACCTGCAGTGGCCAATCAGAAGCCTTGCTGGGGCCCTCCCCAAACCCCGCCCTCCTCAGGCTCCACCCCCAAAATCTCCAGGTATTTTCCAACCCAGAGCTGGCAACCCTACTTTTTACTCATCCGCTTCCAAAAAACACATGGCGGGCACCCGAAAAGTCGGCGGCAGGTGTCATGGCTCCCACATGTACCACATTGGGGATCCCAGATGTAACCCTGGGCGAAAACGCATGGGGCGAAAACGCATGGTCGCTTTATCCTCCTTTAATCCCTGTTTCAGCCAGGATTCAGCCAGGATCGAACACATGCGTTTCGCCTAATGCGCGTTCGATCCTGGCTAAAACAGGGATTAAAGGAGGATAAAGCGACCGTGCGTTTTCGCCCATGGTCACTTTATCCTCCTTTAATCCCTGTTTCAGCCAGGATTCAGCCAGGATTGAACACATGCGTTTCGCCTAATGTGCGTTCGGTCCTGGCTAAAACAGGGATTAAAGGAGGATAAAGCGACCATGCGTTTTCACCCCCTTTGTTTTTGCTGTAGCCCTTGGTTTTTGCTTGGGAACTATTAGCCCTGTCCCTAGATCCTCTGGGAGAGGGTAACGTGCTTCAAGAAGAAGGAGAAGAGGAGGAGTTGGTTTTTATATACTGAATTTCTCTTCCACTTAAGGAAGAAGCAAACTGGCTTTCAATTGCCTTCCCTCCCCCTCCCCACAACAGACACCCTGCGAGGTAGGTGGGGCTGAGAGAGCTCTAAGAGAGCTGTGACTAGCCCAAGATCACCCAGCTGGCTTCATGTGGAGGAGTGGGGAAACCAACCCGGTTCACCAGATTAGCCTCCGCCGCTCATGCGGAGGAGTGGGGAATCACACCTGGTTCTCCAGATCAGAGTCCACCGCTCCAAACCACAGCTCTTAACCACTGCACCACTAACTGCTGGAAACTAACCTTTTAAAATTAACTACAGGCATTAAAACCTAGATAAGGTGAAGGGGGGGGGAACTCATGCTGGTGAAGGTGACACTGGGTTGCAGGACAGTATCTTTTTCTTCTCTCCCCACTGCAGTAGTTTCTATGGCCCCTGCTGGTAAATACCAAATGACCTTCCTTCATGACCTCGGTTCTGAGAAGAGGCTGGGCCTTTAAAAAACACTGTTTTATAAAGGGGACACTTTCAAACAACTGCATGGATAGAGCCTGTAAACAGAACCGGCCAGCTATCAGAGGCAGAGCAGAGATTCTCATCGATAGCAAACATTGATCCAAACAGAGAAACTCCTAGCTCAGCACGACCATTGCCTGCTTCTGCAGAGCCTTCCTTGGTGGTCTCCCATCCAAATGCCAATTCTGCTTAGCTACCAAGATCTGATGTGATTAGGCTATACGGTGTCTCTTCTCCGCAAAGTTCTCTTATAGTGCAATCCTAAACAGAGTTACCCTAGTCTAAGCCGATTAGTTTCAGTGGGCTTAGACCTGAGTAATTCTGCATAGGATTGCACTCTAAGAGAACTTTCGAGAAGGAACAGATAATTCGGTACCTTAATTGTCTGTTGTGAAGAAGAAGAAGAAGAAGAAGAAGAAGAAGAAGAAGAAGAAGAAGAAGAAGAAGAAGAAGAAGAAGAAGAAGAAGAAGAAGAAGAAGAAGCAACAGCAGCAGCGTTGGTTTTTATATGCCGGCTTTCTCCACCACTTAAGGAAGACTCAAACCGGCTTACAATGACCTCCCCTTCCCCACAACAGACACCCTGTGAGGAAGGTGGGGCTGACAGAGTATGACTAGCCCAAGGTCACCCAGCAGGCTTCATGTGGAGGAGTGGGGAAACCAACCCGGTTCACCAGATTAGCCTCCGCCGCTCATGTGGAGGAGTGGGGAACCAAACCCGGTTCTCCAGATCAGAGTCCACCGTTCCAAACCACCGCTCTTAACCACTACACCATTGTGTAAGCGCCACGCCACTGTTTTCCTAAACGAATCAGTATTTTAGGGTGGGGGTGGGGTTGTCACAATGGACATCCTTCAGGGCCTTTTGCTGCTTTTTGAGCTGATCCATAGAAGTGGCCAAATAAAACCAATTTCCGTTACCCAATCTGGCATATTACGTCAGCTGGGTTTCCTTAGACATTCATCTCTTGAAACATTTATCCCTCATATCTGACAAAGGGAGGTTTGACTCTCAAAAACTCATACCCCGAAATCTTGTTGGTCGCTCAGATCTAGCCTGGAGACCGAGCCCTATGAGGAAAGGCTGAGGGACTTGGGAATGTTTAATCTGGAGAAGAGGAGGCTGAAGGGGGACATGAGTGCTCTCTTGAAGTATTTGAAGGTCTGTCACTTACTGGAGGGCAGGGAGCTGTTCCTGTTGGCAGCAGAGGACAGGACTCACAATAATGGGCTTAAATTGCAGGCTGAAGGATGTTGGCTGGATATTGGGAAAAATTGACATTAAGAGTTGTTTGACAGGGAAATCGGCTACGTTGGGGAGGTGGTGAGCTCCCCTTCACTGGCAGTCTTTAAGCAGAGGCTGGACAAACACTTGTCAGGGATGCTCTAGGCCCGTGTTGGCGAACCTATGGCACGCGTGCCACTTCCGGCACGCATAGCCCTCTTTGCCGGCACGCGTGGGTGAGCTCCAAAAGGCCTCCCGTGTTGTCTGTGCCCCTCCCTCTCTCAGCTGAGCTCCCTCTCCACCGTGCGTGCATCGGCGGGTCAGCTTCCTGCCTCGCACGCATGCGGCTGGCTTCTTCCTCTTCCCCCCCTCTTGCCCCGCAACAGCTGAGAGGCGGCGGGGAGGCCAGCAGCAACGAGGCGGGGCCTCCGCCTGTAGGCTCCAGCAGCAGCTCCTCCTCACCGCCTTCCTCCTCCTTGTCCCCCTCAGGCGGCTCCCAGCAGTCCAGCTCCAGGCTGCCGCCGCCATCGTCCTCCTCCTCAGGCGCCTCTCCCCCTGCCGTTTTCGCCTGCCTCCTCCGGGCGCTCGTGGAGGGCCAGGCGGCCCCTCAACAGCCGCGCGTCCACCGGAGAAAGGCCTGCCATCTCCCGCCGTCCTCCCCCTCTCCCCCGTTCGCGCTCGTCCCTGACTCCTGCAGTAAGCTTGTGGAGTAGCCGGAGCCACCCTCAAGTCCTCTGGCTTGGGCGTGGCTGCGTGCCCTCTGACTTCTCCCTCCCCGCCCCCTAAGGTCGCCCACAGGCTGGCGGGGTCGCCCTCACTCTCGCCGCCCCCTCCTCTCCTGCCCCCGACAGCAGGTGCCCAATGCCGCCGCGCCGGGGCCCAACGTCTCCGCCGTCCCGCGCCGTCGCCTCGCCACCTCCCCAGAGCTGCCGGTAAGGGGGGGGGGAGAACTTCGGGTGTGCATCCTGGAGCAAGTCCTGGGTGGGGCTTGAGGCCCGACCCAGGACACTTCCTTCCTTCCTTACATCCTTTCTTCCCCAGTTCCTTCCTTCTCTTTCCTTTTCCAGTTCCTTCCTACCTTCCTCTTTCTTTCTTTCTTTCTTTCTTTCTTTCTTTCTTTCTTTCTTTCTTTCTTTCTTTCTTTCTTTCTTTCTTTCTTTCTTTCTTTCTTTCTCTGTCCCTCCCCCCTTTCTTCCTTCCTTCCCCAGTTCCTTCATTCTCTTTCCTCTCCCTTTCCTCTCTCAGTTCCTTCCTTTCTCCATCCCTCCCCCTTCCCCTACTAGGGCTGCCAACCTCCAGGTGGTGGCTGGAGACCTGGCAACCCTAGCAATAATGTCCAGTATTCAGGTTAAATTGCTGTATTGGCACTTGGCGATAAATAAGTGGGTTTTGGGTTGCAGTTTGGGCACTCGGTCTCTAAAAGGTTCGCCATCACTGCTCTAGGCTGATCCTGCATTAAGAAGGTTGGACTAGATGGCCTCTATGGACACTTCCAACTCTGTGATTCTACAGCAGATAGACATGGCTACCTACCTGAAACTAGGATCAGAGACAGGGCGCTGGGGAGAAACAACATAAGAAGGTCAGGGCAGCAACTACCCTGGGAGGTAGGTTGGGGTTTGGCGTGTGAAAGGCCAGAGGTCACCCAGTGAACTTCCAGAGGGGGGATTTGAACCCACTTGTCCCAAAAATTGGCTCATCTGCTCCTAGGCCTTTATACCAGCAGCTTTCAATGCAGAAATCAGTTGGTGAGGGTCCCTCCCCCACATTAAGAATCATCACCTGCTAACATCTGCCGGTCAAGCCATTGTTAAGGGCAGAAGCCAGTGAAAAAGTTGGCAACCCAGTTTCTATGGTGGTGGTAAACTGCCTTCAAGTCCCAACTTCAGTTCAGTTCTTTATTATTACAGTCCACGACCAGTAGGATCAAGTCCCAACTGACTTACAGCAGCCCTGCAGGGTTTTCAAAGCATGAGATGTTCAGAGGTGGTTTGCCATTGCCTGTCTCCATGAAGCAACCCTGGATTTCCTTGGTGATCTCCCCTCCAAGTATTAACCAGGGCTGACCCTGCTTAGCCTCTGAGATCTTGGACTAGCCTGAGCCATCCAGGTCAGGATAGATGAACAGAGGTAGTTTGCCATTGCCCGCCTCTGCAGGCAACCCTGGACTTCCTTGGTGGTCTCCCATCCAAGTTCTTACCAAAACTGACCCGGCTTAGCTTCCGAGATCTGATGATATTGAACTAGCCTGGGCTATCCAGGTCAGGCCCTGGTTTCTGTGCCTTCCACCAAACTGCTTCCAGCCCTGGCTGAGTAAGAAAGCACCGTTCAGTTTATTTACAGTCATTTGACCAGCAAATATCAGTACAATATTACAATTTTAAAACCCCAACTGAGGATCTCTGTATCGTACTGGCTACATGACAAAGCTTTGCCACTGAATAAGAGATAAAAGCATCTTTATCTTCTAATAAAAATTTAACAATAAAATCAACTGAATGGCTAACATTCCTAATATTTCTGGTCAGCACAGGTAAAATTAACTTATTTCTAAGCTCCCGATAAAATTCACGGTATAATAAAATATGTATAATTGTCTCAACTGAATTAAAATTGCAGAGGCATAATCTGGCCTCTACAGGTACATCCTGAAATCTGCTGCTGAGAGAAAGCACATATTTTATGTGCCTGAAGTCTCCAGCATCTCCAATGATAGGATCACATCACAGGACTCTGCTACATATCTGGGGGGGGGGGGGAAATGAAATATAAAACATCTGGGTCACTCTTCTCCTTTCCAGTTGCCATTCAACAAATGTCTCAGCGGTTGCCAGGGTGTGTTGTGGTGTATCTGACGGTTGTTCTCAAAGCTTGGTCCCGTTTCCTGCCAAATCATCTTTAGGTTAATGCCAAGCTGGGCGAGACTTCTTAAAGCTTCATAGGATGACTGCAAGCTTGCCTTTTTCAAAAAGGGCACCTTGGAATCCGTCTCCCTGCACATGTCAGGGCAGATCCCTTCAGGAAGCGAGCGGCAGACAATCGGGAGCCCCAGTAAGGACGCCCCACCGCGGGGACAGCTGTCTGTTGCTCTGGCCAGCTTCCGGCACTGCACCCCTAATCTCACCCCGACAGGTGGAAAGGCGCCCGGGATCAAAATAAGACCAGGCTATTTTAGAGCGGCAGATCCAGGCACGCTTTGGAGAAGACAAACTTGGCTTGCCCGTCTCCTGCCTCTTCAAGTTGCAGAAGGCGTCGGCGGCTCTGTTTTTGTCATCCTCGTTTTGCGCCTGGCCTTGTCAGTGGTTTAGGGTCGCCAGCTCCTGGTTCGGAAATTCCTGGAAATTTGGAGGTGGACCCTGGAGAGGGGGGGATTTGGAGAGGACAGGGTATAATGCCATAGAGTCCACCCTTTCAAAGCAGCCTTTTTCTCCAAGGGAACCGATCTCTGTCATCTGGAGATCAGTTGTAATTCTGGGAGATCTCCAAGCCCCACCTAGGGTTGCCAGGTCCCTCTTCGCCACTGGCAGGAGGTTTTGGGGGTGGAGCCTGAGGAAGGCGGGGTTTGAAGAGGGGAGGGACTACAATGCCATAGATTCCAATTGCCAGAGCGGCCAGATCTCCTGCAATTACAACTGATCTCCAGCTGATAGAGATCAGTTCACCTGGAGAAAATGGCCGCTTTGGCAACTGGATTCTCAGGCATTGTGAACATATGAACACATGAAGCTGCCTTATACTGAATCAGACCCTTGGTCCATCAAAGTCAGTATTGTCTACTCAGACCGGCAGCAGCTCTCCAGGGTCTCAGGCAGAGGTATTTCACATCACCTACCTGCCTAGTACCTTTAACTGGAGATGCCGGGGATTGAACCTGAGACCTTCTGCATGTCAAGCAGATGCTTTACCACTGAGCCACAGCCCCTCACCTAAGGCGAGGGGAGTCCCTCATTGAAGTCCCTCCCCTCCCCAAACCCCACCCTCTTCAGGTTCTGCCCCCAAAATCTCCAGGTATTTCCCAACCCAGAGCTGGCAACCTTATCCCTTAGTTCTAATACCACAGGAGGAAAAGTTCTCTCTGCCCACGTGGTTGCAATCTGCAACTTAAAAATAAATAAGTTGCCCGTAAGGAAGGACTGTGGGTGGATGAAAGTCAGGAAGCAGGTGAATGGTACTTTGGAGCAGAGTACCTCTGTAGGAAAGAACGCAGTAGCATTAACAGATTGTTTCATTATGTCGATATGACCAAGAGACAGAACTCAGGGAGGGGCTAGGAGAGATTGGGCTTGTTAAAGTCTGGGGTTACTTTAGGGTTGCCAACCTCCAGGTAATAAATAGCTGGAGATCTCCTGCTATTACAACTGATCTTCAGCTGATAGAGATCAATTCACCAGGAGAAAATGGCCACTTTGGCAATTGGACTCTAAGTAGGGTTGCCAGGTCCTTCTTCGAAACTGGTGGGAGGTTTTTGGGGTGGAGCCTAAGGAGGGTGGGATTTGGAGAGGGGAGGGACTTCAATGTCATAGAGTTCAATTGCCAAAGCAGCCATTTTCTCCAGGTGAACTGATCTCTGTCGGCTGGAGATCAGTTGTAATAGCAGGAGATTTTCTGCCACCACCTGGAGGTTAAAGCAAAAAACCTCGTGCTCAAGTAGGAAGTTTAAATCAATAACAACAAGCACTGATGGCACACAACTTATATAATGATATAAGTACAATCCCATACAATATGTAACAATGTACAGAAGAGATCCGGAAGGTCTGTAAGATTTAAACAGAATTTACAATGTTACACCGAATGGCAAAGCGGCTCTAGTAACAGAGAGAAGGCAAGCTCCAAAAGGTAAGTGGAAAACCCAGACGGGAATTCCGTGGCGCAAAACACCAGACTGTGTGTCAGCGCAACAGTGAAACAATGTTCAGCAGCAGTTGTGAAACAATTTACTTCATCCCGAGATGGGAGACCGGTAAGACCCATTTCGCCGTGGCTTTGTCCATCGGGGAAGTTAGATGTAGCGAGAGATGACTGTCTATCTCAGATGCTGAAGAGCATGTAGCTTACGGCATCCTCTGATCTGTAAGCTACATGCTCTTCAGCGTCTGAGATAGACAGTCATCTCTCGCTACATCTAACTTCCCCAATGGACAAAGCCACGGCGAAATGGGTCTTACCGGTCTCCCATCTTGCAATGAAGTAAATTGTTTCACAACTGCAGCTCATATAGATGAACATTGTTTCACTGTTGCGCTGACACACAGTCTGGTGTTTTGCGCCACGGAATTCCCGTCCGGGTTTTCCACTTACCTTTTGGAGCTTGCCTTCTCTCTGTTACTAGAGCCGCTTCACCATTCGGTGTAACATTGTAAATTCTGTTTAAATCGTACAGACCTTCGGGATCTCTTCTGTACATTGTTACATATTGTATGGGATTGTAATTATATCATTATATACGTTGTGTGCCATCAGTGCTTGTTGTTATTGATTTAAACCACCTGGAGGTTGGCAACCCCAAGGCATTGAAGTCCCTCCCCAAACCCTACCCTCCTCATTCTCTGCCCCAAAAATCTCCCACCGGTGGTGAAGAGGGACATGGAAACACTAGGTTACCAGTAGGGCTTCCAACCTCCAAACCTCCTCTCTCTTTAATAGGAGCGTGATAGGGTATTATTTCCACCCCGCTTGCTCTGCCTGAGAAACAGCCTCCGAAATGGATATGTGGAAGAAAGGGAGGGGAAAAGACTGGAACTCTCTCATAACACTCCCCCCCCCCCATCAATCACAGCAGTCTTTTTTGCTGGGGCCCCTGAGCATCCAAAGAGTGCCTTTCCTCTGTCATTGAGTGACTGCAGCTTGCCCTACAGGATGAAGAAGTGGGGCTTCCTTCTTGGGGGAGAATTGATGGGATGTTTACACTGATATTCCTGAGCCCAAAGTCCCGTTTTTTTGTTTTGTTTTTTTAAACACTCTTCCCTGATCTTCCTTGACAGCAGTCAGAGAAAACAGGCCAACAAACGTTTGAGGTTTTATGACTTTGGGCAGTAACTGCATCCCTGATTATTATTCTGATACCTTGCTGCACCTGCTTGCTTTCAACACTGCCGTGTCCTTATGAACTGGAGGCCGATACCTTGACTCCCATTTTCTCTCTTGGAGTGTGTGGCTCCGTTCACATGCTAGAGTGAACGCATGTATATCCTGCATGTACACCAGTTTGAAGAAGAAGAGTTGGTTTTTAGATGCCGACTTTCTCTACCACTTAAGGAAGAATCCAACCGGCTTACAATCACCTTCCCTTCCCCTCCCCACAACAGACACCTTGTGAGGTAGGTGGGGCTGAGAGAGTGTGACTTGCCCAAGGTCTCCCAGCTGGCTTCGTGTGGAGGAGCGGGGAAACAAATCCAGTTCACCCGATTAGCCTTCGCCGCTCATGTGGAGGAGAGAGGAATCAAACCCGGTTCTCCAGATCAGAGTCCACCGTTCCAAACCATTATCACATGCTAGGCATCTAAAAACCAACTCTTCTTCTTCAAACTGGTGTACATGCAGGATGTACATGCGTTCACTCTAGCATGTGAACGGAGCCACACACTCCAAGAGAGAAAATGGGAGTCAAGGTATCGGCCTCCAGTTCATAAGGACACGGCAGTGTTGAAAGCAAGCAGGTACATGAGTTGAATGCGACGTGAGAATAATTCAACGCACATACCAAGATCAATCAAGTACCTGGCAACCCTAGGCACAAAGTTGGGGACCCCTGAAGTAAGGCATGCCCTCCTGGAGAACCCCAACAGATCTTCTCAAAACTCATTAATGTCTATTGTTCTCTGGAGAGGCCTGTTTAATCTTTCCATGTCACAAGCAACCAAAACAATCGGGGCTAGAGCAACTGCCCTATGAGGAGCTGTTAAAATGCTTAGGGCTGTTTAGCTTGGAAAGAAGGCCGTTAAGGGGAGACAAGATAGAGGTCTATAAAATTATGCATGGCATGGAGTGGACAGGGAGACGCTTTTCGCCCTCTCTCATATTAATACTAGAACGCGGGGTCATCTGCTGAAGCTGGAGGGTGACAGATTCAAAACAGATGATGAAGAAGAAGAGTTGGTTTTTATATGCCGACTTTCTCGGCAACTTAAGGGAGAATCAAACCGGCTTACAATCACCTTCCCTTCCCCTCCCCACAACAAACACCCTGTGAGGTAGGTGAGGCTGAGAGAGAATGACTTGCCCAAGGCCACCCAGCTGGCTTTGTGTGTAGGAGTGGGGAAACAAATCCAGTTCACCAGATTAGCCTCCGCTGCTCATGTGGAGGAGTGGGGAATCAAACCCAGTTCTCCAGATCAGACTCCACCACTCCAAACCACTGTTCTTAACCGCTACACCACGCTGGCTCTGAAAGGAAGTATTTCTTCACACGACACATAATTAAATTGTGGAACTCCCTGCCCCAGGATGTGGTGATGGCTGCCAACTTGGAAGCTTTTAAGAAGGGATTGGACATGTTCATGGAAGAGAGGGCTATCCATGGCTAGTAGTAAAAATGGATACTAGTCATGATGCATACCTCTTCTCTCCAGGATCATCAGATGAGCATGCCTATTATACCAGGTGCTTTGGAACACAGGCAGGACAATGCTGCTGCAGTTGTCTTGTTTGTGGGCTTCCTAGAGGCACCTGGTTGGCCACTGTGTCAACAGACTGCTGGACCTGATGGACCTTGGTCTGATCCAGCATGGCTAGGGTTGCCCACCTCCAGGTAATAGCTGGAGATCTCCTGCTATTACAACTGATCTTCAGCCAATAGAGATCAGTTCACCTGGAGAAAATAGTCGTTTTGGCAATTGGACTCTATGGCATTGAAGTCCTTCTCCTCCCCAAACCCCACCCTCCTCAGACTCCGCCCCAACAACCTCCCACCGGTGGCGAAGAGGGACCTGGCAACCCTAAGCACGGCCTTTCTTATGTTCTTAAGCACTGGAGGAACTCCTGCCTCGGGTTATGGAGAGCTGTTCTTTCCCAGGAGGCCTGCCTCATTCCCCCATCCGCAGAGGCGCCCCCACAATACATCTGGCCTGATAAGGGCTGCCGTGCATTTGCTTCCCTGCACAAAGTGCTTATTTGTATGGCTCTTTGTCATCCAGAGCGTGGGGAAGCATGTTCGGCAGTTGGTGCCAAGGCTGGCTCTTTGCCAGCAACAGGAATGCAGAAAAGTGGGGCGTGTGCCCTGCAGCAGGCATGGAAACTAGATCACAAGAAAGGGAGAGTGTTTCCCCCCCCACAACCTCCACACATACAAACACACACCCACGCCAAGTTCCTAGCAAGGCCAGGTGGAGTTTCCCCCTCTTCAAAAGCGCTATTCATTGCGTGCCAAAGAGCCCCTGCCAGAAGTTCAAGGTCCTCACTTCCCCACATCTGAAATGCTCTCTTGCTTCTGACCCCTCGCTAGTAAAGTATCAGCTCCACCAAAGACACGTGGCTCTCACCCGCAGTCCAATCTGGGTGATCAGCATAGCTGGTGCCGGGTTCTTGCTAAGAATGTGTGCTGAGTTGGGAAGTGCCCCGCTCGGTGTTCAAATTAGGCAAGCCGTAAGAACACAAGAAGAGCCCTGCTGGATCGGACCAACGAGGGTCCATCTAGTCCAGCATCCTATCTCATACAGTGGCCAACCTAAGGCTGCCAACCGCCAGCCAATAGAGATCAGATCACCTGGAGAAAATGGCTGCTTTGGCAATTGGACTCTATAACATTGAAGTCCATCCCCTCCCCAAACCCTTTCGGAACCCCCCCCCTTCTGTCTCCCCTTGCTGGTGTGCGAAGAGTCGCACTTCCGCAGTCAGAGCTGTAAACCCCGGAACCAAGGAAGACTGCAGAGGCAGGCAATGGCAAACCACCTCTGTCCTAGGGTTGCTGACCTCCAGGTACTTGCAAACAACGGTTTGCGTGCTGTAAGTTAGCAAACAAAAAACAGCAACAGAATGCACAATACTCAAATATATAGTAGCAATCGTGGTATTATTGTACCATATCCACTAATTGCATATATGAAGGCACATATATGTATAACATTATGTACACAACAACGAAATACCCATACAATGTAAAAGGTTACACAATTCAATCTGGGGTATATTACATATCCCCCTCTTTTTCAGGAGGTGCACTTCACTTTCTTGTGTGCTACACATCCCTTTCTCCAAGAGGTACACTTCAATTTTTCTACAGAAGTCCGGTAACCATTCTGTTTCGGCTGGTGGAAGCCTTCCTCAGGGACCGCTAAACAATAATCATATATAAACCAATAAAATGTATAAAGCAAGATGGCATAAATCACAGAACATTACAGACATAACAATTAACATACTTACACGCTTGCTGTTATTAACTTGCTTGTGCGTTGGCAAAGTAGCCAAAGCATTCTAACATACTTAAGCAGTGTGGTCACATGTGATAATCGTAATCATGGAGCGACAATTTAAGGATACAGTCACATTTCATACAACATAGTAGTATCTTTACAACATAGTAGTATCTTTACTAGCATGCCAAATCCATTGATGTGTTCAATCCTTTAGGATACAACGTATCAAACAGATGTATATACTTAGATTCCTGGCGCCTCAGTACTAAGTCTATATTAGATCTATCATATTTATGTGTATTATTAAAGCGCCAAAGTACAAAGAATGAGAGTTCTTCATCAGTGTGGTTTTTATCTAAATAATGCTGGGTCAATGGTGCCTCTAATATACGATTTCTGATCCTAGCTCGATATTCGCTGATGTGATATTTAATAGGTCTCTGTGTTTTACCAATGTACAAAAATTGGCATGCGCATCTAATTGCATATATCAGGTATCATGAGTCGCAATTGTTGAAGCTGTTAATGCTAAACGTGCGACCTGTTACAGGATTAGTGATTTCTCTGACTGTCAGCATAAACTTGCAACTTTGGCAAGAGCCACATTTAAAATTGCCTTTAGGTAATGTCAATATTGTTACTGGACGTGGTATACTGCTAACCAAAAGGTCCCTAAAGGACCTAGTCCGTTTGTAAGCCATGTGTAGCTGGCATCCAGGTAAATGCTGAACTAAATGCCAGTGCTTAAGCACAACCTGTTTAATTAAAGGAGACATTGATGTGTATTGCAGGACACAGGTAAGTCGTGTGGAGGATTGCATTGGTGATTCTACAAGTAATTCCTTTCTAGGCTTGCATTGAGATTTAAACATTGCCGGTTGGATAACCTTCTTAGGATAACCCCGATGTTCCAAATCAGTCCCAATTTTTTTAGCTGCCTGTAAATAGTCTAGCTCGTCAGTAGCATTTCTCTTTAGGCAAAGTAGCTGACTATATGGGAGATTATTCTTTAAATGAAGTGGATGGAAAGATTCATAATGTAAGAGTGTATTGTGTGCCATCTGTTTTTTATATGGGCGGACTCCCAGAGTACCGTCAAGGCTCTTATAGATGCTAACATCCAAAAACGGGATTTCACTGATGTTACATTCCCCACTAAGTTTAATATTTGGATCTCGTTCGTCCATATTGTAAATTCATTAAAGCTTTGGGAGTCGTACATGGCCAGAAAAACATCATCCACATATCTAACATGAAAAAAGGTTTTTTCGCTGAAGGGGTTGTTATTCAGGATATGCGCATGCTCAAAGGCCACCATGTAGATGTTGGCGATTGACGGCGTGCATGCGCTGCCCATCGCCACACCATGGGTCGTAAATAAAATTTTTCATTGTAAACAAAAATAATTCTTCTCCATCACTATATCCAAAAGATTCAGCAAAAACTGAGTAGGAGGTTGCAATACAGGGTGAGAATTTAACAAGTCAGCAATAATATTGCGTACTGCATCAGTAGGCACGTTCGTATAGAGGGCGTTGACATCTAAGGTACACAGTACTGCATTTAAAGGGACCGTGATGTTTTCATCTCATGCTATAAAATGTTGAGTATCTTTAATATATGCACGGGTTTTTGTGGGCTCTAAAATCGATGAGATTTCAGCCACGATTGGTCTGCCTAGTGGTGGGCGGGTTGGTTTATGAATCTTAGGTAAGACGTAAAATCTTGGAATTTTAGGAAACTCATTGTAGAGAAATTCAGCATTCTCTTTGGAGATGTAATCTAATGATAAAGTCTCATTAACCACAATACGGATAATAAGCTGTATTTCCTCTGTCGGGTCATGTGTGAGGCATTGCTAGAACTGTGTATTATCAAGTTGACGTCTAACCTCATAATCATAGTCCAAGGGACAAAATCACTATCGCCCTGCCCTTGTCAGCCGGCTTGATCACTATCTCGGGTTGATTTGCCAATTTAAGTATAGTGTCCTAATCACTTTTAGCCAAATTGCTCCTCTTATTCATCTTATGAAGTTCTATTTTAGCAATATCATGGTTCACCATTTCATGAAATGTTGCTATGAAATGGTTAGTCGAGGAGGGTGTAAATTTAGATTTAGGTTTGAATTTTACTCTAGGTTCCTCGGTTCTATCATCACCAAATTTCTCTTTCAATTTTAACAACCGTACCAATCTGAATATATCAATCTTCATTTGTAATGGAGAATAGGAGGGTGTTGGAACAAAACCTAAACCGTACTGAAGTACATTGGTTTCCTGTGGAGAGAGTTGATAATTAGATAAATTAACCACTATCTCTTCTCCCTTCCACCCCTGCGCCTCTGAAAAGGATGAAAATTACCACTTTTGAAAAAACATAACCTACAAACAGTGTTTAAACCCACCAAGAAAATACAACAGATGCTACGATCAGCAAAAGACAAAAGAGACCCCCTCACCCCTGCAGGAGTATATCATATACCTTGCAGCTGTGGACAAGTTTACATCGGGACCACAAAACGCAGCATACAAACAAGGATAAAAGAACATGAAAGATACTGCAGACTGGGCCAACCTGAGAAATCAGCAGTGGCTGAACATGGACTGACACAAACAGGACACAGGGTCTTATTCCAAGACACTGAAAGACTGGACAATTCTACCAACTATTTTGTCAGATTGCACAGAGAAGCCATTGAAATTCATAAAAACCAGCACAACTTTAACAGAAAAGAAGAGAGTTTAAGAATGAATAAGGCTTGGCTTCCTGTCCTGAAAACCTCCAAACTAACAAAGACTACAGTCCACAATAGCCATGCGGATTAGCTATGGGTTTCACACATTAACAAATCACTTTAGATACAATGGTTCCATATTAACATACCACACTCTCATTAGCACATTATCTTGATACAGGACAATGATTAGCACATTACCTTTGATACTTTGTGCAGGACAATGATTCAGCTCAACCCAACCCCTTTCTGACTGTATATTACTCTTCCTACACACTTGACACTGAGAGACCCTGTCCTTCAGTGTTACTCCTCTGAAGATGCCTGCCACAGCTGCTGGCGAAACGTCAGGAAAGAAAATACCAAGACCACGGTCACACAGCCCGGATAACCTACAAGAACCAATTCCAAGACATTGTTGAATAACTTAGAAGATGTGGAAATATTACCCAAAAAAAGCTATTTTATCAAATACGTTTTAAACAGGCAGCCGCCTCAGTGGCCCTCCTAAGGGCAGAAAGGCGGGATACACATTTTCTAAGTAAATAAATCGTTGAAGAAGAAGGTGATAATGTCAAAAGGAGAATGAAAATGGAGATCTGAGGGTTTTGAAGGGAAAGTTTCTGAATGACAAAATTCTGGCCACTGTGTGAACAGCCTGCTGGACTTGCTGGGCCTTGGTCTGATCCAGCAGGGCTTTTCTTGTGTTCTTCGGGGAGGGGCTGTGGCTCAGTGTCAGATAGGGTTGCCAGGTCCCACTTCGCCACCGGCGGGAGATTTTTGGGGCGGAGCCTGACGAGGGCAGGGAGGGACTTCAATGCCGTAGAGTTCAATTGCCAAAGCTGCCATTTTTCTCCAGCTGATCTGATCTCTATCTGCTGGAGATCAGTTGAATTAGCAGGAGATCTCTTGCTACTACCTGGCAGCTGGCAACCCTAGCGGCAGAGCATCTGCTTGGCATGCAGAAAGTCCCAGGTTCACTCCCCAGCATCTCCAGTTAAAGGGAATAGGCAAGTAGGTGATGTGAAAGACCCCTGCCTGAGACCCTGGAGAGCCGCTGCCGGTCTGAGTAGACAATACTGACTTTGATGGACCAAGGGTCTGATTCCGTACAAGGCAGCTGTATGTGTTATTTGTGTTATGTATGTATACACCAGCTGTATGTGTTATGTTCAATGTGTTATTTGCAGATCGCTACCCAAAAGTTGTATTTGTTGTAAAGGGCTTCCTACAGAGGGTTGTCAAAGGCCATTGCTCCAAGAGGTTGTGATCTAGGAAGGCCCTCTTCCATTACCCGGAGCAGGGGGCTTTACCTCCCCCCCCCCGCTTCTTTCTAGGTCACATTTTTCAATCTGCCCGGGGCAAACAGAAGTGCCGTCTGTCTATTAATGTTCCGTTCGTTTGGGTGCATTGTCAGCCGCAGAATGAACAGAAATCTCCAGCTGGTGAGATCTCCCCCCAGCCCCCGAAGTCCGGCAGAAGCGCCCCCCCCCGGGCATACATTAAGGAGGTGAGACAAGACAAGCACAGTATGCTGTCGAGGCAAAGGGCTCTCCCCTAATGGGATCTGACCTGCGATGGTAGGGTTGCCATCCTCCAGGTGGGGGCTGGATATTTCCCAGAATTACAATTGATCTCTAGGAGACAGAGATCAAGTGTGGTGTAGTGGTTAAGAGTGGTGGTTTGGAGTGGTGGACTCTAATTGGAAGATCAGGGTTCAATTCCCTACTCCTCCACACGAGCGTGGACTCTAATCTGGAGACCCTGGTTGGTTTCCCCACTCCTACACATGAAACCAGCTGGGTGACCTTGGGCTAGTCACAGCTCTCTCTCAGCCCCACCTACCTCACAGGGTGTCTGTTGTGGGGAGGGGAAGGGAAAATGATTGCAAGCCAGTTCGATTCTTCCTTAAGTGGTAGAGAAAGTCAGCATATAAAAACCAACTCTTCTTCTTCTGTCCTTGGAGAAAACGATGGGTAGCAAGCCGCACATACTTCTCTCTCTCTCTCTCTCTCTCATCCATCTGGCCCAACAAAGAGAGGAAGGAAAATTCCCCAGGTGAGTGTAAACAGGAAGTTGTGCAATGAGGTTACCTGAGCCCTTAGGTCAGGCGGGACGTTGAAGCCACCCCTGCAGTTAAGAGAGGAACCAGCTGAGAACAAAGGAGCTCCGACCGGCTCTCTGCAACTGGAGTGCCTCACCTGGAACAGGTAACTTTTCTTGCCTGCCAGCCGGCTTGCCCCTCCTTTCTCTGATCAACCGGTCGGCAGATTGGAATCCCACTCTCTGGGGAGAAGGAGGCCAAGAGAACGGGGCAACCCTTGTTTCTAGCCGGAGCTGTTTTGTTATAGTCAAAGGTTTGTGCTCCTGAGCGCCAAAAGAAAAATGTCTGTTTTCCTCTCTCCTGCAGGGCTTGCATAGCTGCCTGCCAGTCAGGCGTTCAACAGGGACAGTGTTTGTCTTGCAGCTAGGAGAGGCAAGTAGAGCAGCCAGGGAAAGGGGGTGCCAATCTTACAGCGTTCTCGTGCCTTGCTTTCGCTTTCTGCAGGGCAGGGAGAGCTGTCCTGCCATAGTTAGTGTGTCAGAGTAGGGGATCTGGGTTCAAATCCCCACTGGCTCAGCTTGGGCTGCTTGCTTCTTCTCAGACTAACCCAACTTACAGGGTAGTTGTGAACGAAAAATGAGGAAGGGTGAACCTGGCTGGCTGCTTCTCCTGGAAGGAAGGACAAGAGAAACATGACACAAAAGCACATTAGAGGCATGTATTTCGACATGAGTTTTCCTGAGTCACAGCTCACTTCTTCAGATACATGAAGGGGAGATTGCACCGGGATTTTCTGTTACAGGGGGGAATTGCGAAAGGGGGTACTGATGTGGCTAAATTGGAATATCTGTTGTCCGATAAAAACCACTGGGTATCCAGACAAGTAGCTAAAATCTGTCTTGGGATATGTAAGACACGGGGAAACAATGCTAAAGTTGGTGCAGAGTTTTAAACCCTTTGATTAGTTCAAAACGATCATGTAGCCACTTTTTGGTATTATGGAATTAATGTCATTTTAATGTTGTTTTAACTCTCTGATACTGGTCAAAAACCGCAATAAATTATTAGGTATGTATATGTATGGTCGCCATAAGTTGGCTGCGACTTGAAGGCACTTTACACACACACACGTATGTATGGTTGCGAAAGGGGGAGGGATGGAGGCAGAGGGGTTTGGTATGCTTTGGATTTTGTATATGTCTGGCTATGTGCCCTCCCAATACATGTCCTGTCAGGTCACTCAGTTGGGCAGGACCCTCCTGGCTAGTTTCTCTTGATATGTGCTGGGTGAGAGACCTGCCCGCATGCCAGGATAAGTGTGTTAGGGCTCCAAGGTGACTGCTTGGTGTACGGAGAAATTCGGCTGAAGTCGAGGCCTCTGTTTGGAGATGAAAATGCAGTTTTGCTGAGCTTTGACATAAGGGACTGAGATCAGAGTGAAAGTGGAAGGATTGCCATCCAGAAATGCAAACATTGCTTTTTCTCTGAGCGATCAGGAACTGTCCTGCCCAAAGTTGGCACAATTCCTTCCTTAAGCTGGGGGAAGGTAGTACTTTGTTTTACTTCCTGTTTCCCCAACAATGGGGATGATTCTCAGCAGGGCCAGATGGGACTTGACCGGAGAGATCCATGATTAAGATCGGCCATAGAGTGGGGGTATTCAGATCATGGCGATTATCCCAATGCAAATGATGGCCAAGATACAGTTATTGCCTGCTGCCATGGGGCCAGGGAGCAATTTTCCTCCAGGCCAGATTGGCCAGGATCCTGGAAGATTTTTTGGCCATCTTCAGGGCATGGAGTAGGGGTCACTAGGGGTGTGTGGGGGGAGATAGTTGTGAATTTCCTGCATTGTACAGGGGGTTGGACTAGATGACCCAGGGGTCCCTTCCAACTCTTATGATTCTAAGCCAGATACCAGCTTTGGGGGAGGGATTGAGACCGGGGAAATGTGGTGCATGGGAGAAGCGTTATCTCCCTTCCCTAGTGTTGTCAACCTCCAGGTGGTAAAGAAAAAAGCACCTCTATACTAATACCAATTAAGTTAGGAAAACAGTAGAGGGGCAACAGTCGTGTACAAAAAGGTGCAATTTATATAAGCTACTGAAGTGAAAACATGTACAATATTGTACTCAACAAGGTAACCACACAACAAACTAACAATCAGTATGTACAATATATACAGCAAGGAGCCACAATAATTTTCCAAGAGTCTCAACAGAGTAACAGTAGCAATCCAGTTTCTGTGTACAAAATTTCATAAGAAGCCACAATCTTCCATTGGATTCTATGGCATTGAAGTCTCTCCTCTCTCCAAACCCCGCCCTCCTCAGGCTCCGCCCCAAAAACCTCCCGCCAGTGTCGAAGAGGGACCTGGCAACCCTACCCTTCCCCCATGCCATGGCCCTGATCCAAACTGGCTATGGCAGATGCTCTTGGCCACCTACTCACAGATCTCCCTGGCCCTGAAATATGTGTAGGGGAAGCAGGGTTGCCAACCGCCAGGTACTAGCTGGAGATCTCCTGCTATTACAACTGATCTCCAGCCGGTAGACATCAGTTCACCTGGAGAAAATGGTCGCTTTGGCAACTGGACTCTATGGCATTGAAGTCCCTCCCTTCCCCAAACCCTGCCCTCCTCAGGCTCCACCCCCAAAATCCCCAGGTATTTCCCAACCCAGAGGTGGCCACTGTGTGAACAGACTGCTGGACTTGATGGGCCTTGGTCTGATCCAGCATGGCTTTTCTGATGTTCTTATGTTCTTACTCCATCCCCAAAATCTCCAGGTATTTCCCAACCCGGAGCTGGCATCCCTAAGGGGAAGGGGCTATTTCATCGGAGATGGGGGGGGCAGTTTTTGCCTTTTAAGTCAGACTTGTGGGCTCCAGATGAGGGGCAACAGAGCAGTGTTGTTTTGTGCTGGCCAATGGCCGTAACAATAAATGTATGTATGAGGAGAGGGGCTGTGGCTTAGTGGAAGAGCCTCTGCTCAGCATGCAGAAGGTCCCAGGTTCAATCCCCAGCATCTCTGTTTAAAAGGATCAAGTTGCTGGTGATGTGAAAGACTCTGCTTGAGATCCTGGGAGAGGTGCTTCCAGTCTGAGTGGTCAATACCGACCTTGATGGACCAAGGGTCTGATTCAGTAGAAGGCAGCTGGATATGTGCAGAGGAGTTTTGCTTGCTTTCGGTAAGGTGTGGGAGAGGGAAGCGCACCATGCTCCTCTCCTTTCCGCCTTGTCCTGTGCAATGAAGCTTGGCTGGTGGCTCAAGGAGGGGCTGTGGCTCAATGGCAGAGCATCTGCTCGACATTCAGAAGGTCCCAGGTTCAATCCCCGGCATCTCCAGTTAAAGGAACTAGTCAAGTGGGTGAAGTGAAAGACCTCTACCTGAAACCCTGGAGAGCCATGGAGAGGGGCTGTGGCTCAGTAGTAGAGCATCTGCTCAGCATGCAGAAGGTCCCAGGTTCAATCCCCGGCACCTCCAGTTAAAGCAACTAGTCAAGTGGTGATGTGAAAGACCTCAGCCTGAGACTCCAGAGAGCCGCTGTTGGTCTGAGTAGACAATACTGACTTTGATGGTCCAAGAGCCTGATTCAGTAGAAGGCAGCTTCATGTGTTCATAGTGCCTTTAAGCTACCTGGGTGGCTTTATTCAAACGTTGTCTTCCATCTGACACGGGGTTCTTCTGACGCTCAACACCACCCGACTGGCTCTCTGCTTGGGGCAGCAGGAAAAAGAGAGCTGACGGGTAAAATTTCCTTTGAGCAGGGTGGGGTAGCCTGGCCCCACCACAGGGGTGTGGTAGGAATAAGCAGAAGATTGGTTGGGAATTTGCAAAGAGCCATCTCAGCAGCCGGTCCGGGAGGGATGAGTTTACAAATGCGTGTAGAGCTGCATTTGGAATTCTGCTTTGCTGGCTCGCACACCCCACACACAGAACATGTGCATGCCACAGATGCATAGTGGGAAGATCGCTAGCAGACTGTGCACATAAGTGAGTTCGTGATGGAGAAATCCAGTTGTCCTTTTAGGTGACTAGTTGTTCATACTAAAGTGGAAGATGAGGGTCTATGTTTTGACATAACAGAATGTGAGGGGAGCAAAATCCTGCACTATTAGAGAAGGAGAAAAGCTTCTCCCTGTCCACAATCTCCATACCACACTACTGCTCCAGATTCATCGTGCTCTAGCTCATTTAATTCTGTAACATTTTCTCCAGCAGATACAGATTGTGGGGTGGTCTTCAACAGGGAAATAATGGGAAAGCAGTCCCTTTCTTCCTGTGCTGGGGTCCCTGCTTAAGTGGCAGCCTGTGTCCAAAAACAATCACAGAACTAATATAGAATCACACTCTGAATAACAGCCGTTGTGGTGTAATGGTTACAGTGGGTTCAGAAGTACTTGGAGATGTGGGGAACTGCGCCTTTGGAGGGCAGGATTTGGGCAAGGGAGGAAACTCAGCAGGGTATAATGCCATAGAGTCCACCTCTAAATCACCTCTTCTCTCCAGGGGAGCTGATCTTTGTTGTCTGAAAATCAGTTGTAATTCTGGGAGATCTCCAAGTTCCACCAGGAGGCTGGCAACCTCATGCTGAAAACCTCTTTTTCAAAAGTTAACCTCAATGTTTCCCCAAAAGTCAACACAGTGACCCTGATTCATCTGGGACAGATAGTAGGGGAAAGGTACTGTCCTTGCTGAATCGAGGTTGAGTGGAGTAAACATCGGTCACTTGACTTGTCAAATATTATCAGTTGACCTCCTCTTATTTGACTGTGGTCAAACATTCTCAGAGCACTTCTAACGCCCAGCATGGCTTTGCATAGGTGCTAACCTCCCCCTTTCGGTTGCATCCTGGTGTCATTTGATAGCAATCCCAGAAGCAAGGATTTGCTCCTCCCCCAACCCAGTAGGGCCCTGACCTGGATGGTCCAGGCAAGCCTGATCTCATCTGATCTCAGACGTTAAGCAGGGTTGGCTCTGGTTAGTACTTGGATGGATGACCACCAAGGAATACCACAGTTGCCAAGTAGAGGAAGGCAATGGCAAATCACCTCTTATTAGTCCCTTGCCTTGGAAACCCTACAGGGATTAGAACATAAGAAAAGCCCTACTGGATCAGACCAAGGTCCATCAAGTCCAGCAGTCTGTTCACACAGTGGCCGACCAGGTGCCTCTAGGAAGCCCACAAACAAGACAACTGCAGCAGCATTTGCCCACCTGTGTTCCAGAGCACTTAATATAATAGGCATGCTCCTCTGATACTAGAGAGAATAGGTATGCATCATGACTAGTATCCATTTTGACTAGTAGCCAGGAATTCTCTCCTCCATGAACAGTTGTAACTCTGGGAGATCTCCAGGCTCCAACTGGAAGCTGGCCAACCCCCTTGGCTTCATGAAAACTACAGTTTGTTACTTCTGAAGAACACGCTTCTGTCCCTCATGGATTGGGAAGATAACTTTGTAGGTCGTGTCTATGGAGGGCTTTGATGTTTAAGAGGAGGGATGGAATGTCCTGTACAGATTAGTTAGTTGTCTCAATGCTGACTTGGCGCATTCTCACTGACTCACATAAGCAGAGCCTGGGTGTGTCAAACCATGTAATCCAGCACTCTTATTTTGTGCCTCCAAAGAGCTCCCAAACAAAGCATCTGGTTCTCCGAGGTACACTACCTCTGAACATGGAAGTTTACAATTTAGCTCTCTCACCTCCATGAATCTCTCTAATTCACGTTTAAAGCCTTCTTGGCCTTTCCAACCCTTGTGTTTGCTCACATCTTCTCCCTTCACATGAACACATGAATCTGCCTTATACTGAATCAGACCCTTGGTCCATCAAGGTCAGCATTGACTACTCTGACTGACAGCAGCTCCCCAGGGTCTCAAACAGAGGTCTTTCATATCATCTAGTACCTGCTCCCTTTAATTTGAAATGCTGGGGATTGAACCTGGGTCCTTCTGCATATGAAGCAGATTCTCTACCACTGAGCCGTAGTCCCACAGCCCCTCCCCTTCCTGGCGCTGATACTACCAACTGCCAGTGCTCACAGTCTCAAGATCAGAATGGAATGCAAACACGTGCAGAAGAATTAAAATGGTCAGAGGACTAGAGCAACTGTCCTATGAGGAGTGGATAAAACTCTTAGGGGTTGTTTAGCTTGGAAAGAAGGCGGTTAAGGGGTGACATGATAGAGGTCTATAAAATTATGCATGGTTTGGAGGGAGTGGACAGGGAGAAGCCTTTCTAGCTCTCTCACAATACTAGAACGCGGGGTCATCTGCTGAAGCTGGAGGGCGACAGATTCAAAAGAGATAAAAGGAAGTATTTCTTCACACAATGCATACGTTTACGTGGTGTTTAGCCAGTGCCTTCCCCAGTCTTCCACTGGTCCTTCTAGCTTAGGACTGTCTACCCAGCAGAATGTCAACAAGATATACATAAAGACAGAACTATAACTACAGTGGTTGCAGATATACACATAAGTTCCTATAAATGGTTTCCAAGTATCTAAAAATATGTCCATATGCAATTGCCATCGTAATAGTAGGACGGGGGGGGGGGTCATCTGCTGAAGCTGAAGGTTGAGAGATTCAAAACAGAGAAAAGGAAGTATTTTTTCACACAACGCATAATTAAATTGTGGAACTCCCTGCCCCAGGATGTGGATGTGGCTGCCACTTGGAAGGCTTTAAGAGGGGAGTGGCCATATTCATGGAGGAGAGGGCTATCCATGGCTACTAGTCAAAATGGATACTAGTCATGATGCACACCTATTATCTCCAGGATCAGAGGAGCAGGCCTATTATGTTAGGTGCTGTGGAACACAGGCAGGATAATGTTGTTGCAGTTGTCTTGTTTGTGGGCTTCCTGGAGGCACCTGGTTGGCCACTGTGTGAACAGACTGTTGGACTTGATGGGCTTTGGTCTGATCCAGCAGGGCCTTTCTTATGTTCTTATGCAAAAGAATTAAATTTAGATCAAAGTGGCTGATTAACAGCCTTTGTTTTGACAGCAGAGCTTGCTTTTTCATGGCAAGGAATCAGACACATTTCCCGCTTTTGGCACAGGAGTAGGCCAGTTCTGGGACAACCGTGGTGAAGCACAGCGTGGTGAAGCGCACCGCCCGTGCCGGAACAGAACGACCTGCTTTTTGCCAGCTGCTCTTGCAATGACGGGGTACGATGTGGGAAGCCATCTGGGTGCCTACAGTATCTCCCTCCCCCTCCGTGGGCTAGCACACACACCCGCCTCAGCCAGGCACCAATTCCCCATCAAATTAGCAGCACCACATGGTTGCTTGGAGGAGGAAAGACTGGGGAGGGGAATCCTGATAAGGTCTAGCTGGGAGCAGCCGGAAAGTGGGGAGGGGGGGCTTGAAAGCAGAAGGTGACAATTAGAATGGAGAGTGTCTGGGACAAATGGGAAAAGAGGTTCAGAGATTCTCTGGAGGGACATCAGGATCGCTCGATGGGAGACGTCAACCTGGTGTGAAAAAGGCAAATTCCATGCTGGCCATAATTAGACGAGGAATAAAGAATAAAACTGCTGCTGTCATACTGCCCTTGTACAAATCTAGGGTGAGACCACACTTGGAATACTGTGTACAGTTCTGGTCACCACACCTAAGAAAGGATATTGCAGAGATTGAGAAGGTGCAGAAAAGAGCAACTAGGTCCCTCTTTGCCACCGGCGGGAGATTTTTGGGGCAGAGCCTGAGGGGGGCAGGGTTTGGGGAGGGACTTCAAGGCCATAGAGTCCAATGGCCAAAGCGGCCATTTTCTACTGGTGAACTGATCTCTATCAGCTGGAGAACAGCTGTAATAGCAGGAGATCTCCACTCCAGCTAGTACCTGGAGGTTGGCAACCCTACAAAAGGCCATTCGTAGGGTCCCCTGCAAAGTCATGAAGGAATGGCCAAGCTTTTGAGCTCTCTTGGTTTCTTTCAGGCTGGTAGGTAAAGAAAAAGGAAAGCAAAATAAAGGGGTGGGTGGGGAAAAGGGGACGGGGGAAGTGCCTGCTGAAAAGTAGGAGATAGCAGCTGGTAATTAGTCTGAAGATGGAATGGAGGAGGAGGTGTTTGTTGGGCAGCCTTAATTAGGTTAGATTGCACCTGGAGCTAAAGAAAGCTTGCTGGTTGCAGGTGGGGGGTGTTGAAGAGCCAGGCCCTCTGCAAAGAGAAAGGCCAGCATTGCAGATCTGCCTCCTTGGAGAGAGAACCTTCACTCCGGAGAGCCAGCATGGTGTAGGGAGAGACAACATGGGGCAGTGGTTAAGAGCGGTGGTTTGGAGCCCTGGACTCTAATCTGGTGAACCGGGTTTGATTCCCCACTCCTACACTTAAAGCCAGCTGGGTGACCTTGGGCTAGTCACAGCTCTCTTAGAGCTCTCTCAGCCGCACCTACCTCACAGGGTGTCTGTTGTGGGAAGGAGATTGAAAGCCGGTTTGACTCTCCCGTAAGAGGCAGAGAAAGTCGGCATATAAAAACCAACTCGTCTTCTTCCTCCTCCCCTGTGTACATTTCAAATGGAGCATAACTTTTTTTAGACAGGCACAGAGGTTAAGGAAACTGCGGTAGGGTTGGTTCAAATCAGCTTGAAACCTCTGTAGGGTTGCCATGTCCCGGTTTTTGGGGCCGACTCTGAGGAGGGGAGGGACTTCAATGCCATAGAGTCCAATTGCAGAAGCGGCCATTTTCTCCAGGTGAACTGATCTCTATCGGCTGGAGATCAGTTGTAATAGCGGGAGATCTCCAGCTACTACCTGGAGGCTGGCAACCCTAAACCTTTGTGGTTCCTGGCCATGTGCAGCTAGATTTAAGTTCAGCAGCACCTTAGAGACCAGCAAGATTGTTGGGTATAAGATATGTGCAGCACCCTTCTCTGGCTATTCCTTCACTCTTTTTTTGTCGTACCTTCCGGCCTTCTCCTCTTTGTCTCTCCTGGACCACGCAACCAGGTCACAGTCACATTGGGTCTCCAGCCTTCTCTACTTCCCGATTCCTCCGTTCTCTTGCTTCTTCCATCCTTTCTCTTCTTCCAGCCTCCTGACTGTTCTGCCTTTCTCTAGGATCACAGCAGCCTAGCCAATAGTGGGCTAAGACTTTTCTGCTGCCCTGCTTCTGGGGTTGCCGACCTCCAGGTGGGACCTGGAGATCTCCCAGAATTACAGCTGATCTCCAGACTACAGATATCAGTTCCCCTGGAGGAAATGGATGCTTTGGAGGGTGGTACTATACCATGCTGAGGTCCCCTTCCCTTCCCAAACCCCATCCTCCTGAAGCCCCATGCCCATATTTCCAGGAATTTCTCAACCCAGAGTTGGCAACCCTACCCTGCTGTTCTGTGAAATCAATGAATCTTAGACAATCACTGCAAGAGGTGGCGTCAGTTCAGGGTTGCCAACCTCTGGGTACTAGCTGGAGATCTGCTATTACTCCAGCCAACAGAGGTCAGTTCACCTGGAGAAAATGGCCGCTTTGGCAACTGGACTCTATGGCATTGAAGTCCCTCACCTCTCCAAACCCTGCCCTCCTCAGGCTCCACCCCAAAAACCTTCCACCGGTGGTGAAGAGGGACCTGGCAACCCTACATCAGCTCCACCACAAAATTCTTGTAGTATGTTAGAGTACTTGAGAGAATACTTGATAGATATTGCTTGAGAGAGCAATCAATTACTTGCGTAACAGGGATTTCCATTTATCCCTTGTGTAATAGGGATTTCTTGGGTGTGGAACAATCATCCTGAAGAATCCTACTTACCAAAAATAAAGAAAGGCTCATTCTAGAGATAAGCCTTCTGGATATGTAAACTTGTGTGCGAGCAAATAAGAAGGGTAGGGGTTGCAAAGTCCCCCCTGACCACCGGCGGAGAGTCAGCTTGCCAGATCCAGGCTGAGCATCTCCTGGACATTTGGGGATGGAGCCTGAGGAGGAAAGGGACCTCAGTGGGGTACAATGCCCCAGAGTCTACCTTCCAAAGTATTCATTTTCTCCAGGGGAACTGATCTCTGTAGTCACTGGAGATGAGCTGTAATCCCAGGGGATCCCCAAGTCCCACCTGGAGGCTGGCGTCCCTAAGGAAGGGAGAGCTTATCGGCCCCTGCATCTGCAGATTAATGGGTGCTTCTGAATTTGACATCAACAATTACAATACTCAGAAATCAATGGGAGCAGTTTATAATCTTCCGGTACAGTCCGTTGCTGACCTAGACGTGGCCGTTCACACTTCGTAGCAAGATTACAATGCAGAGATTGTGGAACTAGAATTCATTAACCCAGTGAGGACAATGGACCCTCCAGGGCTGAACAGGGAGGTAGGAGTCTTATCTCATTACTGATGCTAATTGCCTGCACTTCCGCCCCTAATGCATATCTAATCGAGCTGATTATGTTTTGCATCATACCTCTGCAGTGCTGACTCCCACTGGCCCTTCTCTCGATCTCCCCTCCCACCATCAGACCTGATTATAAGGGCTGATAGAGCTTCATTCTCATTTTTATCTGATGAAGTGAGCATTGAATGACTGATGAAAGCTTATGCCCTGGAAATTTTGTAAGTCTTTAAGGCAGGGCTCGACAAGTCCAGGCGCCACAGTACCTAGAAAGTTCATTGTGGCACCTCGTATTGTTCAGCGGTTGTTTATTGTAAGGGTAGGGTTGCCAGGTCCCTCTTTGCCACCAGCGGGAGGTTTTTTGGGCGAAGCCTGAGGAGGGCAGGGTTTGGGGAGGGGAGGGACTTCAATGCCATAGAAAACAATTGCCAAAGCAGCCATTTTCTCCAAGGGAACTGATTTCTATCACCTGGAAATCAGTTGTAATAGCAGGTGATCTCCAGCTAGTACCTGGAGGTTGGCAACCTTATGTAAGGGCCTCTTGGCGATTCTCAGTAGAAGCGTTAAGGTTACTGAGGTGACCTATAGAGGTTAGCTTTTTGTCATGGTGACAACCAGGGTTACTCCGGTATTTATTTATATGCTACAATGCTTTTGTACTAGCATTTTTTAAAAATGACAAGAACACATGAACACATGAAGCTGCCTTATACTGAATCAGACCCTGGGCCCATCAAAGTCAGTACTGTCTACTCAGACTGGCAGAGTTCTGTGAAGACTGGCAGAGAACTGTGAAGAGTTCAGGATTAGGTTTTGTGGTAGCAGTAATGAGAAAATATGGTCATAAAAATATAAAACCCTGAAGGATGCAAAATAAGTCCTGCACCTAAATATTTGGGGTACCTCCTAAAGCCAAAGAAAATTTGCCCAGGCCTGCTTTTAAGGTGCTCCTGGGTTCAAATTTGGATCTGGAAGCAAATTAGGGTTGCCAGCTCCAGGTTGGGAAATACCTGGAGATTTTGAGGGCAGAGCCTGAGGACGGTGGGGTTTGGGGAGGGGAGGGACTTCAGTGCCATAGAGTCCAATGGCCAAAGCAGCCATTTTCTTCAGGGGAACTGATCTCTGTCAGCTGGAGATCAGTTATAATAGCGGGAGATCTCCAGCTACCACTGGTGGTTGGCAACCCTAACGCAAATATGTGTTCTCACCTTG
This sequence comes from Euleptes europaea, assembly GCF_029931775.1. Lineage (NCBI taxonomy): Eukaryota > Metazoa > Chordata > Lepidosauria > Squamata > Sphaerodactylidae > Euleptes > Euleptes europaea. Next base: position 136,591,164 of record NC_079313.1, read on the forward strand.
GTTACACAAAATATGCTTTTGCACAGATAGATGATGGCAACGCAATCCTAGGCAAAGTTACTCCAGTTGAAATCCATTGATTTCAGTGGGTTTTAGTCTACAGTAATTTTGAACACATGAAGCTGCCTTATACTGAATCAGACCCTCGGTCTGTGAAAGGGTATTTCCCTCTTCAAACTGGTACTTTGTCTCTCACCTTTGTTTCCCCGGGGAGCTCAGAGTGGCACACGTGGCTCTCCCTTCTTCATTTTATCTTCACAACAACCCTGTTGAACACATGAACACATGAAGCTGCCTTCTACTGAATCAGACCCCTGGTCCATCAAGGTCAGTATTGTCTACTCAGACCGGCAGCGGCTCTCCAGGGTCCCAGGCGGAGGTCTTTCCCATCACCTACTTGCCTGGTCCCTTTTAACTGGAGATGCTGGGGATTGAACCTGGGACCTTCTGCATGCCAAGCAGATGCTCTACCACTGAGCCACAGCCCCTCCCTAAATTTTGTATAGGATTGTGCTGTTATATTCTGCCTTTCACCCACTAAGCTCTCAAAGAGGCTTCCAAATCATCGGTTTAAATTCCTTAAACATTAACCTCATCAATAACGAACAGTGCAAGTGCTGCAATAAAATATCAGCAATATATCAAGCAGCACTAATGTATCAATAAAATTAGCAATATATCCACCCATAGTGAACATTATCATTAAATAAAACAGCAGGAAAAAAACAATAAAAAGAAGAAATATCAGTGCAGGGAAGAGCTTAAAATAACTAGGAGTGGGGTTGCCAACTCCAGCTTGAGAAAGTCCTGGAGATTTGAGGGGGGAGCCTATTGGGGGGGACCAGCCTTGAGTACACTGTTGTGCCAATTCGCATGCTTAGGTCAGTTGACTTCTGAATCACATGAAGTTGTGGGGGAAAGGCACTTGGGTTGCTTGGATTACCAGAACGCAGGGTCATCTGCTGAAGATGGCAGGTGAGTGATTCAAAACAGGTAAAAGGAAGTCTTTCTTCACATAATACATAGGAGAATTGCTGGTCATCCACTTCAAGTAATCTCTAAATTCCCAGGTACGTTCACTGGTCTTGGGTGCAGCTGCCGTCCTCCGCCCATAGGTGTTTTTATTTTTTGGCATACCCTGCATCCTCAAACAGGATAAGCCAGGCTGCTAAACAAATCCTGAAATTACAAGAGGGTCACAAGCAACACATATGTAGATGGTGAAGTTTAAAAAATACCTGGCTGTGCAAACGTGCCCTCAGTGTGGCCTATTTTAGCCAGGTGTCAATAAAAAAGAGAGGCAGCTATTGATGCCAGGAAGCGCTCCATAGGAACCCTGATTTCACCCAAGGAATCTTTTATAAGCACATCAGAATAGCCCTGCTGGATCCATCCAGTCCGGCATGTTGTCTCTCTAGGGTTGCCCAGTCCCTCTTCGCCACGGGCAGGAGGTTTTTGGGGCGGAGCCTGAGGAGGGCAGGGTTTGGGGAGGGGAGGGACTTCAATGCCATAGAGCCCAATTGCCAAAGCAGCCATTTTCTCCAGGTGAACTAATCTCTATCTCAGTGGGACAGCATCTGCTTGGCATCCACATAGGGTTGCCAGGTCCCTCTTTGCCACCGGCGGGAGGATTTTGGGGTGAAGCCTGAGGAGGGCAGGGTTTAGGGGGGACGGGAGGGACTTCAATGCCATGGAGTCCAATTGCCAGAGCGGCCATTTTCTCCAGGTGAACTGCTCTCTATCGGCTGGAGATCAGTTGTAATAGCAGGAGATCTTCAGCTACTACCTGGAGGTTGGCAACCCTATGTCTTACACAGTGGCCAACCAGTCCCTCTGGAGTTCCAGTAACAGGGCATAGAGGCCAAGGCCTTCCTAAGAACGTCAGAAGAGCCCTGCTAGATCAGACCAGGGGTCCCTCTAGTCCAGCATTCTGTCTCACACAGTGGCCCACCAGCTTCTCTGCAGGGCCAACAACAAGGCATAGAGGCTGAAGCCTTCCCCTGATGCTGACATCTGGCACTGCTCTGCAGAGGTTTACTGCCTCTGAACATGGAGGCTCTCTGGTCACCAAGAGTAGTAGCCAATGCTACTATCCTCCACTCTTAAGTGAATATACTGAGTCAGCTCAATGGTCTTTACACCTTTTTGTGTGTGTACGTTGCCGTCAAGCTGCCTCCGACTCATGGCGACCCTATGAATGAAAGTGTTAAGTCCACGTGGGAAGGATTCACGAGGTCTGAGACGGAGTTCAACAACAACCGCTTTATTGCATCTCAGCACAGAACTGGTTAACACAACGAGCAAACCCTGTTTATATGCCCCCCCGGCCACCTGCGGCCACTCCCCCCCTTGATCCGTGATAGGGGGGACATAACCTCCTGGTGACCAATGGTACATGTTGGCTTAGAGCCAATGGGGTCCGTTTGCTCAACCAATAGGGCGAGCAGGGGCTAGGATCCTTCGTGCAGAACTCAAGCGCCTCAGTCTCCCCTTGCCTACCACCCAACTATATACATACATAACACCAAGTCCTCCAAAATGTCCTGTCTTTGACAGCCTTGCTCAGGTCTTGCAAACTGAGGGCAGTGGCTTCCTTTATTGAGACCATCCATCTCTTGTTGGGTCTTCCTTCTGGATGCACACCTTAACGTGGTGAGGGGGTTTGTGTGTGTCAGGGAAGCTGAAAGCAATGCAGTAAGGGGTCTAGGTGCTGCTGCACTCGTCTTGTTAGTGGCTTCCTAGAGGCACCTGGTTGGCCACTGTGTGAACAGACTGCTGGACTTGATGGGCCTGGGTCTGATCCAGCAGGGCCTTTCTTATGTTCTTATGTTCTTAGACTCTGTCAAGAGACTAGACTCCCAGCAGAGTCACTCAAGACAGAATGGTCACAGCTGAGACACCACACGAAGGTGCATCCACCCCTTTAAGGGATCAATGGCCACATCTGCAGAAGAGAACAGGCAGTTCCAATGGGGATGGGGGCAGAGGAATCCCTGAAGGTTAGCTACTGGGCAGCAGCAGTAGTGGAAGATGACACTGGCGGAGGATCTTTTGGAGACAACAGCAGTGCCACTACGGCTAACCCTGGTAGTACTGCGCAGAAGAAGGCACTGGTGAACCACTTCTGACCAATCTTTACCTTGAAAACCCTATGATGAGACTTTTTTTAGTATATCTTTATCTTGCAGTTTCTCTAAGGAGCTTAGGGTGTCTTGCGTGGCTCTACCTTCCTCTAATTTATTCTCACAACAACCGTTCTAGGTAGGTTATGTGGAGAGTAAATGACTGGACACCCAGATCTTCACCCAGCTTTCTCATTGCTATTCTACTCTTGCTGAGTCTTGGCCAGTTCTGACTGGCAGCAGCTCTCCTGAGCCTTGGCCTGGGGTTGTGACCTTGCTACCTGAGATGCTGGTAGTTCAACCTGGGTGCAAAGCACACGTCCTGCCAGAACAGGACCAACATACCAATAAAGGACAGTATTTCAGGCCGGGTTTCCTCTGGGCAATTTTTCTGTCATTTAGGGTTGCCAGCCTCCAGGTGGGGCCTGGAGATCTTCTGGAATTCCAACTGATCTCCAGACTACAGAGATCGGCCCTCTAGGAGAAAATAGCTGCTTCGGAGGGTGGACTCTATGGCAGTATGTCCCACTAAGGTCCCTCCTGTCTTCAAACCCTGCCCTCCCCAGGCTGTATCCCCAAATCTCCAGGAATGTCCCAACAGCCCTACATGTGGGTCTTGACAGGGAAAAACCCTCTCCCTGCCTGTGTCTTGGCTCTGCAAGCTCCAACTTTTCCTTTCCAATGCAAAACAAGTACCCCTCCTCCCCAACCCGAAGGCCTAGGGAGAAAAATGCCAGGTTCTGCAAAACCCTTTTTGTACTTTGGCCTCAGCGCTGCAGACTTTTACAACACACCATTTCAGAGCCGCTCAGTACAGGGCATGGTTTATCATCAGGGGAGCAGTTGTCTCTCAGTGGGAGAGCATCTGCTTGGCATCCACATAGGGTTGCCAGGTCCCTCTTTGCCACTGGCGGGAGGTTTTTGGAGTGGAGCCTGAGAAGGGCAGGGTTTGGGGAAGGGAGGGACTTCAATGCCATAGAGTCCAATTGCCAAAGCGGCCATTTTCTCCAGGGGAGCTGATCTCTGTCGGCTGGAGATCAGTTGTAATAGCAGGAGATCTCCAGCTAGAACCTGGCAGTTGGCAACCCTACATCCACAAGGTCCCAGGTTCAATCTCCAGCTGCTCCAGTTGAAATAGGGTTGCCAGGTCCCTCTTTGCCACTGGCAGGAGGTTTTTGGGGCAGAGCCTGAGAAGGGCGGGGTTTGGTGAGGAGAGGGACTTCAATGATATAGAGTCCAATTGCTAAAGCGGCCATTTTCTGCAGGTGAACTGATGTCTATTGGCTGGAGATCAGTTGTAAAAGCAGGAGAACTTTTAAGATGTGCTAGCAAAATGACCGTCCCTTGTGCAAGGGTTTGTGCAAGTTAATTAGCCTTTTCTGGAGCGCACTAGCCCTTCCCGAGCATTGCATGAGCACGCTTCTTGGACTGCGCTAGTAACAAGTCGAACTGGTCGGGAGGCCTTGAGGTGCAAACTATTTTGGGACCAGGCCACCCATGAAAATAGAACAACAAAAAAGGGGAAAAAACTGGAAATGCAGATTCATCACAGGTTGATGGACACACATCCGGAAGCATTGTTCATTGCGCATCAGATTGTGGAGCAACTGTCCACGTGGCAAGACCCACAATTTGGGTCAAGAATTTACGTCAAGCCACACAAAATATTAGACAAAAATATTTTATAAAGTTAATTTCCTGATGTGTTTTTTTAAATAACTATGTATTTATCACCACTGAGGAAGGCCTACTCAAGCCGAAACATATCTGGTCAAGCATTGGTCATTTACATTGTTTGTATATCAACTATGCATAAGAATTTTATAATTGATTTTCATATGTAGCCTGTATTCCAGTCCCTGTGTTTTTAACAACTTTACTGTGTACACGTTGCAATAAATGTAATTGTTTTGTTATATTGTATAGTTTGTAGCTCAACCTTTGAAGCTCTGTCGACATATTTGGTTGACTTTTTCCCCTTTTTTGGTTGTTGGCCACACATACCTGGGAGAACAGAGAGGTGTTCTGTCACGATGGTTCCAAAGCTTCACCAAAGCAAGTGCCAAACAGTGGAAGGGGTGCGGGGTTTACTTTCTGGAAAGGATCCTGCTTTTATAGCACTTCATGGAGTGGTATGAACAAAATGAAAAGGACAGGTCTCTGCCCTAAGGAGACTCCAATCAAAATGGAGATAAAAGGGGAAAGGGAGAAGGCATCGTTTAGTGGAAGAATGTCACTTTGGCCTGTGAACATCAGAAGAGCCCAGCTGAGAGCCTGCGTGGTATAATGATTAAGAGCTGTGGAGCGGTGGACTCTGATCTGGAGAACCGGGTTTGATTCCCCACTCCTCCACATGAGCGGCGGACTCTAATCTGGAGAACCGGGCTGGTTTCCCCACTCCTACACACGAAGCCAGCTGGGTGACGTTGGGCTAGTCACACTCTCTCAGCCTCACCTGCCTCACAGGGTGTCTGTTGTGGGGAGGGGAAGGGAAGGTGATTGTATGCCGGATCGATTCTTCCTTAAGTGGTGGAGAAAGTCAGCATATAAAAACCAACTGTTCTTCTTCTTCAAGATCAGACCGGTGATCCATCTAGTCCAGCATCCTGCCTCCCACCATGGCCAACCAGTTCCTCTGGAGCGCCAACAACAAGGCATAGAGGCTGAAGCCTTCCCCTGATGCTGACATCTGGCACCGCTCTGCAGAGGTTTACTGCCTCTGAACATGGAGGCTCCCTTTGGTCCCCAAGAGTAGCAGCCAATGCTACGTCTATCCTCCACTCTTAAGTGGATATATTGAGTCAGCTCAGTGGTACTACAGCGATCTCGTGGCTGTTCCCACTACACTGTGTCAGAATTCCAAAGGTCTGCACAGGCTCAAAACGTTTGGGGTCTCCTGCTTTATTTATTTATGTGGGATATTTCTATGCTGCCTCTTCAAAGTCCTGCTTGAGGTAGCTTACAATGAAAAAACACAATATTAAAACACAAGCTGTTAAAAAAAACACGACAAGCAGTATAAAAACTAGCCACAAAGCAGGAGCAGACCAATAAAAAGCTGATAAGATAGCCCCTGCCCAATTAAAAGCCTGGGTGAAAAGATGTGTTTTTAGCCTAGGAGAAAGTAAAGGAAGCGCCCGGGGGGTATGAGCTTTTTTTCCAGAGTCATCATGAGGACATTGAAGAAAGGTGATAGGAAGAAAGTAGATTCCTTTGAAATGTGGTGTTGGAGGAGAGTGTTATGGATATTCTGGACTGCCAAAAAAACACACAAAAAAACCCAAATCAGTGGGTTATAGATCAAATCAACCCTGAACTGACCCTAGAAGCTAAAATGACTAAACTGAGACTGTTGTACTTTGGTCACATTATGAGAAGACAAGAGTCAGTGGAAAAGACAGTCATGCTAGGAAAAGTTGAGGGCAGCAGGAAAAGAGGAAGACCCAACAAGAGATGGATTGATTCTATAAAGGAAGCCACTGTCCTCAGTTTGCAAGACCTGAGCAAGGCTGTTAAGGATAGGACATTTTGGAGGATGTTGATTCATAGGGTCGCCATGAGTTGGAAGAGGCTTGACAGCATTTAACACAACACATCATGAGGTTGATGGATGTGGCTCCATGAGGCTAAAAGTGGTGCCTTCCATGAAGATAATCTACAAGTTGAGAACAATGGACCTCCCAGGGCTGAACAGGGACACTGGATTCTTATCTCGCTACAGATGCTAATTTCCTGCACTTCCACCTCTATGCATCTCTAATCGAACTGATTATGTTTTGCATTATACCTCCTGACTCCAACTGGCCCTTCCCTTTAACTCCCCTCTGATTATAAGGGCTGCTCGATCTTCATTATAATTTTTATCTGATGAAGTGAGCGTCGAGTGATTTATGAAAGCTTATACCCACCCACCCCCGGCATTTCTCCTTTGCTCTAGTGACTCGGGTGGAAGATCTCCAGCGTGGTGTCGTGGTTTCAAGCAGCAGACTCTAATCTGCAGAACCGAGTTCGATTCCCCACTCCTTCACATGAAGCCTGCTGGAGACCTTGGGCCAGTCACGGTTCTCTCCGAACTCCCTCAGCCCATATGGAAGCAGGCAATGGCAAACCATGTCCGGACATCTCTTGCCTGGAAAACCCTACAGGGTAGCCATAAGTCGGCTGAGACTTGATGGCACACAAATGCGCACTCACAGTGAAAAAAGGGAGCTTTGACTCTCCAAAGCTTATACCCTGAAACGGTTGTTGGTCTTTAAGGAGCTACTGGGCTCGACTCTAACTGACATAGCATGTAACCCTGCCTGAGTGTTCTGGCGCTACCCATTTTCCATACACGCTGCAGAGCCGGCAATGATCTTCAGCTATTCCAGCAGCAAAAAGCACCTTAAGTCCGGTAGCACCTTAAGGACTAACAAAATTTCTGGCAGGGTATGAGCTTTCGTGAGCTCTTCAGGAACCGGAAGAAGTGAGCTGTGACTCACGAAAGCTCATACCCTGCCAGAAATTTTGTTAGTTTCAGGTATCTGAAGAAGAAGAGTTGGTTTTTATATGCTGACTTTCTCTACCACTTAAGGAAGACTCAAACTGGCTTACAATCACCTTCCCTTCCCCTCCCCACAACAGACACCCTGTGAGGTAGTTGGGACTGAGAGTGTGTGACTAGCCCAAGGTCACCCAGTTGGCTTCATGTGGAGGAGTGGGGAAACCAACCCAGTTCACCAGATTAGCCTCCGCCAGTCATGTGGAGGAGTGGGGAATCAAACCCGCTTCTCCAGATCAGAGTCCGCCACTCCAAACCACCGCTCTTAACCACTACACCGCGCTGGTGACTGACGAAAGCTCATAACCCTGCCAGAAATTGTGTTAGTCTTTAAGTTGCTACTGGATTCTTGCTCTTTTCTACGGCTACAGACAAACGCGGCTACCCATCATGATCTTTCAGCTGTTCCATGCCCCTGTTGATGCCACAGGAATTGGGCAGTATCTCAGCAGTACCCAGGGTGGGATGCAGTGGGTGTAGTCCACAACTCCTGATTTTGGAATTCAGTTTTCTGAGAATTGACTCAGTTCGGGTTTTTTTAAAAAAGAAGTTTCTAGTCCATATGGCTGGGAAGCCTCATTGCTTGTGAGCTGGTGAGCTCTCAGAAACCCCTGGCCAGGAGTTGGGCTGATTCCAGTCTACGCAAGAACACCTAGAACTGCCTTCAAATGTTGTGGTATGACCCTGCAAATGCCTCTGAAATAGTCAGTCTGTTCTCCAGGGCTGGAATATCCTGACCTGCCTGGTTTGTCTCCGTTCCCCGAGGACAAACAAGTTTCATCCACCCCCGCTGCAACAGCCTTGTGTTGATTACACTTTTACCTTCTTTTCCTGTTGCAGTCTTAAATGCAAAAAAAAGGAAGGTGTGTTTAACCCCTTCCTGTGCAGCCAAGGAAGGGGAAATATCCTTCCACCTAGAAAGCAGTGGATCCAGGAGGGAGAAAAGGAAATACTTCTTCATACAAGGAGTGATTAAGATATGGAATTGGCTGCCAGAGGGCGTAGTGATGGCCACAGGCACAAATGCCTTGAAAGGGGGATTTAGATAGATTCATGGAAGAGAGGTCTATCAGTGGCTGCTAGCCATGGTGACTAAAGAGGACCTCCAGGTCCAGAGGCAGTCAACCTCTGAATCCCAGTGCTGGGAGGCAGCATCAGGGGAAGGCCTCAGCCTCGATGCCCTGTTTGCCCTCCAGGGCAACCGGTTGGCCACTGTGTGAGACGGGATGCTGGATTGGATGGACCACTGGTCTGATCCTGCAGGGCTCTTCTGATGTTCTTATCCTTGTATTTGGATTTTCTCCTGCAAACTCCCTCCTCTTACAGCCGCTACCTGGTTGATTTATTGTTCTTCCTCTAGTGTAAGGTACTGATTCATTAAGGATGCAAAGATAGGCAGCCATCTTAATTATATTATTAATATACATAATTATGTATTAGTAATACAAATACACAATATTATTAATACAAATAATAAGAAAACCAAAGCAATGTCTGCTGTTGTCTGTATCCGAGGAAGGGGAGGCTGACACTAGCAGCTCTTCCGTCATGCCTAGATCCTTTTGGAGATGGGCTCTCCTCTTGTTTTTTCCGAGACGTTGGTTGGTCAGTCAACTTGGTCTTGTTTTCCAAACTGTTCGAGTTTCTGTTCTTTCCCATTCAGCTTTCACACCATTCTTCTGTTCTGCAACATACTTTCCTCTTTCAAGTAGGTTAGATGAGTTCATGGAGCAGTCTAGCTACGGCAGTATATCTCCAAGTCCCAGATCAGGGGAGCGACTGCCTACATTATGAATTTCTCAGAAGCCCCCTGGGTGGTCACTGGTGGTGAAAACAAGATGCTGGGATAGATGGTGCCTTGATTTGATGCAATAGGTCATTTCTGAATTTCTTAACAATCTCTGTCGCCCTTTCCCTAAATATTTTCCAAAGCCCCTCCTACACATGAAGCCTGCTGGGTGACCTTGGGCCAATCACAGTTCTCTCCGAACTCTCTCAGCCCCACCTACCTCACAAGGTGTCTGTTGTGGGGAGAGGAAGGGAAGGTGATTGTAAGCCAGTCTGAGACTTCTTTCAGTAGGGGATATAAAAACCAACTCCTCCTCTTCCTCCTCTGCTTGCAGAAGGTCGCCCTTTTGGTCAGAGCAAAGATTCCATCACATCCCTGTTCCTGACCATTTTCTCACATTGCATTCAAGATGGGCAGTCTGGCTGGATTTTTATTTATTTCCTTTATTTACTTAATCGATATCCCATTTTTCTTCCCAGTGGGAACCCAAAGTGGCTGGCATGATTCTCCTCTGCTCTGTTTTATCCTCACAACAACCCTGTGAGGTACGTTAGGCTGAGAATGTGTGACTGGCCCAAGGTCTCTCCTTACTCTTCCATGGCAGAGCGGGGATTTGAACCTGGGTCTGCCAGATCCTAGTCCAACATTCTAGCCACTACACCACAGATATCCTTGCTGGTTTGCCTAGGGAAGGTCCCATAAATCTGTACCTGGAGGCCGTGAGTTCCGATTCAGTTTTAGAATCCTGAATGATGTGCGCTTTAATTTTGTTCTCCGTTTTGTTTTGTTTTTTGAAGGGGGTAAATAGAGACAAATGTCTAATAATACTTTGAATTTCACTTGCATTATCTCCATAAGCCTTAGAATAATAGAATCACTGAGCCGGAAGGGACTGCCAGCGTCATCTAGTCCAACCTCCTGCACAATGCAGGAAATTCACAACTTGGCAATGTTCTAAGGCAGATCCACATTTTTATTTCCGGTCGAGGCTGAGAGAACACAGCTGCAGCGCGCGGATCCCGCCCCCAGGAAAGTTATTTCCCAAACTGGTTTCCAGGGTGATGGAATGTTCTCTATCTGGTACATTTTTACCCCACCCTTCCTCACAGAGCTCAAGGCAGCTCGCCCTTCCCCACCACTTTCGTCTTCGTAACACCCCTGTGAGGTAGAGTAAACTGAGAGAGGGTGACCCCGGCATGCTTCATGATCGAGCAGGGATTTGAACCCAGAACCCAGTCTCATATTTTCACCACTGTACCACACTGGCTCTGCTATATTACACAAGGCACAAGTAAGGGGGGGGGGACAGGCAGGCAGGGTTCTTCTGATTGTTTGTTTTAGTAATCTGAAAAAGCATTCAAGAATCAACTGGCTCTCAGGCAACATTATAATTCTCTATCGCCTCAATCATGGATTCCTTCCACTGCTACCTAGTTTGCCCTGGTCAAAATCCTTTAATCCTTCTTTTTTACTTCTGTTTGATGTGCAGATAAGTGAGGATCCAACTTTAAAAAAAAACAAAAACCTGGAATCCTTGGGTGTGCTTTCTTTCCCTCTTCTTCCAAAGCATGCAGAACTAGTTTGTTTGTTTCTTCCTGGGTTGTGGAAATTTCCAGAAGTGTTACCAGCAGAGATGTTTCATAGATCCTTGCCTGGACATCAGATAAGAGGGTGGGACGGGGTGTGTGTGTGTGTGTGTGTGTGTGGAAAACACTCCTCAAACCTTAAGGACGTAAGATGAGACTTGCTGGAGCCGAGGACAACGCATCTCGTCCAACATCCTGTTTGCTCCGACGGTTAGCCAGATATCTTTGGGAAATCCCTCCAAAGAGTAGCATGGGTACAAGAGAAGGGAGACCCAAGTGATTCTACCCTCAGATTCTTTGGACCCCTGCTCAGGAATCCATAACACCGGTTGGTGACTCATGGTGAATAGCCACGATAGCTAAATTAGAACCTCCAGGTTTGAATGCAGTCTATTGTTGAGTACAGGTGGGGATACACAACAGGGAAGAGCTGTTTATTTCACACTCTGCTTCTCTTTGAACTATTTAGCTTGGAAAGAAGGTGGTTAAGGGGAGGCATGTTAGAAGTCTATAAAATTATGCATGATTTGGAGATAGTGGACAGGGAGAAGCTTTTCTCCCTCTCATAATACTAGAAAGCGGGGTAATCTGCTGAAGCTGGAGGGTGAGAGATTCAAAACAGATAAAAGGAAGTATTTCTTCACGCAACGCATAGTTAAATTGTCGCACTCCCTGCCCCAGGATATGGTGACGGCTGCCAACTTGGAAGGCTTTAAGAGGGGAGTGGACATGTTCTTATGGAGGAGAGGGTTATCCATGGCTACTAGTCAAAATGGATACTAGCCACGATGCACACCTATTCTCTCCAGGATCAGAGGAGCATGCCTATTATATGACGTGCTATGAAACACAGACAGGATAATGCTGCTGCACTTTTCTTGTTTGTGGGCTTCCTGGAGACACCTGGTTGGCCACAGCGTGAACAGACTGCTGGACTTGATGTACTTTGGTCTGATCCAGCATGGCCTTTCTTATGCTCTTATGAACCATCTAACTAGCTGGAAACAAGATGCTAACCTAGAAATGGACTGTCTAGATTCAACAGGATGGGTAGCTGTGTTCGTCTGTCACTAGCAGTAGAAAAGTGTAGGATTCCTGTCTCATTACCAATGCTGATTTCTCCATGCCTACTACCCCTCTGCATATCCCACCTGATCCAATCACACCTGCTAATGTCATTTACTTGCTTTTTATATTTACATTGCCATTGGGTGTCTAACAGTGCATTCATAAGGAGAGTTACTCCAGTCTAAGCCCATTCATGTCAATGGGTTTGGACTGGAGTAACTCTCCTTAGGAATGCACTGCATTTAAGGATGGATGGAATCACATTCTAGCTGTATCTGAAGAAGTGAGCTGTGGCTCACAAAAGCTCCTACCCTGCCAGAAATTTTGTTAGTCTTTAAAGTGCTACTGGACTCCTAATCTTTTCTACTGTCTAGATTCAAGTCCAGTAGTGCCATAGAGACCAACAAAATTTTGGGGGTATGAGCTTCTGAGGGTCAAAACTCCCTTCATCAGATGAAAGGACCTTTGACTCTCAAAAACTTACACCTCCCAAATCTTATTGGTCTCTAAGGTTTTGGTTCCCCACTCCTCCCCATGAGCTGTGGAGGCTAATCTGGTGAACTGGATTTGTTTCCCCACTCCTCCACATGAAGCCAGCTGGACGACCTTGGGCTAGTCACATTCTCTCAGCCCCACCTACTTCACAGGGTGTCTGTTGTGGGGAGGGGAAGGGAAGGTGATTGTAAGCCGGTTTGAGCATCCCTTAAGTGGTAGAGAAAGTCGGCATATAAAAACCAACTCTTCTTCTTCTAAGGTGCTCTTGGACTTGAATCTAGCTGTTCTACAGCAGACCAACATGGCTACCCTCTGAAACTATCTAGAGAGGGACTGTTGATCTGATCTAGCGGGGTTCTTCTTATGTTGTAAGCATTTTTTTTAATCATTTGGGTGGTAAAGGGGCACTAGCAAGGTGTGTTTTACCTCCTACCCCATGATTTTGAAACCTGAATTCCAACCCATATTGGTGATTGTGAGAATGGATCTTGGGGGGAGGGGGAGTAGTTACTCTGGATTATTCAGTGCATAATACAAGGACGCAGTCTTGCATAAATGGGATTAGATACCTGAGCTTGCAGAGAATGTGGAAGCCCTGGAACGAAAAGAGGTCCAGACAATTGCTTTTTAGAATACAGAAACAAAAGCCTCACTACCTGGGGTTTTGTGGGAGATACTAGTTCATGCTGTACAGTTGTTAAACTCTGGGTACATTTGATGGCATCGGGTGTGGTTAAGTATCTTCTTCCTCCCACATTTTTGGTGACCCATATATTTTCAAACAGGATGAGCCGGGCTGCTAAATAAATCTCAACATGATGAGAAGATTAAAAACAATATGCTGTTTCTGTATAGGAGAGAGGTTTGGAAATTACGCGTCCATCTAAATATGGCCTCAATGCAGAATCTGGTATTAAGTTACTAGTTCTCACTGCTGCAGAGGAGAACCAGGATATGTCAGTTAAATGTTTATTCCCCAATTACATCCTTGAACACCCGTTACAGACTCACAGTGACTAACCTGGATTACAAACTCCGTTTGAGTCAGTTGTCTTTTGAAAAAGTTCTAGGTGGACATGCAGTCCTTCCTCACCACCCTCTACTCCCCAGAAACCTGCTCTGATTGGCAGCAGCTATTCAACGTTTTGAGCTTCTGCTGCCCCGCAACCTAGGATTCTTTAGTAGGAAAAGGTGACGCTTGAAGGTTGCCAACCTCCAGGTGGTGGCTGAAGATCTCCCGGAATTACGGGTGATCTCCAGGTGACAGAGATCAGAACATAAGAAAGGCCCTACTGGATCAGACCAAGGCCCATCAAGTCCAGCAGTCTGTTCACACAGTGGCCAACCAGGTGCCTCTAGGAAGCCCACAAGCAAGACGACTGCAGCAGCACCATCCTGCCTGTGTTCCACCGCACCTCATATAATAGGTATCCTCCTCTGATACTAGAGAGAATAGGTATGCAGCATGACCAGCATCCATACCAACTAATAGCCATGAATACCCCTTTCCTCCATGAATATGTCCACTCCCCTCTTAAAGCCTTCCAAGCTGGCAGCCATCACCACATCCTGGGGCAGGGAATTCCACAATTTAACTATGCATTGTGTGAAAAAATACTTCCTTTTACCTGTTTTGAATCTCTCACCCTCCAGCTTTAGCAGATGACCCCGTGTTCTAGTATTATGGGAGAGGGAGAAAAACTTCTCCCTGACCACTCTCTCCAAACCATGCATAATTTTATAGACCTCTATCATGTCACCCCTTAGCTGCCTTCTTTCCAAGCTAAACAGTCCTAAGCATCTTAACTGCTCCCCATAGGACAGTTGCTCTAGTCCCCTAATCATTTTGGTTGCTCTTTTCTGCACCTTCTCAAGCTCTGTAATATCATTTTTAGGTGTGGTGACCAGAACTGTACACAGTATTCCAAGTGTGGTCTCACCATAGATTTGTACAAGGGCAGTATGATATCAGCAGTTTTATTCTCTATTTCTCGTCTAATTATGGCCAGCATGGAATTTGCCTTTTTTAGAGCAGCAGCACACTGGGTTGAGCCATCCACTACCACCCCAAGATAATTTTCTTGATCTGTCGCTGCCAGAATTGGGTACAACCTTGACTGCTTCTGTTATCCCTGCAAGCTCAACCAACACCCCCCATACACATTCTAGCCTCCCTCCCCCATCTTTTTATGTGCAAGAAGAATGCGCGCGCACACACACACACACACACACACACACACGGATCTCCAGCTTCCTGGCTTTTTAAAAAAGTTGTAAACAGATGCAGCAGTTCACACTAAACCCAAGCAAGACTGAAAATCTCCAGTATGCCTTTTTTATTAGAGACAACCCCCCGTGACACCAAATATTGCACAAACATCTGTTTGAACTCTTCATCGGACAGGCATTCCTCAGGGTTTTTATTTTTGAAACATCTGTCTGATGAAGGGATCGAACGAAACTTTGCATATTTGGGGTAATTTTGATCAGCCCTAATAAAAAAGGCATTCTGTGGATTTTCTTTCTTGTTCTTGATGTCTAGAAAAACTCCATAAAAAGGCAATAGACTCATAGGTTAATATCAGCAATGTGAATCTTTTTCAAAGTGGGGGGGGGCTCAATTGATATACACATACATACAAGTGGGTCTACAGAGTTGTAAGCTGCAGTACTGAAGTCCAAGCTCTGCTCACGACCTGAGGTCGATCCCGACGGAAGTTGGTTTCAGGTAGCCGGCTCAACGTTGACTCAGCCGTCCCATGACTCAGCCATGGGACATCACCCCATGGGTCAGGAATGACCTGGTGCTTGCACAGGGGACCTTTACCAAAGCAAGCACCGGATCATTCTTGACCCGTGGGGTGACGTCCCATCCCGTTACTAGGCAGACTTTGTTTTACGGGGTGGTTTGGCAGTGCCTTCCCCAGTCATCTTCCCTTTACCCCCAGCAAGCTGGGTACTCATTTGACTGACCATGGAAGGATGGAAGACTGAGTCGACCTTGAGCCGGCTACCTGAAACCGACTTCTGTCGGGATCAAACTCAGGTCGTGAGCAGAGCTTTTGAGTGCACGCTGTGCCTCGGGGCTCTGCACAGCAACCCTGGTCTTCTTTGGTGGTCTCCCATCCAAATACTAACCAGGGCTGACCCTGCTTTGCATCTGAGATCTGACGAGATCAGGCTAGCCTGGGCCATCCAGGTCAGGGCTACCTTTTATTTGCAACCAGCCAAATTTCTATTATTCTTTAAAAAAATGTATCATATATTTTTTTTAAAAAAAAAATAGAATTGAAGATATATGAACTTAATCCTAGACAATTCTAAACAATAAAATAACCGACTATGTTTCTAATCATAAAGCAAAAAAGCATGCTCCCAGGGAAGACTTTTGCCTTCCTTTTTCCCAGTTGCCCCCACCCCCACCCCCGCGTCCCCGCGATCCGCCCGCAGGCGCGGTTCAAGCCGGCCGCCCCGTCTGCCCGCGTCACGTCGGAATCCTCCCACTTGTGACGTCACGCGCGCGGGGCTCCCCCTCCGCGTAATCCCCCTGCCAGCCCCCTTTGGCAAGAACGACGCGGGGGAGGGGGCGGCGCGCGCGAGGGCGGGGAGGGAGGGAGGAGGGAGCATCTGCGGAACAGCCGGGCGGGGGCGGGGCCGACGCTTTCTTCCTTTCATTCATTCATTCATTCATCCGCCGGGGCTCTTTCCCCCCCCCTTTCCTTCCCCCATTCACGGAGCCGCTCCCCCGCGTCCCCCGCCGGCGCGCGATTGGCCGAGGGTTCCATTTGAAGTGCCTCTCCCGCCGCGGATTGGCCGGCGCCTGGAAGAGGTGGGCGTGGCCTGCGCCTTGAAATAAGCCGTCAAGCGCCGCTTGCTTGGCTGAGTCGCCGCCGCCTTTGTCTGCTGGGGCGAGGGGAGGCGAGGGGGACCCGCTGCGGTGGCTTGGCCATTGATTTCTTCCTCTCTTTTTCCCGCACAGCCTCCTCCGGGACCGATCTGCCGAACGTCTGGGATCTGTCCAGCTCCGGGACCGATCGGCCCAGGAGGGCTTGGCCGGAGGGGTCCCTTCTCCGGGTCTCCCCCAGTGGCATGTGAGCCAGCCCCCCATCTGGACACTCCGGGAAGAGGCGAGGATCCGCTGAGGAGCGCCATGCCGGTGGAGACCCTGCAGGCCAGCCGCCACCCCGCCGTGGCCGTGGGGCCCTTCACCTCGGCCATGCCTTTCCGCATCCTGAACAAGGGCCCTGAGTACTTCCGCCGGCAGGCGGCCCCTGGCCCCGCCAGGAAGCCCAGCGCCGTGGAGAGGCTGGAGGCCGACAAAGCCAAGTACGTCAAAAGCCGGCACGTGGCCACCACCAAGCAGGAGCCGGTGAAGCCCCGCTCCCTCAAGCAGCCCCTTTTCACCCCGGGGGTGCGGAGGGCCATGCTCACCCCTGGCCGCAAGGCCCCGCAGGGAGGGCGCCGGGCAGACGTCTGCGCCGGCAAAACCTCCCTGAACTTGGAAATACTCAACAACCTGATCAACTTTTGCGACGGCCCTGTCCCATTCCCCAAACCAGAGAGCCCCCTGGAGAATAAGTGGATGCCGGAGCCCCACGGCAGAGCCCCGGGAAGCCTGCCGGCCACCCCCACAAAAAAGGGACCCGCGGAGGGAATGAGCAAGCTCTCACAAAGCTCGGCCTCCTCCAAGTCCCCCAGCACCGTGGCCGTGCGCAGGGTGGACGTCCGGCCGTGCTCAGCACTGCGCATGAGGGTGACCCCGACTATCCAGTTGACCCCTGTCCCCACGTCTCCCACCCATGCCCGGATCCCGTCCACCTGCTCCCAGAACTCCCCGAGTCCCTGCAGAGAGCTGTGGCCGGACAGCGCCAAGCGCCAGACCCTCCTGCACCGGTCCAAATCGGACCTGAGCGACCGGTACTCGCGGGCCACGGCCGACCTGGAGCGCTTCTTCAACTACTGCGGCCTGGACCCAGAGGATGTGGGAGGCCTGGAGGTGGAGCGCTTCACGCGGGCCAGCTCCGACATCGTCTCAGTCAAGTTCCACAGTGTCAGCACTGCCAGCTCGGAGGGGACCCGGTCCCGGCGCAGCACCATCACCCTGGAGGAGAGGCAGGCCGAGCGCATGCCCTATGGGATCTCCGTCATCGAGCGCAACGCCCGGGTCATCAAGTGGCTGTACGGACTCCGGCAGGCGAAGGAACCTCAAAACGTCTCCAACGTATAGCAGCGCTTTGGCGGACTCCGTCTGGGAAGAACCAAACTCTGGGGTCTCTTTGTATGTTTTGGGTATTTGGCAGCTGGAGAAAAGCTTTGGTACTGTTGCCTGGTTTTGTGTGTGTCCCCCTGAGAAATATCCAGCATGCGCGTTGGTGGTGGTGGTGTCTTTCCACTGAGGCATCCTTTAGTCTTTGGGGGAGGGGGAAAGAGAAAAATCCGCTGGCAGATAAGAATATTTGGGTTTATTCCGCTGTACCGTTTGGTGCAAATGGTATCCTTTCAAAAAGTTCTCCCAGGAGCAGAAATACAGGGGAAACTTGTCCCGTAGAGTCTTTTCCCACCTAGTTAGCTTCAGAGGGTAGCTGTCTTGGGTCTGCAGAAGAGCCGGATTTGAGTCCAGTAGCACCTTAGAGACCAGCAAGGTTTGGGGAGGGGTATTAGCTTTTGAGGGTCATAACTCCCTAGTTTTGAACACATGATGCTGCCTTATGTTGAATCAGACCTTTGGTCCATCAAGGTCAGTATTGTCTACTCTGACTGGCAGCGGCTCTCCAGAGACTTAATTGAGGCCTATCACATCACCTGGTCCTTTGACTGGAGAGGCCAGGGATTGAACCTGGGACCTTCTGTATGCCAACAGATGCTCTACCTCTGAGCCACAGCCCCTTTGACTCTTATGAAAGCTTATACCCCGAAAATTGTGTTGGCCTCTGCTCCTGGACTTGAGTCTAGCTCTTCCCACCTAGGTTTCACAGGGATAAGTCTAGAGTGAGCAGGATTCTAGATCTTGCTTGTCCGCTTAGCCGTGGAAGAATTGTTTTTCACACAAGTCGCCTCTCTGTCCTGCAAGCGAAGCTCGCGTCAAGAGAGGCCCACTGAATGGAGAGCGGGATGGACGGGGAAGAGCAACCTTAACCGTAAGATTTTTTTAAAATGTGAAGATTTCCAAAAACTACTGCTAGAGAAAGCACAGGGGAAGGGCGGGTGCAGAGGAGAGTGACGAAGATGATCAGGGGCCTGGAGGCCCAGCCCTACGAGGAAAGGCTGAAGGAGTTGGGAATGTTCAGTTGGAAGAAAAAAGAGGTTAAGTGGGGACATGATTGCTCTCTTTAAGTCTTTGAAGGGCTGCCACTTAGAGGAGGGCAGGAAGCTGTTTCTTTTGGCAGCAGAGGATAGGAGTCGCGATAATGGGTTTACATTGCGGGTGGAAAGGTACTGGCTGGATATTAGGAAAAGATTTTTTGCAGTAAGAGTTGTTCGACAGTGGAATCAGCTTCCAAGGGAGGTGGTGAGCTCCCCCTCGCTGGTGGTCTTTAAGCAGAGGCTGGACAAGCACTTGTCAGGGATGCTCTAGGCTGATCCTGCATTGAGAAGGGGGTTGGACTAGATGGCCTCTAGGGTTACCCTTCCAACTCTATGATTCTATGAGTGGACTCTTCTCCAGCCAATCTGCTCAAGTGACTGCAATGAGAAGGGCACCCATGCCTCAGAATGGTTTGTCTTCTTTGCAACCGTCTGGGCCATGACAGGTGAGTGGCATCAAAAACTGTGTCCAAGCCAAGACCCTGTGGCTGCTCCGGTAGTACAGGCACGGGTGTACTTGGCTTGGGGGTGACAAAAGGCGTAGAAATTGGCCCTTGGGTGCAACAAAGCAGCTTCCTAAAAATCAGGGGTTTGCTGCTGGCAGGTTCCGGATTTGGAATGCGGTGGAGGCTAGAGCTGCCGCTTTGAGGCCTCGGCCATGCACCTGTCTGCCCGATCGGCCCTGGGAACCGGCTGGAGGAATGTGTGGGGATAAGTGTTGGCGATCGCGTCAACGAGCGGGGTAACAATGGGGCATCTGATGGCTGAGCGAGTTTCCAGGGCTCATTGTGTGTGAGAGAGAGGCAGAGGAATGTGAGCGGTGTTGGTGTGTGCCCAGGAAACACCTCCTGGGCTCGCTGCCCAGCCAATCGCTGAGCCGCTGCCCTCTTTCGGTGACAGGCTGTGCAGGGCGCTCTTCCAACACAAGCAGAGATCCGGCCGCCCTTCCGAGTCCGGCCCGAGCTGTCGAAAGCAAAGAGCGTTTTTAATGACAGGCCTCTGTGTCATCCAGTACCTTCGCAATCCTGGTTGTGGTGCGTGTGAATTCTCCGCCTTTTCAATGACAATGGAGACAACCACTAGTGTGCAGCAACCCCTGGGAAGCAGGGATGTGTACGAGGCCAGGGCACTGTTGAACATATGAAGCTGCCTTTTACTGAATCAGACCCCTGGTCCATCAAAGTCAGTCTTGTCTACTCTGACCGGCAGCGGCTCTCCAGGGTCTCAGGCAGGGGTCTTTCACATCACCTACTTGTCTAGTCCCTTTAACTGGAGATGCCAGGGATTGAACCTTGGATCTTCTGCATGCCAAGCAGATGGTCTACCGCTGAGCCAAGTGAGTCCACCTCTTCCTGTGGGGTTGCCAACCTCCAGGTGGGGCCAGGAGGGCTCCTGGAGAAAGTAGCTGCTTTGGAGGGTGGATTTTATGGAAAGACACCCCACTGTTAGTCCCTCCCTTCCTCAAACCCTGCCTAGCCCAAGCTTCCCCCCTCCCAAAATCTCGAGGAATTTCCCAACTTGGAGTTGGCAGTGATAACTTCCTGTGACTCACATTTCTAGAAGAAGAGTTGGTTTTTAGACACCGACTTTCTCTACCATGTAAGGGAGACTCAAACTGGCTTACAAGCACCTTCCCCTCCCCACAACCAACACCCTGTGAGGGAGGTGGGGCTGGGAGAGCTCTAAGAGCTGTAACTTCCCCAAGGTCACCCAACTGGCTTCATGTGTAGGAGTTGGGAAATAAATCCCGTTCACCAGATTAGCCTCCGCCGCTCATGTGGAGGAGTGGGGAATCAAACCTGGTTCTCCAAATCAGAGTCCACCGCTCCCCTTCTTTCCCCTTGTTCCCATGCTCTGCCCAGCTAGCTTCCCTGCTGGAGTGGTTCACCAGGGCAAAGAGGGTTTCCACACATGCTGACACCTTCGCGATAGAATACCACCCGCAGAGGTTGCTTTGATTTTGCATGCCTCCTTAGGAAGCCAGTGATGCAATCTTTGTTCCTTCTAAATCATTGCTGCTTTTGGCTGAAGCTTGTTTCGTGGCCCTATCTAACCCAATCTCGTCAGATCTCAGATGCTAAGCAGGGTGTGCCCTGGTTGGTACTTGGATGGGAGACCACCAAGGAATACTAAAGTCACTATGCAGAGGAACGCCATGGCAAACCATCTCAATTCATCTGCCCAAACTTTAATAGTCCAGGCTAGCCTGATCTTTTCAGATTGTGGAAGCTAAGCAGGGTCAGCCCTGGTTGGTGTTTGGATGGGAGACCACCGAGGAAGTCCAGGGTTGCTGTGCAGAGGCGGGCCATGGCAAACCACCTCTGCTTGCCTCTTGCCTTGAAAACCCACTGTTATCGCCATGAGTTGGCTGTGACTCGACAGCATTTTCCACTACCATTGACAGAAAAAAGGATTTTCTTTCCCTGGTCTCCGGTAAGGGCAGGGGGAGTGAAAAACAAGTATGGGGTGCGATAAATCTCTACCCCTTCCCCAATCCTTGATAGATATAACTGGCTTATGAAATGATGTTTGACTGCTTCCTCTCCCGACGTCTGTGTTTGACTGCTTCCTCTCCCGACGTCTGTGCTTACATTTTTGCCTGTCCTACAGTTGGTGTTTCTAAGCCTGCACTTTGAACAAATCATGGATTTGTCCCTGTGAGTCCACCCTCTTTGCATTGGACTTGGTTTCCCCTTTGGTCAGCTAACTGGTATTTTGCAATGAAGGGGATCCTTTTGAGGTGATGAATGGTACATTTGCAAAGGCTTCCCCTCCATACCCTAGAGGGAAACTCTCCCAGAAAGGGGGAAGCACATTAGAAGAAGAGTTGGTTTTTTATATTCCGACTTTCTCTACCGCTGAAGGAAGAATCAAACCGGCTTACAATTACCTTCCCATCCTCACAACAGACACCCTGTGAGGTAGGTAGGGCTGAGCTCTAAGAGAGCTGTGACTAGCCCAAGGTCACCCAGCTGGCTTCGTGTGTAGGAGTGGGGAAACAAATCCAGTTCACCAGATTAGCCTCCACCACTCATGTGGAGGAGTGGGGAATCAAACCCGGTTCTCCAGATCAGACTCCACCGCTCCACCCCCGCTCTTAACCACTACACCATGCTGTCTCTCATTAGAAAATGGTCCGCATCTACCACATGATTCTGGTGGGGTGGCCTTTGGCTAAGAGGGGTGGCCTTCTTGGATCATGGTTTCTTGCCCAGCAGTGATATTTCCTTCTACGTCGGTGGTAATCTCCTCTGCCACAATGGGAATCTTCTAACAAAAAGAAGCTGAACCTTTTTTTTCTGTATGGCTTGATGAGGAGAACTGCTAGTTAAACCCCAGAATACACTCATCTAATTTTGGTCTGTGACCATTGCCCAAAAGCCAGGCCAAGGGACGGGCCTCGGAACGGGATCTATACAATTCTGTGTTAGGCTGGGAAGAGCAGGACATTGGTAAGACATTAGCCATAAACGCCTCAATCTACCTCTGTTGGGTAGCCCAGACTTTTCTAAGCATCTGTTGTGCGTGTGTGTATTTGTGTGTGAGCACCCTCTCTTTCTGTCCCCAAATTCCAAGTGTTTGGCAATGCCCGTTGCATTGAAAACTCTCTTATTATTTATAACGTTTCTTAATATTTTTCTTTGGAAATTTGTACCTTACTTTGTGCTGATGGTGTGCCCAGGAGAAGAGGGCAGGGGGAAACCCTGATTTGTATTAAAGTCGTGTTCTGTAAAGAATTGCCGCCTCTTCTCTTTTTTTTCCCATTCAAATGGAGGAAGCCCTCTTGAACGCGTAACCCCGGCAGGCGGGCCGGCATGGAAGTGACGCGTGGGAAGGATGCGCTTGCATTTGAAAATAAACAGCCTGTGCAGAAGGGGGGGGGGCCTGATTCAGCGGCATGGTTGCCAACTAGAACATAAGAAAGGCCCTGCTGGATCAGACCCAGGCCCATCAAGTCCAGCAGTTTGTTCACACAGTGGCCAACCAGGTGCCTCTAGGAAGCCCCCAAACAAGACGACTGCAGCAGCATCATCCCGCCTGTGTTCCAATGCACCTAATATAATAGGCATGCCCCTCTGATCCTGGAGAGAATAGGGATGCATCATGACTAGTACCCATTTTGACTAGTAGCCATGGATAGCCCTCTCCTCCATGAACATGTCCACTCCCCTCTTAAAGCCTTCCAAGTTGGCAGCCGTCACCACATCCGGGCTGGAGAAATTCCTGGAGTTGGGGGTGGGGGGAGAGAGCCTGGGGAGGGCAGGGTTTGGGAAAGGTATAATTGGGGTATAATGCATAGAGTCCACCCTCCTCTGATCTTTCTATGCTGGAGATCAGATGAAATTCTAGGAGAACTCCAGCCCCCACCTGGAAGTTGGGAGCCCTAGAAATTCCTGGAGATTCAGGGGGTAGCAGAGTTTGGGGCAAGTGGGGACTCTCAGTTGAGATTTGATGCCCTAGCGCCCACCCTCTGAAGCTGCCATTTTTTCCAGGGGACTTGATCACGGTAGTTGGGCTGTTTGTTGTAATTCTAGTACAACTCTCAGCCCCACCTGGAGGTTGGCATCCCTGTGGCTGACAGAAACATTCACTCATGCAAGGGCAATTTCCCTGCTATCACAACCCTAGAAAATGCACAATCTCCCAGTTCACATAAAATTGGGGAAGGGGGCTTCCAGGGGCAAAGCCTGGATCTCCCATCTTTGGAAACTCTCCACATATGGTCTTCCCTTAAGAAAACCAGCTGCGACAGCAGCTCCTTTGGTCTCAGTGAAATAACTGGTCTTGCTTCCTGCCATGGGGCTGGCGATGTGCCTCATTGTGGGGGGGGGGGGACAGCACAGGAAGCGCTAATGCATTTCTGATACCAAACAACATCCCGAGTGCATTAATACAGGATTTCCTTCTTTGGGTTTTGTAAACACGCGTCCCAGTTGCACTTGGCAAGTGCAGAAAGACACAAGCCGACGTCAACAAAGTCTATTATAAGCCCCAGGCAGAGAAGAAATGAGAATCGCCTGCTGCAAGCCAGGACTAAGAGATATTGTGGGAGACTCTTAGGGTTGCCAGCCTCCAGGTGCTAGGTGACAAAAATTCACCAATACTGTAACTAGAAGTACTTGCAAAATAACAGTAACAGGCTCACACAACGTATCAAAAATGCAATATAATAGTGAAATGCAAGACAAGTGCAAATAGTACAGGTGACAAAATTACACAATAAACAATGACAATATACAAACAAGCATATATCAACCAGCCTCACTATAGGAACCTAACAATGAATAATGCTAGGATCATTGATTAGGCTACATAAAGAACCTCCAGGTACTAGCTGGAGATCTCCTGCTATTACAACCGATCTCCAGCTGATAGAGATCAATTCACCTTGAGAAAATGGCCTCTTTGGCCATTGGACTCTATGGCATTGAAGTCCATCCCCACCCCAAACCCTGCCCTCCTCAGGCTCTGCTCCCAAAATCTCCAGGTATTTCCCAACCTGGAGCTGGCAACCCTACCCTTCGCAAACCAGTGCCATAACGAATCATTTCTACACCTAAGGCAAGCACCCGATTCTATGCACCCCTTCCCCTCGCCTTGAAGCTGCTATTGCTACTGATAGATAAAGCATGTCAGTGCATGTTACTGTGAGTAAATAGTAGCTTTGAGGGAAGTTTATTCGGGGAATTTCCTGCGCTGCCTTCTCCAAAGACCTGCTGCTTGCCAGCTAGCAGTTATCCAAAGCGAAACAGTTAAAAGTCCAAATTAATGTGCAACTGACCGTGCCAGCAGTAAAACCATCCCAATCTAACTGTCGTAAAACCAACAGCCATGAAACCAACCGTGCCTCCCCAGCAGGCGAGAGCATAAAAGCGAGCCGGGCCTGATCATAAAACAGGCGGGATACAGGCTGCGAGAAGCTCCGTAGAACGAGCTAAAGCAGACAAGTAAAAAGGCAGGATAAAACTTCAGTTCAGAGCCTAGTGTTTTAGCTCATACCTTGGCATAATTTTTTTTAGTCTTTAAGGTGCCACTGGACTCTCGCTACGGTTGCCAACCTCCAGGTAATGAGAAATCAAAATGCGAACTAGTGCCAAAATTAGGGATTAGCTATAAAGAAGAACCAGCACTTATGGCAAAAACTGAGACGTATTCAGAGTATAATCAACATTAATATATTCCATATCAAGTACAATAAACAACTTGTTATCCAATAACAATGGAAATAGCTATGGTAGAACAGAGTAAAGTCCGCGGATGCCAAGATTAAAAGTAAAATAGGTTTCCGGTAGTTGGTCCTATTTTACGCCAGCTTTTTCAATTCCGGCAATCCTGCGACTTTCTATATGAGTAGTTCAGAACATTTGTTCAAAGAACATGGCATATAGCCCCATTTTGCAAGAGGATGGCAGCGGGATTGCCGGAATCGAAAAAGCTGGTGCGAAATAGGACCAACTACCGGAAACCTATTTTACTTTTACTCTTGGCATCCGTGGATTTTACTCTGTTCTGCCATAGCTATTTTCATTGTTATTGGATACCAAGTTGTTTATTGTACTTGATGTGGGATATATTAATGTTGATTATACTCTGAATACGTCTCAGTTTTTGCCATAAGTGCTGGTTCTTCTTTACAGCTAACCTCCAGGTAATAGCTGGAGATGTCCTGCTATTAGAACTGATCTCCAGGTAGGGTTGCCAACCTCCAGGTACTTGATAAAAAATCACAGCCACCATGGCCAGCCAAATTCGATTAGATAATTAGATAAATAAACCTCCACCCCAAAAACCTCCCGCCAGTGGCAAAGAGGGACCTGGCAACCCTATCTCCAGCCAACAGAGATCAATTCCCCTGGAGAAAATGGCCGCTTTGGCAATTGGACTCTATGTCATTGAAGTCCCTCCCCTCCCCAAACCCCGCCCTCTTCAGGCTCTGCCCAAAAAACCTCCCACCTATGGCGAAGAGGGACCTGGCAACTCTAACTCTTGCTCTTTTCTACTCTTTCAGCCTGGCATTTAAACGCCAGGTGAATCTTGGGGGGAAGGGCTATACAAAGGCAACGTGCCACCACTTAATAGGCCCTGTTTCTCAGGGCCATCTGGCTCACCTCCCTGGGTGGGGAGTTGCATAGAAGAAGGCTTGAGATAAGGATGTTGATTGATGACAGAGAAAGTCCCGGTCCATTTCGCCCGCCCAGTCACTAGTAAAAGCAATCTTTAAAAATAGGAGTCCAACCACAGAGGTGGATTCTGATCTGGAGAGCCGGGTGTGATTCCCCGCTCCTCCACATGAGCAGCGGAGGCTAATCTGGTGAACTGGATTTGTTTTCCCCACTCCCACACACGAAGCCAGCTGGGTGACCTTGGGCTAGTCACACTTTCTCAGCTCCACCTACCTCACAGGGTGTCTGTTGTGGAGAGGGGAAGAGAAGATGATTGTAAGCCAGTTTGAGTCTTCCTTAAGTGGTAGAGAAAGTCAGCATATAAAACCAACTCTTCTTCTTCTTCTTCCTCTAGTTTGGCTGAAAGTATTCATGAGTGTGTATTTAAATGCATGTACATTTGTACCAGCTTATAGCTTTGAGTTCTAGGCCCCCAGAGGAATCCTGAAGAAGAATGGAATATTTAACGTACATTATTTATTTACTTTAGTTATATCCCACCTTTCTCTGCAGCACAAAGCATAAGAACATAAGAAAAGCCCTGATAGCTTATGCAACACACCTGCAGTGGACAAGCCACGCGACAACCCTAAGAGGACTCTATGGTGTTATACCCTGCTGAGGCTCCAGGTTCCTCCCCCAAACCTCCAGGAATTTCCCAGCCCAAAGTTGGCAGCCGTACCTCTTCTTGATCTGATCAACATTCTCTTGAGCCCAGCCAGGGCTTCCGGACTAACAATCCTTTGTGTTTATACTGCACATTCATTTTTCAAAGTGTGTTTGGTTGTAATCGTCACAACAGCCCTGTAAGATAGGTCGGTGTTATAATAATTATAACCACATGTTCGTGTGAGAAAAGGGAGCGGAGATCGCTGCGCTAAAGCTGTGCTCTGTCCTCTACGCTCTCTTTCCCGCTGCTTGAATAGTGCCCTATATTCACAGCAGAGGAAGCCGAGTTAGAAGGGGCCATAGAGGCCATCTAGTCGAACCCCCCTGCAAAATGCAGGATCAGCCTAGAGCGTCCCCAACAAGTGTTTGTCCAGCCTCTTCTTAAAGACTGCCAGTGGTGGTGGTGGGCTCACCACCTCCCTTGGTAGCTGATTCCACCGTCGAACAACTCTTTTTTACAGTAAGAGTTGTTCAGCAGTGGAATCAGCTGCCTAGGGAGGTGGTGAGCTCCCCCCTCACTGGCAGTCTTTGTGCAGAGACTGGACAAATGCTTGTCACGGACGCTCTAGGCTGATCCTGAATTAAGCAGGGGGTTGGACTAGATGGCCTCTATGGCCATCTATGGCCCCATCCAACTCTGTGAGTCTTCAGGGCTTGTGCCAAAGGGCTTGTGCCAAAAGTTGCAAACAAATCCACCTGGGAGGAGCGGGTTGAATGGAACGTTTGGCATTATTGTCAAACATGGGAGCAGCCGGCCGAGAAGAAAAGAGGACAAGTCCAGGCCATGACCCATCAAAGAACAAAGCGAGATGCTCTGGTGAGGTTACTTTTTGCCTCTTTCACAGCATGGACTCCACCTGCTCATTTTGCTGCTAAATGGGGTCTTACTGGCAGCCAGGTGGAGCCAGGTAAGCAGCAAGATTTTGCATTTTGGTTGTTGTTGAAGTTCTCTGAGCTGCCTCGGATATATGTTTAAGGAAGATGGACTGCAAATACTTCTAATGGTGCAGTGGTTATAATGTCAGACCAGGTTCTGGGAGACCTGGGTTTGAATGTGCACTCTGCCATTGAAGCTTTCTGGATGACCTTTGGTCAATCACTGTCAGTCAGCCTAGCCTACCTCACAGGGCTGTTGTGAGGACAAAATGAAGGTGAGGGTTGCCAGGTTCCTCTTCACCACTGGCGGTAGGGGAGGGACTTCAATTAGGAGAGGGACTTTAATTAGGACTTCAATTAGTACCTCCAGGTGCTAGCTGGAGATCTCTTGCTATTACAACTGATCTCCAGCCGATACAGATCAGTTCATCTGGAGAAAACGGCCGTTTTGGTCATTGGACTCTATGGCATTGAAGTCCCTCCCCTCCTCAAACCCCGCCTTCCTCAGGCTCCCCCCCCCAAAAAAAAAACCCTCCTGCTGTTGGCAAAGAGAGACCTGGCAACCCTAACTTCAATGCCATAGAGTCCAATGACCAAAGCGGCCATTTTCTCCAGGTGAGCTGATCTCTGTCGCCTGGAGATCAGTTGTAATACCAGGAGATCTCCAGCCACCACCTGGAGGTTGGCAACTCTACCCCTGACAGGTGATGGAGCCCAAGTCCCTCGGCCGCCCTCTTGGCTTTTCACCACCCTACGCCTGTCAAGGCCTTTTTGTATAGCAACCAACCCCAGTTCTTCTGCTATGCAAACCGCCCTCACAATAGCTCCGGCGGAGTCCCTGCATTAATTATCGGCTGTCAGCAGGTGAAGAGTGTGCCAGAGCCACCCACTGGCGGCTGGGTCAGGTGTGTCGTCACCACCACCTCTCTGGCGGCTTTCGAGCGGCAGCGGCTCTTGGGGAGCATGAAAAAACGATCGCTACAGTGAGAGAGTGTTCCAGGTGGGGTGGAGGCAGGGCTCTCCAGAGGAAGAACACATGCCACTCTCTTTTTGGCACACGTTGACATGCCGTCAGACGCATCCCTTCTGGTGCGATGGGATCCTTGTGGATGGCGCATGCCTCCTGCTTCATGCAGCAGCAGCCCTGAGGGTGAGGCGGAGGAGGAGGAGGAGGAGAAGAAGAGTTGGTTTTTATATGCCGACTTTCTCTGCCACTTAAGGAAGACTCAAACCGGCTTAAAATCACCTTCCCTTCCCCTCCCCACAACAGACACCCTGTGAGGTAGGTGGGGCTGAGAGAGTGTGACTAGCCCAAGGTCACCCAGCTTGCTTCATGTGTAGATGTGGAGAAACAAATCCAGTTCACCAGATTAGCCTCCACCGCTCATGCGGAGGAGAGGGGAATCAAACCCGGTTCTCCAGATCAGAGTCCACAGCTCCAAACCACCTCTCTTAACCACTACGCCACGCTGGCTGCCAGGCGTTAGGCATTGATCCATGTCTCAGAGGTCCCTCACAGAGAAGCTGGTTGTTTTCTGTGGCTCCAGATAGTCGGACCAGAACCATCGGGGTAAAAGTAGATCAAAAGAGTTTCCAGGTAAACATTAGGAAGAACTTCCTGACAGTTAGAGCGGATCCTCAGTGCCGCAGGCTTCCTCGGGAGGTGGTGGGCTCTCCTTCTTTCGAGGTTTGTAAGCAGAGGCTAGATGGCCATCTGTCAGCAAGGCTGATTCTGTGAATTTAGGCAGAGCATGAGAGGGAGGGCAGGAAGGGCTATTTCAGTGTTTGGCTCTCGTGGCCCTTTCTTACATGCCCAGGGTAATGCTGATCACCACTTTGGGGCCAGGAAGCAATTTTCCTCCAGGTCAGATTGGCTAGGCCAGATTGGCATAAATTGTGGTACTCCCTGCCCCAGGATGTGGTGATGGCTGCCAACTTGGAAGGCTTTAAGAGGGGAGTGGACGTGTTCATGGAGGAGAGGGGTATTCATGGCTACTAGTAAAAATGGATACTAGTCATGATGCATACTTATTCTCTCCAGGATCAGAGGAGCAGGCCTATTCTGTTAGGTGCTGTGGAACACAGGCAGGATGGTGCTGCTGCAGTGGTCTTGTTTGTGGGATTCCTAGAGGCACCTGGTTGGCCACTGTGTGAACAGACTGCTGGACTTGATGGACCTTGGTCTGATCCAGCATGGCTTTTCTCATGCTCTTATGATCCTAGAGGGTTTTTTTTTTTTTTGGCCATCTTCTGGGCATGGGGTAGGGGTCACTGGGGGTGTGGAGGTTAGGGATGGTGGTGTGAATTTCCTGCATTGTGCAGGAGGTTGGACTAGATGACCCTGGCGGTTCCTTCCAACTCAATGGTTCCATTGTTCTACCAGGATGAAGCATTTATCTATCTACTATATTTTAGCCCACCCTTCCTCTAAGGAGCTTACAGTGGTGTACGAGGTTCTCCCATCCTCTATTTTAGCTCACAACAACCCTGTTAGGTGGGTTAGGGAAGAATGACTGGGCCAAGGTCAGCCAAAGAGCTTCTCAGCTAAATGGGGATTTGAAGCCAAGTTCCCCCCGCATTCTACTCATGACGCCACACCGGCTTTCGACCCTTCTTCATCCTTGTGCTCCTTCTCCTTCCGCCTCCTGCCCCACATGTTTCCTCTCCAAACTTAACCCCTCCCAATACTGCCACTAAGGACATAAGAACATCAGAAAAGCCCTGCTGGATCAGACCCAGGCCCATCAAGTCCAGCAGTCTGTTCACACAGCGGCCACTAAAAGGTCAGACTCCTAAATCTTTTCTGTGTCGTCGGGACTTCCAAGGAATTCATCCGTAAGCAGAGTACCCTTAAGTGGTTCTTCAGAGCTCGCATCAGACATTTTCCTTACACCAAGAAGGGCCAGTGACGCTGTATGAATAAGATTAATCCCTTTCTCTTTCATCCAGAAACTCAGGGTCATATTCTGAGCAGAAGCCTACGAGGGCGGTTATGGGATGCCAGAAAAGAGGTGTTGTTCACGCTTCCTGCTCACCTGTTTCTCTGAGGATGACGCTTGTAGATTCCTCGGCCCTTTCAAAGGGCGGCACGAAGCTGTATCGCGAACCCAAACAATATATCATTAACCTGCCAGGCATGAATAAGAACCCACGTCACTCAGCCAGCTTAAAGCCTCTTGGATTGGAAAGGTGAGCCTGCCTCCAGAGGAGCCTGGAAGGACGTGGGTGCCTTTCTTATCACCCTCCTCCCTTTCTCCTTGAGGCTGTAGAAATTGGTCCTCAGAAGCTCCGCTCCGGCCCCGGCCTTCCCAGGCCTCCCTCCCAGCCCACCACGGATTTTCTTTTCTGTTCCCATCTGCTAGTAGGGTGGCCAACCTCCAGGTGGTGGCTGGAGATCTCCTTCTATTACAACTGACCTCCAGCTGATAGAGATCAGTTCCCCTGGAGAAAATGGTCACTTTGGCAATTGGACTCTATGGCATTGAAGTCCCTCTCCTCTCCAAACCCTGCCCTCTTCAGGCTCCACCCCCCCCCAAATCTCAAGGTATTTCTAGGGTTGCCAGCTCCGGGTTGGGAAATACCTGAAGATTTTTGGGGCAGAGCCTGAGGAGGGTGAGGTTCGGGGAGGGGAGGGACTTCCATGCCATAGAGTCCAATTGCCAAAGCAGCCGTTTTCTCCAGGTGAACTGATCTCTATCGGCTGGAGATCAGTTGTAATAGCAGGAGATCTAGAGCTAGTACCTGGAGGTTGGCAACCCTAGGTATTTCCCAACCCAGAGCTGGCAACCCTAGCTGCTAGGCTTCCGTAGGGTTGCCAGGTCCCTCTTAGCCACCGGTGGGAGTTGTTTGGGGTGGAGCCTGAGGAGGGCGGGGTTTGCTGAGGGGAGGGGCTTCGATGCCTAGAGTCCAATTGCCAAAGCAGTCATTTTCTCCAGGGGAACTGATCTCTATTGGTTGGAGATCAGTTGTAATAGCAGGAGATCTCCAGCTATTACCTGGAGGTTGGCAACCCTAGTGAGAATTGACAACCATCCTTCTGGGCCACCATCAGTTCCTTCAATCTTCCCTCTGTTTCAGTTTCGTGCATCTTTGCAACATAGGGTTGCCAGCTCTGGGTTGGGAATACCTGGATATTTTTGGGGTGGAGCCTGAGGACGGTGGAGTTTGGGGAGGGGAGAGACTTCAATGCCACAGAGTCCAATTGCCAAAGTGGCCATTTTCTCCAGGTGAACTGATCTCGATCAGCTGAAGATCAGTTGTAATAGCGGGATATCTCCAGCTACTACCTGGAGGTTGGCAACCCTAGGCTTCCTGGACCTGGCTTGCCTAGGCCTTTGGCGGGTCAAGCTGCGACTAGACCCAAATGGAAGGGAAAAGCAAAAGTGATCTTTGCGGAGCTTTGCAGCAGCTGCCTGCAGGAACCAACCGTTGGGACATGTCCTCGGGGAAAACAAAGGGGTCAGGTTTCCTGCCAGTCCAGATGCCACATATCAAGCTGTTTGGTGTGTGCGCACTTTGTGTGCACCAAATCGCATGGCCGAAAATGCACAGGAATCCTCTTGCAGATGCTTCTGTCAGCTTACAGGAGATATGGAGCACAGTTCTGGGGTTGCCAACCTCCAGGTGGATACATAGCATCTTGTGTAAGAATATATATATATATATATATATATATATATATATATATATATATATATATATATATATATATATATACACACACATAATCATACAAAAATTATCCAAATTCAGTGAATTCACGCCAAATAACAGGGGAAATGTGCTTCGCAAGCTGGTTCCTTTTTTAGGTAGATAATGTTCTTTAAAGTGCTTTGGTTGTATAAATTATGGTTCCTATAATTCCTATTACTTCAGTCATTCATGCATTTCTTGTCCTGGAGTAATACCAAACAAGAAACTCATGAATGACTGAAGTCAAAGGAATTATAGGAACCATATTTTATACAACCGAAGCACTTTAAAGAACACTGTCTACCTAAAAAAGGAACCAGCTTGCAGAGCACATTTTGTCCTGTTATATGGACTGAATTCACTGAATTTGAATAAATTTTGTACGATTGAATATATGTTCTTGCACAAGATGTTTATGTATAAACTTGCACTTTGATTGTTGATTACATGTTATAATCTTTATTGGCTCTGTATCATTGCTGCTGAGTTTTCCCAACACATGTTGCAGCAAGCTAACGTTGTTATTTTGCACAACCTCCAGGTGGAGTCTGGAGACCTCTCAGAATTACAGCTGATCTCCAGACGATGGACATCAGTTCCCCTGGAGAAAATGGATGTTTTGGGGGGTGGGCTTTATGGCATTGCACACCGCTGAGGTCCCTCCCCTTCCCAAACCCCACTCACCCAGGGTCCACCCCCAAATCTCCGGGAATTTTTCAGGCCGGATTGGCAACCCTGTGCATTGATGACTTAAGTCCCCTTCCTGAAGGACCCAAACTTATGAGGAATAATATTGATAACAGCACTTATATAACATCTTCAGTATTCAAAGCATGTCATATACATGATCACAGCAGTCCTTACAACAGACCTGTGAGGTAGGCTATGGAATGACTTAATAAGGGTCAAACCATGTCAGGGCTTAGTGGCCAACATCCAGGTGGTGGCTAGAGATCTCCTGGGATTACAATTGATCTCTATGCGGCAATAGGGTTGCCAGACTCCAAGTGGTGGCTGGAGGTCTCCCGCTGTTACAACTGATCTCCAGGTGACAGAGATCAGTTCACCTGGAGAAAATGGCCGCTTTGGAAGGTGGACTCTATGGCTTGGCACCCCATTGAAATCCCTTCCCTCTCCAAACCCCACCACCCTCAGGCTCCAGCCCCCAAATCTCCAGGTATTTCCCAACCCGGAGCTGGCAACCCCCCTCCTGACCCATCAGACATTCCAGCTCAGGGTCCCCACAGTGAAACATCTACAAGTCTCCGTTGGGAGGAAGGAAAATTCTTCCGACGCTTTCTTCGGGATCAACTTACTGCTCAGACGGAGCCCGAGGATCAAGGGTTCCTATTTTAGCAAGCAACTCTAGTCTCGAACTGGAAACAATATCCAAGGCCTTTATTTAAACATACAGACACTCACAAGGGAATTCCATGGGTCCCCGAGTCTATAAGAAAGACAAAGAGCCCTGGTAAGTCTTCTGACTCACGTTAGCTGACCAAGAATAACTGCCCCCTATGATAGTCTAGGTCAAGGGTCCCCAATAGAGTTGCCGGGTCCCTCTTCGCCACCGGCAGGAGGTTTTTGGGGTGGAGCCTGAGGAGGGTGAGGTTTGGGGAGGGGAGGGACTTCAATGCCATAGAGTCCAATTGCCCAAGTGGCCATTTTCTCCAGGGGACTGATTTCTATCGGCTGGAGATCAGTTGTAATAGCGGGAGCTCTCCAGCTATTACCTAGCGGCTGGCAACCCTAAGCCATGGGGAAAAGTGGGGTAGGAATGTTTGACTAAACACATGGATGAAAAATTTGTCCACCGACGATCTGCACCACCAGCGGCCAGGACTGCTTTCCCAGGTCAGCTGGCAACTCTTCCCCCCACCCCCAAGGAAGATGGAGTATCAGACAGCGCGACAACAAAATTCCTCACCCCCCACAGTGGGGACCTCCCTCGACAGTCGCAGGCTGACTGCCTCTGTCCTAGATCACTTTCTCCGGCACCTGTCGGCTTTCCTTGGGGTTGAGTTTCTGCAGACTGGGAATGGTAGCCTGTCTCTTCTCTGCCAGCTAGTTTTCTTGCACCAGCGTTTTGTGTGCGTGCGTGTGTGTAACTGAAGAAGGCAAAGTGACTCCAGCAGGGGAGGTATTTTAGGCTGGAAACGGAGCTTGTTCTACACTTCTGGATTGATAGATATGTATTTCAGAATCCAGCTCTGCCTCCTGCTAGCTTCAAATCTCTCCTTGACTACAAACTCTCCGGAGGGCCTGAGGAAAGTCTTGGCCTCAGTTTCCCTCTTCTGTAAGATGGACCTGAAATTCCCATTACCGACCCAGCTGTCCACTCGCTGACCTTATTCCTTCAGTGTGAGCAGGTAAAAAGTGTAAAGTGATGCATATTGGGGCAAAAAAATCCCACCTTTACACATACACTGATGGGATCTGTGCTGGCAGTGACAGACCAAGAGAGGAATCTTGGGGTGCTAGTCGATCGCTCGATGAAGACATCAACCCAGTGTGTGGCTGCTGTGAAAAAGGCAAATTCCATGTTGGGCCATAATTAGACTAGGAATAGAGAATAAAACTGATGCTGTCATACTGCCCTTGTACAAATCTATGGTGAGACCACACTTGGGATACTGTGTACAGTTCTGGTCCCCACACCCAAAAACGGATATTGCAGAGCTTGAAAAGGTGCAGAAAAGAGCAACCAAAATGATCAGGGGACTAGAGCAACGGCCCTATGAGGAGCGGTTAAAATGCTTAGGGCTGCAGCTTGTTCCGAATGTGGCTAAGGGGAGACATAATAGAGGTCTATAAGCTACAAAATTTTGTTTTCACTGAGCGAGCACTGAGAGCTGTGACTAGCCCAAGGTCACCCAGCTGGCTTCATATGGAGGAGTGGGGAAACAAATCCAGTTCACCAGATTAGTGTCCGCCACTCATGTGGAGGAGTGGGGAATCAAACCCATTTCTCCAGATCAGAGTCCACCATTCCAAACCACCACTCTTAACCACTATACCACGCTGGCCCAGCCCAAGTTCAGCACTTGTCACCTCCAGGGAAAACGTTTCTGGCAACAAGCATCATTTCATGGGGTCCTCTGCAGCCCTTGAACATGGGCCACACACACTCAACTGTGTCCCATGCTCACTGGTCCCATGCAACTGGTTTTCAAGGCAAGAGACAGAGGCGGCTTGCCATTGCCTGCCTCTTCATAGCGACCCTGGACTTCCTCGGTGGTCTCCCATCTAAGTACCAAGCAGGGCCGACCCTGCTTAGCCTCTGAGATCTGATGAGATCGAGCTAGACTGATCCAGCTAGTCTGGGCCATCCTGGTCAGGGCAGACAAATAGAGGTGGTTTGCCATTACCTGCCTCTGTGTAGATACCCTGGACTTCCTCAGTGGTCTCCCATCCAAGCTCTAACCAGAACTGATCCTGCTTTGCTTCCGAGATCTGATGAGACCAGGCTAGCCTGGGCCATCCAGGTCAGGGCAGATGAACAGAGGTGGTTTGCCATTGCCTGCTTCTGCAAAGAAACTTTGGGCTTCCTTGGTGGTCTCCCATCCACCCACTAACCAGGGCCGAACCTGCTTGGCTTCCTAAATTGGGCAAGATCTGGCTGTAGCAGAAACACTGTTTCCCTATCATACTGGCAGATTTTTTAAGATTTGCAATGCAGCGATTCTCTACGTCACCTTTTGGAAGATGCACTTGGGAGACACCCCACGAACACGGGAATGTTGCAATCGATACAACGCTTGTGTGTAAGTAAATTAGCCCTGCTCCGTTGACC
Source organism: Euleptes europaea (assembly GCF_029931775.1). Taxonomy (NCBI): domain Eukaryota; kingdom Metazoa; phylum Chordata; class Lepidosauria; order Squamata; family Sphaerodactylidae; genus Euleptes; species Euleptes europaea. The sequence goes on from NC_079313.1 coordinate 136,627,260, forward strand.
CTGATTCTAAGTGTGTCATCAGGGAGGGAGGGGGAGGAGATCAACACGGTCCCAAGGAAGCGGTGAATCTCGGCGTGTGACGCGGTGCCTGGAACGAGGGTGGGATGCGGTGAACGTGAATCTCTGCAACCGGCTTCCGGGGTGTTGAGTCATGGTTTGTGCTGCCTCTTCTGGGAGAGTCAGGTGGGAGAGTTGCCATCCGCCCACAAGACAACGCTGAGTCAGGTTGCCTTTTCCCACAGCAGATCCTCAGGATAAGTCCTACTTTTTGAGCAACTGTTTTGAGTTGAACAAGATTTTCGGGGGTATAAGCTTTCGAGAGACAAGGCTCCCTTTGTCAGGTACTGAAGGAGCGTTGTCTCTCGTAAGCCTGGGCCGCAAAAATCTTGTCAGTCTCTAAGGTGCTACTAAAGAAGAGTTGGTATTTATACCCCGCTTTTCTCTATCTTTAAGGAGACTCCGATTGTTTATGCACGGGAGTTTTATCTGAGGTTCTTTGCTCTCTGGACTCACACTTTCCTGTTGGGAGTCTATGCACCAGCAGTCTCCAAGCTCAAATCAGGAAGAATTTCAACTCCTGCCCCTTGAAATGCTGCTTTGTAATTGGCTGTAGTGAGAAAAAAGACCCCCCCCCAAAAAAAAAACCAATCGCCGCATAAAAAAGCATTTTAAGAGCATGTTAAGAACAAAAAAAAAAAAATGGAGCAATCTGAAAGTGGGGGGGGGGAATCCAAACCTTGGTTTTAAAAAGCCTTTCTTCTGCTCAGATAGAGCTCACAGAAAGCAGGAAATATTTGAATCCCCACCTCTTTACACACTGCTTTGTAATTGGCTGTGAATGAACCCAAGCTTGCGTGTCCTCGCTTTGCCTTATGCATGGGGATTTTACCTGGGCTGAGCTCAGGGGAGAGGGAAGAATTGGGTTAACAGAGGGACGGGAAGGTCCGGGATTTGAGAGGACTGGTAGCGAGGTCATCGCTAATGGATGGAAAACTCATGCATAACTCCAAGGAACAACTAAGACAGACTGGAGGCGAACATGAGTGAAAGTACCCATGCATAAATGACCTCAAACCGGCTTACAATCGCCTTCCCTTCCTCTCCCCACAACATACACCTTGTGAGGGTAGGTGAGGCTGAGAGAGTTCGAACTGTGACTGGCTCAAGGTCAGCATGGTTCATGTGGAGGAGCGGGGAATCGAGCCCGGTTCACCAGATTGGAGTCCACCGCTCTTACCTGCTATACCACGCTGACTGTCCACTGGATCACCGTTGGACTTGAATCTAGCTGAGCTCTTCTACGGCAGACCACACAGCTAGCCACTGAAACTTTGTTTGAGATGTATTTCTCTGTGTCGTGATTTCCCTTTTGTCCTGCCCTGCCTCCAAGGAGCCGAGGACCACACACACAAAGGCCTGAGCAAGAGCACATACCCTACTGTGGCTTTCCTATGTGGGATTTGGCTTCCATCTGACATCCTTCAGTTCCCAAATTTCTCATTAAAAAAAAAAAAGATCAAGGTACTAGTCATCCTGGTTTCAGAGGTATGCTTCCAAAGACACATTTTCTGTTGGGGATGTAGAAAGCAGGGCAGAGAGCTGTTTCACTGGGTAGTGGAAGCCAGGACTTGTAACAATGGGTTTAAATTGTGGGTGGGGAGATATTGGCTGGATAGTAGGAAAAACTTTTTAGGTGCTGTGGAACACAGGCAGGGTAATGCTGCTGCAGTCGTCTTGTCTGTGGGCTTCCTAGAGGCACCTGGTTGGCCACTGTGAGAACAGACTGCTGGACTTGATGGGCCTGGGTCTGATCCAGCAGGGCCTTTCTTATGTTTTGATGTTTGTAACAATAAGGGCAGTTTGGTGTTGGAAACGATTGCCCAGGGTTCTGGTGGATTCTCCTTCCTTGGAGGTGTTTAAGCAAAGATTATTTGTCAGGATTGCACGGGGCAGGGGCTTGGACCTGGTGGTCTTTAGGCCCCTTCTGACTTTTTAATTTAATTCTGTGATTCTAATTCAAGCCAGGAACAGCCTCCAGCCGTGGTCTCCTTCCACCCCTGATCTCAGCTGTCAGAACCAGCCCTGATCTGTCACGACCCCCTTCCCCCATGTCCCCCCCTCCATGCCTTGCTGTCAGCTGCGTGTTCTGAGCAGGGGGTGGAAAATGTGGGGGGGGGAGGAGGGGGCGGAACAAGCAGCAGGCGGTGTGGGGGCCTGGGCTAATGCGAATGCAATTATGATCTCGATGTTTCCAGGAAGCATAATTGCCACGGGACAGCTGGCAACCTTCCTTTCTTTGTGCCCGGCTCCTCCTCGGTCCGGGGACCGCTCACGAGCGCATGCAAAATGGGGGGGAAATCAAGGATGGGGGAGGCAGTTGCCATAGCAGCCCCTCCTCCCCATGGGATGGAGGATCACTCAGCCAATGCTGCTAGACGTATACACACACCGTCCATATGGATCCCCCGGGGCTATCCAGAATGTGTTATCTGTGCAAATCCTGGCCTGGAGTTGATGCAAATCAGGTAGAAATATTGTCTGGGCCAAGAGGCAGCAGATAAATGAGAATCGGGAATCCGGTAAAACGTAGCTCACCTCAATCCTCTTCAATCTGGCAAAGTTGCTCGGTCGGTCAAAAATCCTGGATGATTTCCACGGGTCTCCCAATAGGCCAGAGTTTTAATAATTATGGTACAGGAAGGCAGATCATAAGAAGGGAGGGCAGGAAGGGTTGTGTCAGTGCTTGGCTCTCTTAGCCCTTTCTTACAGGCTCAGGGTAATGGGTCAGGAAGCAACTTTCCTCCAGGCCAGATTGGCCAGGGATCCTGGAGAGTTTCCTCCCCATCTTCTGGGCATGGCGTAGGGGTCACTGGGGAGGGGAGGTAGTTGTGAACTTCCTGCATTGTACAGGGGGTTGGACTAGATGACCCTGGTGGTCCCTTCCAACTCCATGATTCTATGACTCTACGAAGACTCCATCCACATGGCTTTTCCCTAGTGGGGTTCAAAGAGTATCGTTTGCCGGCATTTTGAATGAAATGAAGGAAAGTCAGGCTGCTCTGAAATGGCAGAAGGGCAGGCAAAGGGTTAAACAGTTCCTCCCTCTGCCATTTGTCCACTCAAAAGCCCTCCCCAAATTTGCTCTTCTTTAAAACAATAAATTAACGTTGCTGTTGACTGCTGACTTACATGCGTGTGCACATAATGGGTAGATAATGTGGTGGAAAGGGCCCTCAACTTGCAGCCGACTCATGGCGACCACGTAGGGTTTTCAAGGCAAGAGACTTTCAGAGGTGGTTTGCCATTACCTGCTTCTGCATAGCAACCCTGGACTTGCTTTGTGGTCTTCCCTCGGTGTAATAACTAGGGCACGCCCTCCTTAGTTTCCAAGATCTGATGAGATCAGGCTTGCCTGATCCACTTAGTCTGGGCCATTCAGGTCAGGGCGGATGAATAGAGACCATTGCCTGCCTCAGCACAGCAACCCTGGACTTCCTTGGTGGTCTCCCATCCAAGTTCTTACCAAAGCTGATCCTGCTTAGTTTCCAAGATCTGACGAGATCGGGCTAGCCTGAGCCATCCAGGTCAGGGAAGATGAACAGAGGTGGTTTGCCATTACCTGCTTCTGCATAGCGACCCTGGACTTCCTTGGTGGTCTTCCCTCCATGTAATAACCAGGGCACACCCTCCTTGGCTTCCAAGATCTGATGAGATCAGGCTTGTCTGATCCAGTTAGTCTGGGCCTTCCAGGTTAGGGCAGATGAATAGAAGTGGTTTGCCATTGCCTGCCTCTGCATAGCAACCCTGGACTTCCTCAGTGGTCTCCCATCCATGTTGTTACCAAAGCTGATCCTGGTTAGTTTCCAAGATCTGACGTGAATAGGCCAGCCTGAGCCATCCAGGGCAGGGAACATAAACAGAGGTGGTTTGCCATTGCCTGCCTCTGCTTAGCAACCCCATCAGAGGTCGTCTTTACCCCTGCATTTCCACACATTTTGCCCACGTTTTTAGGTAAAGGTAAAGGTCCCCTGTGCAAGCACTGGGTCATTCCTGACCCATGGGGTGCATCCTGACATTTCCAAGGCAGACTTTGTTTGCAGGGTGGTTTGCCAGTGCCTTCCCCAGTCATCTTCCCTTTACCCCCAGCAAGCTGGGTCCTCATTTTACCGACCTCGGAAGGATGGAAGGTGGAGTCAACCTTGAGCCGGCTACCCGAAACCGACTTCCGTCGGGATCGAACTCAGGTCGTGAGCAGAGCTTTTGACTGCAGTACTGCAGCTTAACACTCTGTGCCACGGGGCTCCTCTCGTTTTTAGGGACCTGTTTTATCTTGAATTTGAAAAAACGTGGACAAAATGTGGGGAAACACGGGGAGAGCCAGGCGACTTCTGACTTTCGGAAGCAGCGTGCATAATCAACACAAAGACCCGAAATCGTTGGAGGGGTGACCGCGAGGGAAACGAGCATGCGTAAAATGTCTTCAAGGGCCAGGGGTGGAAAACTCACACTGGGCACCAGGAGACGTAAGATACTGAAGAACAAACCATATATGTGAGTGTGTGCATATGTGTTAAGCACATGGGTAACCCTATGAACAAAGGGCCTTCAAAATGTAACACATAGTTAAATTATGGAACTCCCTGCCCCAGGAGGTGGTGATGGCTGCCAGCTTGGAAGGCTTGAAGAGGGAAGTGGACATGTTCATAGAGGAGAGGACTATTCATGGCTACTAGTAAAAATGGATACTAGCCATGATGCATACCTATTCTCTCCAGGATCAGAGGAGCATGCCCATTATATTAGGTGTTGTGGAGCACAGGCTGGACAATGCTGCTGCAGTCTTATTTGTGGGCTTCCTGGAAACACCTGGTTGGCCACTGTGTGAACAGACTGCTGGATTTGATGGGCCTTGGTCTGATCCAGCAGTGCCTTTCTTACGTTGTCATGTTCTTATGTTGTTCTTCTGTCCTGTCATTAAAAGCCTGGCTTAGCTCCTGCAAACTGAAGGCCTTGATTGAGTCAATCTGTCTCCCGTCTGGTCTTCCTCTTTTCCCACTGCTGTATATGAATTATCCATCTGCAATCTGATGCAGGGATTGTGTATGTGTGTAAAGTGTTGCCAATTCACAGCTGACTTATGGTGACCCCAGCAAGGGGCTTTCAAGGCAAGTGAGAAGCAGAGGTGGTTGGCCATTGCCTTCCTCTGCAAAGTCTTCCTTGGTGGTCTCTCATCCAAGTAACAGCCCTGCTTAGCTGCCAATTAGGGTTGCCAGCTCTGGGTTGGTTAAAACCTGGAGATTTTGGGGTTGTAATCCCAGGAGATCTCCAGCCATCACCTAGATGTTGCCAACCCTACTTCCAAAATCTGATGAGTTTGGGTTGTACCATGCCACTTTCCCTTCCAACATAGGGATTAAATACCAATAAATTGTGTGACAACACCCAAAAATGTGTACCCACTGTTTGCATCCTAAAGACCCGTGTGACTTTAAAAAAAAATGGCTAGACTTTCTGGGGGGATGGAACTTTGGATTTCTCTTCAGATCGTGGTTAGCAGGCAGGACCCCCCCCCCCCAAAAAAGTGTAACAATATCTAAGACCAGCCGAAGCAACCCAAAAGAGATGCTGAAGTTTTCACATCCTCCAGAATTAATTTTTTTTTATGGGAACCCTCATGGAAATCGTTTAGCTGTCCTCTTCCGACCTCTGGTGTTGAAAGCTCAATTTGCAGGCTTGTATTTGATCACCTAGACACCTGCCTGGTATTTGCTTTCCATAGTATTTTTTCCTCTGTTATAAAAAACTTCGGGGGTGGGGGACATTATCAAGACCATTTTGAGATATTTTGTTGCCCCAAGAAAGGTACACAACTTTAAGGCTCATACCCTACCAGAAAATATTTTTGTTAGTCTTTAAGGTGCTACTCGACTCTTGCCCTTTTTGACAACTTTAAGGCTGACAATGAAGAAACTGAAATTGTTCAAGATTTTCCATTCCTTTGGCTCCATCATCAACCAAAAGGGAGACTGCAGCCAAGAAACCAGAAGGAGATTGAGACTGGGAAGGGCAGCCACGAAGGAGCTAGAAAATATTCTGAAGTGTAAGGATGTATCACTGGCCACCAGGATCAAGTTAATTCGTGCCATCGTATTCCCTGTTACTACGTATGGGTATGAAAGCTGGACAGTGAAGAAAGCTGACCAGAAGAAAGTAGTTTCCTTTAAAATGTGCTGTTGGAGGAGAGTGTTACAGATACTGTGGACCACCAAAAAGACAAATAACTGGGTTCTAGATAAAATCAAGCCTGAACTGTCCCTAGAAGCTAAAATGACTAAAACTGAGGCTATAGTACTTTGAATCATAGAATAGAGTTGGATAGGTCCATGCAGGCCATCTACTCCCACCCCCTGCTCAATGCAGGATCAGCCAAGAGCATCCCTAACAAGTTTGTCCAGCCTCTTTGCTTAAAGACTGCCAGTGAGGGGGGGGGCTCACCACCTCCCTAGGTAGCTGATTCCACTGTCAAACAACTCTTACTGTAATTTTTTCCCCTAATATCCACCTGCTACCTTTCCGCCCACAATTTAAACCCATTATGGCGAGTCCTGACCTCTGATGCCAACAGGAACAGCTCCCTGCCCTCCTCTAAGTGAGACTTAGTTTGGTCACATTATGAGAAGACAAGACTCTCTGGAAGAGATAATAATGCTAGGGAAAGTGGAAGGCAGCAGGAAAAGAGGAAGACCCAACAAGAGATGGATTGACTCTATAAAGGAAGCCATGGCCCTCAATCTGCAATACCTAGAATCATAGAAACATAGAGTTGGAAGGGACCACCAGGGTCATCTAGTCCAACCCCCTGCACAATGCAGGGAATTCCAAACTACCTTCCCCCCACCCCCAGTGACCCCTACTCCATGCCCACAAGATGGCCAAGAGCAAGGCTGTTAAAGATAGGATATTTTGAAGGTCATTAATTCATAGGTTCGCTGTAATTCGGAAGTGACTTGACGGCACCTTAACACACACAAGAAAAGTTCATTCGTTGCCTGTTGCTACATCACTGCAAGCTATACAGTTGCCAACTCCAGTCTGGAAAATTCCTGAAGTTTTGAGGTCAGCACCTGGGGATGGCAGTCTTTGGGGGTGGGGGGCTCACGAAGGTTGGTTTGCCACAGAGTCCACCCTGCGAAGCAGCCATTTCCTCCGAGGGAACTGATTTCTGCGGCCTGGAGATCAGTTGTAATTCCGGGAGAACTTCCCCACCTGGAGGCTGTCCATCCCAGTGAAAACTGGCTGGATAATCCAGCCTTTGGAGAAGCAGTTTCCACCACTGAATTGCTGGGCCTTGGCTATTAGGAGGCTTTTGAAAACCAGAGGCATGAGAGCCAGCTGGCTCGCCAGCATAATGGACACAATCCTGGAGTTTCTGAAATGCAGAGTTCCCGTTGCGTGCGACAATCTGAATCAAAAGAAAAGGAGGCTGGAGCTCCAGCTAGAGAGACTATTTCCATATCTCAGGTACTGGTTAACATTTATTCAGTGCCAAAGGTGTGCTAGGTGCCACACAGAACATAAAAAAAAACATGACCTTTGCCTGGAGGAAGATAGTGGTGTGGATCAGTTATGCATCTGTCACCTCTAAGTGCTGCACTCATAACAAAAAGTCAGTCTCTTTGACCCCCTCCATTTCCTCCTGGGACAGATGCGCATGGCGTGGTGGAGTGGTTAAGAGCGGTGGTTTGGAGCGGTGGACTCTGATCTGGAGAACCGGGTTTGATTCTCCGCTCCTCCACGTGAGCGGCGGAGGCTAATCTGGAGAACCAGGTTGGTTTCCCCACTCCTCCACAGGAAGCCAGTTGGGTGACATTGGGCTAATCACAGCTCTCTCAGCCCCACCTACCTCTCAGGGTGTCTGTTGTGGGGAGGGGAAGGGAAGGTGATTGATTCTTCCTTAAGTGGTGGAGAAAGTTGGCATATGAAAAGCAACTTTTCTTCTTCTGTCTTGTGATACACAGAGGGTTGCCCTGTTGCTCGCTTTCGCACTGCCTCATGCATTCTGTTGTAATAACAGCAACATTTTCCATTTTGGAGGCTGGATTTCCAAAGTTAGCCAGGCTCGTGTGGAATGGGTGCCTCAGTGATGACATTATCTAGCCTAGCCCCCTCTCTCCCACAAAAGGGCCTGGGAAGGAGCATCTCATCTACCGGGAACCCCTCCCTTCACAAAATGGGACTGATCCCTACAATGATACGGGCAAGGAGACTGCTGTTGGGAACCAGGGGGGCGCACAGGCCCTCAGGCGGCCAGCTGTGCTGTAGATCACCAAACCCATGATGGGCAGCTCATTCCTGCGCTTTGCAGTGGCCAAGGACGGCATAGCCAAGGCACTGCTGCGGCACCTCCAGAGAGGTTCCCCAGCCAGCGAAAGGCTAAAAAAGGCTTTTTTAAATGTAAAAATTCAAAAATGGGGCATTTACCTTCACGAAGAACCGGCGAGGCTGAGCCAGGAAAGACCTGGAGCAGCAATGCTGTTTCGGAGGGGGCATTAGGAGGCAGCCTACCCACAGCCCTGCCCCCTGGAACGCCCCCCAGGAATGCCCCCCAGGATGCTGGTGCGAGCACCTGCGGCAGGACACTGGCGGGAGGCCAAGCCGGCATCCGTAGTCGGCACTGCTACGCCAGTCCTGGAATGCCACCACACGTGGCGCTATGCCGGCATCCACGGCACTTTGCCTGGTGCGAGTGGCACAGATGCCAGGAGAGGGGGCTGGTCTCCTCCTAAGTCTGTTCGGCCCCCAGTCTCAGGAATGACGTGGGAAGCAAGACTGCCCAGGACCCTGGCGAGTTGGAGGAGACGGCAGTGCAAATGGGAGAAGGTGGAATCGGAAAGAGTGGGTGTATTTTCTGGAGACATCTGTGACACGGGAGAAACGCAGACAGGAGTCCTGTGGGACTTTAAAGATGAGCCTCTAGCAGAAGCTTATGGTGATCCCCGGAAGCTCACAATAGATGCTTGCTTTTCAGGTGCCTGTTTTGTTTTTTTGTTGAAAAGGATGCCCATCAACTGTTGCAACTAACATTCCCCCCACCCAACCCCAGAATGGGGGGAAGCACATTTCAAATCAAAATGTTACTTTACCCATTGGTATTTCTGCAGACACTTCTTAGCACATCTGGGTGTGCCATGAAAAGTAGGGTTGCCAACGTCCAGGTGGGGCCTGGACAACTGGAATTACATGTGATCTCCACACTGCAGAGATCAGTTCGCGGGGAGAAAACGGCTACTTTGGTGGAAGGACTCTATAGTATACCACCGATTCTAGGTAAAATTCCTCCCCAAATCTCCCCCTCTACAGGCACTGCCCCCAAATCTCCAGGATTTTCTCAGGCTGGAGTTGGCAACCCCAATTGAAAGAGAAGCCCTGACCTTCTGAACCCTTTGCAGTTCATCAGCCTCTTTCCCCACAAGTGGCAATTTGCTATTTTAGCTTTTCTTTAAAGGTGAACTGAGACAGCGTAAGGAAAAGAAATTGGAGGGAGAACAGGAAAGTGTGAAACTGAATGGCGCCGGGAACAAAGACGTGTTTCAAAAGCCCGTCACAAAAGCAAGAAGCACGCCCTGCAAATTGAGTCAGGAGGATCGAGAATTATACGCAGCAGGGCTGCCGAGGCTTTTCAGATGTTCCAAATATCAGTCCCTGTCCTGCGCGGGGCACATATGTGCTGATGTGCAAGAGTTCCTGGAGGAAAATAACATATAATACCAAGAATGATTATTAGCAACTATTGAGAATGAAAAGTCAGAACATGTGTTGCAGAGAACGGCCAGCAGGGGGCAGGAGCATGCCGGATCAGCAGGATCTCTCCGCTCCAGAATCGCTTCAGTTTGCCTCAAACGTGGACTTTTGCTTCTGATTTTTTCTGGGTTTAGCCACCAGCCCTCCCTCTTCCCTCCCCATCTTAGCTGGATAATATGGCACATTCCCCCCCACCCCATTGTCACATTTTTCCTTTAACATACGGAGCAGTTTCTTCCTCCTGCGTTTCCTTGGAAGCCCAAGAGCAAACTGAAGGTTATCTTTCAAAAGAGTTTTGCATTCTCTTCATCTGCAGTGAATTCCTGATCTCCTTCCTCAGAGCCTCATTTCAGCGGCGTCTGCCGTGGCTCACTTGCACCTCTCAGGAGCCGAAGACGGCCCCAAGGAATCGCACCGCGCCGCTGTCCAGCTATGCCCCTTCACGCCCGCTGGTAGGCCTAATCATCATCCGGGTGCTTTTTAAGGAGTAACCGGGCCCCTGGAAATAATGCCACCGGACGCCGTTCAGCTTCCGGATGTTGTGTCCCGCCGGATAGTAGACTCCGTTCAGATTGGAGAGTCCGCAAGCATCAAACCACCAACCTGAGTGCAGAGGAATAGATGAAAAACAAGCAGAGGTTAAGTGTAAGACCATTTGTACGGCGCGCTAAGAAAAAGATCCTTCAAATCATGGAAAGTTTTAACACCACCGTCAGGTGTGGTTGTGTGAATTCCGTGCTCTGATAGAATTAGGAAAGCAGATAATCCTGCTTTTAAAGAGTGGTTTACAAAGGGGGATTTCAGCAGATGCAGGTCAGCTTATTTGTAGCATGGTTCCATTTGGAATATCGCACAGCGTGCTGACGCATCTGGCCATATGTGGAATTTCTTCCCTGGTGCAGAATTCAGCGTGCCCAGTATCTCTGCATCTACTTGCTTCAATGGGCAAGTTTCTCTACCAGGGTCCCCGACGTTTGGGATCCTGTAAGCACCTTTGGAATTATAACACAGGGAGGTGGACGCAACCACAAAATGGCCAGTGTGGAAGGAAGAGCCACACACACATGCAGAGAAGAAACCCAAGTGCAGGGGGAAATAAACTGGGAAAGAGGAGAGAGAATAAAGCCAACACCGGTTGCCAACTGCCACTGAAACACCGCTATTTTAATCTGCACAGCCAATCAGATTTCCAGTGGTCCATCAGCTGGGTAGGAACCCCACCTGACCTCATCCACTTTCTTAAAAACATTTGAAGGGCGCTAGGAAAGGTGTTGGTAGCAGCCATGGAACCCACAGGCATCACGTTGGGGGCCCCTGCTCTAGACCTTACGACTGCGAAGATAAACATACAGGCGGTTCCCTCCACCTCCCGAGCCCTCCTGCTCCTCTTTCCTTAGCAGAGGTTGCCCACACAAGGGCCTACTCACCTCCAGAAAGCATCTGGGCACATTTGCATATGCAGTTGTCATTATCCGAATCTCTTGTGCTGAAGTTGGTCCCTTGGAAGACCAAGCCGCTCTGCTTCCCGGCGGTGCCCTTGTAGCCTCTCAAAGAAAGCCTGAAGAACAAAAAGAGGGGCCATAGCTCAGTGGCAGAGCATCTGCTTGGCATGCAGAAGGTCCCAGGTTCAATCCCTGGCCTCTCCAGTTAAAGGGACCAGGTAGGAGGGAATGTGAAAGACCCCTGCCTGAGACTCTGGAGAGCTGCTGCCAGTCTGAGTAGGCAATACTGGCCTTGATGGACCAAGGGTCTGAGTCAGTAGAAGGCAGCTTAGTGTGTTCAAAGAGAGGAAGAAATGTCCAGAGGAGGGCAATGGAGATGGTGAGGGGTCTGGAGACCAAGGGGGTTACCGCACTTTGTATTCCCAGCGATGTATTAAGAGTTTGAAAATGTTATAAAAAATACTGTTCGCACTTTCTATGTATTCCCACCGATGTCTTAAGAGTTTGAAAACGTTATAAAAAATACTGTTCGCACTTTGTTTGGCCCCTTTAGCTCTGAAGACGTCTTCCAACCATTTATTAGCCATGGTATCCAAAAACCCTTTTAAGGGGCCTAACGCACTCAGTAGATACTACATTTAAAAAAACGTGTTATCCCGGCTAGATCGCACCTCAGACCTCCCGTTTCGGCTTGGAAATGCTTTGGAAGCGCCAGACATCTGTTTTTCCCCAAAACGCCTATACCACGATGTATTTCGTTATGTCGTTTCAAAACCGGCAAGCCAAGCGGTGTGTTCAATTACAAACGCTATTGTGTTCTCCTCCCCTCTTTTCGCAACACCCAATGAAAAGCCTTTCTCCTCCCACCATTTTCCCCCTCCCCTCCCGTTTGCATCCACCAATCTTTACTGCTACTAAATCCCCCCCCATAAGTGCTTGTGCAGAGGAGGGCGAGGGCTGGAAAAGCAGCAAAATTGCTGCGAGCGGCAGAGGGGGGAGGGGGAAGCAGCACGAGGAGGAAGGGAGAGAGACTGAGGAATAGAGAGAGCGCCCGCCCGCATGCGCGCACACACACACACACACACAAAAGTCAGGGCTCTCCAGTGCCGGCACAAAGTTTCTCCCCGCCTGTTCCTATCTTTCTCCCTCTCATCCCAGCGATAAAATGCAACATAGTTGCACCAACGCCCGCAAAGACGGCAGCTCTGTGATCAGCTCTGTGCAAGGAACGGCTCATTTTGGTTTATTTGGGGGGGGGGGATGCCTGCATTGGTTGTGATTAGGGTTTCCCTGCTGTGCAAATGAGGCAATTCTTAATGGCGTACAGCGCTCCCTCGGAGCAATGATATTGTGAATGCGTGAAACAAAGAAAGGGGAGGGGAGGCGGGGAAGCATCAGCTACGTAGACATGATGCGGTGCTCCCCCAAGCTCCTCCTCTCAACAGTGCAATATGACGATAAACCGTCTTGGGAGCAGTCTTCACAGGCACGGTGCAATCGGAAATGAAGAATACGCATCCAAAACACACACACCGAGCACGATGATACTCTGCTGTAAATTGTTGGTATGTTAAGCCTTTAAAGCGATGTTTTTTATAATATTTTCATACTCTTAATACATCGCTGGGAATACAAAGTGCGGTAACCCTCCAAGTCTTATGAGGAAAGGTTGAAGGAGCTGGGTATGTTTAGCCTGAAGAGGAGAAGACTGAGAGGTGATATGATAAACGGGGCTCCGACTTACCCGCAGAGCCCAAGGTTGCTGGGCTGGGCTGTGGCGGGCGCAAGCGAACCGGACAGCCCCCCCCTGCTCCGATTGCGGGCAGCCGCTGAACAGGGGGAGCCCGGGGCTTCTGGCCGGGGCGGGCTCCTCCACTCCTCAGGCAGCTGGATGGGGGAAAGCGGCGTCGTACCATGCGCTGCTTTTGCAGCTGCGTGCCTGCCCGCCCGTCATCGGAGGGAGCCAGTTTGAATGAGCCAATCAGGCTCAGGCTCCCAACGGGGGGGGGGGTGAGCTGGCCTCTGAGCAGCCGGACCTGAGTTTTTCACTCGGTCCGGCTTCCCAGCATTTAAAGAGGCCGCGCTCAGGGCAGCCCTCAGTCGGCTTCCAATTGTCCCTCCCACCCACCGCTGTATCATACTATTTGAGGTTTGTTTAATTTGTTCTTGCTCTTTTGTCACAACTTTGTGCGGTTTGGCATGGGGGCCGGATCCAGTTTGGGGGGGAAACTGGCCTGCGTGCCTTTTTCCCCAACAGGGAGGATCCCAATAAGGGATTTTGGGGGAGGCTGGAAGGGGACAGGCCAAGATGGAAGGCTGCCACGAACAACCCGGCGGGGGCTGTCAGGGGGCATGCCTTGCCATGTGCTGTCAAATGGCCTCCTTCCAAGTGGCGGGGGACCACACAGCTGGCTGCCGCCCTCGTGTGTCCCAGGAACTGCCATCTCAAAAGTGGCCCAGCATGGCTGGGTATTTTCATCGGCCTGCAATGGTGGCAGGCTGATGGTAGGATAATGCTCCCATGCCATGCCAATGCCTTGCTGCTGCAAACAATAAAGTTGTGCCATTCCTCCAAGCTGGTTGTATGTCATCTTTGGGTCACTCTGCTGGGGTATGGCTGGGTTCTCACTCTTAATGGGCCGGGTCCCGCTAGAGCGCCCCACACAATTAGGCACTAGCCCGGCAACCATCTTCAAGTACTTGAAGGGCTGTCACATAGAGGATTGTGCCGAGTTGTTTTCTGTTGCCCCAGAAGGTCGGACCAGAACCAACGGGTTGAAATTAAATCAAAAGAGTTTCCGTCTAGACATTAGGAATAATTTTCTAACAGTTAGAGCGGTTCCTCAGTGGAACAGGCTTCCTCAGGAGGTGGTGAGCTCTCCTTCCCTGCAAGTTTTAAAGAAGAGGTTAGATGGCCATCTGTCAGCAATGCTGATTCTGTGACCTTAGGCATGAGAGGGAGGGCATCTTGCCATCTTCTGGGCATGCAGTAGGGGTTACTGGGGTGTGTGGGAGTGGGGAGATAGTTTGGAATTTCCTGCATTGTTCAGGGGGATGGACTAGATGACCCTTGTGGTACCTTCCATGATTCTATGACTCACTCCGGGACAAGCTGGATACTTCTGTTAGTGCAAGAAGAGGCAGCGGGTACACCTCTATCGACGAATGGCAAAAGCCTTGGTGTTTGCTAGGGATCAGGACAAGCTCTTCCCATCCCAACATGCAGCAGGAGTTTCAAGCGTCAGACGCGCACCAGCTTTTTTCTGTTTGTGACCACAGCAGGCAGGGAGAAATGGCGACAGCCTCCAAAGCCCACTGTTTTTGCAAATCATCCTGTGGAGCTGTTTTTGGCTCTGTTTTGAAAAAAGAAATCATGCTACTTGTGGCCACAAGAGCCAACAGTGGCTCCGAAGGGAAGTTTGCAGACATGAAAACACCCGGTTGGGGGGGGGGGGCTAAAGCCGCTTCTCCCTGCTTGCTGTGGCCACAGTAGAAAAAAGCCAGTATGCGCCTGAGAGGCACAAAATTTCAATTGCATGTGTAATACAGTCCTCTTGTTCCCCAATGAACACGAGGACTCGGTAATGTGCGGGTAGAGCTTGAAGCCTGCACAGTAAATGCTGGCCAAGGAGCCTCATGGCGCTGCCAGTGTTGGTGAGGCGCTTTGGCTATAGGGTTGCCAGGTCCCTCTTCGCCACCGGTGGGAGATTTTTGGGGCAGAGCCTGAAGAGGGCGGGGTTTGGGGAGGGGAGGGACTTCCATGCAATAGAGTTCAATTGCCATTTTCTTCAGGTGAACTGATCTCTATTGGCTGGAAATCAGTTGAATTAGCAGGAGATCTCCTGCTACTACCTGGAGGTTGGCAACTCTATTTGGCTACCCACTGGAAACCGGCAGCCCTCAAGGCAGAAACCTACCAGAGGGAACACCCCCCCCCCATTGTCGCTCAGTGGTAGAGCATCTGCTTGGCATGCGGAAGGTCCCAGGTTCAACCCCCGGCATCTCCAGTTAAAAGGACCACGCTGTACAAGACGTAAGACCCTGGAGAGCTACTGGCAGTCTGAGGAGGCAAGACTGACCTCGTGGGGGCCAGTGGTCTGATTCAGTACAAGGCACCTTCATGTGCGTGTTATGGAGAAGAAGAAGAAGGAGTTGGTTTTTATATGCCAACTTTCTCTACCACTTAAGGCAGAATCAAACTGGCTTACAGCCACCTTCCCTGAGAGGTAGGTGGGGCTGAGAGAGCTCTAAGAGAACTGTGCCCAAGGTCACCCAGCTGGCTTTGTGTGAAGGGGGTGGGGAAACCAACCCGGTTCACCAGATTAGCCTCATGTGGAGGAGTGAGGAATCAAACCTGGTCCTCCAGATCAGAGTCCACCTCTCCAAACCACCACTTTTAACCACTACACCACGCTGGCTGAGCATGTGGAATTTCTTCCCTGGTGTACAATCTAATCCAACCCCCTGCACAATGCACAATGCAGGAAATTTACAACTACCTCCCCCCCTCCCCCCCCCCCACTGACCCCTACTCCATGCCCAGAAGATGGAAAAAAAATTCACCCCTCCAGGATCCCTGGCCAATCTGGCCTGGAGGAAAATTACTTCCTGATCCCAAAGTGGGGATTGGCACTACCCTGGGCATGTAAGAAAGGGTCACGAGAGCCAAGCACTGACGCAGCCCTTCCTTCCCTCCCTCTCATGATCTGCCTGAGGTCATAGGATCAGCCTTGCTGACAGATGGCCATCTAGCCTCTGCTTAGAAACCTCCAAAGAACGAGAGCCCACCACCTCCCGAGGAAGCCTGTTCCACTGAGGAACCTCTCTGTCAGAAAGTTCTTCCTAACGCCAAAAACTCTTGATTTAATTTCAACCCATCGGTTTGGGGTCCGACCTTTCTGGGGCAACAGAAAACGGACCGGCGGACCCACATTTTCAGAAGCTGTCGTCAGCACGCGTGTTTCTGTCTCTTTGTCATTTGTCCAGTTTTTGGTGGCAAGTCCTTAACATAATAGTACTGAGTATGACATTTATTTTCCTGCGTTCTCACTTACTGAACCTGTTGATGAGGAAGGCTGCTCTTTAGCTATATAAGTGTTATTATTTTCCCAGCCCACCCAATATTAATATTTCTAGGTTATATAAGTCTAACTTTGTGGGTTTGGCCCTCTATTGGAGTTTGGAGGGGGACGGTATTTTGTCCCTGTGTGCTTTTTGTTGAATAAATCAAACTAAAAAGTTTTAATTGGATTTTGAATAAATGCTCAGTTCATTTTGACTGATTTGAATTGTATTGCTATTATCTTCCTCAGTGGGTTGTGTAAACCACTATTGTGAGTAATGCTTTCTATAGGGTAGGGAGCACTGGGACCAAAAAGTCTGGGAACCACTGAGTTACATGCTCACAGTTGCAGCCCCCGTTAACATTCTGGGTGCCACATTCTGAATGGACTGAAGTTTCTGGAGTGTCTTCAAGGGCAGTCCCACGTACACTGTGTTACAATAGTCTGGCATGGCCGTTCCTAAGGCACTTGTGGCTGTGGCCTTTGAAATCCACCTCCTTCAGGAACAGCAGCATCTGGTGAGCCAGCCTAAGCCACTAGAAAACGCACTAAGCCTCCTTTTGCTTAAAAATTTTAGACATCCTAAATGACTGTGCCCTCGAACAGTCGGTCATAGACCCAACCAGAGGGGAGGCGATCCTGGATTTAATACTCTGTGGTGCTGCCAGTGACTTGGTGCGGGATGTGGATGTAGTTGAGCCAGTTGGCAATAATGATCACAATGGCATCAAATTTAATTTATGTGTAAGTGGGAAAGTGACAGAGAAATCTCACACAATTACCTTTGACTTTAAAAGAGGGAACTTCTCTAAAATGAGAAAACTGGTAAAGAGGAAGTTGAAAGGAACAGTTAGGAAAGTTAAATCTCTTGAAAAGGCTTGGGGGTTACTCAAGTCCACATTACTAGAGGCTCAGCTAGCTTGTATACCGCAGGTCAGGAAAGGTAGTAATAAGCCCAAGAGGTCACCACCATGGCTAACAGGTAAGGTGAAGGAAGCAATTAGAGAAAAAAAAGTCTTCCTTCAGAGACTGGAAGGTTTGCCCAAACGAAGCGAACAGAAGCAAACACAAACTTGCACAAAGGAAATGCAAGCAGATAATTAGAGATGCAAAAAAAGATTTTGAGGGGCATATTGCTAAACACATCAAAACAAACAATAAGAAATTCTTTAAGTATATTAGGAGTAGGAAACCAGCTAGGGAAGCGGTTGGACCATTGGATGACAATGGGAGTAAAGGAACTCTAAGGGAGGATAAAGCGATTGCTGAAAAACTAAATGAATTCTTCTCATCTGTCTTCACTGTTGAAGATACAGGGCAGATTCCTTCTCCTGAACAGAGATTTTGGAGAGGGGAAAATGAGGAACTGAGGCAAATAGTGGTAACAAGGCAGGAAGTCCTAGAACGTCTAGACAAACTGCAAACTAACAAGTCACAGGGACCAGACGGTATTCATCTTAGAGTTCTTCAAGAACTCAAATAGGAAACTGCTGAACTTCTAACAAATATATGTAATGTGTCCCTTCGATCATCCTCTGTACCAGAGGACTGGAGAATGGCCAATGTAACACCCATTTATAAAAAAAGGTTCCAGGGGGGACCCAGGAAATTACAGGCTAGTTAGCTTAACATCTGTTCCAGCTACATTGGTGGAAAGCATTATTAAAGATAGTATTGTCAAGCATATAGAAGGGCAAGGTCTGCTGGGCAAATCCAACATGGCTTCTGTAAGGGTAGGTCCTGTCTCACTAACCTTGCATACAAACATCCTTGTTTGCATGCTGCGTTTTGTTGTCCCGATTTAAACTTGTCCACGCAGCATACAAACAAGGATAAAAGAACATGAAAGATACTGCAGACTGGGCCAACCTGAGAAATCAGCAGTGGCTGAACATGGACTGACACAAACAGGACACAGGGTCTTATTCCAAGACACTAAAAGACTGGACAATTCTACCAACTATTTTGTCAGATTGCACAGAGAAGCCATTGAAATTCATAAACATCAGCACAACTTTAGAAGAAAAGAAGAGAGTTAACGAATGAATGAGGCTTGGCTTCCTGTCTTGAAAACCTCCAGACTAACAAAGACTACAGTCAACAATAGCCATGCAGATTAACTTTGGATTTCACACATTAACAGATCACTTCAGGATACAATGGTTCCATATTAACATACCACACCCTCATTAGCACATTATCTTGATACTTACAGGACAATGATTCGCACATTACCTTTGATACTTTTTGCAGGACAATGATTCAGCTCAACCCAACCCCTTTCTGACTATATATTACTCTTCCTACACACTTGACACTGAGAGACACTGTCCTTCAGTGTTACTCCTCTGAAGATGCCGGCCACAGCTGCTGGCGAAACGTCAGGAAAGAAAATACCAAGACCACGGTCACACAGCCCGGATAACCTACAAGAACCAATGAACTCTGACCGTGAAAGCCTTCGACAATATTATTTGAACTTAATCGAAAGGAAGCCCTGAAGCAGTGGGGGGGGGGAGCCCGGGGAAACGTCCCTGCATAAAAGGCCTCCGGTGTTCACAAGAAACAGCTCGTTTGACAGAGCCAGTTCTCTTGGCATTCTGACGGGAAGCCTTGCAAGGAACGCGACGGTGCCGATCGAGGGACAGCTGATGACGTGTCACATGGCCATTCTCCAGAGCAAAGCTCTCGTCCTCATAGCCCGTTTTGACTGTGTTGATTTAAGATCCCCTGGGATTGGTTTAAAGTTGGCTGTGCCCAGCGTTGCCATTTCGATGACCTCCATTGCTTTGGCGCCGGAAGCACGTACAAAACGGCTGTCTGCTCAATCTCCCCTGAACTGTACGACTAAGTGGACAAGACCAGTCATCCATCAGAGTTCTGGTCCAATTTGGGATCCTCTTTAAACGGGTGGTTTCTCAGGACAGGAAAGGCTCCGAGGGGATCAGGCCAAGAGGAGGAGTTGAGACAGCTGCATTATCCCCAGAGAGCTAGATTTGAGCCCAGCAGTACCTTACAGACCAACGAGATTTTGGGGGTATGAGCTTTTCAGAAAAGAAGAAGCAGAAGAGTATTTTTATATGCCAAATCGAACTGGATTGCAATCTCCTTCCCTTCCTCTCCTCACAACAGACACCTTGTGGGGTAGGTGGGTGTGAGAGAGTTCAGAGAGAACTGTGACTAGCTCAAGGTCACCCAGCTGGCTTCATGTGGAGGAGTGGGGAAACAAACCCAGTTCTCCAGTTTAGAGTCAGCCGCTCATGTAGAGGAGAGGGGAATCAAACCCGGTTCTCCAGATTAGAGTCCACCGCTCTTAACCACTACCCCACGCTGGCTCTCAAAGCTTCCTTCATCAGATACGTATGGAGATTTCTAAGTCCTTATATCGAAGGTTTATACCCTGGAAATCTTTTTGGTCTTTACGATAATATTGGACTTGAATCTAGCTTTTCCTACTGCAGATCAACACAGCTAGCCACCTGAAACTAAATTCTCTGACATTTACAGAAAAATATTACAGAGAAAAGGTGGACTATCATCCGCATTTCATGATGCCATAAATACTTTGGGCTTTGTGCGTGGAATCAGAGTGTTGAAATGTCATGCTTTAGATTTGCAGTTGTGCTCTTTGAACCGGATTTCTTTTTCTGAATTTCAATAGGATGTCAGTCAATAATAAAGAAGAAACAATCAAAGTTGGTATATCTGTGGACAAAGCACGGTTGTGGGCAAAGACCACATCCTACCTGTATCGCTGGCGCTCACTCCCCAGTTGGAACTTCTCGTACTGGGCGTAGGCGCGATTCCCTTCCCAATCCAGGAGCTCCACCCTCAAGGAATAGGCTCCCTGACTGGTTAGGAGATGGACCGCTTCATTACCCAGCCAGTATTCTCCAGCAGGATCCCCAAAGCCCTGTGAGGGGTGGAAAACCAGCAGTGAGTGAATCACTCGGTAACCTCATGGTTCAGGTGAGTGAGAGCGTGATCCTATACCCAATTACTAGGAAGTAAATTCCATTGGATTAGTGGGATTTACTCCTGATTAAACACGCATTGCACCAGCACGCTGATGTCACGAAACAGATGGCAAGCCAACCATGCTCAGTAGGACTTCCCAAATGCTAAAGTGTCACAAAAGTTGCAGAAGCACTTTTGGTCGGGTTCCCATTTGCCCATTTATGGCAGGAGACCAGGGTTGCCAGCTCTAGGGTTGGGAACCTCCAGGTACTAGCTGGAGATCTCCTCCTATTACAACTGATCTCCAGCCGATAGAGATCAGTTCACCTGGAGGAAATGGCCGCTCTGGCCATTGGACTCTTGCCATTGGACTCTATGGCATTGATGTCCCTCCCCTTCCCAAACCCCGCCCTCCTCAGGCTCCGCCACAAAAACCTCCCGCCAACCTCCTGATCTCTATCGGCTGGAGATCAGTTGTAATAGGAGGAGATCTCCAGCTAGTACCTGGAGGTTAAACACAAATCTAACACAGAAGGGCTACAAAATGTATCAAACTAAACAAAAACTGTATTAACAGACAAGCAAAAAAACACACACACAATACAACTATATATACAATAACATTCAAACACAGCTATGTGACTGATAAAATATCAGTTCTTAAAAAAGTCACAGCTTGTTCTTTATCTTTTCGTATATCACAAGTGTGAAAACCAGCAGACAGTCATATCTGAAGGAGGAAGGTCAACAAGTGAAGACGGCCGTTATTGTATATATAGTTGTATTGTGTGTTTTTTTGCATGACTGTTAATACAGTTTTTGTTTAGTTTGATACATTTTGTAGCCCTTCTGCATCAGATTTGTGCTTGACTACTTATTGTGCACAGAGGTGTCAAATTGCATTAGTACCTGGAGGTTGGCGACCCTCCTGCTGCCTCAGATGGCAAAACCCCTTCAGCACCCTCGGACCCAAACTTTTGTTGCCAGCGGCCCACAACGTGACGTCACACCTCTCTAGGAATTGGCTGAAACTCGAAGGTAAAACCGTAGAGGTTTTGGCGATTCCTAGAAAGGACTGGTGTCACTCCCACCCCATGTTGCCTCCCATTGGTCTCCCTAACTCAGACCTGCTTATACTCCTTCCAGTTCCGCTGGAAACTGACGCTGCCGTTGATGCGATGCTGGATAACGGTCCACCCTCCGCCGTCTGTCTCCATGTCGCAATAAGCCTGCCGAAAGGAGGGAAGCAGAAAGGGATGTTCAGCTACTACCTGGAGGTTGCCAACTTTACTCTAGGTGCAGCACCTGGAGATATCCCAGAATCACAACTGATCTCCAGACGGCACCGATCAGTTCCCCTGGAGAAAATGGCTGCTTTGGAGGGTGACATTATGCCCCGCCGAGGTTCCTCCCTTCTGCAAACTCCACCCTCTCCTGGCTCCACCCAAGATCTCCAGAATTTCTGAACCTGGAGCTGGCAACCCTACAGGAGAGGTTTCCCACCCCGGCGCTCTCCAGTGTCAGACCTCCCGCAAGGCTGCTACATCGTATTTGTTCCGACCGTCCCCTGGCATCTATTGCTCCAATGAACATTTTGCGAACCCCGGTCTTCTTTCCCTACCACATGGCGCTAAATTTCATGGCCAAAGCACCCTCGTGCCATTAGAATAGAACGTGCAAATCACATCACTCTATGTACCTTTCTACATCTATACCTATAAATCTATCTCTATCTCTGTCACTATTTCTCTATCTATAGAATCATAGAGTTGGAAGGGACCACGAGGGTCATCTAGTCCAACCCCCTGCACAATGCAGGAAATTCACAACTACCTCCCCCCACACCCCCAGTGACATTCTCATTCTCTCTCTCTCTCTTTCTCTCTCTTTCTCTCTCTTTCTCTCTCTCTCTCTTTCTTTCTCTCTCTCTCTCTCTCTCTCTATATATATATATACATATATACATATACACATATATACATATACACACACACACACACACACACACACACACACACACATATATATATATATATATATATATATATATATATATATATATATATATATATATATATATATATATATATATATATATATATATATATCTGTCCTCCCAAAGGGATTCCCAGACATTTCCTTTGGGAGCAAGAGAGGAAAAGTATTTTTATCCGCAGATATACAATTGGGCATGGAGAGGGGGTGGGGAGCAAGCTAAGTTTAAGGCTCTTTTGGTTTTACTGACCTTCTTGGGCTCTGTCAGATTGTTGATACGGAGAGCAAAAATCCCGCTGAGGTTGAGTCCCGACTGCTGGATTTCTGCACAGTCTTGGAAGAGCCGGTCGTCTTTCTTCAGTGGAACTAGCCGGGGAAAACGCAAATCGCAAAGAGCTGCTTGCTATCTGTCTCAGGCCTCCCGTGTCCTGAACTAATAGTAATAATCACTTTGTGGGGATTTGAACCCAGGTCGCCCAGCTCCGACACTCTTAACCACTATACTACACTGGCCATAGAGTCCACCCTCCAAAGCAGCCATTTTTATTTCTGGAGGAACTAATCTCGGTCAGGAGATCAGTTGTAATTCTGGGAAATTTACCCCCAAAGCCCCAGGAATTTCCCAGCCTGGACTTGGCAAGCTTAGTTGCTGTCCTGCAGCTCCTCCCCTCAGGATGCCTACGCCGACAGGTTGGAAGGGTGTTGTCAAGGGCTGCAAACCTCCAGGGGGTGGCTGGAGATCTCCTGGGATTACAACTGATGTCCAGGCAACAGAGATCAGCTCCCCTGGAGAAAATGGCCTCTTTGGAAGGTGGACTCTATGGCATTATACCCCATGGAGGTTCCAGCATGGTGTAGTGGTTAAGAGCGGTGGTTTGGAGCCGCGGACTCTAATCTGGAGAACCCCCACTCCTCCACATGAGCGGCAGAGGCTAATCTGGTGAAGTGGATTTGTTTCCCCACTCCTACACACGAAGCCAGCTGGGTGACCTCGGGCTAGTCACAGCTCTCTTAGAGATCTCTCAGCCCCACCTACATCACAGGGTGTCTTTTGGGAGGAGAGGAAGGGAAGGTGATTGTAAGCTGGTTTGATTCTCCCTTAAGTGGTAGAGAAAGTCAGCATATAAAAACCAATTCTTCATTTTCTCCTCCCCAAACCTTCCTTAGGCTCCACCCTCCCAAATCTCCAGGTGTTCCCCAACACGCCGGAGCTGGCAACCCT
Organism: Euleptes europaea; assembly: GCF_029931775.1. NCBI lineage: Eukaryota > Metazoa > Chordata > Lepidosauria > Squamata > Sphaerodactylidae > Euleptes > Euleptes europaea. The sequence continues at coordinate 136,650,740 of NC_079313.1, forward strand.
AATGGTGTCCTTGTTGTCTGTGCATGCCCACTAGCAGCAGGCCACTCCCAGAAGCAGCAAAAAAACAACAACCCACAGTTGTTTTTATGGGCTCCCGACTCAGTCAGTGAACACATGAACACAAGAAGCTGCCTTATACTGAATCAGACCCCTTGGTCCATCAAAGTCAGCATTGTCTGCTCAGACCGGCAGCGGCTCTCCAGGGTCTCAGGCAGAGGTCTTTCCCATCACTTCTTTGCCCAGTCCCTTTAAGTGGAGATTCTGGGGATTGATCCTGGGACCTTCTGCATGCCAAGCAGAGGCTCTACCACTGAACCACGATCCCTTTCCAAGGCTCTCCAGGGTCTCAGGCAGGGGTCTTTCACATCCCTTACTTGTCTAGTCCTTTTAACTGAAGATGCCGGGGATTGAACCTGGGACCTTCTGCGTGCCTAGCAGAGGCTCTAACCACTGAGCCACCACCCCTCCCCAATGGAGCTCTGCCACCCATCGGAGGCACCCAACCCATGAGTTGAAGATCACCGGCTTGAAGACATGATCCATAAATCACTGGGGCAGGAAGAGTCTTGAGGGAGGAAGTCCGGAAGTGATGTGGGGGGGTCCCCCAGGCACCCTTCTGCCTCTTCTCAACCTTCCACTCACCTTTGCCCTGGGAGACCAGCTGGACCAAATTCTGGACGGACTCCAGGAGCTGCAACTGCTGCAGCTGGAGAAGGCTGCTGTTGGTGTTGCTGGCATGGAGGGTCTTCTCCAGGCCCTCGATGGTGCCGCTCTGGTCGCTCACCAGCTGCTGGAGCTGCTCCTTCTCCAGCCGGATCCCCTCCAGCTCCAGCAGGTGCTTCGCCTCCATCTGCTGGACTCGAGTCTCTAAAAGGCTGCCGAGGGAAGTGTTTATGCATGGGAGGTCATTTGTGCGTGGGTACTTTGAACACCTGAACCCATGATGGGGAGGAGGGAGGGTCAGTCTTCTCCTCTTCAGGCTAAACGTACCCAGCTCCTTCAACTTTTCCTCCTAGGACATGGTCTCCAGACCCTTCACCATCTTGGTTGCCCTCCTCTGGACCCGTTCTGCTTGTCTACATCCTTCTTAAATTGCGGTGCCCAGAACTGAACACAATATTCTAGGTGAGGTCTAACCATCACTTCGCGTTATCTGGACACTCTACTTCTGTTGATGCAGCCCAAGATTGCATTTGCCTTTTTAGCTACCGCATTGCACTGCTGACTCATGTTCAGTGTTTGGTACGAAGACCCCAAGATCCTTTTCGCACACACTACTGCTGAAACAAGTCTCCCCCATCCTATAATTATGCATTGGATTTTTCCTACCTAAATGCAGAACTTTACATTTATCTCTGTTGAAATCCCCAACATTGTGCCCGTGGGCAGCATGGAACCCACCGACACCTTTCCTGGCGCCCACCAAGGGTTTTTAGAAAGTGGGCAGGGCCAGATGGGGCTTTTCCCCAGGAAGGGTTCTGATTGGCCACGGGGGATTTGATTGGCTGTGCAGATTTTTTAAAAAAACGTTGCTTCGGGAGCAGCTGCCACCACGGCCAAAAGATCTTGGGCAAAAACACACGGTCGCTTTATCCTACTTTAATCCCTGTTTCAACCAGGATTCAGCCAGGATCGAACGCATGCATTTTGCCTAATGTGCGTTCGGTCCTGGCTAAAACAGGGATTAAAGGAGGAAAAAGCGACCGTGCGTTTTCGCCCCTTTTCTGTGTGACTGCAGGGAAGCTGCAGTAGCCATTGTGTGGCTGGCTTTCCCTCCTCCAGCAGGAATTTGCCAGTCCAGAATTGGGAACCCCAAGGGCTCAGCTCTGCTGGCTCTTGCAAAGGGGGGCAGCCGCTGACCCTCAGCTCGCCGCTCATGGAAGAAGCCCCGCTCCACGGGAGGCTGAGAGCTGCATTCCAGGAGAGCCGAGACTGAGATAAGGGAGTGAGGCCAGAACAGTCAGGGGTCGATAAGAACGTGTCAGGATTGCATGTCTGGACCCTGAATCAACACCAAAGAGCCCCCCAGCTATGCAGGCTTTCTGGCAGCTCAAAGGCTTAACAAAGAGGAGATTTGCGACCCCCGGGGGAGGGTGTTCGCAGAGTGAGAAGAAAAGGAAGTCACAAATTTTCCTTGGATTTGCCGCTCACACATTTTTCCCATCCAGATTCTCAAAACTCAACGATAAGCCCCCATGCAGAGTTCTGAGAGCTCGGATGGGGAAAATGTGCCTCCAGAGAGCAGCAAATCCAAGGCAAAACCTCCTGTGCATAAATGGCCTTTAAGGGAGTATCTAGGGTTGCCAACCTCTAGGTTGAGCCTGGAGAACTCCCAGAATTATGACTGGTCTCCAGGCGACAAAGATCAGTTCCCCTGGAGAAAACAGCCGCTTTGGAGGGTGGTCTCTATGGCACTCCGCCCCTGCTGCGCTCCCTCCCTTCCCCCAAATTCCACCCAGTGTGGTGTAGTGGCTTCCTCTCCTTCCCTGGATGTTTTCAAGCAGAGGCTAGATGGCCTTCTGTCAGCAATGCTGATTCTATGACCTTAGGCAGATCACAAGAGGGAGGGCATCTTGGCCATCTTCTGGACATGGAGTAGTAGCCACTGGGGATGTAAGGGAGGTAGTTGTGACCTTACCTGTTTTGGCTCTGCAGTTTCTGGATCTCGGTGGTCTGCAGCAGGAGCTGGGTCTCCAGCTTGTTTGTGGACAGCGAGTTCTCCAGGAGTTGGATCTCGATGCGGGAGGTCTGGTTGAGCACCTGGCAGAGAGCAAAACCGGAGGTCAGGGCTGAAGCCGGAGCCAGGACTCCTGAGAGAGGTTCAGAGAGTAGCTATCAGCACAATTCTATGCAGAGTTACTCCAGCCAAATTGGGCTTAGACTGGAGTAACTCTCCTTAGGATTGCACTGTATAGTCATTTATGCTTGGTTGTTAGCCCCGCGAGCCCTGCAGGATTGCTTCGCGTCTACTTTTGACTTATTCATGATTTCCTGGCCCCTCAGCACTCAATTTGCACCCAGTGAGCATTTGTGCTGCATTTCTAGGAACCTGTTTTACTGCAAATTTCACCTTTGCCTTGATACCAAATCGAAGTTAGTTGAGCCAAAAATCATGAATAACTCTTACTTCGGACTTACGACTATCCTGACCTTCCCACCCACCCTTCTCGTCTCTCCTCCACCTAATCCATCCAGCCCTCCTCTAACTCCCCCCTCGACCCCCCTCTCACACCCAGCGAATGCGATTTTTAACCCCCACACATACACACATTCCATTTTGACCACAGTTTAATGTGTGTGCTTGTTAAGTGCCGTCAAGTCGCTTCCGACTCATGGCGACCCTATGAATGAAAGTCCTCCAAAATGTCCTAACTTTGACAGCCTTGCTGACATCTTGCAAACTGAAGGCTGTGGTTTCCTTTATGGAGTCAATCCATCTCTTGTTGGGTCTTCCTCTTTTCCTGCTGCCCTCAACTTTTCCTAGCAAGACTGTCTTTTCCAGTGACTCTTGTCTTCTCATGACATGACCAAAATACGATAGCCTCAGTTTAGTCATTTTAGCTTCTAGGGTCAGTTCAGGCTTGATTTGATCTATAACCCACTGATTTGTTTTTTGGCAGTCCACGGAATCCGTAACACACTCCTCCAACACCTCAGTTTAATCCCCCCCCCCAAATATTAAACTATATTGCTAAAGCGATAATAGAAATGCTCGGCATTGCAAAAATGTCCGGCATCGCAAAAATTTTGCAATACAGTGTCTGTGTGTGTGTGTGTGTGTGTGTGTGTGTGTGTGTGAGAGAGAGAGAGAGAGAGAGAGAGAGAGAAATATTGATTTGCGAGTCGTGATTACTTTTCCTAACACAGAATCTGTAGCCCCAAAGACACTCTAGACCTCAGAGAGGGAGAGATGCCTTCAGCTTGGGGGCTCAGTAGGGTTGCCAGGTCCCTCTTCGCCACCAGAGGGAGGTTTTGGGGGCAGAGCCTGAGGAGGGTGGGGTTTAGAGGAGGGGAGGGACCTCAATGCCATAGAGTCCAATTGTCAAAGCAGCCCTTTTCTCCAGGTGAGCTGGTCTCTATCAGCTGGAGATCCGTTGTAATAGCAGGAGATCTCCAGCTAGTACCTGGAGGTTGGAGCAACCCAAAACAGCACTACAACAATTTTTTAATGCAAAGAATAAGTGAATTTTATAATAGTGAAAAAGTGCAAAATAGATACAAATATATACAAAAAGGAGATAAAACAAGATACAAATTTCCAATATGCAATCGAATAAATATGACCAACACCTGAGCCTCCACGTCCGTCAGCTTCCTGGTCTGCTCAGCCGTCTGGTTCAAGAGGTGAGTTCCGATCTCCAGCATGGTGGCCGTCTGGTTCTGCACCGCGTTCTGCTGGATCTGCACCATCTCTGACTTCATATTCATCTGGATGTAGCTCTCCAGCTGAAAGGAGAACAGCCAAAGGTTGGGGGGGGCATTTGGCCCCCCTCTCTCTGTCATCCCCAGCCCAAGCTGCCTTCCAGTCTGTCTCCTGCTCATTCCACAAAGCCGAATCCTCCGCCTCCCTGTTTCCCCAAACAGAGACTCCCTCTTGCGTGAAATCACTGCCGGGCTGGTCTCTGGAGGGACCCCTCGGATCCTCTTGCCTCTTCAGCGATGCCAAACCTGGCCAGGAGCCATCCCGAAGAAACAGAATTATGTCTCAAGGCAAGCTGACCTCGGTTGTCTTGGAAACATTGTGCTATGAAGCAAAAACTCAACCCGTATATTAACTTGGGGTCAGGGCATGCTGTCGGCAACCTGGATCCCTGCCTCCCGAAAAAAATAAAATAAATCTCCTCTTGGAGAAATTAATCTAGAGAAATGTTGGCAAACAGTAATGTTGGAGGCTCGGTCTGTCCTCGAAATCCCTCTGGTTTTCAAAACTTCCATGTAGTTTCCCCCACTCTCCCCGAATTACAGCTCCAAACAGAGATAGTTCCTCCATGGGGAAAAGCTTTGGAAGATGGACTCTATGGCATTATGTTAGGGTTGCCAGCTCCAGGTTGGAAACTACCTGAAGATGTTGGGGGTGGAGCCAAAAGAAGATGGGGTTTGGGGAGGGGAGGGACTTCGATGGGGTATAATGCCATACAGTCAACCTTACAAAGCAGCCATTTTCTCCAGGTGAAACTGATCTCTATCACCTGGAGATCAGTTGTAATAGCGGATGGCAGTGGGAAAAATTGATGGAGAGATAGGGTTGCCAGGTCCCTTTTTGCCACCAGCAGGAGGTTTTGGGGCGAAGCCTGAGGAGGGCAGGGTTTGGGGAGGGGAGGGACGTCAATGCCATAGAATCCAATGGCCAAAGCGGTCATTTTCTCCAGGTGAACTGATCTCTATCGGCTGGAGATCAGTTGTAATAGCAGGAGATCTCCAGCTACTACCTGAAGGTTGGCAACCCTATGGCGAGAAGACAAATCGATGGCAACCTGGCCAGGCTACAGCAGTGGTTAAATCCAAACTGGGTGTCCCTCTCCCAGCTCCAGGGACACCCAAAGCAGATTTAAAGGTGGCAGCACTTTAGCAGGAGGGTTCCAAAGGGAGGCTTCGGCGAGAGGATTCTGAACTGGAATTCGCATGGAGGGTTGCTATACTTGGACTCAACAAGGATCAGGACTAGTTGGCTCACCACAGGAAGTACTGTAGGGGCTGTGGCTCAGTGGCAGAGCATCTGTGTGGCATGCAGAAGGTCCCAGGTTCAATCCCCGGCATCTCCAGTTAAAGGGACCAGGCAAGTACGTGATGTGAAAGACCTCTGCCTGAGACCCTGGAGAGCTGCTGCCAGTCTGAGTAAACAACACTGACCTTGATGACTGGGTAGAAGAAGAAGAAGAAGAGTTGATTTTTATATGCCGACTTTCTCTACTACTTAAGGGAGAATCAAACCGGCTTACAATCACCTTCCCTTCCCCTCCCCACAACAGACACCCTGTGAGGTAGGTGGGGCTGAGAGAGTGTGACTAGCCCAAGTTCACCCAGTTGGCTTCATGTGTAGGAGTGGGGAAACCAACCTGGTTCACCAGATTAGTGTCCACCGCTCACGTGGAGGAGTGGGGAATCAAACCCAGTTCTCCAGATCAGAGTCCACCACTCCAAACCACTGCACTTAACACTACACCACACTGTCTCTCTAGGGGCTGTGGCTCAGTGGTAGAGCATCTGCGTGGAATGCAGAAGGTCCCCAGTTCAATAACCGGCATCTCCAGTTAAAAGGACCAGGCAGTAGGTGATGTGAAAGGCCTCTGCCTGAGACCTTGGAGAGTTATTGCCCATGAGAATAGACTATACTGGCCATGACGGACCATGGATCTGATCCAGTATAAGGCAGCTTCATGTGTACTGGCCCCTCATTATACACATACATACACTATTTGGATTTAGGGTTGCCAGATCCCTCTTTGCCATCAATGGGAGGTTTTTGGGGCGGAGACTGAGGAGGGCGGGGTTCAGGAGGGAGGGGCTTCAATACCATAGAGTCCAATTGCCAATGCGGCCATTTTCTCCAGGTGAACTGATCTCTATTGGCTGGAAATCAGTTGTAATAGCAGGAGATCTCCTGCTGCCACCTGGAGGTTGGCAACCCTATTTGGCTGCATTCTGCTCTGCTATTTCATCAGCAGTCAGGAGTGTTCTGCCCCCCACTCCAAGCGGATCCTTTAATCTTCTGGCTGGGGCTCTTTTTAATTAGTACCCTGCATAATTATCACATCCATGTCATGGGGGTGCCCTGACCTGGATAGGCCCAGGCTAGCCTGATCTCAGATCTCAGAAGCTAAGTAGGGCTGGCCCTGGTTAGAATTAGGATGGGAGACTTTCAAGGAATACCAGGGAGGTGATGCAGAGGCAGACAGTGGCAAACCGCCTTCCAGCGTCACTTGCCTTGGAAACCCTACGGGGTTGCCATAAATCAGCTGAGACTTGAAGGCACAAAAAAAGTCATGGGGGTCCTCTGTCCAGCTCTAATCTGGTGAACCAAGTTGGTTTCCCCACTCCTCCACATGAGTGGCGGTGCACAGAGCCTAGAAGGTTAAAATTGTCTCTTTAGGTTATCTGGGCTGTGTAACCGTGGTCTTGGTATTTTCTTTCCTGACGTTTCGCCAGCAGCGGTGGCCGGCATCTTCAGAGGAGTAACACTGAAGGACAGTGTCTCTCAGTGTCAAGTGTGTAGGAAGAGTAATATATAGTCAGAAAGGGGTTGGGTTGAGCTGAATCATTGTCCTGCAAAAAGTATCAAAGGTAATGTGCTAATCATAGTCCTGTAAGTACCAAGCTAATGTGCTAATGACGGTGTGGTATGTTAATGTGGAACCATTGTATCCTGAAGTGATCTGATAATGTGTGCAATCCAAAGCTAATCTGCATGGCTATTGTTGACTGTAGTCTTTGTTAGTCTGGAGGTTTTCAGGACAGGAAGCCAAGCCTTATTCATTCTTAAACTTTAGGATACAATGGTTCCATTTTAACATACCACACCCTCACTAGCACATTATCTTGATACTTACAGGACAATGATTAGCACATTACCTTTGATACTTTTTGCAGGACAATGATTCAGCTCAACCCAACCCCTTTCTGACTATATATTACTCTTCCTACACACTTGACACTGAAAGACCCTGTCCTTCAGTGTTATTCCTCTGAAGATGCCTGCCACAGCTGCTGGCGAAACATCAGGAAAGAAAATACCAAGACCACGGTCACACAGCCCGGATAACCTACAAGAACCAATGAACTCTGACCGTGAAAGCCTTCGACAATATTTTAAAATTGTCTCTTTCAAATTTTATCTCCATGTAGAGAAAATGATTTGTGTAGGTTATTCTATTAGAAACGGATATATTTTTGCCATTTATACTAACATGTAAAGGTTTAACACAGTGTAGTAAAATAACTGATGTTAGAAGGCTGGAATAGATAATATTTCGATATCTCTATAAACCATATTTCTGTGTTGGGTGAATGTCCTGACTTGTGAAGGCCATGCAGATATGTAACGTTTATGTATGTTCTCTTTTCCTGTATTTCCCCTACCCTTTTCCTTTATAATAAAAATAAAAAACACTATTTTTAAAAAAAAGAGTGGTGATTTGGAGCAGTGGACGCTAATCTGGTGAGCAGGAGTTGGTTTCCCCACTCCTACACATGAAGCCAGGTGGGCGACCTTGGGCTAGTCACAGCTCTCTCAGCCCTACCTACCTCACAAGGTGTCTGTTGTAGGGAGGAGAAAGGAAGGGGATTGTAAGCCGGCTTGATTCTCCCTTAAGGGGTAGAGAAAGTCGGCCTAGAAAAACCAACTCTTCTTCTTCTAGGCAACCTAAAACTTCATGTATCTGATGAAGCGAGCCGTGGCTCGCAACTGCTTCTGCCCCAATAAATGCGCTTCCCCAGGGCTCTCTGTTGTTTTGGCTGCAGCGCACTAACACAGCAACCCCTCTGGAATTTGTCCTTTAGGGAACAATTTGTCTTCTCTGCGCGGTTTCCAGATTTCACAATACCAAGTGTTGTTTATGAACTATGGGAGATTTAAATAGCAGTTTGCATGGGGGTATTCTTTTGCTTTTGCTTGAATGGTCATGGTTATGAGTGTTTTTTCAGCATTGTTTTTTTCCCTTTATGGAGTGACTGTACCCTGACGTCTCATATGAGGAGAGGTTCGGTGGTGTGTCCCTGTTTAAGCTTGTGTGGTGTAGTGGTTAGAGCATCAGGCTAAGACCTTTGGAGGATGGATGGTATGAAATTATACACTGCTGATAGGATTGCCAGGGGGTGGGCCTTGGGGAGGGATGGTAGTAGGGTATAATGCCATAAAGTCCACCCTCCAAAGCGACCATTTTCTCCAGGGGAACTGACCTCTGTCATCTGGAGATCAGACATAATTCCAGGGGATCTCCAGGCCCCACCTGGAGGTTCCTCCCCTGGCTCCACCCCCTACATTTCCAGGAATTTTCCAACCTACAGTTGGCACCCCACCTGGAGGCCACAGAAGTTGCCAATCTCTGATCTGGATAGGCAACCGATAGGGTTGCCAGGTCCCTCTTCGCCACTGGCGGGAGTTTTTGGGGGCGGAGCCTGAAGAGGCAGCGGTTTGGGGAGGGGAGGGACTTCAATGCCATAGAGTCCAATGGCCAAAGCGGCCATTTTCTCCAGGGGAACTGATCTCTATCAGCTGGAGATCAGTTGTAATAGCAGGAGATCTCCAGTCAGTACCTGGAGGTTGGCAACCCTAGCAACCGGTCTGAGAGGCAGCTAAGCTACAATTGACCCTGTGGATAAGAACATAAGCAAAGCACTGCTGGATCAGACCCAGGCCCATCAAGTCCAGCACTCTGTTCACACAGTGGCCAACCAGATGCCTCTAGGAAGCCCCCAAACAAGACGACTGCAACCCGGAGCTGGCAACCGTATTCATTGCCATAGATGCAATACATCGATGTTAGTTGAAAGGCTAGGTTATCCTTTCAGTAGAATTGCATGAATTACAAAATCTGTTTGTTGGTTTTTTTTCTATTACATATTTGTTGAGAACCACTTTGGGGGCTACGGCAACACATTTTGAAAATAGAGAGACAGACAAATCGCTGGCATAGAAGCCTGATCCATGAAGTTAAGCTAATGGATGGTCAGGATCTGGCCGAGGGTACTCAGCCGGCTTCATCGCAGGCCAGTGGACGCTTGCGGAAGACGGAAAGCTGCTTTGGGTTTAGGACACAAATGAAAGACAGATGTCGCTTCCTCTTTCTTAATCCGCCAGGGAGATGAGTTTCCCAAAACTCTTCTATTTTTAGGAGAAAGTTATAAATGCGGCGTTTGTTCGATATGATACATTCCAGGTGCCCGTTTCTTGGAAGGACTGGTGGGAGACGGGGAAAAGAGATCAAAAGCTGGTCAGGCCACTGGAAAATAGAAATGGGCAGTGGGCAGGGGAAAGAGGCAGCAAGATAAGGGCCTGGCAGGGGTGTTGTGCCACCAGAAAAGCTACCCAATCTTCCTGCCAAAACTAAATAATCCGGACTAGAGTTTCCACTTTATTCCAGTCATTGTTCAGTCTCAGTGGTTTTGAACAGCCTTTTCAATTTTCTATAAGCATGAGTTCTATGTTTATGTGAGCTTAGGGTTGCTAGGAAAAGAGGAAGACCCAACAAGAGATGGATTGACTCAATAAAGGAAGCCACGGCCCTCAGTTTGCAAGATCTGAGCAAGGCTGTCAAGGATAGGACATTTTGGAGGACATTGATTCATAGTGAGTCAGAAGCTACTTGATGGCACTTAACACACACACAAACACAGGGTTGCCAACTTCCAGGTACTAGCTGGAGATCGCCTGCTATTACAACTGATCTCCAGCCAATAGAAATCAGTTCCCCTGGAAAAAATGGCCGCTTTGGCAATTGGACTCTATGGCCTGGAAGTCCCTCTCCAAATCCTGTCCTCCTCTGGCTCCACTCCAGTTCCCCTGGAGAAAATGGCCGCTTTGGCAATTGGACTCTATGGCATGGAAGCCCCTCTCCAAACCCTGTCCTCCTCTGGCTCCACCCCAAAAACCTCCCGCTGGTGGTGAAGAGGGACCTGGCAACTCTGTGTGAGCTGTTCCATTCTCTTGGGCTGTACCCGCTAGGCAAAGGCAAATGTTTTGCTTGTATCCACTGGCAGGCAAGCAGAGACGCTCAGGGAAAGGGAGGGGAAAGAGTCTCAGCATCATTGCCTGCAATGCAATGATGTCGTTTACGGCACACACTGGAAGTAATGCCATCACATTCCTGGCAACATGAAGACACTCCGGTATTTGGCAAAAACTCTACGGTAAAATGAATACTATGATAGAGGTTTTGCCCAAATACCAGTGTCCCTGCAGCACCAACCATGTGATTATGTCACTTCTGGAGCGCACCAAAGTGACTCTGCTGCCTTGCCAGTGACGACACCATGACGCTGGTATAGGCCTCCCCCACTGCCAGTAAATCCCCAACCCACCCCAACCCATGGGTTGCCTTGGTTACCTGGCAACCCAAATCGTGACAGTAGCATGACAACAGCACAGGGAGCATGATGCAGCCCACGTGGGATGTGAAAGGAGGACCACGGCTAACAAGGGCGAAAAAACGGATGGCCCCGTGCCTTGAGGAATCTCTGCTGCAAGTGAAAACTGAGCAATGATGGCACCAGAGAATTGACCACCAGAGAAAGCCCCCCTTGCGTTGAATCCACACAGGTTGTGAAGATGACCTGCCCCTGTCCTGGGCAGCCAGAACACAGATATGAACATACAAAGGTACTTTATACTGAATCAGACTCTCTGTCCATCAAAGTCAGTATTGCCTACTCTGACTGGCTGTGGCTCTCCAGGGTCTCAGGCGGAGGTCTTTCACATCACCTACTGCCTGGTCCTGTTTTACTTGGAGATGCCGGGGATTGATCCTGGGACCTTCTGCATGCCAGGGAGATGCTCTGCCACTGAGCCACAGCACCTCCCCAATGCTGCCTCTGAAGAGGGAAATCCCACTTAGCCTTGGGTAGACCTCCCCTCCAAGCCCTTGACTTCGTTCTTGAAAAGCTTTCTTTGCCACTCATCTTGGCTACATCCCAAGGCAAGGAATTCCATGAGTCTTCCTGCACTGGGTGAAAACCCTGACTTTTGTCCATCCTGAAGTTATGCCAAGTAATCACCGCGGACGACCCAATAAGAGAGAAGCGGAAGATGCATCTCTACCCATTCTCTTTGCTGCATACATAAAGTTCTCAACCCCTAGGTTGTTGAGGTCACAGGACAGTGACTTTGCAGGCTGCTTCTGTGACAAAGGAAACAGTGATCATCTGTATTCACCCAGGGACGACACTTATGCCGCAGTAAAGTTGAGTCGAGCTCTTTGGAGCTCCCTGTTTAACAGTTTGGTCCGAAGCAGAGTTACACCCTTCTGTTTCCATTGAAATCAATGTGCTTAGAAGACTAATAGAAGCCAAATTGACTAAACTGAGGCTATCGTACTTTGGTCACCTTATGAGAAGACAAGAGTCACTGGAAAAGACAATAATGTTAGGAAAAGGTGAAGGCAGCAGGAAAAGAAGAAGAAGAAAAGGAAGAAGAGGAAAAAGAAGAGGAAGAGGAAGAGGAAGAGGAAGAGGAAGAAGAAGAAGAAGAAGAAGAAGAAGAAGAAGAAGAAGAGCTGGTTTTTATATGCCAACTTTCTCTACCATGTAAGGGAGACTCAAACCGGCTTACAATCACCTTCCCTTCCCCCCAAAACAGACACCCTGTGAGGTAGGTGAGGCTGAGAGAGTGTGACTAGCTCCAGGTCACCCAGCTGGCTTCATGTGTAGGAGTGGGGAAACCAGTTCACCAGATTAGCCTCCGTCGCTCATGTGGAGGAATGGGGGATCAAACCCGGTTCTCCAGATGAGAGTCCACCGCTCCAAACCACTGCTCTTAACCACTACACCACGCTGGCTCTCTGCCCCAAAAAGAGAGGATTGACTCCATAAAGCAGGAGTGGGGAACCTCTTTTCCGCCAAGAGCCATTTGGATATTTATAACATCATTCACGGGCCATACAAAATTATGCCTTGAATAGAGGCTATTCCTGTCCGCGGGAGGGGACGGATTGCCAGTCTTAGATCCTTCTGAGCTAGACATCTGCCAGGACCCACGAAGGGCCAGACCAAATGATTTCGCGGGCCTTAAATGGCCCCCGGGCCTGACGTTCCCCACCCCTGCCATAAAGGAAGCCACGGCCCTCAGTTTGCAAGACCTGAGCAAGGCTGTTAATGATAGGGCATTTTGGAGGTCATTAATTCATAGGGTCGCCAGGAGTCGGAAGCGACTTGACGGCACTTGACACACACAGAAGACTGCAATTTAGGTTAAGATCGCACTGTAAGCAGACTGCAATAAATTGCATTAAATTAGACTTTGTTATGAATTTAAAAGGGGAGGGACAGATTTACAGAAGAGGCCTGTTGCCGATTGTTAGGCACGATAGCTGAATTGGACTTCTGGGCTTGGAAGCGGAATGCCTCCAGTTGTCAGATGCCAGGGCACAGTCAGTATGGGAAGGCAGTGACCAGCGGGCCCTGCCTAGGGGCTTCCCTGTGGCATCTGACTGGAAGCAGGATGCTGGACTAAATGGACTATTGGTCTGATCCAGCAGGTCTAGTCTGATATTCTATATAGGGTTGCCAACTTCCTGGTGGTGGCTGGAGATCTCCTGCTATTACAACTGATCTCCAGGCAACAGAGATCAGTTCCCCTGGAGAAAATGGCCGCTTTAGCCATTGGACTCCATGGCATTGAAGTCCCTCCCCTCCCCAAATCCCGCCCTCCTCAGGCTCCGCTCCAAAAACCTCCCACTGGTGGCCAAGGTATTGCAGAATGAAGTCATCTTAATGTCTTATTGTTGCCACAGGAGATGTATGCGGACAGTTTTTGTAAGCGTCTCAAATCATCAGAAGATGTCTGGTTAGATGCTTTTCTCTCAGCTCCGCTTTTTTGTATTGCATTAAATTATTCCTTATCATAGATGGGAGTTTTTCTGTTTTGCCTGTTTTCTCAGAGTCATAAAACCATTTTGCGAGCTGCTGTATGTAATTTGCATGATAATACCATTTGATGCTTTGAACCCCTAAGCTGTCTCTGCAGCTTTCGTTCAGGCCTTCCATTCTGCCAAGTCTTTGCTTCTTTTTCCTCCAAGTAAATTTAGACAGGTGCCACACTTACCCATTTTGGATGACTCTATTTTAATTAGTATTGTTTGGAAGGGGAAAAAACCACAATAGATTACTCTATTGATCAATGGCCATAGGGAACAACTTAGTTTTATTGGTACATGCAAACATAACCCAGGTGTTGTATCAAACAACTGGATTCAATTTAGATTCTAAACAAAATTCCCATACTGACTGTGCCGTGGCGTCTGACAACTGGAGGCATTCCGCTTCCAAGCCCAGAAGTCCAGTTCAGCTACCATGCCTAACAATCGGCAAAATCTTGAACAGGCACAACTGCTGCATCATTCAGGAATAGGGTTGCCAACCTTCAGCTGGAGATTTCCCACTGTTACAACTGATCTCCAGCCAACAGAGATCAGTTCACCTGGAGAAAATGTCTGCTTTGGCCATTGGACTCCATGGCATTGAAGCCCCTCCCCTCCCCAAACCTCACCCTCCTCAGGCTCCGCTCCAAAAACCTCCCACTGGTGGCAAAGAGGGATCTGGCAACCCTATTAGTGGGTGCCACAAAAGGTGATGGCGGCCTACGGGCACCCCATTGGGGACTCCAGGTCTAGTGTCTGTTGAAATTTAGGGGACAGAAACAGCTTAAGGAATCAAGAATCAAGAAGAGTGATATTGAGACTCCCCAAAGCCGACTAGAACGTTGGGACCACCTTACGGTCAGCAATGAAGACTTCCCACCAAAGGAGTAGCGCTCTCCCAGAATTACAACTGATTTCCAGATGACTCAAATCAGTTACCCAGGAGAAAATGGCTGCTTTGGAGGGTGCACTCTATGGGAATATACCCTCCTTTGATCCCTCCCCTCCCCAAACCCCATTGTCTCCAGGCCCCACCCTCAAAATCTCCAGGTATTTCCAAACCCAGAGTTGGCGACCCTACGAGGAAGGTGGATTTTGTCTTTCACTTCTCTGACGCGGGAAGGGAAAATTTGAGGAGCAGAGCGGCTCAGGAGCATGTCTGGAAAGCGTTCCGCCAAGCCACATGGCTTCCCCCTTTCAAAGCATCGTCGTTAATCTTCCAATTGCACAGGACAAATATTTTGTTTATATCAACAAACAAATTCTGCGAACCCGGTACAGTAAACAACGGCAAAGGGGGCGGGGGGGGGGCAGCAAGCCAGGAGGAACGCCACTGGAATATGGCACCCCCTTGCTTCGACTTGGCATCTTACATGCTTGTGAAAATTGAACAGCCAACTGCTAACCAGGCATAATTCATCACACAAATTAGCCAGAGCCTTCAGGGGTAGAGGGATCAACAATCTGCTGCTAATTAGCCTTTGTCAGAGCTGAACCGAAATGACTTACTGTCTTTTGCAAACATTTTTTTTCCGCAGTGCAAAAAAGACTCCCCTTCTTGGCAATTTTCCAGCACCCCAAGTGAGAAAGGCCTTTTATGCAAAGGTTGTTCCCGTTGAGGTCACTCCCCCCCCCCGACTACTTTGGGGCTTCGTTTTAATAATGCATGTATTTTCCGACCTTCAGGAGTTGCCCCGCTCTCCCCTCATGTTTTCCCCGTGTTTTCAGGATGCTATTTTACCCCAAGTTTAAAATCTGCTTCGATCCCAAATCGAAAGCCGACCTTGTGTTTCATGAGGTCTTTAAGTATGCTACAACGGCAGCCAGAGTGGTTCTGGCAAGAACCTGGAAGCAAATGCAAATACCGGAAATAGAAGATTGGAAAGAAAAACTGCTAGATTATGCTAGTATGGCTAAAATGACTTTTAGGCTGAATCCCAATCATAACGAATTTACAGAACAATTTGACGAAAACTGGGAATCATTTTACACTTACATGATTTCCAGTTAATTAATTGATTGATATATATCGAATAGCACTAGAATATATAATAGGCAATGTTTTATCCACTATGTTCCAACCATTCACCATGTAACTCCTGGGTTTCTAAATGGTATAATACATTTTTATTATGTAATAGGTAGATAATCTGACTGATCTTTATATCCTTATTATCATAATCACATATTTAGATATATTTTATCTTACCTAACTAACATTCAAGCTTGTTATATGGCACTATATTCGACTATGTTTATTTTCTTTTCGATGTTATTATATTGTTTTTGTACATTAAACGGTTACCCTTCCCTTCTTTTCCTTTCTGCATCCCCTCAATTATAAAAATAAATCTTAAAAAACAAAAACAACAAAAAAAGAAAGCCGATCTTGTGCATACCTGTCACTTCGGGTTTTTCTCCCCATGCCCACTCTCGCTTCTCCTTCCCCCGCATCCATCCCTCTCACCCAACCCTACCCCTAGCGAGAGAATAATGCTGGAATATCATTTCTGTTACCTTTGGCGATGGCATTATGTAGCCAAAGCAGATTGTTCAATTACACTATCCCATTCATTGAGTGAGCTCTGGTGGGCTCAGCTCACCTTTGAGAATAATTCACGAGAAGAAGAGCAAGAAAGTGGAAATAAAGTTGGGTTGCCAACCACCGGTTTGGGCCTGGAGATCTCCCAGAATTGCAATTGATCTCCAGATGTTAGAGATCAGTTCCCTTGGAGAAAATGGCAGCTTTGGAGGGCAAAGTCTATGGCATTAGACTGCTGAGGTCTCTCTCCCCCATAAATGCTACCCTCCTCAGGCTCCACCTCCCAAATTTCCAGGACATCTCCAGGCCCCACCCGGAGGTTGTCAACCTTAGTTCCCAGCCATGCATGCTGCCAGCCTCAGCTCACACAGAGACAGTTCCTGCTGAATCTAGAAGGATATTACTCTCCCCAGGGAAAAAGGACATTTCAGTAATCCCGAGGCTTTTAAAAAATCTCAGGATTAACACAGGAAATGGGGAGGGGGGGAGAGGAAGTGGCTGTAACGAAGTATGAATTTTGTGAAAGCAAACATGCAAAGGCAAGATCACGGAAGGATTTATTTTTTAATAAAGGGGATCAGATTGTTCTTAATTTTTTTTTAAAAAAATGAGAATTTGTTCACAAATTCAACAGGTTTTTCTCAGCATTTGAATGAGACCTGTGGGTGGTTGTGAGAAAAGCGCTTCGTTTGATGTGGCATACATCTCTGGAATGATCGAGCGAGCAGGGCATCTTCCTCTGACCCCCTCTTATTAGCTTAGGGCTCAACTGCATATCCCATGTTTATTTAAAATGATTTCTTTTTTTTTCATTCGCTAATTTAGCTGCCTGGATTGCTTTATCAAGGAAGAGAAACATGTGGGAACAGAGAGAAGGGGTAACGTTCACCCTTTCCTCCCTGCCTGGACATTTTTTCCCCACTAAACATAGCTGCCTTTTCCCTTGCTGGGTGGGAAAATGGGGATGGCTGTAAGTTTTCCTTTCCAGAAACAAAAAGAACGGGGGGGGGGGGGGGCTTTTACCGGGAAGAAGAAAAAGAAGAAGAAGAAGAGCTGTTTTTTATAGGCTGACTTTCTCTACCACTTAAGGAAGAAGCAAACAGGCTTACAATCACCTTCGTTTCCCCTCCCCCACAACAGACGCCCTGTGAGGTAGGTGGGGCTGAGCTCCAAGAGAGTTGTGACTAGCCCAAGGTCACCCAGCTGGCTTCATGTGTAGGAATCCAACCCAGATCTCCAGATCAGAGTCCACTGCTCCAAACCACTGCTTTTAACCACTACAGATGAGGAAAGGGCAAATGTTTCTCTCTTTCATGTCCACTTGCCCAACTCTCTTTCCTCTCCCACAAACACCGTACTCTTCTTTGATAAAAACAACCACAGAGTCTGCATTTGGGAGGGGCCGTGGCTCAGTGGAAGAGTCTCTGCTTTGCATGCAGAAAGTCCCAGGTTTAATCCCTGGCATCTCCAGTTGAAAGGACCAGGCAGTACATGATGTGAAAGACCTCAGCCTGAGACCCTGGAAAGCCGCTGCCAGTCTGAGTAGACAATACTGACCTTGATGGGACAAGGGTCTGATTGAGCAGATGGCAGTTTCATGTGTTCATAGAAGAGCCTCTGCTTTGCATGCAGAAGTTCCCAGGCTCAAGCTCCAACAGGCACCAGGCAATAGGTGATACGAAAGACCTCTGCCTGAGACCCTGGAGAGCAGCTCCCAGTCTGAGTAGACAATACTGACCTTGATGGGACAAGGGTCGGATTCAGTAGAAGGCAGCTTCAGATGCATGATCATGGGAAAGAATACACCCATGAAAATCATAATGGAATAAATTGTACCATCTCTTGCAGCCCTGCATCAAAACATATACCTGCTTGGCATTGTATCCTCCAATCAAGCAAGAGAAGGGTCTTTCCCAGGGAGAGGCCATGGCTCAGAGGCAGAACATGCGGCAGGTCCCAGGTTCAGTCACCAGTATCTCCATTTAAAAGATCTGGCAGTAGTGAAAGACCTTTGCCCAAGGCCCTCAAGAGCCACTACCAGGCTTAGACAATACTGACTTTGATGGACCAAGGGCCTGTCTGATCCAGTATAAAGCAGCTTCCTATGTGCCACACTGTTAACTGGAGATGCTGGCCATTGGACCTGGGTAAGGTGATGTTCATCCGCCTTCCCAATTTTCAATCCAAGGAGGTATATCTGTCTAATCATGCCACAAACAATGGCCCTAGGGGTACGAAGAAGGACTAGGGAAGGAGCAGGTGTTTCTTGGCTGTAGGCTCAGGTCTCTGGAGAGGTGGCACATGCATTTTCTAAATAAATACTGAATAAATAAATAGAACTGGTATATCCTGCAAAGACTTCCAAAACACAGTGTCTCCAGTTCTGAGAACAGCCCTAGGATTGGGGGTTGATTCTTCTTATAGCCCTAGGATTCAGGATTGAGCCACTTCCTACTTCCTGCCTGGCCCTGGATCCCTCTTCTGAAACCCAGCAGGGAGTGTAGCTATCCATACCGAAATGCACATGTACAAAATAGGGTTGATAGATCCGGGTTGGCAAAACCCTGGATGTTTTCTTTTGTGGGGGGGGGGGAGCCCAGGAAGGGTAAGGTTTGGGGAGGGGACCGACCTCAGTAGGGTACAATGCCATAGAGTCCATCTTCCAACACAGTCATTTTCTCCAGGGGAACTGATCTCTGTATCTTGGAGTTCATTTGTAATTCAGAGATCTCCAGCCACCACCTGGAGGTTGGCAAGCAGGCTTCCGACCAAGTCTCTCCAGAGCATTCGAAAAGCTGACTCATTAATCATCGCTCCCCTCCCTCTTTCAGGCAACCCAGAACCGGAGCACTTATCTACCCACCCACCCCCCGGCTTCAGTCCATGTTTGCATACGAACTAAAATTAATTTCTCCCAAGATGAAAAATAACCAGCTGGCAAAGAACACCAATGCCCTGCTCTGTTGCACTCATTTTAGATAAAACAAGAATAACAAGCTGAAAACATCAAAAGTGCCAAGGAGGGAAAGGGATGGAAGGGGGGGGGGTTGATCCTTCTTTTGTGGGGGGGGAGGACTGGAAGCCCAACCCAAGCTTTGGGTCTCCCAGGGAAGCCTGCAAAGGAAGGCGGAATTTGTTCAAACACCACTTACAAGAAAGAGAGAAAGAAATCCAGAGGGCATTCCAAGACCCTTCTGGGAGACTGGAGTTTGGCTACTGTGGATGAGTCTAGCTGGGGTGGGACTGGGAGATCCTCCAGAATTGCAGCTGATCTCCGATGACAGGGATCACTTTAGGGTTTCCAGAAGGGATGACAACCTCCAGGTGGCACCTGGAGATCTCCCACTATTACAACTGATCTTTAGATAATAGAGATCAGTTCCCCTGGAGAAAATGGCCGCTTTGGAGGGTGCACTCTGTGGCATTGTACCCTGCCGAGGTCCCTCCCTTCCCCAAATCCCACATTTCCCCAAACTTCACCACCCCAAATCTCCAGGAGTTTCCCAAATCAGCTGGCAACCCTAGTTGCCAGGTCCCTCTGGCCACTGGCAGCAGATAGGGGTGGGTGGGTTGGAAAACTGGAGGATGGACCCTGGGGAGGGCATGGACCTCAGTGGGGTAGAATGCCATAGAGTCCACCTTCCAAAGCAGCCATTTTCTCCAGGGGAACTGATCTCTGTAGTCTGGAGATCAATTGGAATAGTGGAAGATCTCCAGGCCCCACCTGGAGGTTGACAACCCTAGCAGGGCCACTTATTGTTCTTATGTTCTGCAGCTCATGAGACCATCTTCCACAGTGCTGAAGCAAACTTGATTTAACCCTCACCAAGGGCATGTATCTATTCATTTCTTAAAAGAGACCTACCAGGGCAGAAATTACATCTTCTCCCTAATCTAGGGTTGCCAACCTCCAGGTGGAGGCTGGTAATTTCCCAATATTACAACTGATCTCCAAGCGGCAGAGATCAGTTCACCTGGAGAAAATGGCTGCTTTGGAAGGCAGACTTAATGGCATGATACTCCATTGAAGTCCCTTCCTTCCCCAAACCCTGCCCTCCTCACGCTCCACCCCCAAAATCTCCAGGTATTTCCCAACCTGGAGCTGGAAACTCTACCCGAATCCCCTATTTGTGGAGGCTGATTATGGCCTCAAGGGAAGGCACACTGCTAGGGTTGCCAACCTCCAGGTACTAGCTGGAGATCTCCCGCTATTACAACTGATCTCCAGCTGATAGAGATCAATTCCCCTGGAAAAAATGGTCACTTTGGCCATTGGACTTTATGGCGTTGAAGTCCCTCCCCTCCCAAACCCCGCCCTCTACAGGCTCTGCCCCAAAAAAACTCCCGCTGGTGGCGAAAAGGGACCTAGCAACCCTACACACTGCACATGCTCACATGCATTCTCGTCCTCCTTCTTAACTGTCCAAGGTCTCAGCAGCCGACGACCTTTCTCATTAACTGGCCAACTAATTTTGGGTTGCATTTTCTGTTCTTTCACAACACCCCCACCCCTGGTCTCCCGCCCTCCTGCTTTCTACTGGCTTGTTTTTTCAGGACTGGAATCCAAAGAAAACAGGTCCCAGTAAGTGGTTCCAGCTGGAGTCAGAAAAACAGCCCTCTCCCTTGGAAGAGGAGCATCGAGGCATGGGGGGGGGGGCTTACGGGGGTCATGGAGCTTTTGGAGAGGCAGCCAAAAGGAGCTCTGAATGCCGTATTCACCCCAGTTGCTGCCTAAGCCACTGCTGTACCGAGGTTGCCGCAAAACACCAAGCCAATGACCAGCTTCTTTTCCACCCTTTTCCACTTCCTGCTTGGAGAACATAAGAACATAAGAAAGGCCCTGCTGGATCAGACCAAGGTCCATCAAGTCCAAAAATCTGAGAGCCGGCGTGGTATAGTGGTTAAGAGTAGTGGTTTGGAGCTGTGGACTCTCATCTGGAGAACCGGGTTGGATTCCCTGATCCTCCACAGGAGCAGGGTGAACCGGGTTGGTTTCCCCACTCCTACACACGAAGCCAGCTGGGTGACCTTGGGCTAGTCATACTCTCTCAGCCCCACCACCTACCTAACAGGGCATCTGCTGTGGGGAGGGGAAGGGAAGGTGACTGGAAGCGCCAGTTTGAATCTTCCTTAAGCAGTAAAGAACGGTGGCATATAAAAACCAACTCTTCTTCTTCTTCTTCTTCTTCTTCTTCTTTTCACACAGTGGCCAACCAGGTGCCTCTAGGAAGCCCACAAACAAGATGACTGAAGCAGCATTATCCTGCCTGTGTTCCACAGCACCTAATATAATAGGCATGCTCCTCTGATCCTGGAGAGAATAGGCGTGCATCATGGCTAATATCCATTTTTATTAGCCATGGATAGCCCTCTCCTCCATGAACATGTCCACTCCCCTCTTCAAGCCTTAGAATGATAGAATCATAGAGTTGGAAGGGACCACCAGGGTCATGTAGTCCAACCCTCTGCACAATGCAGGAAATTCATAACTACCTCTCCCCCACACTCCCAGTGACCCCTACTCCATGCCCAGAAGTTGGCCAAGTTGGCCTCCTTCTCATGAACTGCCTAAGGTCATAGATCCAGCATTGCTAACAGACGGCCATCTAGCCTCTGTTTAAAAACCTCCAGGGAAGGAGAGCTCACCACCTCCCAAGGAAGCCTGCTCCACTGAGGAACTTCTCCAACTGTTAGAAAATTCTTCCTAATGTCTAGACGGAAAGAGGATGGGTATGGATTCTTTGTGCCTCACCGTCACTGGAGAAGGCTGCAGGAGCTTATTAGGCTTCTGCTGCAGAGCTTGTTCTGGGGATCATCTGGTCTACTGCTACTGTTTTCAAGAATTTCCCAGGGGCCGCGGCAGCTGTGTACACACGAGGGAAGAGGGAGGCCTCAGACAGCAACGAGGAATCCCTCCAAAGGACCACAGAGAGGAGTTCCCAGCATAAACCTGCTGACTACCTTCTAAGAATGGCTACTTTTGCAGCTTGCTTATGGGACACCAGGGTCCAGGGTCAGCTTAGAAAGCCGTCTGGAAGATGTTCCCCAGTTGCTTACTCTAGACTGCATGAGGTGCCTAGACCCATACTGGGGTGAGCCAAGACCTTTTCCTCTCTGCAGTGGTGGATTACCCGAAGAGAAGAGTGCCTCTTGGCACATGCAGAGCGACTCGCTGTCATCTAGGGTTGCCAATTTTCAGGTGGTGGCTGGAGATCTCCAAGGTTTACAACTGCATAGACCAGTTCACATGGAGAAAATGGCATCTTTGGAAGGAGGGCCATTGAAGTCCCTCCCCTGCCCAAATCTCACCATCCTCAGGTTCCACCCCTAAAATCTCCAGGTATTTCCCAACCCGGAACTGGCAACCCTACGGCAGGGTTGATTGATTGACTGTTAATCCATTTTTAAAAAACTGTTTTTAAAATCAGCTACAAAGAGCGCCCAATTAATCAGGCAACACACTTTTTAAAAAATGGTAATTAATTTCATTGCAAGAACATAATAAAGATGCAGGCAGCAAAGGCCTCCAAGAGGCACCCCTACGCCCCTTCTGTTCCAGGACAAAGGAATACCTTTTGTAAGCCTTCACCCTCCTGTGGCATTTGTGTGCATCATCTAAAATCTCCTCACACTAGGGATGCCAGCCTCCAGGTGGGGCCTGGAGATCTCATGAACACATGAAGCTGCCTTACTGAACCAGATCCTTGGTCCATCAAAGTCAGTATTGTCTACTCAGACCAGCAGCGGCTCTCCAGGGTCTCAGGCAGGGGTCTTTCCCATCCACTACTTGCCTAGTCCCTTTTACTGGAGATGCCGTGGATTGAACCTGGGACCTTTTGAATGCCAAGTAGATGCTTCACCTCTGAGCCACAGCCCCTCCCATCTCCTAGAATGACAACTGATCTTCAGATGATAAGAGAGTAGTCCCCCTGGAGATAGGGATGCCAGCCTCCAGGTGGGACCTGGGGATCCCCTAGAATTACCGCTCATCTCCAGACTACAGAGATCAGTTCCCCCTGGAGATAAGGGGTGCTTTGGAGGGTGGACCCTATGGCACGGTACCCCACTGAGGTCCCTGTCTTCCCCAGGCTCCACCCCCCAAATATTGAGGAGTTTCCCAGCCTGGATCTGGCAACCCTAAACCCCTCATCCCCAGCCAGTGGGCAGGAGGGACCTGGCAACCTATTCCCACCCCCTTGAGAACTACCGTTTGACTCATATGTAAATGTATGGAAATTGAATCAATCAGTCCTTGAAGTGCCTAAAACTCATTTGGTTGACTGGCGAAAAACCCTTGCTTGCAGAGTAATGCTCACTTGAGTTTAATAGGACTTACTTTTGCATAAACAGCTTTAGGATTGCACGATGAGATGCATCAGTCACATGACAGCCCTGCTTGCCACACACCTGACCCCCCCCACAGCTTCCCCCCATCCATTACAGATCGCTCTCCATCCCCAACATCATTTGCTAACATTTGCCCCACTTTGAAATTTTGCACAATTTCTTTGTGCCTGTAGTTAGAAACATTATCAACATCAACATCCTGAACCTCTCAGGCTGCCTACCTCACAGGGTTGTTGTGGGGATAAAATGGAGGAAGGGGAAAGCCATGTATGCCACCCTGGGCTTCATGCAAGGAGGGCAGGAGAGAGAGAGAACGGGAGAGGGAGAGGAAGATAAAGATGCCCAGGGTAATGCTGATCACCATGTTGGGGTCAGGAAGCAATTTTCCTCCAAGCCAGATTGGCCAGGGATCCTGGAGGTTTTTTGGGGGGGGTTTTTTGGGCATGGAGCAGGGGCCACTGGGTGTGTGTGGGGGGAGGTAGTTGTGAATTTCCTGTGATGTGCAGGGGGTTGGACTAGATGACCCTGGTGGTCCCTTCCAACTCTATGATTCTAAGAAAGGCTTATGTGTCTGCAAAGGTCTGTCTTACCCTCGCTTCTGAAGGGGGGCATTAATAAAGTGGCCCTAGCATTTGTTTTGGGGTTTTTTTAGAACTTCGCTTTGCCTACAAAAATTATTCATTGCGCCATGGCTCTGTTGGCACTGGCTAGGAACAGCTGCGACTCAAAGACATTCAGTGACTTTGCAGTGGCTTTTACTCGCTGGGGTTGACCTGGCTGATGGTTGCCCACTCGTCACTCCATGAGTATGACAGAGATGGAGATGTGCATGTCCAGCCGCACCTGCTGTCCTCCTGCAGAAATCTGCAGTACTCATGTGCAGGTGGGCGCATCCTCCTCAACAGCCAAGCATCTCTAAGGTCATTTATGCAGGGGGGAATTTGTGTTTGGTTTACTGCACAGTTTTCTGTTCCAAATTCTCAAACACTATATGCATAAGGGATTCTCCCCTCCCTCCCAAAATTCCAGGAGTACCTTGTGATTAATTTTGCATCCCCAGTGAATCACAGAGCTTCTGAGCCCCTTCCCCTGAAAACGCAGCCTTGTTGCCCTTTACTTGGAGGGGGCGGGTCAGCTCTTAAAGGGGCTGCGTGTGCTTTTGCTGGGTATTCCTCCCCGCCTTTCTTCAACAGCTCCCTGCTGGGAGCTGCCTTCCAACCTCTGCAGCCTCTCTTCGGTGTCTTCCTGCACATTTCATGAAGGTTTAACTCCCTCTTTTGTGCTTTGCTTTGAGGGAAGGGGTTGGATGGGAGGGACAGACACATGGAAGGGAGAAGCTAAAATGGGCGGCGGGAGAGAAACCTGAAGTTAAGAGCTATGCATGGAAATGGGGTGAATTTGCGTCGCTCTTGCCTCGAAACAGTATTTAAATTTGTCCTAAAACAGGATCCTAGAACTGCGGGGAAGAATGAGGCCAGAGCGAAGTCACGTGCGAAGGTTGGTAAAATCATGAATAATGCAAAAGAAGCCTCGAAGCAGTCCAGCAGGGACTACGAACTAAATACCCCTGCATAAATGGTCCAACAGGCCCTCTCCGGCCCATTAGTATTGCCAGCCTCCAGGTGGGTCTTGGAGATCTCCCAGAATTATAACTGATCTCCAGACAACAGAGATTGGCCCCTTGGAGAAAGTGGCCATTTTGGAGGGTGAACTCAGTGGCGTTATTCACCACCAAGGTCCCTGCCATCCTCAAGCCCCACTTCCAAATCTCCAGGAATTTCCCAACCTGGAGTTGGCAACCCTACTCCACCCTGCCACCCCTGCGAAGCAAAACAGGACCAATGATTTCCCAGGAGCCACCTCTGGGAAACAGACTGAGGAGTCATGTTGGTCTACGGTGGAAGAGCTTGATTCGAGTCCAGTAGCACCTTACAGAGAGCCAGCATGGTGTAGTGGTTAAGAGAGGTGGTTTGGAGTGGTGGACTCTGATCTGGAGAACCGGGTTTGATTCCCCACTCCTCCTCCTCCTCCTCTTCTTCTTCCTCTTCCTCTTTTTCTTCTTCTCCTTGACATTCAAGTTTTTCAGGCTATAAGCTTTCGAGAGTCAAAGCTCCCATCAACTCTTGGTATCTAAAATCTTGTTCTCTAAGGCCAAAAACGCATGGTCCCTTAACCCACTTTATTCCCTGCTTCATCTAGGATCAAATTTACCTGGGCTGGGGGGAAAACTGTACGCATTACCTTGAAAAGCAGGGACGAAACTGTGCCAATTGATCCATGTAAACAGAAAGTGCAGGAGACATGAAGTTCCTGTTTAGTTTGGCACACACCCCACGCCCCCGGTGATTGGTCATTTCAAATTGACCAATGAGGGCCTTCTCTGCCCTGGGAAACAACCAGTCACCGGGGGCGGGGGTGTTGCAAGCTAAACAGGAACTGTGCACGTCCCCTGCACTTTCTGTTTACATGGATGGATTTGCACACAGTTTCGTCCCTGCTTTTCAAGGTAATGCGTACAGTCTCCCCCCAGCCCTGGTCAATTTGATCCTGGCTGAAACGGGGAATAAAGTGGGTTAAGGGACCATGCGTTTTTGGCCTAAGATGCTATTGGACTCAGATCTAGCTCTGGGAAACGGGCTGTCAGATCTTATGAGTACCCCATTTAGAATGCCTATCTACAGGGGATGCTTAAGGTCGGTGGGTATCACCCTCCACAGCTCCCATCCCGTTTCCCTGAAGAGAAGGACCCCGGGACCCTGCCTGGTCCCCCCTGTGGTGCAAATTTCATTCCAGCTGCTCCACCGAGCCAAACTGACATGGAGCTATTTGCAGGACTGACGTCAGCAGGCGCTGCTCAGGCGGCCCGTGTGGGGTCAGATGGTGCTTGGGAGAAAAGCAAGTCTTTCTGCTGGCTGTGACCATCGCCTGTTTCAGAGGCCGGTGTATTTGAACTTCGAGCCATGGGGGGCTGGGCTGGCCTGCTCAGGAAGTTCCCAAGCCCCTCACTTGAACTGACAGCTTTAAAAGAAAAAACCCTAAATTGTAATTTTACAGCTCTTTTACTTAATCAGGGGAAATGTGCACATTGCATTCTATTCAATTGCTCAGCAAGAAGTCCATCTGCTCCCAAAGACCCACTCAAAGGCTCTTGCTGGGGAAATACCTGGAGATATTGGGGGGGGTGGAGCCTGGTGATGGTGGGGCTTGGGGAGGGGAGGCACCTAACAGGGTACAACAGGGTACAGAGTCCGCCCGCCAAGGGAACTGGTCTCTGTCATCTGGAGATCAGTTGTAATAGCAGGAGATCTCCAGGCCCCATCTGGAGGTTGGCAACCCTACCCACCCAGCTAGTCAGTGCGAGGGCACTGTGATTTTTGTCAGGAGGGCTGTGGCTCAGCAGTAGAGCATCTGCTTGGCATGCAGAAGGTCCCAGGTTCAATCCTCGGCTTCTCCAGCTAAAAGGACCCGGCAGCAGGCGATGTGAAAGACCTCTGCCTGAGACCCTGGAGAGCTGCTGCCAGTTGTAGACAGAGAGCTGCCAGTGGCTGACCTTGATGGACCAAAGGTCTGATTCCCCATAAAGCAACTTCATACGGAGGGGCCATGGATAGGTTTGCCAACATCCAGGTACTAGCTGGAGATCTCCTGCTGCGTTCTGGACCAGTTGCGGTTTCTGGAGCAACTTCAAGGGTAGCCCTGCATAGAGCGAGTTACAGTAGTCTAACCTGGAACCATGCAGAAGGTCCCAAGTTCAATCCCTGTCATCTTCAGTTAAAAGGATCAGTGATGTAAAAGACCTCTACCTGAGATTCTGGAGAGCCGCTGCCAGACTGAGTAGACAATGCTGACCTCTATGGACTGATGGTCCGATTCAGTAGAAGGCAGCTTCGTGTGTTCATGCGCTTGAATATCTTTGAAGCTAATATTTGCAATACCTTTAAGCAGACTGAGCTCTTTGCATTTTGCTTTCTCCTGTTTTGCACTTAGCCTCCCCCATAGGCATATACAGACACACACATATCTCGCTACTGGCCAGAAGAAATCCCTTTTGGATATGAATTTACTTGACCCCGGGAAGCAAGACATGGAAACAAAATGAATGAATTTCGTTCTCGCTTGGAAGCCACACCCAGGGACCTCAGACCCCGATCCCAACTGTGGGTGGATATGGAAACTTACTGCAGGAGGAAGCAAACTGAGATTCAGAGCCTCCCCCACCCCCCCCCCCGCCGCCGCCAGAGAGCATATACAGGTCATTACTCATTGGGGAAGGGAAGGCACTCTGCACATGCTCAGTTGCACTGTCTAGTGGCTCTGCCCTCATCCCTCCTGCTTACAAATGCAGCTGAAGAGGCCGGGTTAACATGAGGCTAGATGGCCATCTGCCAGCAATGCTGATTCTATGACCATAAGCAGATGATGAGAGGGAGGGCATCTTGGCCATCTTCCGGGCATGGGGTATGGGTCACTGGGGGTTTGGGGGGGAGGTAGTTGTGAATTTCCTGCATTGTGCAGGGGGTTGGACTAGATGACCCAGGTGGTCCCTTCCATCTCTATGATTCTTTGATTCTATCCTCCTCCACTACCATAAATTTGGAACCTTTTAGTCAGACCTTGTCATGGCTGTTCCGCTCAAGGCTTCTCCTTTTACAGAAAAGAAACTGAGGTTGAATTGAGTCTAAGGTTGCCAACTCCAGGTTGGAAAATTTATGGAGAATTGAGGAAGGCCCCGGGGTGGGCAGGGTTTGAGGGGGAGGGACCTCAGCAAGGTATAAGGCCACAGAATCCACCCTCCAAAGTATCCATGTTCTCCAGCAGAACTAGGGTTGCCAGGTCCCTCTTCGCCACGGGCGGGAGGTTTTTGGGGCGGAGCCTGGAGAGGGCGGGTTTTGGGAGGGACTTCAATGTCATAGAGTCACACATGAACACATGAAGCTGCCTTATACTGAATCAGACCCTTGGTCCATCAAAGTCAGTATTGTCTACTCAGACCGGCAGCGGCTCTCCAGGGTCTCAGGCAGAGGTCTTTCCCATCACCTACCTGCCTAGTCTCTTTAACGGGAGATGCCGGGGATTGAACCTGGGACCTTCTGCATGCCAAGCAGATGCTCAACCACTGAGCCACAGCCCCTCCCCAACTGCCAAAGCGGAGCTGATCTCTGTCGACTGGAGATCAGTTGTAATAGCAGATCTCCAGCCATCACCTGGAGGTTGACAACCCTATCTACACATCACAGTAGCTTTCGTCCCCCCCACCCCACTCGCAGGGTCACGGGGATGGTTCTGAGCATGAGCAGAGTGCCTTTTCCTAGCCGTCGAGCTGTTCCTTGATATCGAGCCCCAGGGTCTCCATGTCTGAAGTAAGGTTGCCATCCTCTAGGCTGGCCCTGCAGATCTCCTGGAACGACAACTGATCTCCACATGACAGAAACTGATTCCCCTGGAGAAAGTGGCTTCTTTGGAGAGTGGACTGTATGGTATTATACCCTGCTGTGGTCCCTCTGTCCTAACGTTGCCAACTCCGGGTTGGGAAATACCTGGAGATTTTGGGGGTGGAGCCCGAGGAGGGCGGGGTTTGGCGAGGGGAGGGACTTCAATGCCATAGAGTCCAATTGCCAATGCAGCCATTTTCTCCAGGTGAGCTGATCTCTATCAGCTGGAGATCAGTTGTAACAGCAGGAGTTTGCCAGCTAGTACCTGGAGGTTGGCAAACCTACTCTGTCCCCAAAGCCTTCCCTCCCCAGGCTCCACCCCCAAAGTCGGGTACCCAAGGTTGGGTGGGATGAAAAAAATGCATATAAATAATGAAACAATATAATTTATTAGAAGGCCTATATAAGAATTAAAATTATTTAAAAACCATTAAAATAGCACAATGGCGTTTCTTAAGGTTGATGTCTGTCACCACAAGCCAAACGCACTCCGGCCTATAGGGCCTTCCTCAGTGGTCTATTTAAATCATATATAAAACATGCACACACATTACAAATATATTTACATTTACAGGCAACATACAACCGACCAGGGATGTAATACGTTGTGATACGGCAAATGGTTGTATATATTACCAATTACACCAACATCTGGTGGTATTGTCTTAGGTTTTTATGCTGGGCTGTATATGTCTCCCGCATAAGTTGTGCGCAAGTATCAACCTATTCAAGTATCAACCTATTTCTCACCCTGGAGATGGGGACCTTGGTCCTGCCCCTTGAACCCGGGCCGCGCTCTTTCCCCACATGCCCCTTACCTTCAGCAGCCACTGGGTGTTGTTCTCCAAGACCCTCTCCAGTTGCTGGACCCTCTGCACGGGGTGGTCGGCCACGCTCTGCAGCAGAGAGCCGAGGGGGGCGTCCCGCTGCAGGGCGTTGACGTCGAAGGTCTCCCCGGGGTGCCGGCAGGGGGGCAGGTCGGCCTCCGGCAGGACAAAGGTGTAGCTGCAGCGCCCGTGCTGGACCCGGTGGGACCGCCGGCGGATGCCCCCCTCGGCCGCCCTCCGCTGGCTGCCCTCCGCCCAGAAGGTGGCCAGCAAGGTGCCAAAGGCCAACGCTTGGAGAGAGTGAATCTTCCCCATGCTCCCAGGAGATTCTCGGGGCAGAGGCTGCGAGTGAGAATGAATGACTGGCCCTCCTGGGGTTCTTCTTGCTCCCGCGCGCCAGGTGGCAGAACCTGCAGCGGCGTCCGGCTTTCCTTTGCAAGGCACGGCACGGCAGCCCTCTCCCTCCTTCCAGATCCCAGCAAGGCGGCACTGCCCCTCAGCCTTTCCCTCCTCCCCTTTTCGGCTCTCTTCCTAGCAGCCCCTCAGCCCTTTTAAAAAACATGATGCTGGCTCCGGCAGCAGCCTGTAAAACAAATAGCAGAACATTTTGATGCTTCCCTCTCCCCCCCCTTCCACTCTCTCCTTCCTATCCCACTGCAGGAGCTCAAGTTTCAGATGGGAGGTTGGGACACACTCGCAGCCAAGACTACAACGCTTTCGGAAGGCCTCAATGCAAAACTCAGACTGGCTCGGGGATCTGATGCCGTTGATCCACCAGGAATCTGTCTATACTATGCAGGGCAGTGCTTGCTCCCGTATTTGGGGGACCTCTTAGCACGGCATACTTGTAGAGCTGCCAGCCTCCAGGTGGAGGCTGGAGATCTCCTGCTATCACAACTGGCCTTCAGGCGAAGAGATCAGTGCACCTGGAGAAAATGGCCACTTTGAAAGATGGAAGAAGAGGAGACAAGAATTGATTTTTAATATGCCGACTTTCTCTACCACTTAAGGAAGAATCAAATCGGCTTACAATCACCTTCCCTTCCCCTCCCCACAACAGACACCCTGTGAGGCAGGTGGGGCTGAGAGAACTGTGACTAGCCCAAGCTCACCCAGCTGGCTTCATGTGGAGGAATGGGGAAACAAATCCAGTTCACCAGGTTAGCCTCCGCCGCTCATGTGGAGGAGTGGGGAATCAAACCCGGTTTGCCAGATTAGAGTCCACCACTCCAAACCACCACTCTTAACCACTACACCATACTGGCTCTATGGACTCTATGGCATTATACCCCACTGAAGTCCCTCCCCTCCTCAAACTCTGCCCCAAAATCTCCAGGTATTTCCCAACCTGGACCTGGCAACCCTAGACACTTGGTAACCCCTTAATTGGATGGAGACAAGGCAAAAACGAGTCTCACCAAAGAAAGTTGCAGATATTTGTTTTGGAAACGGTGGCACTTATTATTTAGGGTATTTTGTACTCCCTTTTCCTACCGATCACTAGGGCTGCCAACCTTCAGGAGGGGACAGGAATTCTCCTAGACAGCCACACATTCTTCGGGCCAGGGACCACCAGCAGATTGTTGTTGGTAGAGTGTAAGGCTCTTGGGGGGGGGGCATACCAGGAAAGGGGGTCCCACAGGTACAATGGTCCCAGACCAGGAGATCTCCAGTCTCTACCTGGAGGTTGGCAGCCGATGTGCGGGATCGGCATGCCCCGGTCTTGAATCTGCCTGTTCACATAGATAACCATACGTAGCACGCGCTGTCCTTTTCTATGCCTCCCCACATCTCACCGCTTCCCGTACCCTCAGACTGGCCCAGGGAGCTGGCCAGCTCTGGGACTGTTTCTACTCGACAGGTCCTTAATCCCTCTCCTCCAGGAGGGAGGCACGGCAGATAGCAAGTCACCAATGCAAACGGTGTTTCTTTTGACAACCCCCTCCAGGGCTCACAGGTCGCTTCTCGAAGAGTGATTCTCTGATGAGTACCAGCTGTGACCTCGCTGGGTTCAGAGAAGTGGCACGCGGACGCGAGTGAGGACTTCTTCCTTTCCGTCTATTTATAATATTCCAGGGAACTCAGTCCAGGCATCGAAGGAAATTTTCCAGCCAGTTAAAGAGAACGACAGCCCCTTCGTGATCCCCATAAGAGGACTTTGGGGTCCTAGCCTGACACGTTTGCAGTTCTCAATATTGCCAGATTACCCTATGAACTGAAAGCAGAATGAGTGGGAAAGGGGATTGTCGCTCCCCAGTTTCCAAATGGGGCTGCCTGTTGTGAATTTCTATAGGCAAACCTTGGTATTAATCTGGATAATTCAGGAAATGGCTCTGTAAGGAGAGGAGGAAGAGGAAGAGGAAGAGAATCATTGGTTTTTACACCCTGCTTTTTATCTGCCTTTAAGGAGTCTCAAAGTGGCTTCCCCCCTCACAATAGGAACCTTGTGAGGTAGGTGGGGCTGAGAGGGTTCGGAGTAGGGTTCCCAACCTCCAGGTACTAGCTGGAGTTCTCCTGCTATTACAACGGATCTCCAGCCGATAGACATCAGTTCACCTGGAGAAAATGGCTGCTTTGGCCATTGGACTCTATGGCATTGAAGTCCCTCCCCTCCCCAAACGCCGCCCTCCTCAGGCTCTGCCCTAAGTAGATGCTTTACCAGTGAGCCATTGTCCTTCCCCAACACTGGGAAAAATAAGAAGAAGAAGAGCAGGCAGCCTCCCTCCCCTGTCCATGCCAACCCCCTCTGGGTCTCCACCAGTAGCCGTCTAGCCTTCAACCTGGGGTGGTCCTGATGGAGAGGTGGGCCTCCAGCTGTAGGGGAGTGGCAATGGTTCTGGATCCCCATCCAGGACTTTCCCCCAGGGACCCAGAATCACTACAACCATCGCTATCTGGACCTGCGCTGCCTCCAGCCAGGTCCAAGCTCTTGTGGGCAACACTGCAGGGATGTGCTGTGGATAGTGATGCCAGATCCCTCTTCACCACCGGTGGGAGGTTTTGGGGGCAGAGCCTGAGGAGACAGGGGTTTGGGGAGGGGAGGGACTTCATTGCCATAGAGTCCAATTGCCAAAGCGGTCATTTTCTCCAGGTGAATTGATCTCTATCGGCTGGAGATAAGTTGTAACAGTAGGAAATCTCGAGCCACCACCTAGAGGTTGTCAACCCTAGCCGTGGATAGGGTTGCCAACCTCCAGGTATTAATTAGTACAAGGCTCTTTTGAGATTCAACAAATAACATATATTGAATATTAGCGACTGAGTGAAACGTGTTAAACATACATCAAGATACATCAAATACATTCACTAACAAACAAGGCAGAAACAGATTTGGAAGCCTATGCTGCCAATGACTGACGGCTGAAGAAGCTGCCTCCGTGGCAGCGAAAACGCGAAGCACATCCGGACGGCGTTCCTCCCTCCCGTATCGTGTGACGTGTCTTACAATCTGAAAACAATATTTACAACTAAAATATGAGAGTCTTATGGGACTAATTACAATTTCATACTTCTTGTTTTGTAACTCAGTAGCCTATTTGTAGAGCTATACCGTATGGGTTTCTGCCTTGGTTGTTTGTTTGTTAGTGAATGTATTTGATGTATCTTGATGTATGTTTAACACGTTTCACTTAGTCACTAATATTCAATATATGTTATTTGCTGAATCTCAAAAGAGCCTTGTACTAATTTTTCCCTTAGCTTGTCTATTTAGTACCTGTGCATATTTTTTCTTAACCTCCAGGTATTAGCTGGAGATCTCCTGCTATCGCAACTGATCTCCAGCCAATAGAGATCAGTTCCTCTGGAGAAAATGGCTGCTTTGGCCATTGGACTCTATAGCATTCAAGTCCCTCCCCTCCCCAAACGCCATCCTCCTCAGGCTCCGCCCCTAAAACCTCCCACCGGTTGTGAAGAGGGGCCTGGAGACCCTAGCCATGGACCCAGCCAGCAATAACAGGGGCCCAGGAAGGGATGGGCCTACCAACAAAATACCCCAAACTAGCCCTGTTGATGCTGTCAGAGGGTATCACTACAACCACAGTAATCAGATTGGGGGTGGAAATCCAACCTGCTGGAAATCCAAACTGCTGTGCAGCTTATACAGAAGTATGCACCCTGAATATCTGTACTCCATCACATGCTGGCAAGGGCAGACCATTTATATTCCTGACCCTGAGAAAATGGGAGATGGAGGAAGGCAGGAACGGCTCGGCATTCCTTGACTGGTGGAACCTTTGCTCTCCCTGCTCTGTGTTATGGTTGGCAACGTACCCTCCTCGGGGACATGCTCGAAGCAAGCAGAACTGGCACAGACAAGCATGTGCGTTATTAAATCATGCACTGGATTTGGTTGCTGAGGCCCGGGGTCCGGAATGGGGCGGAGATGGCTGCAGGCACCGAATTAGCAGAAGTCGTCTGACCGTTACGGTTGACTGCCGGGAGATTCGGGACAGACCCTAGGAAAGGGGGCTTCTTCGCACCTTAAAGACTAACAAAATTTCTGACAGGGTATGAGCTTTTGTGAGCCATAGCTCACCTCTTCAGATACAACTAGAATGTGAGCATCTGTCCTTAAGTAGAGAAGAGTGAATTCATACACACAATGGCAATGTAAATGTCATATAATCATAGAGTTGGAAGGGACCACCAGGGTCATATAGTCCAACCCCCTGCACAATGAGGGAAATTCAACGTTTTCTAACCTCTGCTTAAAAACCTCCAGGGAAGGAGAGCTTACCACCTCCCGAGGAAGCCTGTTCCACTGAGGAACCACTCTGTTAGAAAGTTCTTCCTAATGTCTAAACAGAAATTCTTTTGATTTAATTTCAACCTGTTGGTTCTTGTCCGACCTTCTGGGGCAACCGAAAACTACTCGGCACCATCTCTGGCTTCCAACTGCCAGGTAGTAGCAGGAGATCTCCTGCTAATTCAACTGATCTCCAGCCGATAGAGATCAGATCACCTGGAGAAAAATGGCTGCTTTGGCAATTGGACTCTATGGCATTGAAGTCCCTCCCCTCCCCAAACCCCACCCTCCTCAGGCTCCGCCCCAAAAATCTCCCACCGTTGGCAAAGCGGGACCTGGTAACCCTAGCACCATCCTCTCTGACAGCCCTTCAAGTGCTTGAAGATGGTTATCCTATCTCCTCTCAATCTTCTCCTCCTCAGCCTAAACATACCCAGCTCCTCATAGGGCTTGGTCTCCAGACCCCTCACCATCTTTGTTGCCCTCCTCTGGACCCGTCAAAAGCAAGTAAGTGACATTAGCAGGTATGATTCACGCACGGAGGAGAGATTCATCAGGGAACCAAATGGCATTGGTCTAGAACCAGAAGGGTCACCCTCAGGTGGTCAGCGGGCAGAGGGGTAAATTGCCGGGGGTTTGCCCGCCACCAGCGGGCACCTGGCAACCCTATACTGGACACTTGCTTTTTTCTACTTCACCACACAAGATATCAGTCTGTGAAGCTCACCTACCTTCCGTAGGAGAGTCTTTGCCTTTTTTGCCCTCTGCCCTTGATGCTCGGAGTTTCAGGGAGCCGGCAGCAAAGTGCATTTTGGCAGGGACCCAGCTCTCCAGCCTTTGAGCTTCAAATGACATCTGTTTATATTTTCCCGTAGCCTTTCTTAGGGGCCCGTGGGACCCGCAAGCTCTGGGCCAAAGGGCGAGCGCATCTTCTCAAGACATTTAACCTCTCAGCTTGACAGCGGAAATATCGTGATGGGACCACAGCGTGCGGGCCCACCCGGCTCCTTCCGGCCCATATATTCCAATCAACCGGATAGGCCTGGCCCCCAATTTGTCAACAATCAATCCAGCTCCTTCCAAAGAGCCCTGGTGTGATGTTGCCAAACCCGACGTGTTCCAAGAATTTCCAGTTTGAAGCTCCCAGTGATTTTTTTTTAAAAATTATGATCCAATTCACACTAGGACCATGGCTAGAGGGAGAAAAGCTTCTCCCTGTCCACTCTCTCCATAACAAAAGAACGCTTTGGAAAGCATTAATTCATAGGGTCACCTGTGGCCATAGGGCAGAGGTGACTTGATATCATGACACCCGACATCAGCAAATGTCCAAAACATGCCTTGTGACTGAATCATTTACAACATTTACTAGTATATCTTAAGATTCACAATTGACCTAAACTAACCCTCATTATCACATTTTAAAAACATTTTCAAAAACCTTTAAAAACAATTGAGTATTTATTTATAGCTGCTGGCTGACTTACTGATTTGTGTGTGTGCCATCAAGTCACACCTGACTCATGGCGATGTCGTAGGGTTCTCAAGGCAAGAGACATTCAGAAGTGGTTTGCCAGTGGCTCTTAACCACTATGCCGCTCTTAACCACTACGCTGGCTTCCACTTACTGATTTGCTCCCCATTTAGGGTTGCCAACCTCCAGATACTAGAACACTCAGAAACTATTAGCCTGCTGTAATAAGGAACTGTGCAAGTGAATAACCAGCAGCACTGGCTTTACAATAAAACTTCATTAAAATAATGATAGACAGGGATCCGGTAATTGTCCTGTTTCGATGTTAGTCTTCCTCAGGGTTCAACACTGACGGCTTAGCAGCAGGTTCTGTGCTGAATGGAACAAAAAACTAACATCAAAACAGGATGATTACCGGATCCCTGTCTATCACTATTGAGGGGTTCTTATTCTTCTTATATGTGTGGCTTGAAGTCATCTGTGTGGACTATCAATATTACCATGGAAATCTTGGATTCCTTCATGAACATAATTTATTGCAGGACATATCCTGTGATGTAACAGGCATTGTTTTGGACTCACAATTTTTGCACTTGCTACTTGTTGGTTTCATTGTTAATATAGATTTGTGACTTTTTGCATCTATTATTGTTTTTGAAATTTTATTGTACAGCCAGTGCCGCTGGTTATTCTCTTGCACAAACCTCCAGGTACT
Source organism: Euleptes europaea (assembly GCF_029931775.1). Taxonomy (NCBI): domain Eukaryota; kingdom Metazoa; phylum Chordata; class Lepidosauria; order Squamata; family Sphaerodactylidae; genus Euleptes; species Euleptes europaea. The sequence continues at coordinate 136,687,392 of NC_079313.1, forward strand.
AGCTGGAGATCTCCTGCTATTACAACTGATCTCCAGATTATATAGATCAGTCCACCTGGCGAAAAGGGCTGCTTTGGCAATTGGACTCTATGGCATTGAAGTCCTTCCCCTCTCCAAACCTCGCCCTCCTCAGGCTCCACCCCCAAAATTTCCCTCTAGTGGTGAAGAGGGACCTGGCAACCCTGTCCCTGTTTATTGATACCATTGGTTGTTGAGTGGCGGTGTGTGTTGTCCACAGGTCTGTGAATAAGAGAGAAAGTAGGACATCAATTGAGCTCTGTGGGAATGCACATGTGTGAAACGTCGATTGAACTGCACTGTACTTTCGAAGCATTCGAATGGCGCGGCACTATACTGTTTGAATACTTGAAAAGCAACCCAATGAACAGGCTTGAACGGCTGGCAAACAGCAAACTGGTCAGTGGTCAATCAGCTCCCTGTTTGTGCATGTGTGGAAAGTGCTGTCAAGTCACAGCTGAGTTATAGCAACCCCAAAGCATTTTCAAGGCAAGAAGAAGAAGAAGAAGAAGAAGAAGAAGAAGAAGAAGAAGAAGAAGAAGAAGAAGAAGAAGAAGAAGAAGAAGAAGAAGAGCTGTTTTTTATAGACTGACTTCCTCTACCACTTAAGGAAGAACCAAACCAGCTTATAATCACCTTCCCTTCCCCTCATGGTTACTAGTCAAAATGGATACTAGTCATGATGCCTCCCTATTCTCTCCAGGATCAGAGGAGCAGGCCTGTTATATTGGGTGCTTTGGAACAAAGGGAGGATGGTGCTGCTGCAGTCAATCTGTTTGTGGGCTTCCTAAAGGCACCTGGTTGGCCACTGTGGAGGAGGAGGAGGAGGAGGAAGAAGAAGAGTTGGTTTTTTATGTTGACTTTCTACCACTTAAGGAAGAATCTGGTAAAACTGAAACCCAAATATTGCCGAAACGGCTAATTCCTGGTTTATTTCCAGTTCGGGTTTATCGCTATGCACAACCCTAGTTACCAACCTCAAGGTACGACCCGGAGTTCTCCCAGAATTACAACAGATCTCCAGACTACAAAGATCAGCTCCCCTGGAGGAAACGGCAGCTTTGGTAGGCAGACTCTGTGGCATCACATCCCCAGTGAGCCCCCTGCCCAAACTCTGTCCTCTCCAGGCACCCCCCGCCCAAATCCCTAGGCATTTCCCAAGCCACAGTTGGCAACCTTAGCCATTTGTGGTCTGAAACCTTCCCTGGGCAGAATAATGGTTTCTTCCACTCTGAAGAGCCACACTCCCTGAGAGATTTCCTCCCATTTCCGTGGCCTTTTGCCACTCAGCCAAGGCACACGTCAAGAAGGCCGCAGAGCTGCCACGGACCCTCCCCCCATTATTCGAACCAGAGATCGTGCCGTTACTGCTTTGGCCGGTCGCTCTGCGTTTCTTCCAGAACTTTCCTCCTCCTCCACAGCCTGGCCAGATCAGTCCAGGCCACCATCCAGAGGTTCTCCAGATCCTTCTCAGGGACGTCGCAACAGCGGCGATTGTGGCGTTTGAGTCCAGCCAGGCAGGCTGGGGCGATGCCAGCGGGGCAAGGAAACATCCTGGCCAGTTCTGTTTACATGTTTGGATGGATTGCTCCTCTGAGACGCTGCCCTTTGGGCCGCATCCAGATTGGGCTCAAGCCCAACTCCCCCGCTTTCTGAGGAAAATGAGAATCCTTCAGCACAAAGTTAGATAGGCATTAACAGACTGAATCGATGTTTGTAGGCCTTATAGGACTCTTTCCTGCACACTACGTTACCTCGGTAATTCTGACAATGGCCCTGCAAGGCAGGTCAATGTGAGAGCTGCAAACCTCCAGGTGGGGCTTAGAGATCTCAGAGAATCATAGTTGGAAGGGTCCATAGAGGGCATCTAGTCCAACCCCTTGCTTAATGCAGGATCAGCCTAGAGTATCCCTGACAAGTGTTTGTCCAGCCTCTGCTTAAAGACTGCCAGTGAGGGGGGAGCTCACCACCTCCCGACGTAGCCAATTCTACTGCTGAACTACTCTTACTGTAAAAACTTTTTTACTAATATCCGGCCGGTACCTTTCCTCCCACAATTTAATCCCATTATTGTGAGTCCTATCCTCTGCTGCCAATAGGAACAGCTCCCTTCCCTCCTCTAAGCAACAGCCCTTCAAATACTTAGAGAGAGCGATCATGTACCCCACTGAGGTCCCTGTCCTCCCCAGGCTCCATTCTCAAATCTCCAGGAGTTGCCCAACCTGGAGCTGGCACCCCTACCCCTCTGTCCCCCGCTGGTGGCCAGGGGGGACCTGGCAATCCTAGTCTGCTCCAGAACAGAGTATGGGCTCTGCTGATCTAACCAGATCTGTCATGCTCTCAAGGGCTCAGTCTCTGTCAGAGGATCCCAGGTCCATTTCATTGGCTGCGAGAGGGAATGTCTTGTGAGTTTTGCATTGAATTATTTGTGCTAATTTATTTATATTCCGCTTTTCTCCCCAGCTGGGACTTCAAGCGGCTTTCAGAACATCATAAGAACATAAGAAAGGCCCTGCTGGATCAGACCCAGGCCCATCAAGTACAGCAGCCTCTTCACACAGTCGCCAACCAGGTGCCTCTAGGAAGCCCACAAACAACTGCAGCAGCGTTATCCTGCCTGTGTTCAAGAGCAACTAATATATTAGGCATGTTCATGTGATCCTGGAGAGATTAGGCATGCATCATGACTAGTATCTATTTTGACTAGTAGCTGTGGATATCCCTCTCCTCCATGAACATGTCCACTCCCCTCTTAAAGCCCTCCAAGTTGGCAGCCATCACCACATTCTGGGGCAGGGAGTTCCACAATTTAACTATGCATTGTGTGAAGAAATACTTCTTTTAATCTGTTTTGAATCTCTCACCCTCCAGCTTCAGCAGATGACCCCACGTTCTGATATTATGAGAAAGGGAGAAAAGCTTCTCCCTGTCCACTCTCTCCATACCCGGCATAATTTTATAGACCTCTATCATGTCTCCCCTTAACTGCCTTCGCTCTCCCCTCCTCCATTCTCCCACAACAACAGCCCTGTGAGTTAGGCCAGGATGAGAGTTTCTGATAGGCCCAAGGTCACCCGGCAAGCTTCCATGGTAGAAGTGGGGAATCGAACCCAGTTCTCCAGATTAGAGTCCGATGCTCTTAACCACTACACCACACTGGCTCTCAGGCTGGGGAAAACCCTGCCCCAAATCGCCCAGCATTCTTCCTAGTTAAGCCCTGAAGTAGCCACTTCATCTTGTTCCATTGACACATTTGGGCCGATTATCCCTCAAATTAAAACTCAACTGCTGGGCCAAAATATACAACACAGAGACGACACAAAATTATTTTTTAAAATGTCTTTATTGAATAGTGAATAAACCGGACAGCTGCCCTGCTTGGATGCAATATAGCCACACATTTTTTTAAAAAACCCTGCAGAACTGCAATTTTCGAAGTTTCCATGTACCCTCTGCACTCCCCAGAAAGCAACTGTTGAAAACACATAATTCATAAGGAAAGGATCATTCATTGCCTACTTTATAGCGCCTCCATGTGGCCTGGCTTAAAATGACACTGTGCTTGAATATTGTGGGTGGGGGGAAGATGCTTGTGCTTAAAGTCATTTTTCTATTTACTGAGATGAAAACTTAAGGAGTAGAGTTTGCATGCCTTTTCTTCCCCTCTGGATTTTGGTACTTTTCAGTCTAGGTCTTGCAAAGGTTTAAAACAGATAACTATTTACAAGGTATCTTAATTTTTTAAAAAACAAAATGTTTACGAAATACGTATATATATATAGCAAAGGACTTATTTTTAAATACACTGACATTCTAGAAATAAATTCTCTATATTATATATATATATATATATTTACTATTTATAGAAACAATAAAATGTCATTTAAAAACATTTAAAAGTCATTTAAAAAACAAAATCCAGAATCATAGAAGCCTAAGAGTAATTAGCAACCTGTTTAGCAAGTTGAAATAATGTAGCCAGGGAACAGAAAGGACTTACTTTGTTATTCTAAGCAGAGTTAACCTCCTTCCTGGTCCATAAGGACATAAGAACATAAGCCCTGCTGGATCAGACCAGTGAAGGTCCATCTAGTCCAGCACCCCGTCTCACACAGGGGCCGACCAGTTCCTCTGGAGGTCCAACAACAGGGCAGAGAGGCTAAGACCTTCTTAAGAACATAAGATGAACCCTGCTGGATTAGACCAGTAGTCCATCTAGGGTTGCCAGCTCTGGGTTGGGAAATACCTGGAGATTTTGGGGGTGCAGCCTGAGGAGGGAGGGGTTTGGAGAGGGGCAGGACTTCAATTCCATAGAGTCCAATTGCCATTTTCTCCAGGTGAACTGATTTCTATCTGCTGGAGATCAGTTGTAATAGCAGGAGATCTCCTGTCTCACACGGTGGCCAACCATTTACTCTGGAGGTCCAGCAAAAGGGCATAGAGGCCGAGGCCTTCCCCTGATGTTGCCTCCTGGCACTGGGCTTCAGAGGTTGGCTGCCACTACTTCAGTTACCTTGGCTAGTAACCACTGACAAACCTCTCCTCCATGAATTTGACTAATCCCCTTTTCAAGCCGTCCATGCCAGTGGCCACCCTTACATCCTCTGGCAGCGAACTCCACATTTTAATCCATTGAAGTCAATGGACTTTGAAAGGTGTAACTCTGTTTAGGAGAACAACTTCAGTGGGGACATTTCCATAGGGAAACCATGCTGGTAGCTTGTGCCGAACATCATATCGACTCTCTGAGTGCTGATTATTATTTTTTTCGATTTAGGGTTTCAGAGCAGGAAAGGTGACGGCCACAGAGGCCTACCAAATAACTAGATCATGATTTTTTTAATGGACTCTTTTTTTTCCCAACAAACAAAATTCTTCTACATTCTAATCTGGTGTTGACTAGGAATATCTGCAAAGGCATGTTGGCAGGCAGAGATAGAGGGAAACTCCTGTCTCCGGAGGAAAACTCGGGGTGTGTCTGGCACAGGTTTTATTTCTCTGGACAGCATCCCAAGAACAACCGGGGCCGGCTGGAGGTTTTTGGGATCCCTCCAGCAAGAGATCTGTCCTTCCTCGACAGAGACAGTATCATTTCCTTGCGGCCCCCACCAATCCTTCTGCCTCCCCCTCCTCCCCATCAGTAGCAGAGGCAATGCAAATGGTGCACGCTCGCACAGGGAGCGGGGCCAGATAGCTCCGCATCCAGCCCATGGCGAGGCCCAGTGGAAACGAGGTGCTGGCGAAGCGTCAGCCCTCGCCCGTGGAACTTTGCTCTGGCACAAGCCCAGATTCAACAAGATGGTGTGCTACAGTATGGTCCCACGGGCGAGGGCTTTTGCTTCACCAGCATTCAAATCCAGTCTAAGCCCCTCTCGAGTAAGATTGTACAGGAAGAACACGGTAGATTTGGGTTCTCCTCCGGGCCTTTGCTTGGTGGGCCCTCTAGACCACAGGTGTCAAACATATGGCCCACGGGCCGGATCCGGTCTTTTTAGGGTTCCCAACCTCCAGGGACTAGTTGGAGATCTCCTGCTGTTACAACTGATCTCCAGCCGACAGAGATCAGTTCACCCGGAGAAAATGGCTGCTTTGGCGATGGGACTCTATGGCAAAGAAGTCCCTCCCCTCCCCAAACCCCACCCTCCTCAGGCTCCGCCCCCAAAATCTCCCGCTGGTTGCGAAGAGGGACTTGGCAACCCTACACAAAATGGTTGCCACAAAATGGCTGCTGCAGCTTACTTTCAGTCACACAGTAAAGATCCTTTTGCTGTGGTGGCAGCTGCTGCCCTAGCCACATTTTTTTTAAAATCTGCCTCAATTGGGGAAGGGGGAACAGGACTACATGGCAAAATGCCCCTCCATGCAAAAAATATCCCCTGTATATTGTTGCAGACTAAATTTTCTGAGAGGAAGCTAGACTAGAATGGCTTTCCCTGCAACCTTCACAATGATTCTCTATGGAGGAGGGGGTGACCCCTTTCAGACCCCATAAAATTGGACCCCCTGAACCAATCTTCACCAAATTTCGGGGGTCATACAAGGAAAGTCTCTTCAAGCTACGCTGTGAATTTGGGGGCCCTATCTCCAAAAATGCCCCCCAGGAGCTTCAAAAAAATCCCCATAGAGTCTATGGGGCCGAATTTTTTTAGGAAACCCAAAAATAAACCGAATTCCCATATTTACCGGTATGGGTATTCGGCTTATTTCAGGTTTACTGAAAAAATTCGGGCCCACTAAACCCAAACCCGAAATTTACCATTTTTTTTGCACACCCCCAATTGGGGCATCTGCCCACTGAAGACTGATTTCTGAATAAGCAACCTACACCTACCAGCTGACTAGGGTAGCTACAGGACTGCAAGTAAGTCCTGGACTGTAACTAAGTCCTGGTCTGCTCTTTGGGTGTGTAGCTAGCAACCAAGCAAAGAGCGAACTGGAGCCTCTGAAAAAACAGGAAGGGGCTGAAAAGGGGGGAGTTGGAGTGCCCATGGGACATGGCCTAGGGGAAATGCACATGTTCATCTTTGACGTTACCAGCAGACCATCCCTCATGATGTCCCCACAGTAAGAGATCCGGATAAAGTCTTGTGGGACATGAAAACTAGCAAAGGTCGTTTATGCCTGGGAGTTTTACCTGAGGTTAGTTGCTCACTGGACCCACACTTTCCTGTTGGGAGTCTATGCACCAGCACAGTCTCCAAGCTCAAATCAGGAAACACTTGAATCCCCGCCCCTTGAAATGCTGCTTCATAATTGGCTGTGGTGAGAGAAAAGTTCCCTCCCCCCCAAACCCAATTGCAGCATAAAGAAGCATTTCAAGAACATAAAACAAAAAACGAAGTAATCTGAAAAGAAGAGAGGGTGGAGAAATCCAAGCCTCAGTTTTAAAAAGCCTTTCTTCTGTTCAGAAAGGGCTCCCAGGAAGCAGGAAGTATCTGAATCCCCGCCTCTGGACATGCTGCTTTGTAATTGGCTGAGCGAAACTAAGCTTACGTGTCCCACGCTTTTCCTTATGCATGGAGATTTCACCCGAGCTGAGCTCAGGGAATAGGGAAGAATTGGGTTAACAGAGGAACTGGAAGGTCCAGGATTTGTGAGGGCTGGCAGCGAGGTCATCTCTAATGGAGGGAAAACTCATGCATAACTCCAAGAACAACCAAGACAGACAGGGGGTGAACGTGAGTGAAAGTACCTATGCATAAACGACCACAGACACCTCATTTTCCCTCATTAGAGAACAAGAGATAACCCTCAAGCAAAGCTTCTGGCAACTGCATTTGGCATCTCTGCTGTACAAGCTCAGCTCCTGGTTTGACCAGTTCTGATGGAGATGGGAAGAAAAGTTGGATGGTCACCTAGGAACCGCTCAAAGACCTGCCCATCTTCCTCCTGGACAAGAAATGGGTTGGGTGTCTGCTTAAGTCCCAGCCAGGTCTCCTGGAGAAAAGCCGTTTGTCTACAACAATCATTTGCTCCTGAAGAAAGGATGTGGAGATCTGAGCAGGTCCGTCCTTTTGGGAAAGTCAAGGAGGCATCCCTCTACAAGACAGTCAGCAAAATTACCTGGCGGGTAGCTAGCAAAACATCTTGAGCTGTCCGTTCCTTATATGGCCTTGGAGAAAGACATCTACTGCAGCGGGAAGGTAGTCTTGGGCCTACAAGACATTTCCAGTCCAAAGCTGAGTTAGGATGTCCTGCTGTCAGTCCCCAACAGCTGGGTCAAAGTATCTTTCTGGCCATGGACCTTGGGTGGACCTCCATTTCCTCTGTGAATCCGACTGGGAGGTCTCCCATTGGCATAGCCCCGGAGTTTCCTTCGGTAGTGTCTTGTTTGCACAACTTAATGAGCGTGTTTGACAAGCCAGGGCCACTGAGAGAAGAAAAAGTCCTTGTTGGGTTGGAGGGATGCTACAAATAGAGGACATGTCACAAGTCCCGAGTTCTGCTTCTTCTCTCTTTCTTCATCTGAGCATTCTGGGGAGAAGGGGGGGGAGAGGGAGGGTGCCGTATCATGTGGGTGATGGGGGGAAATGTAAAAAACTGAGTTGGAGACATTGCTGAGGCAGAGAGAGAGGGGGGGAGTTCTGTTTTGTCCATGTCGGCACCCCCTGCTGGATGGCTCCCCATATTGCTCCCCCCCCACAACATACCAATCGCTCCAAAGCTGATTAAGTGACCATCAGAGATTCCATCTTCCTCTTCTTCTTCCTCTCTTTCTTCTCCCGTTTCCCTTTTCTTTTCTTTTCGTTTTTTTCTAAAAGGCAATAAGAGAATCAGGTCAATCCTGGATCTATCAAATGCCCCCAGGAAATTATTCCCGCCAGGGCACCGGAAGCTGTAACTTGGCTGAAACTATCTGGCCTTGGTCTGCTCAGAAGCTGGCTGGGAGACAGCCAGGGAATCTTCTGGAAACCGCCAAGGCCTATTTTAGAAGAATTATGGGAGATGTCAGAAAACAAAATCTAAGATGTAAGGATCAATTTGAACTTCTTCAGGAACTGCACAGCTCCGTGGAGGGAAGGGCAGTTAGGAAGAGGTAGGCTAGTATATTGGAGCAAATGAATGGCGCTCACTTTTGGCCCAGGGATAGCAAAGCTGGTTCAACTTTCACAGCAGATGCACATGAAGACAGAAGAGCCATTTTGTTCTTGACATCAGTTTATTCTCCATTTTGCCGTTCCCAGAGGCCTAGCCAACTTTCCCAGCTAGCAAGCTACACCTGCAGCTTGTTACCATACCAGCTTAATTAAGTGATTCTGCTCATCTGTGGGAAGATGGGAGCGGGGATGAGATCACTCTTTCTCCTGGGAATACTATCCTGGCCTAAACCAGTTTAAACCATCCAGACGCTTCTCCATAGTAACAACTTTGATTGGGAGTCATGGGTCATCTGACCTGAGTCTGTTTTCCCATAAGTTAAGCTATGCTTCATGGTGGACACCTTACTTAGTTTTACATAAGAACATAAGAAAGGCCCTGCTGGATCAGACCGAGGCCCATCAAGTCCAGCAGTCTGTTCACACAGTGGCCAACCAGGTGCCTCTAGGAAGCCCACAAACAAGACGGCTGCAGCAGCACCATCCTGCAGCTATACCACCCCGAATATCCCACAAGTTTCCTCATTCGGCACTCTAAAGCTTGCATGACATTTTCTGTAGCTTTAGTTCTGTAATATTTTGGTTGGTCCTGACATAAAAACATAAGGACATCTGCTGGATCCGACCAGTGGTCCATCTAGTCCAGCATCCTGTCTCACACAGTGGCCAACCACTTCCTCTGGAGGCTCAATCAAAAGGCATGGAGGCCGAGGCCTTCATAAGAACATCAGAAGAGCCCTGCCGGATCAGACTAGGGGTCCATCTAGTCCAGCATCCTGTCTCACACAGTGGCCAACCACTTCCTCTGGAGGTTCAACCAAAAGGCATGGAGGCCGAGGCCTTCATAAGAACACCAGAAGAGCCCTGTTGGAGTAGACTAGTGGTCCATCTTGTCTCACATAGTGACCAACCACTTCCTCTGGAGGGCCAACACCAGGGCATAGAGGCTGAGGCATTCATAAGAACATAAAAAGAGCCATGCTGGATCAGAAGCAAGGTCCATCTATCCAACAACCTGTTCACACAGCCTCTAGGAAGCTGCCTCTAGGAAGCCCACAAGCAGGATGACTGCAACGGCATCCTCACGCCCGCACTCCCCAGCAACTGATACGACAAGGCACATGGCCTCTGGTATGGGAGGGAGTAGATAGCCCTCATTATAGGGTTGCCAGGTGCCCGCTGGTGGCAGGCAAACCCCGGGCAATTTCCCCCTCTGCCCGCCGACCACCTGAGGGTTGGGGGGCAAACGTGCATGCGCTCGTGCATACAGCGCGGGGCACTTCCAGTTTCGAACTGGAAGTTCTGCCTCGCGAGGGGCCTTTACCTCTTAGTTTGAGTGGTAAAGGGCCGTTTTACCACTCAAACTAAGAGGTAAAGGCCCTTTGCGAGGCGGCACTTCCGTGAGTGCATGGGATCATGTGTTCATCTTTATAGACTGAGTTTTCTTCTATTAATAGATTGCTCTAACCTTTGCTGTTCCACAAATCAGAGGCCACAGGCAGGGGGAGGGAGGGGGGGTAGAAATTTTTCTAATAAATAAAAAAGATCCAGCTGAGATGGGCAGCGAGCTGCATGCCGTGAGAACGAAATTATAACAGCTGGGATGGGAAAGAGGTGAGGTATACAGGCAAAGGAGGCAAGGATAGGCTCTCCGGCTGGGTCAGTTGCCAGAGCGTGTGCTGGAGGATGATAGCAAACACATGGCTGAGGAGCTTCTTTCACACGCGGCAGGACGCTCACTCCGCGATCTGAGTTGTGTTTAAGGGTTCTAACTGTGCAGTCCTAAGCAGAGTTACTCCCTTGGACTTAGAAGGGCATAACTCTGCTTAGGGCTGCACTGCACAGGACTTATCTTTCATGGCAATCACAGAGTTGAAACAGACCCTCCGGCTCCTCCGTTCCAACACCCTGCCAGGCAGGATTCCCTAAACAAAGCAGATGTCTATCGGGTCCTGCGTTGCAGACTCGCGCAGGCAATTCTACAACTCCCCAGGTTTGCCCGTCCCATTAAGAACGGAACGGTCTAGTTAATTCAGCCTGGTGCCTTCTGACAGGACACAGCAGGCTGCTATAAAGAACTCTGCCAGCTGACTGTTGATGGTGAGATCTTTCCAAACACAACAAGAACGCAGCATACTGAGACCCAAAGAACACGCTGCTAGGAATGACACCATCAGAATTACCTCCGCAACTTCAAGATCTATTCAAATATGCTAAACCAGCTTTCTTCAGCTTCTTTAAGGAAGGCTGCATGAAGAAGGGAATCAACGGCCATTATTTGAACCTGTATCTATGTACACTACAACAGGGCAGCTCAGAGCTTAACTAGACATTACAAACTGCATGAGTCCTCCACGGGGACTCATAAGGTCTTCATAAGAACATAAGCAGAGCTCTGCTAGATCAGACCAGTGGTCCATCTAGTCCAGCATCTTGTCTCACACAGCTGCCAACAAGTTCCTCTGGATGGCCAAAAACAGGGCACAGAGGCCGAGGCCTTCATAAGAATGTAAGAAGAGCTCTGATGGATCAGACCAGTGGTCCATCCAGTCCAGCATCCTGTCTCGCACAGTGGCCAGCCAGTTCCTCTGGAGGTCCCACAACAGGGCACAGAGGCCGAGGCCTTCATAAGAACATAAGCAGAGCCCTGATGGATCAGACCAATGGTCCATCTAGTCCAGAACCCGATTTCACAAATCAGTTGTCCTGGAGGTCCTGCAACAGGGCATAGAGGCTGAGGCCTTCAGAAGAACATCAGAAGAACACTGCTGGATCAGACCAGCGATCTACCTAGTCCAGCATTCTGTTCACACATTGGCTGACCAGCTGCTTTTCGGAAGACCACAAGCGGGATGGCTGCACGAGTTATTCAAAGGTGGTTTGCCATTGCCTGCCTCTGCATAGTGACCCTGGCCTTCGTTGGTGGTCTTTCTTCCAAATACTAACCAGGGCCAACTCTGCTTAGCTTCCGAGATCAGGCTAGCCTGGGCTATCCTATACATAACTGCTGATCGTCATCTTTCAAATATTTATTTATCTATCAAAACTTTATATTGCACCTCTTCTTGTGGTTCAAGGCAGCTTATGATAATAGTCAAAACATCCACAGCTAAATCCAAAAATAAAATAGCAAATCTCAAAACTCTCTCCTCCCCCTCCTTGAAAGATGCCCGCCATTCAAGTTTTTAATACATTTAATAGCATGTGGTCAGTTTAAAGCCCATTGAAGGAGCTTTATGGAGGGGCTATCCTCTATCCAATATTTTGCAAACTCTAATGTAATAAAGGACAATGAATATTGTGGTAGAAATACATTTCACACCCTTTAAATTGCATAGTAAAGGGTCTGGTACTATTGCATATGAAACAATCAATGTGGTGTGAGAGTTAGGGCGAAAATGCATGGTCGCTTTAGCCTCCTTTATTCCCTGTTTCAGCCAGGATTCAGCCAGGATCAAACGCACGTTTAGCAAAACGCATGCGTTCGATCTTGGCTGAATCCTGGCTGAAACGGAATAAAGGAGGTTAAAGCGACCATGCGTTTTCACCCTTAGAATGCCAGACAGGGACTATGAAACTTGTGTTCCGATTCTCGCACAGCCATGAAATGTAGTGGGTGACCCTGAGCCAGATCACAATCTCTTGGGCTAACCTACCTTGCAGGGTTGTTGGGAAAATAAAATGAAGATGGGAAGAAATGGGATAGAAGAAGAGTTGGTTTTTAAATGCCGACTTACTCTACCACTTAAGGCAGAATCAAACCGGCTCACAATCACCTTCCATTCCTCTTCCCACAACAGACACCCTGGGAGGCAGGTGGGGCTGAGAGAGCTGGGACTAGCCCAAGGCTTCATGTGGAGGAGTGGGGAATCAAACCCGGTTCTCCAGATTAGAGTCCACCTCTCCAAACCACGCTCTTAACCACTACACCACGCTGGATCTTTCCATGATTCTTCCATGGTTCTTGTCATGAGTTCAACACACCACTTTCCCAAATCTTCCTGGGAACTGCTATCATCTGTGAGTCTCCCTTAGTAGACTTACCATAACAACATTTACCTGTTTCAAAGATATAGATTTCAAAGAATTTTCAAGATGAGTTCTAGATCAAATCAAGCGATCTACCTAGTCCAGCATTCTGTTCACACATTGGCTGACCAGCTGCTTTTCGGAAGACCACAAGCGGGATGGCTGCAACAGCATCCTCCTGCTTGTGCTCCCCAGCAACTGATTTAAAAAGAGGCATACCACCTCTGGTACCCATAGCCATGGATAGTCCACAGATTAGTGTCCCTTGATAGTCCAGTCCTCCTTCCCGTTCGCCCTCCCGTTGTGCCTCACCTCCAGGGCAGCGTTTCTTCATTCGACACTTCCTGGACTCCGACAGCATCGGGCACATGACGGCCTCTTCTTTGCTACTCCGGGTGGCCTCACGGACCCTCGTCGCCAGACCCCACCTGCAGCCGCAGGTCCTGCCCTGGTTCGAGCAGGGGCTCCAGCTGCTCCAGGGACCCATCTCACACTTTTCTGGGAGGGACGAGAGAGGAAGATTTACGAACAGAATCATAGAGTTGGAAGGGGCCACCAGGGTCATCTAGGCCAACCCCCTGCACAATGCAGGAAATTAACAACTACCTCCCCTAACATCCCCAGTATCCCCAACCCTCCCCCCGCCATGCAGGATCCCACAATCAAAGCACTCCCGACAGATGGCCATCTAGCCTCTGCTTAAAGACCTCCAAAGACGGGGACTCCACCACCCTCCAAGACAGCACATTCCACCGTCGAAAAGCCCTCACCGTCAGAAAGTTCTTCCTAGTGTTTAGGTGGAATCGCTTTTCTATTAGTTTAAATCCATTACTCCGTGTCCAAGTCTCTGGAGCAACAGAGAACAAGAAAGATGTAGACAAGCTGGAAGGTGTCCAGAGGAGGGCAACAAAGATGGAGAGTGGTCTGGAGACCAAGTCCTAGGAGGAAAGGTTGAAGGAGCTGGGTATGGTCAGCCTGCAGAGGAGAAGACTGAGAGGGGATATGATAACCATTTTCAAGTACTTGAAGGGGTGTCACATAGAGGAGGGTGCCGAGTTGTTTTCTGTTGCTCCAAGAGGTCGGACCAGAATCGACGGGTTGAAATTAAATCAAAAGAGCTTCTGTCTAGACATTAGGAAGAATTTTCTAACAGAGTGATTCCTCAGTGGAGCAGGCTTCCTCAGGAAGTTGTAAGCTCTCCTTCCCTGGAGGTTTTTAAGCAGAGGCTAGATGACAATCTGTCAGCAAGGCTGATTCTATAACCTTAGCCAGATCATGAGAGGGAGGGCATCTTGGCCAACTTCTGGGCATGGAGTAGGGATCACTGGAGGTGTAGGGTGGGGGAGGTAGTTGTGAATTTCCTGCATTCTGCAGGGAGTTGGACTAGATGACCCTGGTGGTCCCTTCCAACTCTATGATTCTATGATTCTAGGAAGACAATCTTTCAGTCGTGACCAAACCAGCCCTGGCACTCCTGACCAGATGCTGAGCTGCTGGCTCAGACCAATTTTGGCCCTTTTGTACTGACAAATGTCCCCAAATATGGCTTCCTCAATGACTTGTGGTCATATTCAGACAGGGCACCCTAACCCCACACTCAGCAAGAGGCAGATTGGGTCATAAGAGGGAGGGGTGTGGCTCAGTGGTAGAGCCTCTGCTGAGCATGCAGAAGGGCCCAGGTTAATTCCCCAGCATCTCCAGTTAAAAGGACCGGGCATTAGGTGATGTGAAAGACCCCTGCCTGAGACCCTGGAGAGCCACTGCCAGTCTGAGTGAGTAGACAATACTGACCTTAGGCAGATCATGAGAGGGAGGGCACCTTGGCCATCTTCTGGGCATGGCGTATGGGACGGGTCACTGGGGGTGTGAGGGGGAGGTAGTTTGGAATGTCCTTCATTGTGCCGGGGTAGGGTTGCCAACCTCCAGGAGGTGGCTGGAGATCTCCTGCTATTACAACTGATCTCCAGCCAATAGAGATCAGTTCCCCTGGAGAAAATGGCCGCTTTGGCAATTGGACACTATGGCATTGAAGTCCCTCCCCTCCCCAAACTCTGCCCTCCTCAGGCTCCGCCTCCAAAACCTCCTGCCAGTGGCGAAGAGGGACCTGGCAACCCTATGCAGGGGGTTGGACTAGATGATGCTGGTGGTCCCTTCCAACTCTATAATTCTATGATAGATCGAGAGTTTGTCCCACGCCAGCAAAGTCTATCCAATTCCTACTGGGAGTACCAGCACAAATCCCTCCTGCTCCCCCACCCTTGCAGAGGGAGCAGAAGTCTATAGTGGGTGGGGACAGAAGTGACTTACCTTGGCATTCCCGGGTGCTGGACTGGGCCAGGGTGTCGGGCGGGCACGCACTGAAACATCTCCCTTTGTGCAGGAAGAAATGCTCTTTGCATTTCATGCAGAAATCTTTGCTGAAGCAGCTCTCGCAGCTGGGCGACCTGCACTCTGCACATGAGGAGAAACCAAGAGAAGCAAGTGTTGGTGAGGTTTTGCAAGCTGAAGAACAAGAGCCCCGGACCCAGTCTCCTCTGCACCCTCTTCAAGTGGGTCAACACAGCAGAGGAAGCACCAAAGGATCCACCAAGAGTTGTTCAGAGGTATTAAGCATCTGTGCCCAGCCTTTAGTCTAAGGAACTAGTCCACACTGTGCACATGCTGCTAGTTCTGGAATTAGGGTTGCCAGTTCCAGGTGGGGAAATACCTGGAGATTTTGACACAGTACCTGGAGGTTGGCAACCCTAGGTAACGGGGGTTAGTGCAGGGGTCCCAAATGTGGTGCCCATGGGCACCATGGCATCTGCTGATACCTTCCCTGGCACCTGCAAAGTGAAGGAGGAGAAGGTGATGCCAATGCTGGCTGTCACTATGAGAGAAAGAAGCCAAAGGGCCAAGGGGCAGAATATCCTGGCAGTCTTAAACTTCACTTCCCACTAGAGAAAATGAGAATGTTGGGTGGGTTGAAATAAATCTGAGCCAAGATTCATTCCTGCTCTGAATGAATTCAAGCACTCCATCTTAAATGTATTCCATTCTGCAGACTGTTAACAACTAGGGCTGTCGATTCGGTTCGGCCCGAACCGAAAAACAGCCGAATTTCCCCTGATTCGGTGGTTTTTAGTTCGGGACAAACCGAACTCAAAAATGGCGGGGAAACGGGGGAGCCAAATTCAGCGAGTTCGGGAGTTCACTAATAAATTCGGCAAATTCAGGACGCAGCAGCATAACCGTCAGTAAGCAGCATTCTCCCCCGGCCAATCAGTGGCCAAGCTGGGTCTTCTTCTGGCCAATCAGTCAGGATTGAGTACTGGAGGAATCAGCTGCTGTGCGGCCCGGCCGGGGAGAGAAAGAGAGAGAAATCCTCGTGGGGGGGTGAGTGTGCACATTCACTCCTTTCCATGGCTGCAGGGGGTGCATTTTGGGGGTAGAGACCCCAAACTTTCAGCAGAGCTTCAGACAAGCCTTCTTAAGAGACCCCCCAAGTTTTGTAAACATTGGGTCAGGGGGTCCCGAGATATGGGCTCCACCCCTTTTCCTTCCCCCCTTTTCCATTTCCGTGGCTGCAGGGGGTGCTTTTTTGGGAGTGCAGCCCCCAAACTTTCAGCATAGCTTCAGACAAGCCTTCTTAGGAGACCCCCCAAGTTTTGTAAAGATGGGTTCAGTGGGGGCAGAAATATGGGCTCCCCCCTTTTCTCTTTCCATGGCTGCAGGGGGCGCATTTTTGGGGGTGCAGCCCCCAAACATTCAGCATAGCTTCAGACGAGCCTTTTTAAGAGACCCCCCAAGTTTTGTAAACATTGGGTCAGGGGATCCCGAGATATGGGCTTTCCCCTTTTCCCTATTGGGATGAATGGATCACCCGATCCTGTATGCATATCCAGAGCGGCAAATCCAAGGCAAAACCTCCCGTGCTTAAATAGAATTGTATTGGATTACCCAGTCCTCCCAGCCCCTCCTGATGGAACAGAAGACAGCCACAGTAAGACCCCTTTGGGGGCTTTAATGTATAATTTTTCTCCTGTGTGTGTGTGTGGGGGGGGAGCAGAGTGTGTGTGGGGGGGGAGGGAGCAGTTTCTGTGGGTGGGTGGGGGAGCCAAAGGGGGCTTTTGCCCGTTCTGCCTGGGGTGTGTGTGCCCCCTCGAGTCTCTCTCTCCCTGGTTTGAGGGGGGGCTTCAGTTGTGTGTCCTCAGGTTTTCCCTCATTCATAAGATCGGTTAGGTCTATTTTGATGCTTGCTCAAAACTGGTTTTCAAATGGTGACTTAAAGGATGCATTTGCCTGGTCCCCAGTCCGATGCAAAAGGGGAAATTCCACCCCCTCCTGCTCATTATGCATAGCTAGCTGCCTCTGTCCCTTTCCATGGTTTGCAAACTACCAGGTGTCAGGTGTTGCTTTGCATGGTTGCAAACGTGTTACTTTGCATAGTTGTGTTGCTTTGCAGTTGTGTTGCTTTGCAGTTGTGTTGCTTTGCAAACTTCTTCGCACCTGCCCCGCCCTTGCTCCCCGCAGCTCAGCTGTTTGTCGGGGCTGGGAGCTTTGTCTGTGGGCAGCAAGCTCTGCTCATAGATGCACATTAAGGGTGGGGGACCCCTTTTGGGGCCCATATCTCAGCCCCCCCGACCCAATCTTTACAAAACTTGGGGGGTCTTGCAAGGAGGGTCCTTTGAAGCTCCGCTGAAAGTTTGGGACCTCTACCCCCAAAAATGCCCCCCGGAGCCGCGGAAAGGCATGGTTGTGTTTTTAATGGCTTTATTCTGCCGAATTTTTTTCCTGAACTTTGAATTCACGCCGAATTGCACGGACCCGAAGTGGGGGAGTTCGGACTTCGGCATATCCCGAATCCAGACGGGCCGAATTCAGCCGAATCCGAACTATACCGAATTTTTTTTCAACAGCCCTATTAACAACTCCAGAACCAGAATCCTGCCAGAATCCTGCCAGAGGCAAACATCTCCAGGTGTTGTGTACTGCATGTGTGATGTCAATTTCACATGTTCTAATTCAGAGCTTCTTCTCTTAGCCAGCTGAAGAGGGCAGCCGTGTTCATCTGTAATAGAACAGCTACATCCATGTCCCGGAACACTTTAGCCACTAGGCCAGTTAGGGTTGCCAACCACCAGGTACTAGTTGGAGATCTCCTGCTACTACAACTGATCTCTAGGAGACAGAAATCAGTTCCCCTGGAGAAAATGGCTGCTTTGGCAGTTGGACTCTGTAGCACTGAAGACCCTCCCCTCTCCAAACCCTGCCCTCCTCAGGCTCTGCCCCAGAAACCCTCCCACCGGTGGTGAAGAGGGACCTAGCAACCCTAAGGCCAGTACGGTTATTAACTTCCAGGTGAGGAATGAAGTTCTCCTGGGCCGTTTTTTGCATGGCTGTTGTCCTCACGGTCACACCTCGTTTGACCTCTGGTCTTTGTTGTGATTACGCGTGCCGTTACCGACCGTCAGAGGTCACCTCGCTCTCCCCCTGTGTTTCCCTGTGTTTTGCCTGCATTTTCAAATTTTAAGTAAAACAGGTCCCTGAAAACGCAGGCAAAACGCAGGAAAACACAGGGGGAGAGCGAGGTGACCTCTGACGGTCGGAAACGGCATGCATAATCAGAATAAAGACCCGAAGACACTGGAGGGGTGACTGCGAGGGAAACAGCCATGCATAAAAGGCCCTGGAATTACAATTGAACTCCAGATAGGGCTGCCAGCTCTGGGTTGGGAAATACCTGGACATTTGGGGGCTGGAGCCCAAGGAGGTTGGGATTTGGGGAGGGGGGTTTAATGCCACAGAGCCCACCTTCCAAACCAGCCATTTTCTCCAGGGGAACTGATCTCCATCGCTTGGAGATCAGTTGTAATCCCAGGAAATCTCCAGCTGCCACCTGGAGGTTGGCAACCCTCTCTCCAGAACATAGATCATTTTTCCTGGAGGAAATGGCCACTTAGGAGGGGTGTCCCAGCCTGGAGTTGGCAACTAGGGCTGTCGATTTGGTTCGTCCAAACTGAACAAACAGCCGAATTTCCCCCATTTCGGGGGTTTTCAGTTCAGATGGAACCGAACTCAAAAAAAGGCAGGAAAACGACACGCCAAATTCAGCAAGTTGGGCGATTGCCGGATAAATTCGGCAGGTTCGGCGTTCCCCGAATCTGCCTTTCCCGCCTTTAAAGACCCCCCACCCGGTTTCCTGGGAGTCCCTTGAAACCCGGTGGGGGGGGTCCTTAAACTGCTCCACGCTGCCTGGGCAGGCAGCATGGAGCAGTTTAACCCCCCTGTCCGCTTTCCTGGGAGTCTTGGGAAGGGGGCGGGGGTCTTTAAACTCCCCCCGCCCACTTTCCCGGGAGTCCCTGGAAGGGGGCGGGGGGGGGGCTTTGAACCAAAAATTTTCAGGAATGCCGAATTTGGCATTCCTGAACAGGGGCGGTTCAGAATTCAGCCGAACCAGACCCAAGTTGGGCAGGGTTTGGCTGAATCCGAACCGGACTGATTTTTTTTTTCAACAGCCCTATTGGCAACCCTATGTCCCATGTTGTAGTTGTCTGTTACAAGCTGGGGTCTGCCGCAACTATCAGAGAACGGGCAGGCTGGGCAAGCTCCCTGTTTGTAGTCAAACACATACTACTGCATCTGTTGAGCTCTTTGCCTCGCAGTCCAAAGTAGCCCGGTGGGCAGGCGTGGACGCAGGCACCGAACTCGCGGATCCCGTCCCTCCAGATGAGCAGGAACAGCCTCTGTTGGCAGGTGCTACAGCCGTTGTCCTCGGAGCACATCACACACCCCGTGCAGTTCTCAAACAAGGCAACACTTACTGCAAGAGAAAGAGAAGACAGGCGTGAGAGAGCCCAGCCTGTCCGGATCAGGGGAGGGTTTACTTTTCAAACTGTCTCAGGGTCAGCCAGCTGGGCCTCTCCCAAAAAATGATCAGCCCCCAGAAGAGCGACATTCATACCTGGCGGACAAATTGCCCACCACCCTTTCCCCCCCACATAAATTTTAATTAAAGAAAAATATATATACATACTGATATTTGCAACATTCTAACTGCATAAAAACAGAGTTTCACTTACTGTAACTGTTGTTCATCTGGTGGTCTTCTATGCAGTCCCACATTGGGACTGCACAGGCGCAGGCCAGTCACAGATAAGATTTGTCAGCTTCTAGCAAACCATAGAGTTTCTATATGTTTGAGGTTTATGGGTCTGAAGCCCATGTTCAGATTAGAAAAGGCTATGTGAAAGCCATCTTTGAGTAAGCATTGCTGTAAGCCTTGCTGTATAGCTAAGAGCTATACTGTAATTAATCAGTATTTGAAGCTATGTGTAAAGCTTAACATTATGTGTAGAGTATAAACTCTATTCTACAATCTCTCTGGCAGTGCCAATCTTTAGAGAGTATTGTGTATAGTTCAGTTTAAGAGCTTAAGGCTCCATGGATCTCCATCCATGTATCCAATTATATGTATTCCAATTAGAGTAATTCTATGTGTTAACCATTGTTGGCTGTGATGCATGTTTATGTATGCATATGTATGTCAGACAGTTCTGTGTGAGACCTCAGTCTTAGAACTGACTGCAGAGTATATTCAGTGCTTCCTCCTTGTGTAGAGAAACCCCTGAAATATGCTCTGGTAGTGGGCTTCTTAGAGAAGCTGCATTTACTTCTTGTCTGTCAGAACTAGGAAGTCTATACATAAGATAGATCTTATGAGAAGACATTAGTCTTGTTAGAGCAAATGAGTTCTCAGTGTTTCCATATTCAAACATGGTAAGATCCTTACACTTATAATCCTTAGAGTATAAGGACCTTCATCAAATATTCAGGATGAAGCATTGTACAGACAGTTATTCCGCACAAT